>NC_133167.1:58704166-59370833 GCF_040802235.1 Manis javanica | reverse complement strand
GAAAAGAGATCTCCAGTCTCAGCCTTCCAGAAGATGCACAGAATCTCCTCCACTTGGTCTCCTGACAGAGCAGTTATTAACCAGCAAGGCACTGCTCCCGTACTTATCAGAGCAGCACAATCTGTGTGCTCATGGAATCATGCAAATGGGCATTTTTATGCTCAATAAACCTTCCCTGGCAGATCACCACATACTTTCCTCTTTAAAAAGCTGTTTTGAAAAATTCACTTTAAAAAAAATCCTCCATTACCTTGAAGAGAAAATTCAGAGTTCTCATACATCAAACATGACAGAAGCAGTTTTTAATCACTTAAATTATTTATCCTGCATTGTTTAATGCTTTATGCCATTCCTCCATGCATAATTTATTATACCATTTATGTCTATTAAAAATTGATCAAGGGGACATGCGCTTTCTCCATTCTCTCAGGCTAGAGATGTTTCTCTGTCAAATCATAGATAACAATTTTTTAAAACTCATTTTACTGGTTTATATGTCTTTTCTTCTCTCCTTCCCTCCCTCCCTCCCTCTTCCCTCCCTCCTCCCTCCTTCCTTCTTCCCTCCCTCCCTCCCTTCCTTCCTTTTTCTTTATTTTTGACCCCTTTCTTCTCTTAGGGTTCCTTTCCTTCCACAAAAGGACTGGAGGTTACCTTAGAGTATTAACTGGTCGTTTCTTTTTTTTTATATAACAAGAAAGCTTATTTGAATGTGCACCCAGGCTTCCCCAAAAAGGCGTGTTTTACTTTTGCAACTTTTAGAATGCAGATGTAAAAAGGTGGCATTAAAGTACAAGAGTTAGAATCTCCCATGGCAGAGGTCACAGCCTGTGGAGCCATCTCTTTTTCTTTGCTTTTTCTATTCTTTTCCCCCTTTCCTCCTCAGATGACTGATTTTCCTTGCTTTTATTAGGTCTTCAGTCACTTCTTAACTTGCTTCTAACAGGCTTGAGTTTTTCCTCTCTTGTCTTGTTCCAGTTTCTTCCCAAATCCTCTTGCCTTCACACTTCCCAAGCCTCTGACCTGAGTGGCTCCCTGAAAGCCACCGACCCAGATGCTTGCCTCTCTATCCCCAGCGTCTCCAACCCACTGCCTCACAACACAAGGTTCAAGAAGGTCCTGCCTCAGACCTGGTCATTCTACCCTTCATGGGAGGGCAGGGAAGGAGCAAAAAGGAGCAAACTGTGAGAAAGGTACGGAAATTAAGTAGAAGTTAAGAAGCACCTAGGATCTCACAACACATCACTCTGAAAAAGGTTTGCAGTGGACTAAAGCCCAAAGGAATCAAACCTGGCACATTCCAGTCCTTGGTACTCCAATCCACCCCAATGATCCAACCCTGTCCCTGTTCCAGGTTCCCTCCTGGTGTGGATGAAACTATCACCACCTGCCCAAACCAAAAACCTGAGGGATCCCCTTGCCTCTTTCTTCTCACTCACCCCCATAACCAACCAGCCAATCACCGACACTTGTAGGTTCCACCTCTCAATATCTCTGGAACCCACCCCCTGAGCTCCATACCCTCTGCCATCCTTGCCTGGCCCTGAAACAATTTCCTATGGGTCTGCAGGCCCAGGTCCCTCCATTCTCAGCCTGCTGTTACTGTGTTCCCTTTGAAAGGCAGATATGCTTCAAGTCCTCTTCCCATTATGACTTGTTGTCAAGTCAGTCTTCTCAGCATGGCTTACTAGGCCCTCAGTATGTGAGGAGGCTCCTGCTTAACTCTCAGGCCTTTCATTTTGCCAACCCCAGGTGTGACTCCTGCCCTCCCCACAACCAAAAACACCCACACAGCTCTACTCTTTACACTCTACTCTCTAGCCCCACAGGATTTCTTTAACTTCATGGAAGGGCCCTGTTTTCTCTTGCCTCTTGGCATGGGAGCATGCTGTTCTTTTGCCAGCAACCCTCTTCACCTGCCTCCACAGAATGCCTCCTCTGTCCTTCATGAGGCCCGGGCATGCTCCCAGGGTCCTCCCATCTCAGCACTGACCACTCTGCATGGCATTTTTCTGATACTTGTTCTCCCCACAGACTATAAACTCCATAAGGGCAGGGACCACACCTTGCTGTTCACCCCTGCATGCTTGTTGCCTGGCGCATGGCATGCATTTGATAAGTATCATCTGATAGAAGAATGACTGTGGGACAGTCTGTTCCACTGGTGGCCTCCAATCAAACATACCTCCTGGTATTCACACACACACACTTACCCTCCAGCTCCTTTGAACTGGGCTGTTCCTGTGACTTGCTTTAACCAAAAGAAAGCTGCTGAAGTGACAGCCTGCTAGTTCTGGGCCTGAGCCTCAAGAAGGCTGGCAGCTTCTGCTTTTGTGACCCTAACCACCCTGTACAAGCCCAATGACCTGCTAAAGGGACCACATAGAAAGACCACAGGGACAGGCCACTGGGAGAGTAGGAGGTCCTGACACTTCATGGAGAAAAAGAGAAGTTCAGCCATCCTGCTTTGCAGCCCCTCCAGCTAAAATGTCATCTGAACGCAGCCCCAGGGGACTGCTGTGTCATGGGGACTGGAATGCTGTGGGAATTCCTGGCTTAGTTGAACTGGGTATCAAATTTTCAGTGTGAAAAATCACCCAATAAACAGATGGTCAATTTTGACCAGTAGAAATGAAAAAAACAGCTACCCATGCCATTAGCCCAGGCAAACAATTACACACACACACACACAATCACACAACTGATGCCACAAGGAGACAGCTGATACACACTGCTACGTAATCCAGGATATGGTTAGATTATTTTAAAAACCCCATATACTTTTGCAGAATGAGGAGAAAGACTGCTAAATTGATAATGGCTTGGTAGAATTTTTGATTACTACTTCTAATAATTGCTGCTCTTTCAAATAGGAAAAGGATCATTATATAAGAAGTATGGCCTAAGCAAAGTACGCCTTTTGTAAAAATAAAATATAAAAAACAGAACACGAAAGTATAACAGTTTATACTAGACTAATGCTTTGAATTTTCTGAATGATCTCTTGTATGCATAATTATCAATGTATTTTTTGGAATGTATCATGTCTTTAAAAATTATCTCCAGTTAATAAATCTTACATGATGGGGATTACAGTAAAGACATGGATCTAGGAAAAACCTGGCAGCCTGAGTGCTGCATGTTTAGAAAGAGAAGAATCAGTTCCTAGTGTTTGTAAAGCTCCAGACACTAAGCGGGAGAAACAGAACTCCAAGCATAAATGTCAAAGGCCTGTCAGTTGGTGAGACTGAGCATGAACCCCTTTTTTTCTTATTACAATTTTTTTATTAAGGTATTATTGATATATACTCTTATGAAGGTTTCACATGAAAAACAATGTGGTTACTACATTCACCCATATTATCAAGACCCCTCCATACCCCACTGCAGTCACTGTCCATCAGTGTAGGAAGATGCCACAGAGTCACTGTCTTCTCTGTGCTACACTGTCTTCCCCATGACCCCCCACACACCATGTGTGCCAATCATAATGCCCCTCAATCCCCTTCTCCCTCCCTCCCTCCCCACCCACTCTCCCCCACCCCTCCCCTTTGGTAACCGCTAGTCCCTTCTTGGAGTTTGTGAGTCTGCTGCTGTTTTGTGAGCATGAACCCCTTTTAAACACTGCTGAGAGGGAGCAAAACTTAGAGTTTAAAAATGGAAAATGTCTCATTCTTTTTTCTCTTCCCTAGATATGGGTACTGTTTGAATAGATGCCAGTGGGTTGCCCCCTGGAACCCAGCAGCCCCAGAGAATGGAAAACTTGTTCTCTGACTTTTCCTCTTCTGGTAGAGGCATCTGACTGTAGGGAGAGAACAGAATACATAGGTAGTGAAAATGAACCAAGAATCCCACTTTTACCTTCTAGGGAAGAGAAGAGCCTAGCATAAGAGAAACAGGTTTTTGCAATAGAAGGAATGTAGGAGTTTCAATCACCTTAGACACAAGGAAATGCAGGGGCACTGTGCTCTGCAGCAGGGATGGAGACTCATGCTCCTTACATGCCAGTTGCTAGGCTGGGCCTTTTCATGTGATTTTATTTAATTGGTACTTTGTAAGTGTTTATTGGGTGGTGGATGAATGAAGAAGGCAGACAAGCAATATTCAGAAAGGACACATGACTGCATTAATGGTAATGGTGGGACTGGGGTTCATCAGGGCAAGGTGGGAAAATAGGGTGGAGAGGCTCATTAGTGAGCCTTGGAGTTTAGGGGAGAGGAGGGAGCAGGAGGGAGACAATGCTGCTCCCAAAGACCCTGTTCATGCAGCTGACATGAGCCCCAAGAAGGTTTGACCAGGTGACTTAGAATCACAATGAAGCTCCTTAAATGTAACAAGTTTGTGGAACAACCTTGTGCAGAATCCCATAAACATCCTATATCTTCAAAATAGGCAAACAATGTGAGGAACCTGGGTAAGTTCAGGGTTGTTCAAACCATGTTCTCTGGAGGCCTGGGGGTCCCACAGAACCCCTTGCAGGGTACCACATAAGGCAGGTACACCCCCACTTCACCCAGAAAGGCTTTGCTTCTGTTTGAAAAAATGAGCTCTCTCCTTAAAAATATTAACAAACTGAAAACCATGGGTGCAGCACACAGAGCACTGGAGAAGGGTCCTGGGACACAGATCTGGGCAGCGGCCCACCACCACTAGCTGGCTCTGTGTCCTCAGACAAGTTGCCCCTTCTCCTCAGGCCTCTGTCTCAACACCTGGAAATGAAGATGATATCCATCTTATCCATCCTAGGAGGCCATTTTGAGGACCTTATGAGATTAACCATGTGAAGACACTTTGAAATTATTTCACTGATAGAGGTTTTAAGAAACATAAAAGGTAAATTTAAAGAAAATTTCTCATTAAGTCAAGAGTTACTTTCATTGGAAGCTGTTTTGTTTTTTCTGTGTTTGTATCACTAAAATTCAGGGCTGTCTCAGAAGAAAAGCATTATTTAAAGAAGATACGAAGTGCTTGGCACAGTATCACTGACACCCCCCAAGCAGGCTAGATAAGGGGGTCTTGCTGGCACTCTAAAACTCTACCTCTAGGGTTTGGCAAACCATGCTTATAGAAGAGGTGCTCAACTAACAAAATATGGATTAGAAAGTCCAAGTTCCATGTTCACTGCTTCCAAGTGAGGATGTAGATGGTTGCTTATGTTGGGAAGGCTGACACAGGATCAGTTTTAGAACTGGACTTCCAAATTACAAATCCCTATTTCACAGAGGAGAGAACTGAGAACTTGGGATGGGAGCTAACTCACCCAAGATCACATTAGCAACTGTGGAACTCGACCTCACATCCAGCACTTTTCCTCTGCAAGAAGTTTGACTACGGCAGACTTCTGAAACCTAATTTCCTACCAATAAGATATCTGTCTATAGTTAGCTCGATTATCCATAATCCACTTGAACAATCTTCAGAAGGGCTTCCAAAAGAAAAAAAAAGTGGTGGCATTTCTAGCATGACCTGGGGGCAGGGTGAACCACATCCTGGCTTGCCCAGGACAGCCCCCATTTGTGTCTGTTGTCCCAGCATAATTATTAACAGTGCTGCCTTGCTTGTAACAAGTGTCTGGATTTGGATGGAAAATTATAAAGTACTCTTTGTGCTTTTCTGGGAGAAAGAGGAAGATCCGAATAGAACTTGGCGAGGTGGTTTGCAACCAAGAAGAGATGTGATAACTGTTTTAAAGTATTTAAGGTCTGTCCTATGTTAATAAAATCAGACCATTCCATGACTACAAGGATTAGAACATGGACCACCAATGGAAATGACAGGGGTGGAATTCTTCCATACAGAAAAGTGTACTCCAAATGGCCTCTGAAGCCAGCCGC
Organism: Manis javanica; assembly: GCF_040802235.1. NCBI lineage: Eukaryota > Metazoa > Chordata > Mammalia > Pholidota > Manidae > Manis > Manis javanica. The sequence continues at coordinate 59,365,002 of NC_133167.1, read as the reverse complement.
CTCATTCAAATCCTGGTTCTGCACTTACTAGCTCTGGACCACAGGAGGCTGCCTAACATTTTTACGCTTGTTTCTTCATTGGTAAAATAAGAATAAAAATACACCACGTACGTAGGAAATGCTCCAGAAACATGTGCTCCCATTGCTTTTACTGATTGTTATCTGGCAGGTAGTAGGTGCTCCTGGAGTGGAGGTTTTCCCGACTGGACTAGAAAGGGATTGTTGGGTTCACCCTGGAGAGCACAGTCAGCACTGGCTTAGCTGACGGCGGAGATGCCACTCCACCTCGGTGAACTTAATGAGTCTGCTCTCTGCTGGAGGCAGGGTGGGTCAGCGCGGAGGACCCAGCATGCCTGATGCGGGATGCACTCTGCGCTGAGCAATCTGGAAAAGGGACCTCACTCAGGACTATCGGAGGGAAGACAGCCACTCCCACTGCATGCGGCAGCACAGTGTAGTGATTCAGAGCGTGGGGACTATCTGCTTGGAATCCCGGCTCAACAGTGTTCTAGCTGTGGACCAAGCTGTCTGACCTCTCTGTGCCTCAGTTTCCTCCACTGTGAAATGGGGATAACAACAGTGCCAATCTCACACAGGAGTAAGTGTGATAAATGTAAGCCAAGTGTCTGATAAATACTGCTACTGTGATAAGGGTGCCCATCACTGAGGCTTAGAGCTGGAGAGCATCTGAAGGGAGGTGGGAGCTGAAGTCTGGAGGGGCGAGGAGCATGCCCGCCCCATCTCACAGCCTGGAAGGCACCTCGCTCTCTTAACTTAGGATGGACCTTCCTGTGATTCCCCAGGTTTGGCCCATCAGTTGGTGCCAGGGCTGTGGAACTGGTGGACCTGAATATGGGCACCGTGAGGTGGGGTCAGGCACGGCCAGCAGAGCTGAGGGCCGCCTGACCCAGCAAGTGGGTGTGAGGCCATGAGGCCACGAGCTCCAAGCTAGGTGGAGATGGGATGGAAGCAAGAGTGGCTTTATTAAAACACACATCAGACAGTATCACTCCACTGGCTAAAATCCTTACAGAGCACCTCGCCCCAGCCTACCTCTGACCATGCCCTTCAGCCTTCTCCCCACAGCCACACTCCTCCTCTTCATCTTCCCCTGATGCGTCTAGCATATTCTCACCTCAGGACTTTAAATGTGACATCCCCTTTGTCTGACTCACACCTCCCCACTGGTGTTCATGTCTGCTTCATGTCATCCCGACTCCCACAAGCGTCCCTGATGGGTGTACTTGAAGCAGTACCCCTATCATTCTCTTCCCATCCTCTTGTCGGCCTTTGTCAAAGCCCTTATCAGTACTAATTAACTTAAATAAGCAATCTAAGTGATAAATATTTAAGTATGAGTTAATTTATTTAAAGTAGTAATTTACTTGTTTACTACACGTTTCTCCCGTCTAAAACATAAAACTCCCTAAAGATAGGGACCTTGCCTTAAGAAAGCTTCAATAGTGAGCACTTAATAAATGTTTGGTGAGTGAAGAGATGAAGCAAAAACAGATGTGGGGGAATGAGGAGGATTAGGAGCGACCGCCCGGTAGAGGGGGTTCAACCCCACTGGCTGGTGGGAGCCTGTGTGTTTGGGTGGGTGCAGCTGTGACTGCACAAGAGGGCAGAGCCAGAACTGACGCCTGCCCTGGGGAGGAAACACCACCCTGGCTGGCACAGAGCACCTAATCTGGTCTCAAGTTCATACTGTGCATATCCATGGCAGGAGCAGACCTGCAGTCAGTAACTTCTGCTGGACTGGTGTTTCACTGTTAGCACCTAGGAGACAGGAGGCAGGCTGGTGGAACTTCGACTAGTGTTGAAGAGAATCTAGCACAGAGTCCTACAGAGAAGCGGCTTAAAATAACATTCCTGATTATGGCATTATGGTTATGTTTCAACAGAGTGGCAGAGTTCAGCTGCTTTAAAACAGGCAAGAAACCCATAGGGGCAAAATCCATCGATGGAATTACAACCATTTTCATAGCCAAGCAGAGCTAATCTGAGTATCCTGAATTAGGGCATCCAGACATGCGAGGTTCTGATATATGTTTCTATCTCCATGTCAGGTTTGATTTCGAGCTCTCCACAACAGCCAGATGAAGCCAACCAGAATCATAAACGTCCTCTCTCGGAAGGGAGTGAGAGGGCTGTTTCAACCAAAAGGCTCTGCACTGGAGACCCAAACACAAAACAAAAAAAGAGTGAGGTTCCCTGCTAACAGTCCACTGGCATTCATCATTCATTGGGCTGCTGTCTTGATTTTGAGAGACTTTTTCAGAAAGCATTTATAAGGAATACTCTGGATTTTTCAGACAACATTGATACAACAGCTTTAATGGGTACTGGTAAACCTTTATAGGTCTCTGGTTATTCAGATTTCATTTCTAGGAAGAATATCTCTGCTTTACAAATTAATTTTTAAATTTTAATGTCGGTGGGAGATTGGGCAGTAGAGAAGTTAGCAACAAACTGAAAGGGGAACAAAAACCATTTTCCACAAACACGTCCTTTTCAGTAATTTCCTTTCCCAAGAATTAAGTCAGGAGTGAAGAGAGGGAGGGGGGAAATAAGGTCCTCTGGACCACTTATGGGAACCAGGGCCAAAGACAAGGCTTTGTGAATAAGGCTGTGCTCTAGAAAAATCACTTTCCTGATCTAAATTTAGGAGTAAATGCTCATGCCTTCAGTTGACAAGTCACCTTTCAATCACTACCAGAAGAGGAACGTTAGTTAGTAAAGGGTTCACTGGCAGAGAAAGAGCTAATAAAACATTTTCCCTTTCAAAGCACTTTACAAAGAACCTTGAAGGCAGCCATTAACAGTCCTCATTTTAACAGACCAGAGAGAAAGATTACAATAAATGTGGAAACAAAACTCAGCAATTCATGTTCCAACCCAGCCCCAGCCTTAAAGCTTTCTCTGGAGAAAGGGAGAGTGGCCTTCATCCTCAGGGGAGAAGCTGTGATTTTACACTCTTTTGGTTTTTATCAGGATTTTATTTGTGAAACACCTTAACACCCTCCCCACTTTCCCATGCGTGCACGTGTGCGTACATACACACACACACCTCTGAGATTGCTGGAAAAGGCAAATTGCATGTGTGATTCCAGATTAAAAGTGCACAGTGGTAAGAAAAAACATGCAGGTTTTTTCTCTTTTTCCACTTTCTACTGAGCTGCTCCTCTATTTCAGTTGAACTCAGCGGCACAAGTGCCTTGGATAATGTGGAAATTGCTTCCATATGTGGGCACAGGAAAGCATGCACTCATTGGCTGCCGAGAAGGAAGCTCTCTGGGCAGCCTCTCTTTCCTGCCAGAAAATGTTCCCTGACTGAACAGACCCAGAGTGTTTAAGCAGGAGATCAGAGGAGCATCTCCAATCTCCCAAATTTACATATGAGGAAACTAAGGCCCAAGGTCACGCAGATGGTGACAGACCTGGAGCTAGAAACTGGCTCTTTCTGCCTGCCTCTCTTATTTTCAATGCTCTTTTGCATTTAGATTTGGTTTTATCCAAGAATGTTCTTAACTTAAATAGGTAAAAGTAGCTAAGCAATTATTAAACACAGAATCTGCTAGGCAGGCCTGCCATCCTGGGAAACCCCTCACACACCCAGGGCCCCAGGGCCCATGACCATGGCCCAAGAGCCCAAGCACTACCTGTTTTTACAGCGGCATCTCAGGGAATCTTTGGAAGAGTGTAAGTTAACCTTAGTTCTCAGTCATACCCAGCTATTTTCTCTGAGGTTGGGTAAAACTAGAACAAATATCTAAAATGGATAGCAATCATCTGGAGGTTAAATTTGTTCACTTTGAGGGGTGTCTCCTTAGTACAAGCTCTTCAAGTGATATGACCATCTCATTTGGAGGAAAACCATCCTATTTGAGTATTTTTCTCAAGTCATATAGTGTGTTTCCCTTCCTCTCTGCAAAGCCTTGCTTGCCTGCCTACTCCCCCTCCTCATAATCCCCCCAGGCTTGCTTGCAAGAAGGACCGGTAGTGAATTTAGCACAGCAGCAGGATGGCATGTTGGGGTCCAGACTAAGAGGCCTAGTACTGAGGCCAGCACATGGGGCTGCAAGCTCATAGGAAACCCAGCTCAGAGGGTGCAAAGGAGCTCCTCTGACTCTGCACTGGGACCCACACCAGGGTCTCCACAGTCTCAGACCACTTCGCAGCCTCAATGCTCCTTCAGGGCTGGGTTGGTCCAGAACTTGAAATAAAGTCTCCATGTAGATCTAACAGAGAGTGGTCTGCAAGCATCCTTCTCTGTACAGAAATCTACCAGACAGAACCTTGGGGGATTTAAGCCTGCATCACATCATCTTGCCCTGCCTGACCCGAGTGAGTACACTCAGCGCAGTTGCAAATGTGCGGTGCTGAAAAGCTGAACACATTCAAGTTCCCTGTCCCCCAGGGTCAGCTTGCCTCACACCACTTGGACTTCTCCTCTCCAAGCAAAGAACCTACTTACAAGTCAAACCAGACAAACCTCAACTTTTTAGAAGCATGCTATGGGAAGGACCTGAAACCTAGATGGGGTTTAGCAGTTCTGCTACATAACCCAAATTTGTTTGGGTCTTTTCTTATCTGTCCTGTCCCATTTTATGCTGCTTTATAAATCAAGTCTGTTAAGGTACCCATCCAATAAAGTTTTATTCATACTATCATAGATATTTAGGACTATTACAAGTCTATGGTTACAAGTACGAATTAGATAGACACAGTCTTTCAGTAAACATTTATTGAATAACTATTACATATGGAGCACAGAACTGGGGATGTAACACCAAACATGGTTCCTCCTTTAGGGAGCTCGGAATGAAGGCCCTTTGGTTCCTCGTGTCACTGTTTATGCTTCCATTTCACTATGAACCAAACAGAACAGTAGTTTTTGAATACTCATTATTCTATCAGCACCGTGGCCCTATGAATAGGATCTGTGTTTTCTTTGTGCCAAGACAGTGCATCATGGACTTGCAACATTTTTCTGTATGAACAGAATTAACACTCAGCTTCCTACTCCCTCCACCACCCATTGCCTCCGCTATTCCTTGGCCCTCTGTCACCATTAACGCTTCACCAATTTTTAGCAACCGGAAGAGTGATTGGAAACCTCTTCAGGGATCATGAAGACCGTGTTACTGGATCTCCTGCAGAAATCTGCCAGAGCTACAATGAGACTGGTCTCTACATGCCTGATCCATTTCTGTTTAACCAGTATTTTTTCACAACTGCAAGTTGCTACCCATCCTCTGGCAGTCAAATCAATTTTAATGGGTTGCAACAAGCTTCCTTTTATTGAATATCCATTAGACTATCAGCACCCTGGAAAGCACTATTGGTAAGAATAGGAATTGTTTTATATATATATACATATATAAAACTTATTTCTATTATCTATCTGTACTCAATCTCAATGAAAAATATATTGCTTACTGTGGTCATGGTCAAATAAGGTTTCTAAACACTGATTTAGACACTGCTTCTTTATTATGGTGTACTCACTGTTCACAGAGAGATTCCTTTTAAAATACTGCCCAGATGCTGTCTCGCCTTCATATCTGTCATTCAAGTATAGGAACAGGGCTGTACTCTGAGCATACTTGTTTTTGTTCTTTTTTAAACTCTAAATCACTTGTAGCCTCTTAAATTTAAATTTTCTCTCTTAAACGTATTTTGACTCTAGAAGAGCTGAAGGGACCCACCATGCTCTGTTCTGACAGGCCCCAGAATCCACAGAGTGCAAGGTTCCTTGCCTGTAGCCTCTCCATGAGGCCTGAGTTTATTCATGCAGTTCTGTCTTGGGCCCTTCTGACGTACCTCATGGGGAAAAAAGAGGAACTCACTGGGTTCTCTTATGCAACAGGGTTAATTACAGAACACCCTGCCCTCTAGTTCCTCCAAGCAAGCAGGCCATTACTGGCTTCATGAGAGTTCCTTAGGAGCTAGGCCTCAAAGTTAAGGAGAAAGTGGGGCCCATATGCACCCAGCCCAGTGCTTGCCCACAGCAGACCCCTCCATACTCCGTGACCACTCAGAGACAGGAGCTAGAAGCCACTTTCTATACCATCTAACTTTAAGGAGGGGTGGGGGTAGCAGCAATGAGACAGTACCCGCATGTGTGGAAGTGTCTGGCATCACAGGAGGCTGGCTGACTTTGGCACAGCACACTCAAAATCAGGACATGTCACCAAAACTGTCATTCTAATCAAGCACAATGCAAGGAGACAACAGATACAGAATCAGAAACTTCTAGACTTAAGTACTAGTTCTGCCTCTGGTTTCTTGCTTAATTCTAGAAGAGTTCCAGGTCACATAAGAAAAACACAAACATTCTACTACCCTCCCATGAAGAACAATGACCTGAGGATCTGAGCCTGGAAAGGCCCCACAGGCCTGGGAGCAGCACACAGCCCGAGAAGCCTTCCCAGATCAGGTCAGGCTCAAGAATGGAGTTGGTTTCATCTTACTTTCTGCTCTTGGGAGAGCTTTTTTATTTTGTCCTTCTGGGCTGGAAAGGATGGCCAGCTTTGCAGATTGACAAGCTTGTCTCACCTCTCTGTAAAACAGAAAGTCCATAGGGGCACCATTCACCAGTGTGTTAGTCCAGGGTCTTTCCAGGCACAACTGGAGGCCTTGTAATGTTAGCACCAATCTCAAGAAGCAAGAGCAGTGCAGTTTCTCGGAAGCCATCCCAAATGGTCTGCCTCTGAACAAAAATAGCGATGTGTTGTTCCTCAGACCAGGAGTAACAAATACAAACAAGAGACTCAACCAGCAGTGGTCACAACCACCAATCAAGTCACAGCAGAACTCATAAGCTGAAGCCCCATGCGGGTATTTTTACCCATTCCCACAGTGAACCCTCTACAGCAGTACTTCCAGTCACCTACATACGGTGTTCTGTCAGAGATGTACACAGATCACTTCAGTGAGCAATGACCTCTGCCTTCTATGAAACTCATGCAAGGCTGACACAAATATACCACAGCAATACATGGACTTTCCCAGGGAAATTTGTAATTGGTGCTTCCTGGTTATATCTGAAGTGCTTCCTAAAAGGGGTAAGCCAATGATGTCTGCGTGCACATGCACCCGTGTGTGAAAGATGGTGAGGACAGGTGGTTTCAGGTTGTGACCATGTGTGTACTAATAGAGAATAAGGGTGAACATAATGGGTCTGCATATGCATATAATGAGGTAGTGTGATTTTCTCTGGACATAAATAAAACAAGACCTTCGAGGCATACCTGGACAGCATCTGGCTCAATTTCCATCACCACAAATAACATTACAAAGAAAATCTCACAGTAACAGCTTATATTTTTTCTTCAGCAAGTATACAATGAGATTCAATAAATTAAGAACTCAATGAGCTTTCTGAAATATAATTTGATCTTACATATTACACATAATACATGTACACTATTTTACTTAAGAAGTGTGACAGACACAACAGCTGAACCTTGAACAACTTGGGTGTGAACTGCACAGGTCCACTTATCCACAGATTTTTTTCAATAACTATATTGGAAAAATTTTTGGATATCTGTGACAATTTGGAAAAATATTTTCTTTTCTCCAGCTTACTTTATTATAAACATACAGTACAAGATATCTAACATACAAAACATGTTGACCGACTGTTTATCAGTAAGGCTTCTAATCAACAGTAGGCTATTAACAGGTAAGTTTTGGGGAGTCTAAAGTTATATGTGGATTTTTAACTACTAGGGGTGGTGGTAGTCAGCATCCCTAACCCCTGCATTGTTCAAGGGTCAACTGTATTTCTGGCCCTTGTTATCAAAATTTAGTCAAAAACAGGCAAGGTAAAGCTTCAGACTCATCAGATCTCTGACCCATAAGGTAAAATGTTCACAACTGCATTGTTTAGATAGTACTTTAGTTGGAGATGTTAAGTCTGTCCCATCACAGACATGGCAGACATCCTCACCTCAAATTTCCAATTTCTACTGATTACTCTATTTTTCCATTGTGTTTTGTTGTTTTCAAGGTCATATGCTACTGGGCAACAATTCTGGGATTAGAACACAAGTTTGAATTCCTACTCTATTGCTCTTTTCACTTTACCATGCTACCTTTAGCAGAGGATGCCATGCAGAAGGAATTAAATAAATGAGCTAGTTGATATCAGGTCTTAACCTGAAAGTGATTTAATTTTCAAGAGTCTACACTATCTCTGAGGATTGATGGGCACCCAAAACCAGGGGCTGAGTCAAAGTGAACGTAAGGCAGAGATGACATACATCCTCAGGCATTAGCATACGGGTCCCTAAGAAGATGTGAATGTTTACAAATCCCAGTGTCAAAGCTATGGTATAAAGCAAGAGGAAAGGTGCCAATTCCCCCTGGGCACCACTGTCCCTCATGATAGCACTCACTGGCTAATACCTAATGCAGCTCCCTACCAAGGTTTGCTCCACAGGCCAACCAGACATTGAACCCAGTCCAGCCTTAGGACTCTGGCTAGTTGGGGTCAGAGGATTTCTGGCCTTCAGAATGATCTGTTGTTTTCAGTGGTGTAGAGTTCAGGGTCCCTGAGGAACTGGGCTGCATTTAAAGACTCAGGGTCTCAAGATTTTCCTGTTTTTATGAGACTTCCCGTTTTACTGTACTGAAGTCTCCATTAAGATTGACCTCGAGAACCACAAGAACAGGGCTGTCTTCTACGACCTCACTCAGCTCCTGTGGACATTTGGGGTTCTGCACAAGGATACAACAGTCTGAGGAATTCCTCTGGCTATGTTATGTCAGAACTTTAGCCTCAGTGTCTCTTGGGAACCTGTGTCTTCCCCCTGACTTAGCAGGGCTCCCTCCAGTCAGACATGTCAGTTTGCCTGTCTGGTCTATAGTATTTTCCAGCATGAGGCCCTTGGCTAACTTCAGCCCTGGCAGTTTGGAAAATGTATAGATGTATTTTTCAGGAGACTGTGATCTGGACAATCCAGCCTCACTCGGGAGAGTCTGTCCTTAGAGTTGTTTGTACAACTCTAATGTGTTCTTTTTTAAACAGCACATCCTTTATGAAGCTCCTAGCCTTTGAAACACCAACATTAAAAACAGAGTAAAACTTTTATTATGGTGGATATCAAGGACTCACGGTGTTCCTGAATATTTTCAGGTCCAGCATCTGCTACCCAAACACAATCGTTCTGCCGTCTGTGTCAGGTTACCTACAAAGCACTGCTGTCATTCTGGGCTTGCACAATGTTGGCCTGACCTACCCAAATACAAGACATTTTGCTGACTGAGTTAGTTACTCTGTTCATATAAACGAACCCGGTTGTGCAGCTGTTTCTGATTAGTCAATGTACTGTTGGAGTTATATACAAATAATTTTATAATGAACTCAGCAACTAGACAGACAGAAGCGGAATCTAGTCTCCCCTCCCAGAAAAACAAGCAGGAGCAACAAGAGTAGGGGCTTTCAACACTCCAGGTTAAAGTTCCTATCTGCTGTGATTCAGTTTTTCCTCTTGATGTAATTCAGCATAACATAACTAATGCTCTCAAAGAACCTTTGTCTCCAGACTTTTGGATTTAAAAGGGAAACTCAGTTTTGCAAGTTTAAAGCTCTTTTAAAATTTCCCATCTTTGTATTTTATAAGTTTGTTTTTCCCATTAAACATTTATATTTCCTGATACAATTTCTTAAATAATATTCTTTTAGAAGGAGAAAATTGGGATTGAAAGGTCTATATTGACTTAATTATAAACAGAATTCAAGTATTTTGTTTCATTTCAATACAAACTGATTAAGTTCAGTAAGATTAGGCTCAAGTTTTTCTTTCCCAGTTCTAGAAGGCAAATGATATGCACATTAGAAAATTAAGGAAAAGACAGGGTATGAATAATTCAAATGAATGGAAAAAATTTTTTAGAAAGGTAAAAATAGTGACGAGTGCTCCCTAAAGAAATCACTTGAAACAAAACAGGAAAAAGAGATTAGAAAGTTTATACTTCCAAAATGAATTACTCTGGCAAGGGCGTGGGGAAATGTTTTCAAATAGCATTAGTGGGATGGTGAATTACTACAACTTTTGGAAAGAATACCACTTTGGGGACTTTGACAAATAGAAGTAAAAGCTTCTGTATGTTAGCATCTTCAAACTTAAATAGACAAACTGTTGTGGTAGCACAAAACTTGAAACAATCTAAATGGTTTAAGTTACCGAATATCACTAGCCATGATATAAATTAGTTTTTTAATTTGGAAAGAATGTCTATGATGTTTTGTTATGTTAAAAAAATCTTGTGGATGCCAAAAAAATATCTGCTACATATTCATTGTAGCATTATTCAAAATAGCCAAGATAAGGAAGCAACCTAAGAGTCCATGAAAGATGAATGGATAAAAAATACATGATACTTATACACAATGAAATATTATTCAGCCAAGAGAAAGAAGGAATCCTGTCATTTGTAACAACATGGATGGGCCTTAAGGGTATTATACTAAGTGAAATAAGTCAGAGAAAGACAAATATTGCAAGACCTCACATGTGGAATCTAAAAAAGCCAAACTCACAGAAACAGAGTAGAATGGTGGATACCAGGGGCTGGGGATTGGTAGAAATGGGGAGGTATTGGTCAATAAAACAATCTTATAGCCTAATGTGCATATGTATCTATGTCTAATAGAAAAAACTATATATGTGGATATATATTTATATATAGTTATATAAGCAAAGAGAATGTTGAGGAAGAGCACATTCTGAACTGGTAAAATTCATTACCTGGAGGGTTAAAATTTGAGAGACAAAGGAAAGAAATTACTTTATATACTTTTCTTGTCTTATTTATATCAAGTGCATAATACTTTCATATCTGAACAAAATGAAAACTACAATTTAATTTTTAAAAAGTAATAGAGTCACATTTTCAGCAAACACAAGAAAGCAAAGACAATTACAAAGACTGAGCACCTTGCCTGGCGGTTAACAAAAACCTCTTTCTAGCTCTCAGAGACATGTTGTTTCATCATAGCAAAGAAGAATTGGTGTACATAAAAATCCCATACAAAAAGGAATCTTATGGTTAAAATAAAACCCCTTGCACAGTCCTTCAACCAACTGAGAATTTTTTTTCTTTTACTTCTCCCAATTCCTTATCAAAAACAGAAAATTAAGTGGGAAGCAATTATGATGTTTAATTAATGAGTTAGTAGCTCCAGCACCTTGTTAAATATCAACCAAAGCCCCAATTTTAACAAGATCTAACTTTTTAATTTGCCTCAAACAAAATGTGAAGCTTTTTTTTTTTAACAGTGCTAAAAACTCCAGGGAAAACAAATAGTATAGAATTTTACTAACAAAACCTGAGGTTATTTTAACTGATGCTTTGGGTTATTTCTTAAAAGACACATGGCAATAAAATTCTAGCTCCAAAGGATAAGAGCAGGCACTGTTTAAAGTAAATTGCTTTACTACTTTTTAAAAAGGTTTTAAGCCCTTTTCTTAAGCCCTCAAAAATCAGATGAGAAATTTCACTACCATCTGAAAACTTGTTTTAGTGTTCCTAGCCTGCCTTCTGGGGCCTAGGAAAGATAACTAACTTGGACTTCTTTACCGTTGGACTCCCTACCCCTTCCCTCTCAATCCATCACCACGGCCCTTCCTGGGAGTCCCTCACCCAGTACACACATGTGCTGCTCATGGGATATGGGCCTGTTCAAGAACAGCCCATTTTTTTTCTTATATCTCAAGTCAATCTGACTATCTCCATTATTTAAATATCCATGCCCGTAACACAAGACTATTGTGGTTAAGACATTGATCTCCCTGTAAACAGTTTCAGGAAAAAATAAGAGCTATGTGTTTTCTCAGACCTTCTTCAAGGTCTGAAAGTTTTCTACTTTCAAAATCTATTCAGCTGGGGAAAATGTCTCAGGGTTTCCTGAAATACTATTTGAAGTGTTTAACACCTCAACATTGCATCACTCTAAGATGTAGCCAGATTTCTCTCTTGGTCCCTGCCGGGCCTAAATTTTTAGTCACCGGACATAATCTCCTGCACACATCTATAGAAACACGCTTGGGAGGCTTCAGAAAGGGGTTGAAGAGACATATACTTGGTTGAAAAGCAAGAGATTCAACCAACTGTTCGTTAGGTCTGTGTGTGCCAACTAAAGGACTATACTGACTCTGTCACTGAATCAGTGGTTGTTGGACTTGACTCAATGGCTTGATTGTTTGGGCATCATTAGCAAAAACTAACAGGTGAGTTGATGGTCGCTGAACCGGCAGTGCCAACTCTAATGGGTGACTGTGGACAACAAATCACACAGTCATTTTACATACATGTATCTCCCTACAGCAGAATGCTATGCAGCAGCTAAGAATACAGGAGCACTATGTTCAAGACATACAGAAAAGTAAAGCAAAATGCAAACAATATCCACATAATGCAGTTGCAATATGTAGGTAAACAGGGTGGAGTGGAGAAGAAGAGAAGGGATGTAGCCAACTGTGTTTAGCTGTTATGCTGAGGTACAGGGCACACATTACATATATAAAAAATAATCAAGTACTGCTTATGAGAGAAAAAACATATATTGAAATAATATAAACATATATACATATTTAAATGGCACATGTATTGCCTATGTAAGAAAAATAGGAAATATATAAAAATAAGCTTTTAAGTTGTAATGGATTCCACTGACTTAGGAAACTATATGGCTCTGAATTTCCTGTAGACACCTCTTATTGAGAGAACTACATACCCCCAAAACAAAGGCATCTGTGGCAGTTGGGGTATAAGCTAGTGTCTCTCAGTTTTGCTTATACCTCTTAGGTTGTGCATCGCCTCTTAGTTCAAAGAAAACACGGAAAACCCACGGGTAAGAGTCCCAACCCTCATTTATGTGAAGTGAACCAGACACAGGTATTAGACCAGGAAAGGTCATTTCTTAGGTTCTACAATAACGCCCACCTTCCCCAGAAGAACTCAAAACCCCAGTCCTTTATTATTAGGGTTGTTGTTATTGTCCAATTTGGAAGATACAAAAATAAGCAGCATTCAAAGCTAATCATGTATATGAATAAAAAATAATGTCACCTCATACCTAACAGTCATGGTGGAGGACTACTTCTGAGGATGAAATTTATTTCCTAGCATCCTCAGAAATAAGATACTCTCTTATGAAATACCAACATCTACTTTGCCTTCATAAAAAGTTCACTCACCTCAAATCTTACAACCAAAGTGGCAGAAATAACCCGACATTCAACAAACGTTAATCGAGAATCTACTATACAAAAATCTACTATTTTTGAGGGAATATAAAAATGACTCTTTTAAAAAAGTTATTGCCTTGAAAGAGCTTACAATCTAATAGGGAAGAAGAGATGCATAGACGTGACTCAATATGGGATAGAGTGGATTCTGAGCCACAGCGGAGGCCAAATAAACATTTACACGAATCTCTAGAAGAGGCAGGAATCAGCTCATGGAGAAGAGAGCATTTTGGCTCTTCTTAAGAAGCATGTTTTTACAGTGTGAACCACGTTTACTGAAGCTAAATGATGAAATTGTAGACAACTGTGTCTCCTGTTTATTTTAATGATATTCTTTTATTGAGCATTAGCAAAGTCTATTACTTTTTTTTTTAACAATTTGGCCAATTTGAAGAATCTATAGGATTCACCATGAAGTTAGGAGGAGGGGCAGCATGGAGAGAAGAAATATCAATGCAGCTTACAGACAGGAATGGAAAAGAACAGTTTAGCTGGAGCCCACCACGGGAGGAGGCATACATAATACTGCTGAAGGTGAAATCAAGAGTTAAAAGTGCAGAGTTTGGAATCAGACGGACCCAGAATTGAATGCTAGCTCTGTCACTATGTCACTAGCTATGTGACCTTGGACAAGTTACCTAATTTCTCTCAGCCTCAGGTTCCACATATGTGAGTAGAACCCACCTCACAGGGTTGTGTGACTCTTACAATGATTCCATTAAATGACATATGGTAAATCTTAATGTTAAAGGAAGAAGGAAAGGGAAAGAGAGAGGGAGAGAGGGGGAGATTTTTAGAAGCTTGGGCCAGAGCATAGAAAGCTTGGAAGAATCTGATTCACTTAATATAACTAAGAGATAAAGGAAATTAAAGAGCAGAAATTGTGTTACGGAAAGATGGCTTCTTAGGAGAGCAAACATATATCCATAGTAAGCAATGCTAAAATGCTATACTTTATACCATCACAGCAACATGCTTTTACAATGTGAACCATTTTTCTGAAGCTTCCAAACTAATGAAAATCGTAGGTAACTGTTTATTCTGTGTTCTTCTTTCATTGACTATCAGCAAAACCTACTGTTTCTGACTTCTCAACAAGTACTCATAATTAATCTGAAGACTGCCATGCTGCACATGCTTCCCAGGAATCACAATGCCCTGACCCCTGGCCACACAGAAACACAAAGCAGTGGCACTCCCCCTGCCCCCGCCAAAGGGCTTGGGTGCCTCACCTGTGGCTAGCGCAGCTCAGCCTAAGGCAGGCAGTCTAACCCACTGGTCATCCACACATCGATGATGGCCACTGTGACTGCCACAGCATGTCACTCTGACACTTCCAGGAGCCACGGGGCCAGGAAGGCAGCACTTCTTGTCTTTGCCTCCCTCAGCAGAGTAAGCAGGGTGGTAGCCCCCCAATGCTGAGATTCTCCTCCATGAGATTCCTCCTTCTCTGCTGCTAAGTGGATACACGAGGTGACTGGTGTGAAGCCACAGACAGCCAAGGGATTATCATGTATTAACTTACAGAAAAGGCTGTTCCTATGCTTAGGCTCCTTTTGTATTTCTAAATGGGAAGAGGAATACCAACAGTGTTTTTATATTTACTAACACTGATGATTAATAACAAACACTAAGCAGCGGCACTGTCCTGAATAATGTTAAGCAATCCACACCCACAAGTTTATATGACCCTCCCAGCAACCCTGTAGAAAAGGTGGTTACTCTCATTTTAAAGGTAAAGAAACTGAGGTTGCAGAACTTGTAAAAGTCACAGCTGGGAGGAAGCAAGATATGTGCAACTTCCTGGCCCATGCTTTACCCTTGGGGAAACCCTGCACATGGCCGCACAGCAGCGTCACTTGGGGGGCTTTCAAAAAACAGATTCTTGGGCCTCACCCAGATTTACAGAAATCAAGCCTTTATGAGCTTTTAGTCACACCCATGGTTAAGGACCAGCATACTTTTATACTAGTCAAAGCATGTTAAACAGAGTAGCATTACTCAACTAATTGAAGGTATTCTGGGGACTTTGGTAAGCCTGCAGTTTTTATTATTCCAAAGTATACAAGAGTCACAGTTAATTATTTTGACCTGAAAGGAATCCCTGCAGGGTGAGGAACAATTGGCAAATATGGGGCTGAGCAAGGCAATGAGGCCAAGGGAGGAAGTACCCATTTGCCGCAGGTGGGTGGAGCCTGAACTGTTCCTCAGTTGGAGCAGTGAAGGTGGGAGGCAGCCTGAATGTGCCTATCACTCTTCCTGTGCTGGCACATGGGAGACATTTCGTAAGTATTTGTCAAATGGACAAATGAGTGAAGGCCCAACTTCTCCAGCTGGAAGTAATTCTACTCTCCTCTAAATTCCCTGCATTTGATCTGTGTATTTCTTACCTTATTTACCACAGTCTGTCTTGCATTCCTGCTATTGGAAACAATGTCTCATCTCTAACAGAAGGTAAAAGTTCCAGGGGCAAACTCCACCTCTTTGTGAACTAGGTCTCCCACTCCACCCCAACACAGGCCACAGGAGTGCCCGTAGCAGGCACCTTCAACGTCAAATGAGTATCTGGCTCCATTTCAAATGTGACCTGATTCAATATGTGGGTCCTGGCTATTCACAAGGCATAAGCCTACCAAACCTTCCAGCTCTGTGGCATAATTGTGGACTGCAGGGACACAGTGGCAGAGAGACTTTTGTATGGAAATTATTAGGAATTTGGAAGACCTCTTTGGAGGGCAGGCTTTAAGAAGACCAAGACTCTGGGAGATAGAGTCCCAACTATCAGATACTTAAAAATGAAGGGGTTACAACAACAAATAAGAGGAGCTTTTATTTAGTCCTCCTGATATGTACTGTAGAAACCATTTATGTTTCAAAAATTATAACCATAGTCAGGAACACCTTAAAATATCAAGGACAGTGACACTGACCCAGGAACAAATACTTCCTACTAAAGGGGCTCATCCTTAGCCAGAGTACCTGAAACAATAAAATTCAAATGTAAGATTTAAATTTTAAAGGTAATACCACTTGCTCTTTACTATCCCCTCCTACCACTTGAGCTCTTCATTACTCTTGCATCCTGGTGCCCCACCCTGCATGGTGTCTGGGTGGCACTCTAATGCTCTGTGCTGGGCTGCTTTTTACTATTCCACACCCCATCGTCCCATTTGATCCTTACACTGTGTGATGGAAGAAGAGCAAAGGTTATCAACCCCATTTCTTGGATGACATAAGTGGGGCTCAAGTTGTATGATATGCCCCAAAGTACCACAAAGTGGTTGAACACAGTGCAGACAGTTAATCTGGGAAGTTAACAGACAAATGAAAGAAGGCATGAATCTCTCTAGCTGGAAAAAATCTTGTCTCTAAATGTCCCAGAATTTGATCTTACTTGCTTACAAATCTTTTTGCTCTACATCACACAAACCTGACTTTATGTGCTTCTCGGGGAACTGAAGGGATGGCAGAGTTGGGCAGGTTTCAAGGAAGAAGATGATGTTATTAAAGTGTTTTAATAGCACATGCAGAGTCTAATCTGAGCCCTTCTAATTCAACAGGTAATGGGCTCCTCAGGTGGGCAGGGATATTTTTTGGTTCGTAAGAAATTCAGCCTTGCGGAGATGACAGGAAGGTAAAGATATTCAGCAAGATATACAACATAGAAGGCAATAATGTTGTGAGCACTGTAAAGAGGGATTAAGATGCGAAATGCTGATGGCCTGTATGGGGTTCTCTCATGTCAAGAAGTGAAAGGTGATTCATACAAGCTGAAAAAGAAAATTCCTTGGAGTTATTTAAGCTGTTATAGAAAAAGGCATTTTTGAGGAGAAAAAAAATGGCAATGCCTTAAAATCAAGCTACAATATTGTTTTGAAACTGTCTGGGCAACTGACAAAACTGGCAAAACCCATCAGGGTGGAACACTGACTAGGGGCTCCCAAGGAGGTGGGGAACAGTGACTATCCAGGGAAAATAGTTACATGCAATTTTCAAACAAAAAACAAGGGACCAAGTCCACCCAGTCACCGCTGACAATTTCAGTGGTTTCCCAGAGAACTGAGATAAGGCCAGGAGTCCGAGACCCAGGAGGCTCGGGGATTAGGCAGGACCAGAAGACCAAGCCGGGTTTGGTTCCTCCTACAGACACTCCCTTTGTTAATCTCGGAGTTCAAAAGTCTACATAACCACCAGGGGAAGGCTTTGGGTCTCCCCGATGGGGTCAGCTGGTTTCTTTCACACTCAAAACTTTAACTGTTCTTTTTTTATTAAAGAGAAATACGTTAATAGGAAGAGGCAGAGTGAGGCAGAAGTGAAGCTGCACGGAAAGTTCGGGAGAGGCCCGGGAGGGAAAAGCGCTGACGGGCACTGGAAGTGGCCAAGGTCAGCGCCCCCGTCTCACGCGCGGTTACCCGGGCCACTGACAAGCCGCAGTCCGGGGCACCCCGCGGGAGGCTGGCTTGGGAAGCCGGCCCGCCAGATGGGAACGACTCCCCCAGCGAAGAAGGCGGGACGGTTCCCGGGAGGAACGCGCCCCGGGGACGCCCGGGAAGCCCACAGACGCCCTTCGCTGGGGGCGCAGATGCGGCCCGAGCGTGCGGCCGAGAAGCCCCAGCCGCGGGTAACCTAGCGGGAGCGGGTCGCCAGTCCCCGGGTCACCCCGGGGTCGGCGCAGCCCGCCGCCCTTGCCTCCCCAGCCCGGCGGCGGGGCGTGCAGGACGCGCGGGCCGCGGGGCCCGGAGTCGCGCCCCTCCCGAGGCCATGCGCCGCGCCCACGGCAGCCGCAGCCCCGACGTGCTTGCTGCCCCGCCGCGCCCAGCCCCTTCCTGGCGTCCCCGGCGGCCGCGGGGTCTCCCCGGGCGCTGCCCTGCGCCCCCCGAGACGACGGCGCCCCAGGCCACGGCGGCTGCGCGTCCCTTACCACGCGGCGGCTCCGGGCGGTTCCAAGGCCCCGCGGCGCGCCGGGCATTTTTTTCTCGGAAACTTCTTGCGGGTCGGTAGGGCTGCGCCGGCCGGGCAGGAAAAGCTCTCAGCGCCGGGAGGCTGCGACCATCCGGGAACTTCGCCGAGATTTAAACCCTCCCCCTCGGCTCCGCGCCCCCCCCGCGGCCCCGCCGCCTGTGGACGCCCGCGCGGCCGCCGCCGGCCCTTCGCCTTCTCTTCCGAGCGCCGAGCCCGCCCCGCCCGCTTCTGGGACTGTGCGCCCACGGCCCGGGGGCCCCCGGAGGAGCGCGGCGGGCGGGTGGACGGGAGGCTGGGGCTCCAGTGTTCCTTCGCCCCCTGAGCGGTGAGAGGACGCGGCCGTAGGGTCCAGGGCGAGCGTCAGCTGGGGAGGGGGAGCTGGACGGTGCGCCCTCCCAGGAGCCCTCTCCCCAAAGCCTGCATCCTCCAACTTCCCGCGGCTGGGGCCCCCCCACCCTCAACCCAAGGGAAGGCCCTTTCCCATTACCCTCTCCTCTGTTCTCAAAAGAGCGGATCCAGCTTTGAGACACCTTAAATTCAAATTCATTTTTTAAATGAATTTTAAAGTGTGGGACCCACAGAGGCCCAAGGGCCACATGCATCTGACTCCCCGCCCAGTGTGTGGGACGACAGTGCTTCTCCGTGAAAAGATGCCAGTTCTCCCACTAATCGGTTGGGATTCTTTGCGTAGTTTGCGGCTGGTTGGGATGGGTTTATCATCGGCCACCGACAATAGGCACAGCGGACATTTGGAGAAAGCAGAGGCTCTACGCCATTACCACGGCTAACTTACTGCCAGGCTCAGACCAGCTCCGGAAGCCACCACCTCCAACCCCCAAGGAAGTGCTCACAACTCACCAAGACCTCACAGATACTACAGTGTGCAAATAACAAGAAATCGTGATCAATATAATGAGGACTTAATCATTTGTTAAATTTCCAAAGCTATGTATTCCTTTGAGTAAATGCAGAAAAGGTAGGGACCTATGCACTTGAGAATTGGTGTCCTAGGCTGAGGAGGTGGTTCATCCTGGACTTCAGGCTGTCTCAGCTGCTGTGCCATTCCCGCGTGCACACTTGTATCTTGACATGCTCCTAACAGATACAAGAACCCCTCTGGGAAAGAGATTTGGTAACATGGGTAAACTATTCCTATTGACAAACTTTTGTCTCTAAATGTACCCATCTTTTTAAGGTTCATTATGCATTTGCCTTTCTAAGCCATTTTTATGGTAATATGCATGTTTTGTTTTATATAAGATGAAGAGTAGTGATGTCATCTAGCAATGTTATTCCAGGCTTGAAAACAAATCAATAGCACTTAGCATGGTGTAGCATGGAAGTTAAGCGTACAGCTGCCTGGTTTCTTTCCTAGTTCTCTAAGTCTCCAGTTTTGCTTCAGTCAGATAGGGATAACAGTAGTTCTTACCTCCTATAGCTGTTGTAAGGATTAAATGTGATAATCCCTCCAAAGACAAGCAGAGTAGTGGCACATAGGTAGAATAGGAATCTTTATTTATCTTTGATTCTCCACATTCCAGCAGAGTTCCTGGCATCTTATAGAGAATTGATTAAGTATTTGCTAGGATAAGAACTCTTTTGAGTTTATGTCTTTCAAGAATCCATGTAAATTTTAGCACTTGGATACACAAAAGAAAATAAGGAAGGTGAGATACTTGACCCCCCCCATCATTTTATCACTGAAAGCCCAAAATAAATGGAGTTCTGAATCGCCCACTGTTTTAAGTCACCTGTAAGATCAGTGATCAGTTGTCCAGCATGCCTCTAGCTCTTTCCTCAGACCCCAGTACTGCTCTCAATAAGGTCAAAGTCTACCTGGTATTTTATCAGCAGTAAATTTCTAGTTTCAGTAAGTGGACTATAGTTATGTAAGGTGTTTACATTTGGCGAAGATGAGTCAAATGTATATGGAAACATTTTTTACTATTTTTGCAACTGAATTGTAAGTTTAAAATAATTTCAAGCTGAAAAAAGAAATTTTTAATTTAAAAAATGATCAAAGCCTACCATTCTACACCAGATACATTCTTCCCTTGGGTGATGCCAAATTATAGCTAAAAAATGAAGATACTAAAGTTAATTTTATGCTAAACCTTGGCAGTCATGTATACATTGATATGAATGAGTTAATAAGAAAAAATGACTTCTTGAATGCTGCTTGAAGATGAAGCTGACTAGAAATGTTGTAATGATCTTGAGAAAGAAGGAAAAAGAAAGGAGATAGGACACTGAGATCAACAAAATTAAGACAAATTTACCGAAGTGCAATATTATTAAATAAATGTATTTGCTTGCCATTTCATAGCTACCATTTTGGGACTGAATGCTAAACTAGCCCTAAGGTGTCCTATAGCATCCCCTCTCATAACAATTACTTGTTTACTATAATCACTTGTCTTTAATGCCTGTCTTCTCCCTAGGACAATCACCCCAGTTTGGGAGGAGAGGTATGTCTGCCTGGTTCACACAGTATTCCCAGCACCTGGCACATTCTTAGTATTCATTAGTGTCGGTGAATGAATGTCAAGCACCCAATTAAGCCCTCTTTTACCTATAGTATCTCATTTAATTCTCACAGCAAATTGGTGAGACAGATATTTATTTGTTCCTGTTTTACAGATGTAGAAACTGTGGTTTGGAGAGTTTAGGAAAGCTTCCCAAGGTCACTCAGGTCGTGAACTTCAGAATGCAGATTATTTATAACACTCTTGCTTTAACTACTGTGTATTCTATCTCTTGACTTTACTTCTCTGAGCTTCTGCTGATGTGAATGACCTGAATTGACTAGTATCCCAATTTCTTGGTGCCAAAGAACAAAAGAGGAAAATATATTTATGTTTGTAGAGAATGACTGGGGCCAGGCAGATTTGGTCAAAGGCTCTATATTAGTTTGACTGATTTGGGTTCTTTCCTCTGAATTCAGGGAGTATGAAATGGTAATGTAGGGAGTAAATGGAATGCTATGTGAGACAAGAGTCCCATGATAGGCCAGGGGATGATGCAGAGATTCAGGGTGTTGCAGAAGGAGTCTTGCAGAGGGAAAGAACAGACTGGCTTTGTCAGCTACTGATAAGCAAGGTGAGTAATGGTGGGTACAGGGAGGCCAGCAAGTCTTTAGAAAGGGTAGATTTCATTAGTAAGTCAGTTGTGGCCCCACAGTGGGGCCTGTCAATATCTGCAGTCCCCACCTTCATATTGGGTATCAGGAGTCCCTGGAGCGATGAGACCCTGTAGGCTGGACTGGAGAGATGCACTGGGAGGGCTGTGAGGCCTGTGAGGCCAGGGGGGTCAGCCAGGACAGCCAGCCTGGGAAGAAAGACGCAGCTCCGCTTCCTTACACATCACAGAATCAGCTGCCATTGGAAACAAAATGGCCACTACCTGGCTGGTAGAGAGAGGTTTGCTCCCAGGGCATCTACCAGTTAGAGAGAACCCCACATGCAGCTTCTCCCTGATCCCCTGAATCCTGCATTCCTCTGTGGTGGTGTCCTGTCAGATATGGCAGTACATCTTTGGGCAGCAAAACATTTCTTCATATAATATTATATGGAGCACCGAATATGTAAGGTGGGTGAGGTAGGGCTGCCCTGGTGGAAGGGAGTGAGAACTGTGGGGTGGGGCTCGGAGGTGTGTGTGTGTACTGACCTTCCTAATGGACCCTGAGCCACTATTTGAGAACCACTTTCAGAAGAAGCAAGTTTAAGTCCTTTGATGTGGCACTCAGAGACTTCCTTGACATTGTCCCTATTTTATTCTCCTCTCTTGTTCTTGGCTGATCCTTGCTTTAAATTTTATGCCCCGAAGTATAGAACTACTCCCACACATCTGAGCTGCTTCATGCCTCTGCTTTGCTCATGCTGTTCCTTCTGTTTGGAATGCCTTTCCACTGGCTGCTTCTGACCCAGTCTTCAGAATTCACCTGTGATAGCATCACCTCTGATAAGGCCTCTGGGCTCCCATAGTGCCCTTGATGTGCCTACATCTGAGAAATTAACCTCTCTTTACTGAAATTCTTCCTGTATCTGTTATCTCACTGAGCTGTAAACTTCTCAAGGCCGGAATCTTTTGAATCTCTGAGTCCTCCATTTCCCATTCCCAGCACCTGGCTTAATTGATGCAATTGTGTAAACATTATCAGTCATCGGTTTAAAATGCAAAGGACCCTTTCTGGAAAGCAAATTTGAGAAAAGAAGAGAGGAGTGTGTAATAAAGAAGGGTGGGGTCTCCTACCAGAGAGGAACTGAAGAATGAGGAGCCTGGATGGGAAGCAGACCCTGAAAGTTCACGTAGGGTCTTGGGCATGACGCACCTGTCACCACTGCCCCTAATTGAATTAGTGATAAGTACCTCTGGGAAGATGCACTCTCCGCTGCCAGAGCGGCCCTTCCAGGAGCTCTGGAGGCTCCTGATTACCTCCCTGAGTCGCTGCAGGCCTCCGGGGATTCTGACCAGCATAATGGACTTTGAAAAGGGAGACAGCTGAGCTAGGAAAGTTAGTTCAAGTCCTTGGGGGCATGATGATGGATTAGTTAAGGACTCCTTCAGATCAGTCTGAAGGAAGAAATCTCTTACTGGCATCATTTGCTCATGGTTAGGGAAGGGAAGATGGTATAGGCATTGGATTTTTTATTATGAGAACCAGATGGATTCCAGGACTTGCTTTAAAATGGTGAACATTCTCCACCTCCACGTTACTTTCCTTACACAAATGCAATGCTCCCACTTCCCCACTTTACGGGCACGTTGCAAGAACGACTGGGACCAGTTCTCCCACTTGCTGGCTTTGTGACCTTGCAAGTTCTTTATGTTATCTGGGCCTCAGTTTCCTCATGTATAAAATGGGGCACAAAATTGTATCCTACTTCATTTAATGAATAAGATAATCCATGAAGAGTACTTAACACAGGGTCTGGTATAGAGTAAGCATTTGTAAAAAAAACTACCTAAAACGATTGCTGCTAGCACATTGAGTCATTGAGAAAAGCTTAATAGAGGATAAAAAGGCAGCCAAACTACCAAGAGGCAAGCTAGCATGAAGCCTTGCTGCTCAAAACATGACCCATGGACCAGCAGCACGGGCATCACGTAGCAACTGTTGCCAGCATAGACTTTCCAGCTCAACCCCAGACCTACTGAGGCTGAACCTGCAGTTTAACAAGAGCCTAGGTGTTTCATATGCATGTTAAGTGGCAGGTTGTGCTGGCATAGGAGTGCGGACATATCTACCACTCTCTGTGACACTTCGGGCAAGTTCCCAAACCGCCCACACTTCTTTTGTCGTCTGTCAAACCTGATTGCCTAGGGTGGCAGCAGTGGTTAAGTGACTTAATATCTGCCCAGCCCCAGGAAAGGCACCTGCGTACGATAAGGTAAGCGCTCTTCAGTGTTTGCTGTCTCCGCTCTCCAGCCCCAGGCAGGGGCCACTGGGGCCCCTCACAGAGCCTTGTGCGTGGGACCGTGCTTCAGCAGGAGGCAGCCTGGCAGGTTCGCATCCTGGCTCCCGCGCCAGGAACGAGGTCTGCCTGTGGGACCTGGACTGTCACCCCACTGTTCCAAGTCTCAGTTTCCCATCTTCTAAAAGTGGAACAGTGACTGCCTAGCTCTCCAGGATGCTGAAGCTTTGAGTGTGATATGCTGCAGAGAGCCAGGCTGTTTCAGCTTTGTTGATGGGCATGTACTGATTGGAGTCCACACTGTGGGATCAAATGTGTCCCTGTCCCACAGGAGCTTGACACCTCTCGCTGCCCAACCGACAGGTGCTGGACCTCCCTGGGCTAGAACTCTGTACCAGGGAGGACAGGACCCACCCAGGCCAAGGGGGGAGAGAAGGCAGCCTGGGCCAGGTGAGTACAACAGACTGAGCTCACCCCAGGTGACTCACCTGATTCCCCACTAGACCCTGAGCCACAGGATGGGGAACACCTCCCTATCTTGCTCACTATCAAGTTTGTGGAGTGTCTAAGGTTTTGCCTTCCTCAGAGTTGGGGCATATTCTGGGTGAATACAGGATAGAAGAACATTGTAGTTATAAACACGGTGACCAGAGAGTACACCCTTCCTGTCCTCTGTCTTTCCTGAGCTTTTAGGATTGGAGGAAAGACAGTTATGTCAGCCCATCTCATAATTCCCTCTAATACCCTATTCTCACAGCACCTCTTGGCCACCCTGGTGTCAGCACAAGAAGCATGTCCTTTTGGAGAAATGTGGGATCCACATATAAATCAAGTATAAAAATCAAACGAATATTCATATTTGACCTGATTGTTTATAGTTCATAATGCGTGATCAAAACCGAAAGTTTCTGTGATGACTGCCCTTGTACTGTTCACCATGTAAGAACTTATTCACTATGTAAGAATTCGTTCACCATGTAAGAACCTGTTCGTTATGCTTCAGAAGATTGGAGACTGACGAGAATTAGGCTTGAGATGGATTAATGATTGTGCATTGAGCATTGACCCCACTATACAGAATTGTATGGTTGTTAACAACCATTTGATCAATAAATATGAGAGATGCCCTCTCAAAAAAAAAAACTGAACACACAAGTACCATAAGACCCAGCAATTGCGCTCCTGGGCATTTACATGAGAGGATTTAAAATTAATGTTCACATAGAAATTTGGATGTTTATAGCAGCTTTTTTGTAATGGCCGTAAACTGGCAACAGCCCAGATGTCCTTCAAAACATGAATGGTTAAACAAACTGTAGCACATCCCTATCATAGAATAGTACTCACCATCAAAAAGGAACAAACTACTGACCCACACAACAGCTTAGATATATCTCCAGAGAATTTTGCTTAGTGAAAAAGCCAATTCCATATGGTTACATACTATGTTGTCGCATTATATAACATTCTTGAAATGACAAAATTATGGAAATGAAGAATAGATTAGTGGTTGCCAGAGGTTAAGGAGGAGGTGGGGTGGGAGGGAAGTAGGTGTGACTATGAACGGGCAACCTGAGGAGTCCTTATGGTGATAGAAATCTTCGGTACTTTGACTACATCAGTGTTAAGATCCTGTTGCAATACTGTACTATATTTTTGCGAAATGTTTCCATTGG
Organism: Manis javanica; assembly: GCF_040802235.1. Taxonomy (NCBI): domain Eukaryota; kingdom Metazoa; phylum Chordata; class Mammalia; order Pholidota; family Manidae; genus Manis; species Manis javanica. The sequence continues at coordinate 59,339,685 of NC_133167.1, read as the reverse complement.
GAGAAATTGGGTAAAGGGTTCACAGGATCTCCCTGTATTTATTACAACTGCATATGACTCTAGAATTTTCACATAATAAAAAAATTTAATGTAAAAAAAAAAGAAGCATGTCCTTTTAAGGTGTGAATAGTCTCCCCAAACTCCAGTTGGGTTCTTTCTGTGAGATTGAGAACTTTTCATCTTTTCCAACTAAATTTGGGGGTAGGGAGGGTGGAATCCCATTGCTTAGAGAAGAATCTTGTGCACAGTTTTGATCCCAAGTCTGGAAGGGGCCGTGACCAGTCAAGGGGGTGAGCTCCTGTGGAAATTGGGGGCCATTTCAGATACCAGCTCCACAGCCTCACCCGTAGGAGGGCCAATGTCCATGCTGAGAAGGGCTTTGAGTTGGTCAGACCCCTGTCAGAATCCTGGCACTGCTACTTCCTTGCTTTCTGTTTGACATTAGGCTAATTGTTTCTCCTGAAAATAGATTGCCTTAGCTGCAAAATGAAGATAATAAAATCTCCTTGCATAGGGCTGTCATGGGAATTAAAATGGAAGATGCATTGTAAGTATCCAAAGTGGGATACTTGAGAGCATGAACAGGGATGCTGTTAGTAATCACACCAGAACCACCAGCACAACCTCACTGTCCCTGGCAAAGTGACACATGTGGCCTCCCTCATTAAAGGGCACCTGCTAGGTGCACAATGAGCGATAGTGTCATTTTTACCATTATGTCTGCTTAAGATAAGACTGCCAGTTAGCAAAGAAAGATTGTCTGAATTATTGCATGGAATGTACTTATACAAAAAAATTATTTGTTCTTTATCTGAACTTAGAATTTAACGGGATATACTGTACTTTCTCTGGCAACTCTCATCTAAGAGCACTGGGTCACAGGAGGTCACGTTGTAAAGGTAAAGCTCTGTTACAGCTAATGCTACAAAAGGGATTGCTTCCTAGAAACAACCATTGCATTGTTTCTGCTTTTTTGTTTTTTTCCCCTCTCCAACTGGGGTTATTTTGAAACTGGCCTGAGGAGAGGAAGGGGAAGAGGAACCCAGTGAAGGAGGACAGTCAAGGAGTTGGAGTGTCCAGGAGCCTGGAGGGGAAAGGCAACTCAGGGGTCTGCTGAGGAAGCGATGGGGACAAATCCTTCAGGGCCTCCAGGCTGATGGAAGCTATCAAGGACAGAGTGAGCCTTTTGCACAGAAAGGTGAAGGAGAGATTGGAAAGCTTGGGTCAGGGGGCTGAGCTGCATTTTCAAAGCCCTGAAGACAGAAGGATATTTGCTGGTGGCTGATACAAAGGTTTGGGGGTTGCCTTTCTGAAACCAGACATTTTCAACATGTTAAGTCAATCACACACAATGTTTAGTGAAAATGCTCTGGGCTTTCTCTTCATGGCTTCAGCTCAAAGGTGATTTAAGAGCTTTGTTTCTCCTGTTGGTTTGAGAAAAGGTGGTAAGATAGGAGGGCGATGAACCAGGGCCGAATGCACACTGGGCCACACAGTGTGAGAGCCTGGGACTGTGCGGGGATGGGTACTGGGAGGGGCTTCCTGGCACCCAGAGGGGCCACTGCTCTAAGCCAGTCCTGTCTTTCTGAGTCACAGCCACACCCGCCCTTTGGTGGCAGGGCCTGCGAGACTGCAGAGCCAGGACCCACGTGAGCCCTGAGGCTATAATTTTTTCCGGAGAGGGCCCTGGGAGGTCTGGCCTCTCTGCTGCAGCCTCATTGGTGGGAGCACTGGCCCCTTCTGACCTTTCACCCCCAATACACATAGAGGGGCTTCCTTCCTGTGGGAAGGGGCAGTGAATTTAAGGTGATTTAAAAAGTCATGTGAGGGATGCTATAAGGTCCTTCAGCACCTCAGTAGGTTTCTTTCCCACTACTTAGCCCACAGACATTCAATCTGGGATAAGCTCCTATACACACATGCACACTCTCTCACACTCACACTCCCCTTATTCTGGGTCCGAGAGAACCAACTGAGAGTCATTCCTCTTTCTAATCTGAACAGGCGGTCTGGAAGCAAAGCACAAGGCAGCTGTGAGTTGTCACCTGTGCTGTTCACCTTGTGGTCAGGGGAGAAACACTAGTGGGCTCAGTTCTCCCCCATCCTCCCAAACCCATGCAGGCCCTCCCACAAACTGCCCTCCTGCCCAACAGACCCAACCACATACTTGGACCAAGAATTTGGAGAAAGGAAGTGAATGGTGGACGTGAGGGCTCACGCCTGACACTCGTTGCTGCCACCTCTTCCCCCACTTCGGTTTGGGCAGCAGCTGGTTTCCCCACGAGCTCCTGCCCGGGGACACGATTTTTTTTGCTCATTCTCACATACTATGAGGCAGACCTGGGTGAGGGAATTATCAAATGAAAAGAAACTCTTGAACCCGGTGGAGGAAAAAGTGGGTGGAAGAGTGGTGCCAGGTATGTACCCTCGTGACCACCCTCCACATTCTTGCCCTAAGTGTGTGGTTAGAACTAGAGTTAGTGTATTCAACAGAAAAAAAGTTTTTTATTCTGAGATTATGACTTTCCCACTTTTTGGTGTTAAAATTGTTTTTTTTCATAAAATTAATGTCATAACAATAGTTTAAAAACTGTTCCTAGTTAGCAAAATAAGATATTGGCAACCTCATGTCAATCCCTGAAAAAGAATTTTTAAGTATTTTACATGAGATCCCCAAGTCTGGGAACCCCTGCTGTAGAAGCTGAGCCCCTCAGGGACCTGGCACAGTGCCCACAGGGAACACCTCTGCGATTCCAGCATGTCGTCCGGGACAAGCAGGACAGTGATGGAGAAAACTCTTTTTGACAGCACGGATTCCAGGATAAAATTAACTATCTGCCATTAGCATCCTTATTATATCACAGAAATCACAGAAAAATTCAATATGCATTTTGACAGTAGTAAAGCAATGGCTGCGTACTCCATTTTGAGAGTTATGTGTACAAAGCAGCTGAAATACAGCATTCCACTAGAGCCTGTTTTTAATTAGCTGTAGAGAGCTCTGTTGCTTTCTGATTTGGTTGAGTTAAATTGAACAAAAATGTACTTGGATACAAACTAGATAAGTCACAATAAGGGCGTGTGGGAAAACTACGAGTGGACCAGAGACGGCTGCTGCCTTCAAGGAGTTTACAGTCCAGTAGGGTGAGGAGACGAATGGCCGATCCGGGGAAGCAGGTGGGGAGATGCATGAGACAACTCAGGCTCAGAGAAGTGGGCAAGATGGGGGCTGTTCAAAGGAGGCAACCATCACAGGTGACAGAGACTGGGAAAAACATGGTGAGAAAGTAGCATCTAGGTGGACCAGAGCACGTGAAAGGTTTGGGGACAGCGAATGTGCTAGTAACCCTAGTGACCGACACCCAGGAAGTGCTCAACAAATAAGCGAAGAATTAATTAAATACCAGTGGGAGTGAATGTGTTAGTTAAAGAGTTACTGAGCAGTGTGCTGTTCTTAGAGCAGCTGAGGAAAGCGGACGTAACGTGTATTAAAGGATGCTTTTCCGTGTTTTAATTCAGTGGCTGCAATGCTTAGTTTTCAGCACAAGAGGGGGCTGCTGCCCAGTTTATGTAACTAAAAGTCTTTCTCTAGTTGTGCACATTTCTCAAATTACAGTGTAGTATATTGTGCCTTTAACCACCCTCCCCCAAAATAGCCCATCAACCAAAAATACCCTATCAAAATGCAATAAAATTATTATTGGTGATGCTTATTTTCTAAAAGGAATTTCTCCTAAATTACATGATTAGTATGGGGAGTGGGCGGGGGGAGGAAGGTAGGATTTAAAATCTTTGGTAAACAAATACTCTAGACTAGACTGGAGGGTTCTTCAGAGCCCTTGCATACACCCAGGGTTTCCCAGTAATGGAAGCTCTGCTTATAATATGCCTCAGGGCCTCATAGGTAGACAACAAATATGAGATAACAGCTATTTCTAAGTGCCTGTGGTATCAGGAGAGTCAAAGTCTAGCTGAGATGTTGGCCAAGTCCAGGTCTTCAGACTTAGGACCTGCAATTTCTTTCGTGCAGAGCTGCAAAGAATGGACTAACAAATAGCTAGAATTCAGGTGTGCCTTAATAGGAGGATCTGATATTTATAGTAATCAGAACTTGGGAGTGGGTGGGGATTAGCAAATAATTACATAATTTTAAAGGATTTATTGCTTTACTAAAGGATTCTCTACAGAATTTTCAATTCTCTACAGATTTAATTATTTATGGTTCCTTTTGGATACTACGTCCCAGTTTCTACCAACACCAACGGCCAGACTACCTACACTGTTGTCTCAAAATATTCACTTATGGAGGGCAAGAATCAGACCTTCTTGATTTTTCTGTCACCTACAGAGCCTAGTCCAGGCCCAGCAGCAGACAATTCATTTGTGTTTAGATGTAAAAATCACAGCCAAGAGTGGCAGATTAATAAAAATAAAGGAAGAAGAAATGGGCTCCTATGCTTAACGGTTGTGGCTTTTCTGCTTGTTTCTGGTTGGTTGGCTGTTAAATCGTAATACTCTGGTCAAGACGTAGCAGGAGTGGTGAGGAGCATGGACTCAGGAGTCTCGGGGTAAAGTGCCAGCTCTGCCACTTCTAGCTGTGTGATCCTGGGCAAGACTCCCCTCTCCATGTCTCAGTTTGTTTAACAGCAACATGAGATGATGATGCTGTTGATGAAACTTACCATGCTGGATTTATCATTTGTAAAGTACTCAAATAGGGTCTGACACATAGCAATAACTATTACTGATTATAAAGTAGAATAATTATATTTAGTGAGATGTAGGCAAAATGTAGTTTGAGTCATTAAAAGCCAGATAAAGCTTTAAAGACATGTAATGGAGATGGGTTGATGAAAATGTTCTGAAATTATATACTGGTGATGGTTGCACAGCCTTGGGAAAATACTAAAAACCAATGAATTGTACACTTTCAAATGATGAATTTTATGGTATGTGAACTATATCTCAATAAAAAATATAATGGATAAAAATTCAATTCAGCAAATATTTTTGAGCACACAATAGGCACGCAGCCCTACCCTGGGTTCAGGGGAGGATATAGAGCAGTTTAGGACATAATATTTTCCCTGGGGGCTATTATTTAAGGAGAACCCGCAGAGTGCCGGCTGCTTTTCCCAGAACCACAGAGAAGATGCTTCTCTCTGTATTTTTTGCTCTGAGACCCAAGGATTAAGTAACTTGTGCAAGATTTCACAGGAAGTACTGGGAGCAGGACCCCAACTCCTTCTTCAGGTAGGGACAGTCTGTGGAGGACAGAAGCTGTACATCCATGAAGTAATTAGGGGACGCAGACATCACAGGAGATCATCAGGCCCAATGTATGTGATGAGGACAATGAAAAAGACCATGGGCTTCGAGCATTTGACAAAATTCAACATCCATTCATGATAAAACTCTCAACAAAATGGGTACAGAGGGCAAGTACCTCAACATAATAAAGGCCGTATATGACAAGCCCACAGCCAACGTCATACTGAACAGCGAGAAGCTGAGGGCTTTTCCTCTAAGATCGGGAACAAGACAGGGATGCCCACTCTCCCCACTCTTATTCAACATAGTGCTGGAGGTCTTTGCCATGGCAATCAGACAGCACAAAGAAATAAAAGGCATTCAGATTGGCAAGGAAGAAGTTAAACTGTCACTGTTTGCAGATGACATGATATTATACATAAAAAACCTAAAGAAGCCACTCCAAAATGACTAGATCTAATATCTGAATTCAGCAAAGTTGCAGGATACAAAATTAATACACAGAAATCTGTTGCATTCCTATACACTAAAGATGAACTAGCAGAAAAAGAAATCAGGAAAACAATTCCATTCACAATTGCATCAAAAAGAAAAATACATAGGAATAAACCTAACCAAGGAAGTGAAAGGCCTATACCCTGAAAACTACAAAACACTCATGAGAGAAATTAAAGAAGATACCAATAAATGGAAACACATCCCATACTCATGGATAGGAAGAATTAATATTGTCAAAATGGCCATCCTGCCTAAAGCAATCTACAGATTCAAAGCAATCCCTATGAAAATACCAACAACATTCTTCAATGAACAGTAACAAATAGTTCTAAAATTCATATGGAACAACAAAAGACCTCGAACAGCCAAAGCAATCCTGAGAAGGAAGAATAAAGCAGGGGAAATTATGCTCCCTGACTTCAAGCTCTACTACAAAGCCACAGTAATCAAGACAATTTGGTACTGGCACAAGAACAGACCCATAGACCAATGGAACAGACTAGAGAGCCCAGATATAAACCCAAGCATATATGGTCAATTAATATATGATAAAGGAGCCATGGATATACAATGGGGAAATGACAGCCTCTTCAACAGCTGGTGTTGGCAAAACTGGACAGCTACATGCAAGAGAATGAAACTGAATTATTGTCTAACCCCATACACATAAGTAAACTGAAAATGGATCAAAGATCTGAATGTAAGTCATGGAACAATAAAACTTTTAGAAGAGAACATAGGCAAAAATCTTTTGAATATAAACATGAGCAACTTTTTCCTGAATGCATCTCCTTGGGAAAGGGAAACAAAATAAAAAATGAACAAATGGGACTACATCATGCTAAAAAGCTTCTGTACAGCAAAGGACACTATCAGCAGAACAAAAAGGCATCCTACAGTGTGGGAGAATATATTTGTAAATGACATATCCAACAAGGGGTGAACATCCAAAATATATAAAGAACTCACATGCCTCAACACCCAAAAAGCAAATAACCCTATTAAAAAATGGGTGGAGGACATGAACAGATAATTCTCCAAAGAAGAAATTCAGATGGCCAACAGGCACATGAAAAGATGCTCCACATCACTAATCATCAGGGAAATGCAAATTAAAACCACAATGAGATATCACCTCACACCAGGAAGGATGACCAGCATCAAAAAGACTAAGAACAACAAATGTTGGTGAGGATGCAGAGAAAGGGGAACCCTCCTACACTGCTGGTGGGAATGTAAGCTAGTTCAACCATTGTAGAAAGCAATATGGAGGTTCCTCAAAAAACTAAAAATAGAAATACCATTTGACCCAGGAATTCCAGGAATATACCCAAAGAAGATAACTTTTCAGATTCAAAAAGACATATGAACCCCTATGTTTATCACAGCACTATTTACAATAGTCAACATATGGAAGCAACCTAAGTGTCCATCAGTAGATGAATGGATAAAGAAGAGGTGGTACAAATACACAATGGATTACTATTCAGCCATAAGAAAGAAACAAATCCTACCATTTGCAACAATATGGATGGAGCTATAGGGTATTATGCTCAGTGCAGTAAGTCAGGCAGGCAGAGAAAGACAAATACCAAATGATTTCCCTCATTTGTGGAGTATAACAATGAAACAAAACTGAAGGAACAAAAATAGCAGCAGACCCACAGACTCCAAGGGACTAGTGGTTACCAAAGCTGAGCGGTGGGGGAGGGTGGGTGGGGAGGGAGGGAGAAGGGGATTGTGGCTTATCATGATTGGTGCACATGGTGTGCGTGGGGTCACGGGGAAGACAGTGTAGCTCAGAAAAGACAAATGAGACTCTGTGGCATCTTACTGCACTGATGGACAGTGACTGCAATGGGGTTGGGGGGAGACTCGATAATAAGGGTGAATGTAATAACCACATTGTTTTTCTTGTGAAACCTCCGTAAGAGTGTATATCAATAAAAAAAAAAAAAAAAAAAGACCATAGGCTTTGAGTAGCCAGTGCTGGGAAGCTTCCCTGGGGATAAAAGCCTTTGAGAAGGGCCTTTACAGATGGGTAAGGTTTCAGCTATGCAGGTCAGGTGCAGTGGCAATAGAGGGTGCCAGCCTGCAGTTCTGAGCCTGCCTGGGGAGTTTGCAGGGGTTCCGCCCAGCATGCCCTCTTGGCTCCCTCTGGGGCTCTTTGGAAGGAACTCTATCTGCCCACAGCCTCTCCTGTGCGACTTCCTGGTTAGTGCTTATTGTGGGCTGAATAGTGGTCCCCAAAAGTATGCCAACATCCTAACCCCTGGTGCCTGTGAATGTGACACTTGGAAACAGGGTCTTTGCAGATGTAACTGAGCTAAGGACCGAGCACTGAGATCATCCTGGGTTTAGGGGGGCCCTAAATCCAATGACTGGTGTCATTATAGGGGACAGAAATGGGAAGACTCAGAGAAGAAAGCCATGTGAAATGGAGCACAGATTGGGGTCACACGGCCACAAGCCAAGGGGCGCCAAGGGTTGCCAGCAGCCACAGGAAGCAACTGCAGCGCAGAACCAACTCTCCCTCGGAGCCTCCAAAGGGCACCCACTTGTCGGCACCTTGGTTCTGCACTTCTGACCTTAGCTCAGCTCGGGGGGCCATGACAAGGTACCATGGAAGTCTGCGATCAGGGTGTCGGCATGGTCAGGTTTGGGGGCAGAGGGCCTCTTGCTGGCCTTCTTGCTGTGTTCTCACATGGCAGACAGAAAAAGAGCTTTCTGGTGTCTCTGCTAAAGGGCACTGATACCGTTATGAGGACCCCACTCTCATGGCCTCATCCAAACCTAAGTTCCCAAAGGCCCCATCTTCAAATACCAGCATATCGAGGGGCTTGGGCTTCAATATATGAAGTTTGAGGGAACGCAATCCAGCCCAAAGCAGGCCTCCAGAAATGAAGGCAGTGGCTGCGGAAGGACTCACAGGTGGAGAAGAGGCCGTGATCAGGATGGCCGGTGGCCATAGGCAGGGGGCAGACAGGGTCTTCTGGGGGCAAGAGTTGGAGAACTCAGGCTGTAGGAAGATCACCTTGGGCAGCAGTGACTGGAACATGGGCAGCGGTGGGGTCAGACCTGAGCCAGCAGTAAGGAGATGTGTGCCTGGAGAATCCAGGCAGCAGGGGACAACATCCAGCAGTGGAGCATGGGCAAGCCGGGCAGAGGAGGAGGGAAGGGGTGGAGGACAGAGCTTCAAGTGGGTATGGCTGAGGAAGTGGAGGCAAGCTAGTGCTGAAGCAGTAGCCATGGGGGAAATGGCTTGAAAATGGTGGCTTGAGAAGTAGGGAGCCCAGGATTCAAGGCAAGACCCAAGACCGTTGTGTGGGGTGGGAGAACCTGCCGGGCAGCCACTCGTGCTCCTCCGCCTGGCCCTCAGGCTCCAGGATGGGTACCATGGCAGTGCTGTCGGAGGCCAGAGCCAACCCCGGCTGCCTCCGTGCTGCCTGCAAGATCTCTTGCGAACAACCCCCTCCAATTTGTTTAGTATGATTTATGATTTTTAAAAAGCCCAGTTCTGACAACCTGAGGAACAAGAAAGAAGACTCAGGGACTTGAGCTCTGAATGATTTCTGCTTCCATATTCAGTCTGCAAAGCCAGCAATATTTACCGTCTGGGTTCCAGCTCCACAATGCTCCTTATTTCCCAAGAAGTCATCCTGCTCTCAGACACACCCACCGATAAAGCGACATGGGGCAGGCCAAGGCTGGGTGGGCCTCAGCAAGTACCTCTAGGCAGGCATCCCAGTGCTCCTGCCTCTTTTCGCAGTGCATGGCCTTCTGGAGCCCAGGCCTTACCTAAGGGAAGAGATTCCAAAGATGAGTATCTTTGGCTTGGTGACAGATTGATGAAGCAGATATTTAGGGGCCGATGGAGCTACACATTGTAACAGTGTTGTGTCCACTCAGGCCAGCTCTTCTGGCTTCTAGGACCAGGAGCCTTGCTTTTGGGGGAGAGATGGGTTATTTGATGTAACAGAAACAGGACAAGAACAGACGTTAGGAAACCAGGTTTGTTGCTAACTGGCTCCGTGACCTAAGGGAGGACATTTCTCTGATCTGTAGTTTCCTTACCCTAGAAATGAGGAGAATGGAAATGATTTTTAAGTTCCTTGTCTGAATCAATAGTCAGTCCTGGGAGTGGCCAAGCAGCAGACTTTTTTTTCCTTCTAATTTTGGTAAAATATATATAACATGAGACTTAACCAATTTTTGACATTGTTTTCCTTCTTTATTTTACTTTTAATTGTGAAATATACATAACATAAAATTTACCTTCTTAACCATTTTTTTATTAAGGTATCGTGATATACAGTCTTATGAAGGTTTCACATGAGCAACATTGTGGTTACTAATTTACCCATATCAGTGAGTGCCGCACCCTCGCCCCATTGCAGTCACTGTCCGTCAGCGCATAGTCAGATACCATCTTAACCATTTTTAAGTGAACAACTTAGTGGCATTAAGTACATTCACAATGTTGTGAAACCATCACCACCATCCATTTCCAGACTTTTCTATCATCCCAACCTGAACCTCTACCCATTAGGCAGTTACTCCCCCTCCCCCCAAACCCTGATAACTATTCTACTTTCTGTTTCTATGAATTGGTCTACTCTAGGTACGTCATATAAGTGGAATCATACAATATTTGTCCTTTTATATCTGGTTTATTTCACCTACCATGTTTCCAAGGTTGATCCACATTGTAACACATATCGGAATTTCATTCCTTTTGAAGGCTGAATTGTAAGTATATTCCATTGTAAGTATATGCCACATTTTGCTTTTCCTTTGAGGGACATTTGGGTTGTTTCCCTTGTTTCCACCTTTCGGCCATTGTGAATAATGCTGCCATGCACATTGGCCTGTAAGTATGTGGTCAAGTCCCTTTCACTTCTTTTGGGAATATATCTAGCAGTGGAATTGCTGGATCATATGAAAATTCTATGCTTGTTTTTTAAGGAACCACCAAACTTTTACCCTTTAGTTTAGTCTAAAATGAAGGCACTCAGACCTCCCATGTGTGTGATAGGGAATCCCACAGAGAAATAAATTGAAACCCCCGGGGTTCAGACAGGCCACTTGGCTGTGCATTCAGGGCTCTCTCCCAGTACTGGTGTCAGCTGGACATGTTCTGATGGCCATTATTGAGCCCAGGGCTGCACATTTTCCAGTTCTGGGGCGAACTATATTGTGGTGGAAGGTGGCTATGGAGAAAAATAATTTTCTCTCCTATTCACTTGTCCAGAATTTTAGAAACAGTGACGTTACGTGCACACATTTCTGTTTTCATTGATAGAACTGGAACCCCCACACAAGACCAGGATAAGGATCAGGGGAAAAAAGAGCAGACAGAAAGATGGCTGACACGAAGATGGATGCCTCAGAAGCACTGGTCAGAGTTACAGAATGACCTAGAGGAGCTGGGGTGCTGGGGGACCAAGTAGGCTGGTAAACTGACCCAGCCTGGAGCTGCTTTGAACCCAGGTTTGTTCTGGCTTCAACCCTCAGTTCTTGTACTTGCAAGGCTGGGCAATGAACATGCTAGCAAGATTAGCAACCCACCTCAAGTTCAGTTTCCTCATTTGTAAAATAGGGCATAATGAGAGTTAAGGGGTGAAATAAAGCTCTGTGTATGAGATGATTCCCACAGGGCTTGGCACTCACCCTTAATACAGGTTAGGACCTGTTTTCCCTCAAATGCTGAACATCAAATTCAGGTGCTATGTTAGACTGGGAAACCCTTCTGTCACTTCCCAGTTCTAGGAATCTACTTGAAAACATGGGTTTTGATGCAGTTTTCAGTTTGGTGGCCATTTCGGAACTTAACTGTTGCCTTTCCATTGCTTTCTTTTTCTCCAAGTCAAATGCTTTATCTTTTTGGGACTGTTATAAGGGCCTTGCCTACTAGGTACAAAACTGGATTTTAAACAAAAGATATATTCTTTGCTCACAGGAAAGCAGGAAAGTTAAAAACAAACCAATAGAAAACTCCAGTTATTCTGGGTAACACTGTTCCAGATGCCACTGGAAATGAATACTTTTGTAGTGGCCCCATTTCATTTGCTGAAAGGGTTCACTCTTCGGGCAGACAGAGCAGGATGGAAGGGAGAAGCAATATGAAAACACTTTGAAGTTACAACCTTAGGTAAGTGTAAATCATTATTATTAATCATAAATACAGGAAACTAACTATTTGATCAGTGAGCTTGTATCCAAGCAGACAAATCTGCCTGTCTTCCCTGCCTTGCTGTGTCCTGCCTAGTGCTGGGGCAGAGGCAGGCGCAGCTCAGCTTTCTGCTCATCCTTGTTGGTTTAATTCAATGAGCCGACCTGCAAACACAGCTAGGGTTCCGATGATACAGACGAGCATGAAGACCCCAAGGAGAATGTGATCCATCACCATTGCAACATATTTCCATTCCTCAGCGGCCTGGGAGAGAGGGAAGTGTTAGAATTTCCTTAAGAGGGTCATTAGACTCACAGTGTTTATGCTGTGCATCTTCTATGGCCCATTCAATTTGCAGACCTCACAGCCCTCCACATCCCTTGGCTGGCATTTGATCTTTATTATCTTAAATAGATTGTTCACAGTGTGATGATTTACTAAGGTGGCTTAAAGGCAGTCACCAAGATGTACTGATCTACATCTTAGGCCAGCAGCTGCCTCTTGAATGCCAGCCAAACCCGTCAAGCGAAACCCATCCATTTGCACTCAAGCACGGGATCATTTACACCCAGAGGTGTGGGTTTCGAGCCACAGAGCTTACGTTATTGGACTCCTGGTCTGACTTCATGGTCTCTGCGATGTACTTGACTCCCTCAATGGCACTTTTCACCTCGGGATGTTTGATTAGGGGAGAGTGGAAGCCCATCGGTGCAGGCCCCGGCTTCCCAGAAATGTCAGAAATATCAATGTCTTCTGTGAAAATCTTTTTGTCCTGTTTTTCTCTGGATGGTCTTTTCATTGTGGAGAAGAACATGACATTTGGGATAGTGTCAATAAAAACCTAACATAAAAAGAAATCCATGTATGAGAATTATCACCAGCAAGACAAACATCAGCTCTGACTTTGAATTACAATGTGACTTTAGGCAAGTCATTCACCGTCTCTGGGACTCCGCTTCTTTGTTCTTAAAACAAAAGGACTCTCCTAGATTTTCTGTTTTCCTCCATACATATCCTGTAGCCTGTCCAATTACTTCGGCTAACGGTAGGATTCTGTAATATGAGGATCTCACCACTGGAGGGAGCCCGTGCGCGGCTACTGACATTAAAAACAAAAAACATAAGCTTCCAGACCTCTATAGGTAACTTCTTTCAAGGCAATGTGTGGTCATCGACTGGTTAAAGAAAGGCCTCCTCTGCTAAAAAATATATACAGCTCCAGCCCCACAAAACAGCAAGACTGTTCTCTTTCATTTCTTGTTCCTGAAGAAATGCAACGCAAGTATTGCCAGGGCTCACTCAACAGTATAGAAACGGACTGTTTCTCTCCAAAAAGGATGCATTGAAAGCAGTAGTTTTTCTGTCAATCCCTGACATAGCTTTTGTATTCTGCACAATAGACCCTGTACATTAGCATCTCTGTGAAGTTTTAGCAGAAAACTGCCATATTTGAAATGTAACACATTTTAAATTTCAATTATGAAAATATTTGAGACCAAGTTCCTCACTAAAACTCACTTTTTGACAATCTCTCATCAAGCCCCTCCATTTCTAGCCTTTATTCTATTCCAGGCAGATGATTCTACCAGCAGAAAATAAGCAGTCTGTGCACAAACTGGAAGGCATACAAACAGAAATCTCCAGAATTTCACAGCATTTGAGTTAAAAAAGACAGTGGTTTATTCATCTTCTCTAATCAAAGAGATTCTCTAAGCTTGAATTTAGAGTGGGCTTGTTAATTCTGGTTTTCCTCTCTTTCCATGAGTTATTTATCCTGCATAGTTTAGAAAAGACACTCAGTTCCTAAGTACCTGCAAGTGTCAGCCTGAATTCCCCTGGCCACATGGGAGGAGAGACCTGTAGATGCCTCAAGAGAAAGGATCCTCGTGCAAAGTTGCAAGGGCTTGCTGCTCACCTTCCGCACCCACTCTGGCATGACGTGGGTGCTGGGGGAGCGGTGGTGTGTGTTGATGACGATGACGGTGATGATGATGGATGCGATGACAAACACCATGGTGAAAAGCATGTATTTGCCAATCAACGGCACGGCACTGGAGGTGGAAGGGATCAGCTCCACAATGACCAGAAGGAACACGGTTAAGGAGAGCAGGACAGAGATGCTCAGAGTCATCTTCTCTCCTAGACAAAATGAAGAGGAGACACAAAAACCTGCCTGTTATGGGCTGAATTCTTGCTCCCTCCAAATGTGTATGTTGATGTCCTAAGCCTCAGCACCTCAGTGACTATTTGGAAGGGGCCTTTACAGAAGTAATTAAGTTAGAGTGAGCTCATTATGGTGGGCCCTCATCCAATATGACTGGATTAGGACACAGATCCACACAGACAGGAAAGATCATGTAAAGACACAGGGAGAAGACTGCCATCTACAAGCCAAGGAGAGAGGCCTCAGAGGAAACTGACCCTGCTGACACTTTGATCTCAGACTTACAGCCTCCACAATCATAAGAAGATAAATTTCTGTGGTTTAAGCCACCTAGTCTGTGGTGCACTGTAAGGACAACCCCAGCAAACAAATACACCACCCAAACCCAAGAGTGACAGGAATGTGACTTGCATGTTCTCAAAGCATCATTCTGGGGAAATTTTTTGGCAGAATTTCCTCTGAGACTTTGGCACCTTAACTCTGCTGACAGTGGCAAGTGGCAAGCATTTCCAATAGAGACTGCCAAGCCAGAAATTATGCTCCACATCATGCCCCAGAATGCCATTTCTTGGTGGAACCCAGGGGACCAAGTTATGCCAAGCTGGGCAGCAGTTTTCCTGTCTGCAGCAGAATGTCATAAACCTTACAAAACTGAACTGCAACATGGCCTACTTGTTACACAGCAGATATGCACTGGACGGGCAGCCCAGAAATACACGTATAATTTGCTCATTATGGGAGTGAGCTTCAAGACCAAAACAGAAAAGGCCAAAAATCAAAGATTTTACATCACTTTTTCACATTAATCTAGGAGGATGATTTTTTCCTTGTATTGTTTTGTTTTTCTTATTAAGGGACCAGATTACCTGCCCCCACCTCTTTTCTCTAAGCCCTCTTATTTTGGGGGGACAGTTCCCCCTTAGAATTTTGGTATGGCAAGCAAGATGGGCAGGGGCTGAGTGGCACAGGAATATTTTCAAGGGGATAGCCCTTCAGATGCAGTAGAGAACCTTTGGAAGGGACTTCCCTTGTGATAATCTTGGTTTGTGTGTCCTGGAAAACCCTTGTGCTACCCTGCTTTCCAGTGTGGAGCTTTCTGTCATACTGGATGCTTCCACATGCTAGAAGTATGTAAAGAATACAGAGCAGATGTACACAGAAATGATCTATTTTGCCTCATGGGTAGAATTCTACCTAGTGAGTTGGAAAAGAAGTGAAAAAGAAGACAATGATAAATATGAACTACTGATCAAGTTAATCAAATTTCTCAATTAGCAATAATGATACTAATAATAGCTAATGTTTGTTGAGCAGTCTCACTGTTCTTTTCAAGGGTGAATCATGTAATATTTATAGAGACTCTGATTATTTTCCATATTGCCCTGACTAGTGTTTTCTCTCTTCACTTCAAGAAGCTTCATTTGATAGAGTGTTGAAAAATATATTTGTTTGTGATCATTTAAGAATCAGTACAATCACTAGAACATGCATTCTGTGGAACAAATTCTGCCTTATTTATTCTCTATGTATCCCTGCCATGTAACAGGTGTTTAACAATATATGTTGAATGAGTGAATGCATAACCTTTTTTTCCTTATTGGAAAGTTGGTCTTAGACATTTATGAGTTTTTAAAATCACTCTGATGAAATTTTTACCTGTTATAAGTTCGCCTTTCCCCCTACTTGTCTACCCTAAATTGTTTATGAGCAGTGACTTGCTGGCAAGCATGTGTGTACCTTTCCCCCTCTTCCTGTAGATGGCTGGTATTTGGTGAAATTATGTCACAGATGTGATTACTCTGTAGGAGGTTAAGTTGTCTGGGCTGATATGTGGGAAAGAATTGCCACTTGGGAAGTATATAGTCTTGTATATAAAGATACTGACATCTGGAAAACGGATATGCAAAAGAAATTTTCAAGGGGCAGGCAGTGAGCAAAATAGTTCTGTGCGTCTTCAGGGTCCCCTCCGTCTGCCTGCTCTGTAGTCTGCTCCCACTGTGCACTCCCCCCACAGTGACTTTCATCACTGCTCATGCCACTCAGTGCATGCATCCTCCTAGTGATGATGATTTGGGTCTGTCTGGCTGCATTTATTTATGAACCCATGATTAGTTCTGGCTTTCCCCCAAAGCAGCAGGATGAGACCTGACAGCATCAGCAGCAGCTGCCATGGCAACCACTGCACCCACCTGAGTCTGTGGGCAGGTAGAACACCAGGCCGGTCAGGAAGGAGAAGAGCAGGCAGGGAACGATGACGTTGACAATGAAGTACAGGGGCAGGCGCTGCATGACGAAGTGGTAGGTGATGTCTAGGTAGGGCGTGGAGGGGCAGCACGCGTAGAACACCCAGTGCTTCCAGCCCCGGGACTCCTTGATCACCCACTCCCCACTCTCCATGAATCTGCTCAGGTCTGGCTGGTCGCTTTCCTGAGAGGAGGAAATGAAACTGTGAAAGCCCAGCCATGCCAGTCTGAGGAGAGGCAGGGCTCTGTGGTCAGCTGTGACACGGCAACAGATTCCAGTGCTGTCATATTCCCAGGAGGGACTCTGGGTCTCTCCCACTTCTGGGCCTCAGGTTCCCTTCCCCCACGGCTTCGTCACTGGGAAGCTCCATGTTGACTACACATGTGCATCACCTGGGGGCTTTAAAAGAATGGGGGTTCCGCGGCACCCCCCGACCCCACCTGAGACTGATGAGCCAGAATTCTCAGCACTGAGCCTGGGCGTAGGGAATGCATTTACTCTCCCAGGTGGTTCTCAAGCGCAGCGCGTCAAGACCCTTCCCAACCAGCCGAGACCCTCACGCGCGAAGCCCGAGCCTCTGGTTATGGAGGGGCGGAATGGGAGACCCGAGTCCCACCTCATCACAGGAGGGCGCCACCTACCGGGTTGATGGCCACCACGGAGCCATCGTAAGTCCAGGTGCCCAGCTTCATGCTGCAGTTCTGCTCGTCAAAGGGAAAGTGGGTGACGATGATCTCGCAGTAGCTTTTAAAGATGGCTGGCGGAGTCCACGTGATGTGGCCTGTGTGGTCCAGGAGCACTTTGGTGAACTTGACAATGGCGAAGTCACCGTCTGCACTGCAATCGGGATAAAAGAGGGTCATGGCTCCAGGTGAGGGGTGGTGACAGCAGAAGCCTTCTGGGAAGTGCCGCTTTTATCCATGGCAGTGTTTTCGAGATTTGTCTGATAGTTAGAATCACTGGGGTGCCTGTTTAAAATATAGATTCCTGAGCACCAGTGAAGCACTGTATCAGAATTCTTCAGGGGAGGAATCCTGAAATTTATAGTTTTACAGAAACAGCAGGTAACACTGAGCGACTGAGTCTGGATTTTGCTCCTCACAGTCCTCAGTAGCATTTGTACTGTTAACCTCCATCTATCTCCTCCCTCATGTACTTTGAAAGTTAACTGGGGGAAAAAAAACCAGGAATTTTTAATAAAATCTTGTCCAGTGACTCATTATTGTGACAGGCAGGTTAAGGAAGGAGTCTACCACTTTTTAAGAACTATTCAGAGCTCAGAGGGGTAGGGTCACCAGTAGGGACGCCTCCAGGCCAGGCAGCGAGGCCCCTGGTGGGGTTGGAGGGGTGACTGGAGAGCCCCTCACCCTCCATCAGCTCTGCTATGGTGTCCTGTGGGAGTGGAGGCCCAGTGCTGCTAGTTATTTGGATTCTTCCTCAGAAGCTGAAAATCTGGATTTTTAAACCCAAAGTTTCCATGTTTCTTAATGTTGGGTTTTTCTAGAGACTAAATATTCAGATTTTAATGTGATATTTTCCAATTTTCAATTATTGGCACTAATTTCTTAATTTAAAAAATCTAATATGGTAGACACTAAAATAACAACAGGCGTCTTTTGCAGGCCTTATTCAGTGGGTAGGCCACTTGTCCTGCAAAGTGCCTGTTCCAGGGGCCTTGGCCAAGAGCAAGACATTAGAATAGGTGCCCCGCAGGTGGGTGGGGTCTGCCTCCATAGGCTTCCAGGAAACATGGCATCTTTGGTGTCTCACTTCCTAAATCAAGAGATTTTCTTCCCATTGACTTTTCCTTGGGATGCACTCTATCAGTTGGACCTGCCCAAAAAAGCAGAGGGCTACAGATTAAGTCCCTGCCTATAAGTAAGTGGAACAGGGTTCTCTCCCCACCAGGGGGTTGTTGAGTGAGCTTGTCAAAAGGACCAGAGGATTTTAACTGCTTCCCTCAGATTCTTAATGAGAGAGAAACCTAACTAACACGAGACACTCTGCTCTATCAGCGTATTTGTCTGAAAAGGTTACACAAGTGATTGGATAATTTGGCTCAAGCTTGAATTCCAGGTATAGTCTGAAAATATGTAGTAGAGAATCAGAGTGGGGAGGGTTGGCCTTAAAGGGTATCATTTCTGTTTTCACTAGCCCCCGCTGCCTTCCCACAGAGTCTGCTCAGAAGCACAGCCTGCTGGCCCCAGACACACGCTACTTAACGTTAGACTGCAATCCTCCAGGCCAGTGTTGAGTGCTCGTGCCTGTGAAGGATGCTCTTTGAATGAGCATTCCCTGACAGATGAAGGGCATATGATGATGAACCTGTAAACCGAGTGTCTTGAATCACACTCCAGTCTCGTCTCACAGCATGCACTGTGTCATGGAGCCCAGCGGCTGGGCCATGCAGGCATCCCGGGCCATCAGCAGCTGTGGTGTCTTGGGATGCCATGAGCATGTGATGAATAACAGCCCTGGGAGGCTCAGGCCTGTGGTAGGAAGGACAATTAATTCCAAGGAACTCAATCATACAAAGTTTGGGTTCCTTGGATAGTTGCCATATATACTTCAGGAGCTCTCTGGGATTAAATGTCCCCCACCCCACAGCCCTAACTCAATTTGGCTTCGTTAATTGTTTCTATTCATTAACATGAGACACCATATGGCACCCCTAGCATGTCAACTTGGCTCTTGGATTTTGAGGGTTATTTAATGTGAACAGTGGTGAGCAGCAGAGCGGCGGCCTTTCCATCAGCGCACTTTGTTTGACTCACCTGCCCCTGGAATGCCCCACCACCACCCGCCTGTTTTGCTTACTTGTTATAGAGAACGAGGTCTGGGCGCCAGATCTTTTCTGAGGGAATGTGAATCTTTTTCAGGCCGCCATAGTTGTCTGGATTCCATTTTAGGTTGTAATCCACCCATTGCTAGAAATAAACATAATTAGCCAATTAAAAAGCTAAACACATTTTTAAAAATCTAGGGTTATCTAGAGTTCTGATGGGGTGATAATTCAGATATTGACAGAAATTGTGCTCCAGTAAGAAAGGTGTGATTCAGAATTTGGCTTTCACTTTAGTGACTAGCAGCAAAACTTACATATCACTGACTAAATGCAGGGGCTGTCGAAGCGTTCGGCCTACATTCATCATTTAGTCCTCACAGCAGTCCTGTGAGGGAAGAGCGAGCCCTGACCCTGTGTGCAGATGATAAAGAAAAGGCACCCCCAAGTCACACCACCACAGGTGGCAAATCGCCGAGCCCCATGGCCCGCCCCAAGGAAGGAGAGTGACCCTACAGCGAGCATTTTCCTCAAGGAGGAAACATCATTTTTTAAGTTTTTTTTTTCCTACATTATAAAAGCAATATATGCTCAATGTAGCAATTTAGATAACACAATGTGCTGGATTGAACTGAGTCTCCCCAAAATTCATATGTTGAAGCCCTAACCCCTGGTACCTCAGAAAGTGATCTTATTTGGAAATAGGGTCTTTAAGAGGTTATTAAGTTAAAATGAGGTCATTAGGGTGGACTCTAATCCAGGATGACTGGTGCCCTTATGAGAAAGGGATACTTGAAACCTAATACATATTCCGGAAGAAAGCCACGTGAAAGCGCAGATGGCCAACCCTGAGCAGAGGGGCGAGGCCTGGAGCAGATGCCCCCTCACAGCCCTTAGCAGGTTCTGCCAACACCTTGAGTTTTAGACCTTTGGCCTCAAGAACTATGAGACAATGCTTTTGTGTTGTTTAGACTGCCCAGTTGGTGGCTTTGTTCTGGCAGAAAAAGCAGCGAACACCCACTAACATCCATGAAGCATAAGCCCACTACCCCAAAGTATTTACTTCCAACATTTTGGTACCTATCCCTGTTCGCCAAGTTGATTTCCTCTGGGCCCTGGTTAAATTTCTGGGTGAATACAAACAACATAAGTGCAATTATCTAGGTGAATTACCTGTTTTAGTCGAACATTGGTTGTTACGATCTGATTTACTTCATCCTGAAAGAAGATAAGACCCCACCTTTAGGAGGTAAAAGGGGAGTGGGGGGAAGGGTGCTCTGGGGTGAGAGGTGCAGGTGCCATGGGGAACCTGGAGTGCTCTTGTCTCACCACATTGATGAGCTGTATCAGCTGCAGACCCACGGTAACCTCCACAGCCTGGCGGTGATCTTCCACCGGCCGTACGACGCTGTTGTAGTTTTCAAATAGCTTTCCCACCAGACGGGTCTCATGTTCAGAGCCCAGGACAAGGCCAGCTGAGATGGCAAATGACACACACTGTCAGATTCTGCTCCCCACCTTCCACACACAAGAATGTGAGTAACTGAGGTGTGAGCAGTGAAGGGAGGGTATGCAGGCCCCCATGTTGAAGGGCTCCTGCATGCAGCTTTTGTGCCTTTTCTTTCTAAGCACAGCTGTGGGTGTGGCCCTTCCCAGAGGGATGTGCCAGATGGTCATCACACTTGTGCTTTGGACAGATGAGATTCCTTAATACAGCCTCTGGCTGCATCAAGTGTGCTAGGGACATGCACACACACGAGAAGAAAGATCCACACAAAGCCAGCCTCAGTATTTCAGTCTGGCATGGTGGAATGAAATCTTGGATGGATTTCATTACTGGACTCAGATCTCAGGATGGTATGAAGAGCCAAAAATCAATACTGGTTCACACCTACTAGGATGGCCATAATTAACTACATTGAAAGTGACAAATATTGGTGAGGTTATGGAGAAACTAAAACCCCCATAATGTTGCTGGTGAGAATGTAAAATAGTGAAGCTGCTGTGGAAAACAGTTTGGCGGTTCCTCACACATATG
Organism: Manis javanica; assembly: GCF_040802235.1. NCBI lineage: Eukaryota > Metazoa > Chordata > Mammalia > Pholidota > Manidae > Manis > Manis javanica. Next base: position 59,318,516 of record NC_133167.1, on the reverse strand, counting down.
ACCTAGCAATTCCACTCCTGTGTACGTCCCCCAAAGAATTGATCACACAAGCACTTGTTTACAAATATTTATAGCTTCACCATACATAATAACTAAAAGATAGAAATGATCCAAATGTCCATCAACAGATAAATGATGAACAAATTGTGGTATTTTCATGAAGTGGAATGTTATTCAGCCATGAAAAGGAATGAAGTATTAATATGTGCTACAACATGGGCAAACCTTGAAAACATTATGCTAAATGAAATCAGACACAAAAAAGCACATATTGTATAATTCCATTTTTATGAAATATCAAGAATAGGTAAATCCATAGCGACAGCAGATTTGTGGTTACCAGGGACCAGGGGGACAGGGGAATTGGGAAATGACTGCTAATAGAACAGGATTTCTTTTTGGGGTGATGGAAAATTCTGGAACCAGATATTAATGATCATTGCATAACATTGTGAATGTATTTAATGTCACTAAATCACATATTTTTAAATTGTGATTTTATGTAATAGGTATTTTACCATGGAAAATTTTATGTAATGTGTAGTTCACCATAATTTTAAAAATATCACTATTGGTGAGTATGTCCCAGTTAAGTTGTTAAGATGTGCTTTGCTGACCTAGGTTTGGGGCTCCTGTTTGGAGCACTAATGATTCTAAGGAGCCTTTACTACATTTTCCTTCAGGTTGAAGAGCAGCAGCATCTAGTGCTCTCAGAGCCCTTGGCCCTTTTATGTCCAGTGTTATGTGGTCCTCACCAGCTCCCGAGAGGCAGGTGTGCAGGCAGACATTTCCACCTGAGATGCTGGGCAGTCAGATGCCTCCTTGTCCAAGGCCACACAGCAGTGCAGAGCCTGGATGGGAGCCCTGTCATTCCGTGTGGGCTTCTGCAGTGACTCTTAATATTATGAGTGTGCTGTGGGCAGCCCCGGGAAGTCTACCACTGCATGTACCATAATTTCTATGAGAAAAGGGTTCCAAATTCCAACAAGTGCCTTATGAAGGCATCTTTGTAACTCAAGCCTTATATGGACTGGGGATTGTCTCTTCAGGGTTGGGAGAGGAAATAGATACATGACCCATTTACCCTGAACCAGATCTCCTCTTTCTGGGGTTACTACTGAAACCACCATACCTTCTCCCTGGGCCAAGAAAACTTTAAAAATTGAATGAGTGAGATGCTCTCCCTTTTTTCCTTGGTAGTGTTAACCTATTGCCTGTAAGATAACCTGTACGAAAGGTTATTATTTTTCTCCTTGGATCCTGAGTTTGGAGGAGATTTTCTGAAAAAAATAATTTTTAAGTAAAATGTAATTGCTTTTTCTATTTTTATTAATCAGTAAAAATAATATCCAACATATCCAACTTGTTATGAGCCAGACACTCTTCTACATGCTTTATATATATAAACTAACTCTTCCAAACCTCATAACCAGGTATGGTAACTACTGTAATTGTCCTCACTTTATAGATGAGGATACTGAGACAGAGAGAGGGTAAACGACTTTCCCAGATTTCAGGAGGGGTGGAGTCAACATTCAAACCCAGAGCCCAGGCTCTCAACCACTATTTGTCACCCAGAGTTTTAGATTAGCTTAAACTGATCATGCAGTGGGTTGGAACATTTTTATCCCCCCAAAACAATGCCTTTTAATCCATATGTAGAGCTTTATTAAAGGTCATACATTTGTACTATCTCATTGAATACAGGCAGTAAGTCTTTTACTCCTACTTTAAAAATGAGAAAACTCAGGATTGGACAGATGAACAATGTATTTATGGTGCCCAGCTATTTGAAGGCATGGTTATAAGTGGAAGCATCCTGACATGAGGACCTGTGCTCCTCAACACCTCCCTGAAGGTAAATGTACCATTCCCATTTAGATTTTTTAAAATTTATTTTGATTTATTTTAATATTTTATTTTATTGTATTGTATGGTATTGTATTGTATTTTGGTTTCATTAATATACAATTACATGAGCAACATTGTGGTTACTAGGTTCCCCCCATTATCAAGTCCCCACCACATACCCCAATATAGTCACTGTCCATCAGCATAGTAAGCTGCTATAGAATCACTACTTGTCTTCTCTGTGCTGTACTGCCTTCCCCATGCCCCCCCCCGCTATATTATGTGTGCTAATCATAATGCCCTTCATTCCCCTTCTCCCTCCCTTCCCACCTACCCTCCCCAGTCCCTTTCCCTTTGGTAACTGTTAGTCCATTCTTGGGTTCTGTGATTCTGCTGCTCTTTTGTTCCTTCAGTTTTTGCTTTGTTCTTATACTCCACAGATGAGTGAAATCATTTGATACTTGTCTTTCTCTGCCTGGCTTATTTCCCTGAGCATAATACCCTCTAGCTCCATCCACGTTGTTGTGTTAGGATTTGTTTTCTTCTTATGCCTGAATAATACTCCATTGTGTATATGTACCACATCTTTTTTATCCATTCATCTACTGATGGACACTTAGATTGCTTCCGTTTCTTGGTTATTATAAATAGTGCTGCAATAAACATAGGGGTGCATCTGTCTTTTTGAGACTGGGAAACTGCATTCTTAGGGTAAATTCCTAGGAGTAGAATTCCTGGGTCAAATGGTATTTCTATTTTTGGTTTGTTGAGGAACCTCCAAACTGCTTTCCACAATGGTTGAACTAGTCCATTTAGATTTTTGAAGCATTCAGTGTAGATTAAGTATATTCATTATGACCTTCCTGGACTCTATGTAGGGAACCCCTGACCTAGCCTACCTCTTCATTTCTTGTCTCCCAAGTTTTCTGAACCCAAAAGCGTCCATGCAGAGTTTTCAAATGGCACCTTCCCCATACCATCTGCTCTTGAGGGCCCTTCAGGGGAGGTGTTATCCAAAGACTCAGCTTTTGTAATCACCCCATTGAGCCCCTGGGACATGGCAATCCTCTGTCCTCCACACCTGCTATCCTGCACCCCGTCATGATGGTCACTTATTTTTAAGTGACTGTGTATTCCAGTTTGACAGGAAGAAGATACTAGAAAGCAGCAGATAGAGCAGATTATCCATATAATCTAGCAGGAAAGCTGTGCAACCTAACCCTCCCATCCACTGGGGAGAAGTGGGGGAGCAGGCATGGCCAGTATTCCAGTGACATCCACTTCCTCCTCTCCCACCCTTGCCAGTAACAAGGGGCCTGGTTCCTTCTGTAATGTATTTCTAAGGAATTTCCAAGCAGGTGTCCATCTCTTAGATTAGATTTGTTGGTATTCCTTCTTCCTTCTCAAAGCAGGGTGAAGTGTTAGAAAACTTAATAGAACTTGAAGTCAGAATTCTATGATTCTATTCCCAGCTCCAATATGGTCCAGAGAGTTGGACTGTTTCTTCATTGACCAGTGAATCACAGTTAATATCTTCTTAAACAGGCAGTGTGTAAATTAAAAAACATATAGATAAACAAATAAATAATGTCAGTTTCCCTTTTCAGCAAAACCATGTAGGTAATCCTTACTCAGATGACTGTAGCATTAATTCATTAGTCAAATGTTTATGGATCATTTACTGTGTGCAAAGCATTGTTTTAAGAACTGAGTTATTCCAAGGTGAAACTGACATGAATCTTTTCTTTCCACCCTCATGGAGGTTGGCATTTGTCGTTTACATAAATTACTTTGAACAATTTGAAAACTAATATGCCTTAAAAAAAAGGCAGCAATGAAGTACTTGGGATTTCAGAGATGGAAGAGAGGAAAAGGTTGTAATGAAAGGTGCTATATTAGTAGGACAGAGACCATTACATGTTAAGCTACCACAGGAGAAAATGTACTGATATGAAGGAGAATTTTGCCCATAAAGGACTGATTCTAAGTAGGGGAACCCAGCCACAATTTCAAAATTTTCTTTTTGTAACTCTGATTCCAGTCTATATTTTTATGTAGGAAACTGCCTGCTGGATTGGGCAAAAGGAATTCTGTACTGTTACTAATCACCTTGGGCAATCTCAATCTCAGCGGATGCTGTATCTCTTGCTACCCTTGGCAATCTCAGGCTGGGTTTCCTGACTTCATGTAACAAATGAAGTCTCCAACTGATCACATCCCAAAAGTTATAAATCAAGTGACCTCAGGCAGGTTAGTTCAAATCTTTCAGCCTCAGTTTTTCTACAATAAAAAATTGAAATTGTTGGACCACCATGTGAATCGATACCATTGAACCCTAGGTTCAATCTAAATACATATAACATGCTTTTAAAAAATAGCCAAACATGCATTTTTGGAGGTCTTTGATGTCATAAGAGATATTTTAAAGATTTTTATATGTAAGTATACCACTTAAGAGTTTTCATTGGTTGTAGTGTTTGCACATACACACACACACACACACATATACACATTACCACCACCACCACCACCACCAGTATAGCTTTGGTTGGATCAAGTCCAAATCCCGCAGGATATGATTTGTCTGACTTTAGGCTATTTCTCTCAACTCTGCTTTTGAAAAACTTTAATAACAAAACTCCCTACCGTTTTTGCCCAGAAGGCATATGTTTGTCAGAGTGATATTGGGAGAAATCATAGAATGTCAGCTGCCTTATTTCTCAGTTGAGATGATATCACCAGTACACTTTAATGTGAAGCAATCAGCAAACATCTATTTCCTGCTACCGGAAGTTTGGGATTAAGGATACCATTTCAGTTGCTGTGTTGTGACACATTCCAGAGTTGAATGCAGGTCAAGGGCTGTGTAAGGTTTTGTAGTTTCAATTCAAAGCCAAACCTACATACAGTAATGTCCTTAAAAAAGAAGAGTAGGTAGGAATGTATTCATATGGACTTTTTTAAATTTCAGAAGTTTAAAAAATTACAAGATATTTAATCTCTTATAGAGAGAGTTTAGTTACAATTATTAATAGGTTTCTCTCTCCGGCACATGTAGCTGTCAATCATTCCTCTTCCTTATCAGAATTCTCCGAGAGCAATAAAAGGACTGTTAATTAAATTGTTTGCATTTATAACATTCCCCCAGGAGTCCCTATAGTTGTTCAAATATGAAAGCAGCTCCCAAATGGTAGAGGTCGTGCTGAATCTGATCATGTGGCTGAGTCAGATACCAGGCTCTGATGGAGAGAGAGAGACCTGCAGGTCTGTTTTGTAGCCATTGACCAGGCAGCTCCTATTTTAATTCAGTAACACCAGCTAAAAATCTTTACCCAGAGACCGAATCATGCCAACACTGGTGAGAAACTGACAGAGTAGCCATGGGCTGGCAAAGCCCTGCCATTCTGCATTCCCATCAAAGAGGCAGGACTGTGGTTTAGAGGCTTCTAGTGCTTCCGTCTCCCAGGAGAGCCCCCCACCCAGGCACTTACCTGAGCAGAGCCCAAGGAGCAGGAGGAGCGGCCTGGGCTCCATGGGTGCTGAGCACCAGCGCGGACTGATGGCCGGGAGGAGGCCTATGCTGCTCATAGGCACTGTCTGGCCGGAAGCCTGGCTATTAGAGGGTTTGGAAAGTGAGTCGGAGCTGTTGTTTCACACCACCTGTCTGTGGGAGTGACAGCTGGGCTGCTCAGAGCCCTGGAGCCCAGGGAGCTGCTGAGGGCCTGACGCTGGTACAGGGTGCCCCACTTCACACAGCTGCTCTGCCCTTGACAAGATGAGTGTGACCTGTGCTGTATTTTAAATGCCCCATGAGTCAGGTTTAATAAAAAAAAAAACTTACAGTAGGGAATGAGTTCTATTGAATGGTGAGCAACTCCAGCCCTTTTGGGTAAACTAGGACCTCATCTATGTGGATTGATTTGATCGGGGTCACTTGGTCTGAGTAGATAGTCAGCTGTTCATGTAAGACACTGATCACCCTAGATGAGAGTATAGGTCCACAGTGTACACACAGGACAGTTCATTTGTTCTGGTCTCTCCAGACTGAGAGTACCTGGGGCTTCGGTGACTGAGTGGATTCAAGGAGCATGTGGCTGGTGCTGCACCTGCTGTGGAGAGGTCCGTGTGCGATGGAGCAGATCCCACGGTGGGCGCAGGAAGGACGCACGGCCCACCTCCCATGGACTGACACTCAGGTGATGAATCATACAGGCAAGTGTCCACGGCGGAAGCAGTTGGTCCAGGTTTCCACGTTCTCCCATCCATTCCTTTGCCTACTCTCAGGGAGCAAAGAGTAGAGAGTGATGCAGCTTTTCAATTCCTTTGTTAAAGAAAAACCAACCCTAAAACCAACAGTCAGTAATTGCTCAGTCTGAGAAGTTTTTTTTGCCAAAAAGAGGAAGGAGGCAGTTATTTCAAGACACCTGCCTGTTACTTCTTGCTTCCCAAGTTGAATCAGATGAGGGTGCCCCCCCACCTCAAGTCCAGGGCAAGCATCCTAACAAGCCCCTCATTCCCATGAATCCAAACAAATAATTAGAGAAAGGGATTGGAGGGGAGAAGAGAGAGCTGCAAGTTCACATTATTTATATGGTTTCTGTTTAAATTGTAGGAGATTTATTTAAATGAAAAAAATTGGTTCCCTCCCTTCTATAGCAGAGCACCGTGACTGCCTAGCCAGGAAGCAGATCCCTCCACCCTGCGTCTTGCATCTAGATGGAGCCATGGGACTGATTTCTAGAAAATGAAATGTGAGGAAAAATTCTGAGACTTACAAACCTCTCATCAGAGCTCATCCATGCTCTTCCAATCTTCTGACTAGATGGAATGGGTATGACCCCCAGGGAAACTGTCACACCACATGCTGAAGGTAACTTCGCTCTTGACATCCTGGATACTTGAGTAACTTCAAGGAGGAGGGCACCCCATTGACCTGGTCACCAGCTCTATTTCATGAGTGAGAACAAAACTTTTATTGGGTTAAGGTACTGAAATTCTTGGGTTTATCTGTACAGCAGCTAGTGTTACCATTATTAATACAAAATTTATTGTCTTGCCTTGAGGTCTGTAGTTAAGAACAAACTCTAAAATATATAGCACTGCAGAGGAAGGCAAAAAGAATGGTATTGGAAGCTGAAAAGATAGAGGCCCACATTATTTAATAGCAAACTATTTAATAAGACTCTTGGCCTTGATGGCTTGGTGACTGAAGTGTCTATTGAACCTGTGGCTCCAGAAGTTGCAAAACCCAGTCAGTTCATGTTGGTAGTATTTGCTTTGCTTAGTGAGTCAGTACAAGGAAAAGTCAAGCTTAGGCAAGAGTTGTCTGGTTCAAGAGCAGAAATGAAAGGGAATAGAGTGAGTCCAGAAATTTGGGCCTTCCGCTTTGAACCCCAAAGGGTAAGTGATGCCATGGAAAAAAGGCTTTGAACAACAGCAGTCCTTTAAGACTTCTCATTGAACAGATACTTCGCACCACTGCAACAAAGATCAGTTTAAGGGTGCTTTCTTCACACTCCAACCTGTTTTTTCCCAGATGGCTTCAGGATGGTTGCCATTGAGTTGAAGGGGAGAAGCATAAGGGTTAGGATGCAAAGAAGAAAATGAGGCTGGAGAATTATGTCTAGTAAAGAATCCTGTGTGTGCATGCTGGCACATGAAAGTGACTGTAAACACGTGTTTCAGAAGCTTACTAAGTAGTTAAAGGAATTGTATTGGCAAAGAGTTCTTGAATACAGACCATGAAAACTTTGTTTAAGTCTTGAAACAGTCCTTGGGTGCCCAAACATGACAGAAAGCAGGCCGTGACATCTGCACAGACTCCCCAAAAGGGCACTCTCTCTACTGCCCATGTTAGACATGGCCATGGAGGTGAATGGGCAAGCAAGAATCTTGCAGGGGGCATAGCCAGGGACCGATAGACACGTGAGCTCCTCCCAGCAAACAAAAGTCAGGGTTCAACCAAGGAATTGTAGCAGACCCTCTCAGCGCCCACCAGTATTCTGTGAGCTTTCACCTCTTCTCTGAGAACTTTGCTTCCTGTCAACGCCTGCAACCCTCTGCCCCAAGGTTATTTTTTTCTGGCTATAGGAACACACGGGACAAGCTGAAAGTGCAAGAGAGCTACTGCCCCCAGACACAGCCTTCAGCCCCAGAAGGAGGACAAATACCCCAGTGTGCTCCCGCCTTGAACGGGGTCACTGAGGCACACTCTGTGCTGTGTCTGGGACTGAGTCCCTGTGGCCTGTGGTGGAAATGGCTTGACAATGATCCTTTTTCTGGCTTCCTTCTGTTGTCTGTCTCACTTTGCACCCTCTGCCGCCTCTCACATAAGCTTCTTACTGGGGTCTGCTTCTGGGGGAACTGAAGACAGAATTTCTTGCACTGTATGGGAGTGGGTCACAAAGGTGTAATTGGGTGCCTTTACCATATTTTTACCATCTTCCCAATTCTCTTCTATGGATTAACAGTTGAAACTGTAGGTTTAAAAAATTGTTAAAGCTGCTATTGTCCTCAGGAGCAAACTTCTTTTTCACTTAAATTTTATTATTCAATTGATCCAAATTTATTACATATAGACAAGTTAGAAAATAGATAAACAAAAAGAAAAATGTTTGCCATTAGGCTTCTACCAAGAAATATCCATGGTTACTGTGTTATTTTATATCTGTTCAGACCCTTTCCATGAATTTTATGTATTTATGTATGTATGTATCTTTCACTATATTAAATCCCTGCTTTATGTTACTGGAAATAAAAAGATTTACTCTAATTTTTAGGTTTTCAAGTATTAACCACTGCTAGGAAATACTCTTTTCAGGAGAAGAATGAATCAATCTTTTTTGTTTTAGCTTTATTGAGGTATAATTGACCAATAAAATTGTAAGGTATTTAAAATATACAATGTGATGATTCAATATGCATATACATTGTGGAAAGATTCTGCCCATGCATTCCTTTATGAGGATATTTTTCACTGGGCATTGCTATGTGCCAAGCAGCGTTCTAGGCATTTGGGATACATCAGTAAACAAAACAGACAAAAGATTTCTGTTCCTCAGGAAAAATGCATTCTAGCTAGAGAAAACAGAAAAACAGAAAATAACAAATATACATAGTTCACAAGTAAATTGTTTAGTATCTTCTCATGGAATGTTATGGAAAAAAGAAAACTGAAAGCAGGGTGGGGGCACCAGGACAGCTGGAGAGGAGATTGCAGCTGTCAACATGCTTCACTGAGGATGGGGCATTTGAGCAGAATTGAAAGAGGTGCAGATATTTGCATGATGATCCTTCAGGGCAGCTGAGCATTCCAGGCTGAGTCCTAAGGTGTGGGCCTGGTGTCCTCACAATGTCACAAGGAAGGCAGCCAGCCTGGGCAGAGTGTGTGATGGGGAGATGGCTAGGAGATGAGGTCGGAGGGTAGCGGGGAAGAAGGGACACAGCACTCCTTGTAGACTTTCACTCTGTGCAAGATGGGGAACCTCTGCAGGGTTTGAGCAGAGGAGTGACATGATCTGACATATATTGTAAAAGGACAGTTTTGGCTCCTGTGGTGACAAGAGGCTGTATGGGAAAGATGTTAGAGGCTACTGCAGTGACTCAGGCAGGAGAGCAGTTGCAAGAGGGTGATGAGAAGCAGTTGGATTTGGGAAATACCTTTTGACACCAGGGCTAAAAGGATTTCCTAAAGGATTGGATCTGGATGCAAAAGAAAGAGAGGATGATGATTAAAGATGATTTGCAGGGTTTTGGCTTGAGCATTAGGAAGCATTTAGGTGCCAACAAGTGGATTAAGAAGAGGCTGTGAATGAAGCAGGTTAAATGGAGTTGAAAATTGTGAGGTGTCTTAGCGACATGGTGAGTTTGAGATGTCGATTAGAAATCTGAGTAGCAGTTGGAGTATGGGTCAGGAGTTTAAGGGAGAGGTCTAGGCTAGGGTAGATGGTGCGTAAAGCCATGACTGGGTAAGGAATGCATATATGCAGAGAAGAGAAGAGAACTAACATGAAAATGTTGGGAAGAAGAGGAGGATGGGGCAAAACCTGACAAGACAGAAGCAATGAAGTGGGAGGAAATCCAGGAAAGGCGGGGTGCTGGAAGTCAGGTAGAGAGATCATGCAGAGAAGAGGATGTGCCCGGTGTTAATGCTGCTGACAGCCTGTGAGAGGAGGTGAGGACAGACTTGATTATGGAGCTTAGCAATATGGGAACCATTGGTGACCTTGACATGTACAAAACCCCACTGGAGTAGGTTTAGGAGGGGAGGCATTACAGCAGCTTTACTGCAAAGTGTAACAAAGAAATGAGGTGGTAACTGGTGGAGGGAATAAATAGAAGTCTTCGGTTTTCTGCCTTTTTCTGCCTTTTTTTTGGATGGGAAACATAACAGCATATTTGCATGATGATCATAATGATCCAGTAATGAATTTTTAAATGCTGATTATGTACTAGTGAGCTGGAAGAAAATACCCATAAAAATGTTTTCAAAAGTGAGATTTACCACATATAGTTTTCTATAACTTACAGAGCATATAACTAATATGTTTCTAGTTGAATAATGTGGCTCTGCATTTTCACTTTTAATAGTTGCAGAATATTCTATTTTTTGAGTGTATCATAGTTTGTTTAACCAACCCCATATCACTGGACCTTTGCGTGGTTTCCTTTTTTATTTTTTATTTTTTATTGTTTTGTTTTATAAACAATCATGCAGTGGACACCTTTATAAATCAGCCCAGTTTTCTGATTGTTGCCTTGGGATAAAGTCCTAAAAATGGAAGTGCTGGGTCAAAGAATGAAAACATTTAATATAATTTAATGCATATCAAACAGCCCAGATCTCCACTTAGAATGAACCAAAGTCAGTTAGGCTTTCCCTTACCCTAGTTATATTTTCTATTATACCTATCCCAGTTGCATACCGCTACACTCATTTGTGTGATTATCTCATTAATGTCTGTTTCAGTAAACTGCAGACCAGTGAATGTGGAGAGGTGCCCATTTTTGCTGGCTGCTAGATCCTCAGCTTTTGGCCCAGGGCCTGTCATATAGTGGCCATCATTCAGTCAGTATCTGTTCATGAGTGAATGAATGAATGAATGTAAAGCTCAATTCAATGAATAGGGTAGAAGAACACACTGGATAATGTCATTTGTGGATAGAGTGAGGTGTGACTATCAATCACCCACAGTGCCTTGCAGGGTACCTGGTATATAGCTACAAAATTGTGTGTAATTGACTACTTAAACAATGTATGAACAAAGGGCATCACTTTTATAAAAGCCAACCTTGTGTGGCTCAGTGAATGGAATAATTTTGCATCCTCCCGTGCTCAGCTCTTTTGAGAAATCCGTGTCTATATTTTGGTGCAGCTCCCACGAGCTTAGCTACCCCTTAGCTAAACCCTCCGTCTCCAGCGCTGATTGCTTTCTTTCAGTGGCCAGCAGGTGGCAACAGGCAGTTAGTTATTAAAGTGACAGTGGAGCGCCTGGAGCCCTCTGAATGAGACTGCTGTCGGGCTGGAGCACCCCCTGCTGTCCCCAGAGACCTGTCAGGGCCTGTCCTCCTGAAAATGCCCTGCGGGCCCTCCTGGCAGCTCCTTCCTGGGAGGCAGGCTGCTCAGGTGTGTTCTCAGGGACCCTGGGAGTGGGGGTCTCCCCTCAGAAGAGTCAAGAAAGAGGCATCAGCAATCAGCCTCTGAGAGTATGACTGCTTTTCCATTTTACAGGGTTTATACGGACAGCTCAAGAATCAAATGAAATTCACTTGCGAGTCCAATTTCTTCAAGCTCTGAGAGTTTATCAGTTCACATAAACTGACCTGCCTCTGTTGTTGTCCTGTCTGAAATGGTCAGTTTCTTTTCATTCTTTTTTTTTTTTTTCCAGCCAAGCTCAGTGCCCTGCAATTCAGGCTGATAGTTTTGTAGGAATTATTGAATCTATAACCATTAAATTCCGTAAATGCTTCTTATGATGTATGAAACAGGTTGCTGCCCACGTGCTGCGGATCCACCCTATCTTGGTGCAGTTTTTACCCCCCGTCAGCTTTACTTGCTCCTTTGTCCCCTTGAGGCTGACGGTAGGGAGGAAGTCACCTTTCGCCAGGACTCCCACTATCTACCACTTCACTGCCCCAGTGACCCCTTCGCGTGAGGGTTACATTAATGTGGCCCAGCCCACTTAGGGCTCAAGTAGCAGAGCTTACGAGCATGAGAATCTGATACTTCTGATTTCAAATGTGCTGTGCTGTCCCCTACACTCACGGTCCAAACTGTGTTCCAAGAATCCCTCAGAGGTGGTCACAAGAGAAGGGAAGGAGGGGGGGAGGTGGAAGGGGGAGATGTGGCCTATAGGATGGTGTTTTTTGCCTATCACCCTTGCTTCATCTAGAGCAATTGCACTTTAAAAGAAAAGAAAATACATATTTTTTTCCTTCTAAAAGGAAAGTTAGTGAAAGTTGTTATATATATGTGTATAAAATAAGGGAAAAAAATACCTCTGAGGATTCACCCAGTACATAGTCTCCAGGCTGCCTTCTGACTCATGGCAGACGTGTGGACCGTGACGGTAAGACACAGCAAGGCTCACAGAGACTAGAGCAGGGCCTTGGCCCCTGCAGCTTCCTCATCCAGGAAATGCTTTGACAGCAAAATTCTTTTGCACCCGCCTTCTCATATTCCCTGGCACAGATACAAGTCAAGAAAAATGAACCTGATGCAAAACTGATCATGTCCACTCCTACTGTCTGCCTTCAACAAGTTTTGACCTTCTCTGTGTCACACAGAGACTGAGTAATAGCGATCTGAGGAGGCTGGGAGGCCCAGCTGAAGGACAGCTGAAGAACTGAGGCAGGGAAAGGACAGCGTGGAGAGCCAAGAGCCTCAGACCGGGGCTCTGGAGTGGGTACAGGAAACAGAAGTGGGAGGGGCTGGGCAGAGCGCTGGAGACTGAGAGAAATGTCCAAGCAGTATTTTTAAGGAGCTTTGTTGGGTATTGAAAACACACTCCTAACTTCAGCATTTTTTCAAGAGACAGAAAAGATTCGAATTGTTTTCAGTTATGTTTTTCTGCAGGCCTAAACCACTGCCAAGACCAGATCAGGTGGGCTCCTGGGTGTACATCGGTCACGTAAGCACGCTTCAGTCATTGCTGTGGCCTGGGAGAGCGGAACCATGACTGTTTCTCAGCTTCATTTGTCAGCTGCTTGAGTTTCTATTCTGAGAGGTGGTAACTGTTGAACATTGTTATTCACTTGTGTTCCCTAAATAACTTCTAATTAATTTTAATTTGGACCAGGAATGTTCTACTGTTAACACAGTGACAGGAACTATCAAAAATAAAATTAATAAGGAACCCACTTCAGAAAAAATATTAATATTACATTACTTTACATTTCAGCAGAGATGCAGATAATACAAATTAAAATAAATGTTTTTTGCTGATTTTCCTCAAAGGAATCGTTGCATTGGAAAAGAGGTTACTTAAACATGATTTTTCACCTCATGTATTTTTCACAATGGAATTTTTCTATTTCAAAGGAATCAATTGCATTGCAGCAAGATATGCAATCAAATCAGTAACCGGATGTAGCCTTTGAAACCTCGTTTCTTAGTTGCATTAGGTATTATATTCATTACACAGTGAAATTAATGAACGATAATCCTTTGACCTTAAAAATTGCCAAAGATAAAAGTTTGTCAGGGTTCTCAGAATATCATGAAGCAGACAATACTAGAAATTAAAAAGGTTTTGTTGGAATTTTTCAATCGAATCCCCTCACCCACTACCCCATCCTTTAAGACAATGGTGTTGTCTCCTAACCATTAGTGCATGAGTCTGACAAAAACCTGAACATCCCTTTGGCTGAAAAGTGACTAAAGGAGTTAGTAATCTTGGGGTGAGTTCTTGGTCTCTTCCAAGGTGAATAAAGCCTTTTGAATCCTTTTGGATAAAAGTCGGCAAAGATCAAAGAGAACGCGAGAAGGATTTCTGATACATCAGTGAAATAGCCTGTGAAGATTCTGTACATGACACCAATCCAGGCATGCTCAAGTGTGGTCCCCAAACCTGTAAACTAATAAATGTATCGGCAGGTTTCTTTAGTGAAAGCCTGTGATACAATGAGTAAATCTGCCAAGTGCAGTGATCAACTGTGATCTTGTGTACAGTCTCATTTTCATCATTTTCTTAAGTACTATGTAATTTGGTCTTGGGACCACTAACTAATTACAGATTAGCAGGATGGGCCTTGTATGCTACTGCACAATTGGCAGGATTATTTAGATTATATTAGTATTCTACAGTTCAGTGGCAAAGAGTATAGATGTGCTTGAATATTTATGGAGCTTTACTATCTCTTTGTTAGAGAGGCCTTGCAACAAACTTAAAACGTGTGTGTCAGCTCCATAATTATCTAGGTAGACTTTTAAGTATGGGTTAGCCAAAACTTAGTCTTATTCAAGCATTATTTCATCTGTCATACTAATTTTAAGGACAGTAGCCTATTATATGATCAGTCCTTTCTAAATTGCCAAAATCTATGTGTCCCTTCTATGTGCCGACTCAGTGCATCAGCAGCACTAGCTTAGTTTTGTCACACTCTGGGCACACTGGCAGTCCCCAGGGGTGTCCGGAGCCCTTGGATAGACATGGTGTATTTGAAGGTTCGATTTTACTAGAAGACTCTGAGGGTGAAAAAATTAATCAATTTAACCATTTATTTAATGTGCTGCCAATTTCTTTATATAATTTGCCATGAAGCAAACAAAAGTATGCATTAGCTATGTTATGACCAAAAACCAAATGCTGATGAATACTTACAGTGATAGAATAAAATCTTGTAAACTAAAAAGTGTGTTTAGCTTTCACAGCTCCAGCCAGAAACCAGCTGGTGAAGCTGAGAAAAATATACTATGACCTTCATCCTGGGAGAGTCAGGGGCGATAGTCCCAGCTGGCCAGGCAAAATGGCCCAGAACCTGCTGCTCCATGTCCTGTTGAGGCCCTCTCGTTGGGTAAGAGCTCTAAGTGCTGTGGGAAGAAGGAAAAAGGATCCTTCAAGTAAAAGAACAAAACCTTCCTGTTAGGAGAGATCCTGAAAAAAGCTGGACTGGCTGAAAGCAGGCAGAGCCATTTAGGAAGCGCCCTCCTACCTCAGCTAAGCCTGCACCGGGCAGGAGCTCTCTGGGGCATAAAGGTAGCCTCCGAGGACTGTTCCCATTGCTCTCTCAGACCTAGCCATGGCACCTCCTTCGTGGAGCCTGCCCCTCTCCAGCCCACCCACCATGGGCACACAGCCGGGGGCAGGTCCAGCCTTTGCCTGCCAGAGTGTGCATTCTTGACCCCGGCCCAGGCTTCTCACTCCTGTCTTTATGTTGTCCACTCCCCAGACCACAGACTGGATTTAACCAGTGAAGAATTTAAAGCCTGGTTTTTCTATGAAAATAAATATAAAGGCAAGATTGTTTAAGATTAAGACCTCAAAGATAATGGGTACTGTTTGTGGCCCCTTTAAGCAGTCCCTGGGCCCTGTGGGGAGGCGTTCACCCTCCTCTGCCATCATGGTACCAACAGCAGACATGTCTGAGAAGCACAACTCTGAGGGACATCCCTGCAAGGTGAGGGGTCCAGACCACGTATGACGTCCTCCCCCAAGGTCAGAGGCAGCACTCTCCAGAGGGCACGCGTCCTGCAGGAGTCAGGGGCAGTTCCATACAGCTCCAGATATCCAGCCTCCTAGCAGCACATTCTGCAGGGCATTTACCCCTCCTCCCAATCTGTGCAAAATGTCAGAAAAATAAAACCAGTGTTCTTTCTTAAGGGGTTCAGAAAAGTGGTTGTGTCAATTTTGTGCAGACTGGCCCATTTTTCTATTTTCCTGTAAAATTGTTCTCAGAAGCATTTAAAGTTGTTTTGGTAATTCAACTTTTTGTTGCTTGTTCTTCATTTCAAGAAAAGATCAAGGCAGCTGTAGCTGCTGCTTGGGGAACCTGAGCTCAGGCATGTGAGGCAGGACTGCGGGGGATGGGGAAGGGGCCTGAAACGCCGTCTGAGCAGCAGACTGTTGCATGGAGGGATCTGAGGTTGAGAGTGCAGGAGGGGTTTGCTCCTTTTCCTGGACCACCATCTGCTGCCCCATTACCTGACCTTTTTCTCCTTTCTCCTGCCCCAGGGGTTTTAAGGACACATTTTGGGTGGGAAGAAATGCACCACAAGAGGACGCTAACTTAAGCTTTGATTGTGACAGTCTTTAGTTCCAGCCAGGCAAGTTCTGGGCTTAATCCTATTAATTTTGGATGCATTTTGAAGGTTCTGACGCTTCTCAGAGAGCCCCTCAACCTCTGCCTCTTTAAGATATAATTTTCTGGGGACTGATCTTTGGCTTGTTGTTTCCCAGTGAAGAATAATTTGCACATTTGGAGGGTTGTACTTCCGTTTCATTTCTATTCTGGTGGCAAAGTTGGTTAAAGAGAATCGTGTGCATTTATGAGAATGGTCACCTGAAGAAAGTGCAAGGTCTGGCCAGCAACAAAGCCAGCCCTGTCCCCCAGCCCCCTCAGGTGCACAGGGTTGTACATCCCCTTCTGCCATGAATCAGAGCTCTCTCCTGTGCCATATGCAAGAAGACAGATACTTTGCAGATGGAAATGCATCCCTGAGATGGAGACAGGGATCAATCTTCTGCCTCCCACATGGCTTAGGAAGGGCAAATTCAGAGGAACTAAGCTAAAAAAGTGAGAATATGGGAATTGGGTTGGGTTCATTCTAAGGTAGAACTGGGAAGCAGGTTTTCGGAATGAGAGGTTGTCATCAGACACCCAAGGAGGACACTCCAGGGAGCTTCCTGGAAATGTGGCCTGAATCATTACACTCGACCTGATATCAGGGAGAAAGGTCCGTGCCTTCCAGGATGAGGGGCTGAAGGGACAGGCTGCCTGGGGACGGGGGGCAAATAGGTGCAGAAAGGGCTGGAGATGAGCTGCTAGACAAAGAAAGCAAACTTGGATGATTGAGAAAACTTGGCAAGCTGGACAGTGCTGGGTCTACAAGGACCTGTGACATCCTGTATTTGCTGTGTCCTGAATTTCCTCACACTTTAGTAAAGTAACTCTTCCGTCTGGATTGGAATGGGGTATGTGCCCACCTTTCACCCTGTCACCCATAAGATGATAATAGAGGGCAACTTATTTGGGGGCATAAATTTTCATACGTTTTTTTAAAAAAATCCGTTTCATCACACCAAAATTATGCTTGATGTGTTCATGGCCTGACTTTAGCTCTCTGAATTTGCCTTTTCAAAGCCAGGCTCTTCTCCAAAAATTTGCTCTGGCAGAAGATCAAGGGAGGGCCCTATGCTCTCTAGCGAACAGTAAAATTCCGATGGGAACTTTCCCAGCATCACAGCAAGAACCCTGGCTTAACAGTCTGGCTCTGATGACTGCAGAGCATGTCCCCGCACAAGCTGTGCACCCCATCTGAGCAACAGCCCCGGCCCCAAGCAACAGAAGGCCTCGCTCGCCTGGTGTGGCAGGCGGTGCCTGGCACAGCACACCCCCCAGGCCCTTCTCCTCTGTTGCCTGCAGGCTGCTGGGCCTAGCCCATTCAGAGCCCTCCCTGTGGCCCCAGAGCCACAGCCCTGCCTGGCCCCAGTGACGGTGCTGCGGTTTGCTTATTTTGACATATTCTTCCCCAACACGTCCAGATGAAAGGCAGGAAATGTGCAGTCCCAGTTCCCATGCACAGAGTGGCTGAGCCATATTGTATCGCACCGGCAGGTTAGTCATGGGATCCCGGAGGCAAAGCCAGCGAGGGCCGATCTCAGGCCCAGGGCTGGTCTGGCACGGCGTGCACTGGGTGTTGCCCACCCTGCTTGCAGCCACAGACTGACCGCAGCCCTGCTCACTCCCGCCAGGCCTGGACTGAAGCCACCTCTGAAGGTCCCTCCCACGAGGCTCCCCTTTGCCCAGAGGGCGCTGCCCCAGAGAGAGCCCACTTCCTCCTAGGCCACTCCCAGGCCCCAGTTGCCTGCTCTTGAGCAGTTAACATGGGGCTTTCCCTGCCTTCCCATCCCTGTGAACAGGACGTCCTCCAGGTCCTCAGGACAGAGGTCTGGAAGCCCCCAGTGTTCTAAAATGGTGGTAGAAGTTTTGACCCACTAAGATACAAAGCAAAAAAATAAAAGCTGTTCTCCCCGAGTGACCTCCAGCCCTTCCGGCAATCACCCCAGTAAGCTAGATGATTCTTCTATGAACACACTGTCTTTTCCATAAGCCATAAGTAAGATTGCTTCCACCCACACTCAGGATGTCACATTTGAAAAATGACTTGTTCTGGACTAGAAAACAAACTTGCAGGAAGAATTCTATTTCTCTTCCTCCAGGTGTGTGCCATGTGGCTGGGTTATCGGGGCAATGGGGACTGTTAAGTGTCCATTTCCTGGCTTTGTGCAGTTAAACCAAGCCCTCCGTCATTAGGCTGCAGGAAGAGCATTTGCACATTTCATTTCCTTGGGGAAGATTTTTTAAAGTGGCTCTAATGCATCTACCTGATCACATTCAGATGTGTTGCATGGGAAGCAGGCGATTTGAAAGTGCAGTAAAGCCAGCTCACATGGTGCCCAGAGAGGTGTAACTTCTTGTTCAACAGAAGCCACTAAAGACAGACACTCAAGGACAAAAATGTCCTCCTGTGCCTTTGCCTGGGGCAGCTCATTAAGCAGGGACCACCTCAGCATTGACAGGACCGTCAACCGTTTTCTGTGTGTTCCAGAACATAATTGACTACAAAAAAAATTTTTTTATGTCACTCTGCCAGATACAAACCCAACGAGCAGCTGAGTTAGCTCAGATGAATCCTGGGAACATGGAAATAGCACGTTCTACAGCTAATCAGACCCAGGAATGATGACACATCTGGATGCCATCAGGAAGGTGGGATCCCAGGGACCGCAGGGGGCTGGACTCTTGCAGAGCCCACATGTTCCACTGATTTCAGAGGCCCCTTTCTGGGTGAATTCCATGGCCTCTGAGGATTAACAATCAGAGTCAGGCTTCTGTCTGCCCAAGGCTTTGGGTCTAGGAGAGTCATAGTTTTATTAGGAGCCCAAAGATATTCAAAAGAAGTCATCCAGTTCTTAATTCAAGTACAGCCCCTTGTTCCCCTCCAACTTGCTCCCATAAATTTGGATGGATTTTAAAAGACCCTTTGTTTGTTGTTATCTGACTCTCCTCCCGAGGACTAAGGACTCATACAGACTTCGACTCTCCTAAGAGTAGATGAAAACGAGCCAGGGAGGGATGCTCTGGCTCGAACGTACCCCAGTTTAAAAAGTTAATGTTGCCAGGCAGGTGCGGCATGTTCAGAGAGAAAAATAACAATGCAAAAGAGCAAGTAGAAAAGGAAATGCTTCCTCAATTTTCAAATTATTGTAATGGGGTTACGGTCACTGTTAATCACTGCCACGTGGATTATAAAGTGCGAGAGACACTGTAGGCTCTGGAAACCTTGTTTTTAGTAATGAAAGTCCCATTTAGAAACAACCGTATGACTCTCGCAGCTGGGCTCGAATCAACCAGTCAGTCAGGGCCGTGCAGGAGGTCGGTGGGGGCTTCCCAGGACGTCACACTGGACCCCGACCCTGATTGCTGGCTTTGGGGTTTCCAGTGTCCTCTACTGCCTGTGCGACATGTTACTCCTCCATCTGCTCAGCGGATTGATGGGAAAGGCCACAGGAGTAGATGAAGCCCCCTCTCAGGGTGGATGGCCGGGATGCTGCCAGATTTGGAGGCTTTTACCCTCCCCGTTTGACAGGTGGCACCACTCAGTTTGTCAAGAGGAGTGGGTCTGCACTGGCTTCAGAAAGGCAGAAAGCATTTCAAAAGAAGTAGGGTGGAAGTCTCTGGAATCTGAGCCCAGAGACCTGAAGAATCAGCCGGAGTTCTCACCTGTCAGCAGTAGAAACCAACTTTGGCTGATTTAAGTAGAAAAGAAGTGTATTGAGCAGTAATAGGAGGACTGGAGAGGGGAGCCTGGGAACAGAGAGGCAAGACGGGCTGCCACAGCCAGGCCTACAGGCAAAATCCCGCCACAGCCCCAGTCCCCCGGGGACTCTGGCCGCTGCTGGGCATCACCAGGTGGCAGCCCCTCCAGGTCCCCCAGGGGCCCCTGCAGGCTCAGGCCCCGCCCCACCCCAGCACTCCTGTGGGTGCCTGTTTCACTGTAGCAAGAGCTCCTCACTCAAGTCTAGGGGTACCCTTAACCTGCCTGTGCCTCCTCACAACGTCATACTCCCACCCTCACCCCAGCCCCGCCTGAGTTCTGAGGCTGATTCTCCCACTTTCCGGAAGGGAAACTACTGAGTACTTTTTGTTGTCAGTGGGCTATAATGAAACAAGAGGACATCCTATCCTAACCCAGTTGCCTTTGGCCCAAGCGGATGTTCTCCTCGGTGGGTGCCCAGGTCCTTCCTTCCCTTTCTCCATCAGGTGTGTGAGGCAACATCAAAGCTGTCCCTGCTCTAAAGGAAGTTTAGGATGGAACTAGTGGTCAACCAGTGGCCACGGCAAAGGTGAGAGCTGGTTAGAAAATGCTAAGCACTGGTCACAGTTCTCAGTTCTGACATGTGAAGCACAGCCACAGCTGGGGTCCCGAGCGCCCCGAGGAGCAGGAGACCCCCGCGAGCAGTAGCAGTGGGACCACCTCTCTGACGCAGGAGAAGGGCGTGGGCTGCAGAACACTGAGAGACTTTGAAAGATCATATCAAGACTTCTCTGTTTGTCTTCTCCCCAGCTTCTGCAGCCCGTCTGCAGTTGAGATAAATTCAGCACAGGAGGAAAAAGCAGCATTTCCTCCCCCTCTCTCCTCCCGTTTTAGGTGAGAGGAGGGGGTGGCATGGGGGATAGAGGAAGATCTGGCAAGCTCACCAGCTGGTGCCGTGCTGGCTGAACGGAGTGAGCTGGATCTGCGTCCCCAGGCTCCTTGGGAATCTGGTGGGTCTCAGCCATGGAGGGAGTGTAACCCCGACACCCCAGTGTCCCACAGCCAACGTGCCCCGAGCATAGCCCCATCACCAGGCTGAGGGCATGTGGCTTCTGGTGGGGGCTGTGTTTTTGGAGTACAGCTGTACTTTCAGAAGGACCCGAGGGAGATGTAGTCCTGTGGCCCGGGGACGGTACCGTAGGAACAGCTCAATCCCCTCCACAGAGCCAGCCATCCAATCACTGAGGGGTGGGCTACAGGGCAGTTCTGAGGATAGGACAGGAGCTGGAGAGATTCGATGCACCTGGGGGTGGGGAGGCACGCCCTGGGAGGTGTGCTGCGCATAGGGATCACACGAGGCCCGTGGATGACAGGGCCACCAGTAAGGCTGGGTGAGCGGGGAGCAGCGGCTTGGGGACTGAGTTCACCAACATGAGGCCTCCTGTCGGCTTAGATGCGGCCCTGCCACCCTGCTGCACGGGCGAGGCCCTAGAAAGCTTTGCAGGCAGCTTTTCAAGCAGTCATAGCATCTCACAAGAACCTGGTCTGAACAAAAGGCCCAGATTTCTCCCGGGCTGTGGAGGAGGTGGTGAAGACACAGAGGCCAGCTCACTGCTTAGGGGAGAAGTAACTCTCAGCAGTGCTAGGGACAGACGTAAGCAGAATTTTATTTGTTTCTATTTCCTAAATGGTTTGTTTTAAAATTTGGCTAGAGGCACTGTAGCTATGGAGATGAGATACTTGGGCTTGACTTCAGTTCTGTCTTGTGCATTTTAGGAGCCATAGGAGGGGCTGTCACAACTGGCCAGAGCTTTGAGCTACAGTGTCTGTACTCTAGGAGCAATGCAGTTTATTGTCCTGGTGATAAAATTCTAGTTACAGTGTTAATTAATATTTAAAAATTGTTGTTATTGGTCTTCCCTGTGATTGAGCTATGCAGATCGCTTCCTGCTCATCACCATAAACACGGGTTAAGTTTGGCTTTGTTTCGCTTCGTATGCAAACTTCTATTTGTGGCCAAGCTGAGACACAAATTGTTTGCACCTAACATGTGACAAGTGAGGGCTGGTCATCAGTCCTTTTAGCTCCTGATTGGGAAGTGTGAGGTTCAGTTACTACTGAGCCCTGACTGGGTGGGAGGGTCCTTTTGAGTGGGTGCAGCCTAGGACCCCAAGGCCAGCATGCCAGGGAGTCCTTGGCCACCAGGCAGTTTGAAAACCTTAAAGGCAGGCATGGGAAGTGGGTACGAATGGTATTTTGATAAAGGCATTACCAGTAAGTGAATATTACATTGTATGTATATACATATCTATGCAGACATCTTAATAGTAATCTTGTGGTGGAATGAGGATAAATTTCTGTTCTTTATGTTCTGTGATTTCCAGGTTTCTGCACTGAGAATACCTTACTTTTGTAGTTAGAGAAAGAAGGCAACGGAGTTTGTAAAGAGAAAGACCAAACTTTCATTTTCAAGTAACTGGTACAGTAGGATTTGTCTTCTGGAATTGTATATATGACTTGTATGTCCGTCTACCTGTCCCTCTGCCCATTTGCCATCCACCCATCTGCCCAACTACTCACCCACCCAGCTGTCTTTCCATCTGTGTATTTGCCCAGAAATGTTCCCGAGATGATATTGATCAAATGTTTGTGAAGGTTATTTCTGGGTGGTAACATTTTTAATGTCTTTACGTTCTTCTTTGTACTGACCTCTGTTGCTTAAAATTGGTAATAATGAAGTGAATCTTTTAAAGAGCAGCACAGCGTCTCCGCCCTGTTCCTGGGTGAGCCTCGGTCACAGAGCCGAGGGCATGTCCCAGCGGCAAGGCCAGGGAGGCCTCTGGCCATGTGCCCTGCTCCCTGTCCTGCAGAGACTGCCTGTCGAAGCCCCGGTCAGGGCATGTGTGTAGCTCAGCGGGAAGCAGAGAGCGAGTCTGCAGGCGACACTTGGGTCCTATTTAAACCCACAGCCAGCAACATCCTGAGCCTTTGATGTACTTTTTATGCCCAGCTGGCTGGGTCAGTAGCTGGCTTGGGTTCTGTGGTTCACAGCTCCACTGTGGCAGCAACAAGCACTAGAGTCCCCCTGCCCCTAAGAATCTTATTCTTGTGCTGTGTGTCCCCCTCCCTTGGTGCCCTGAAACTGGGGTAGAGGCTCCTGTGAAAGGATCTCCAGAGGTCCCTGGACATGGAGGTTGCTAAAGTCAAGGCTGTGTCTGTTGAATCGTTTTTAGCTCCAGTGGAATAGACAGAATCTCCTTGGTTATGGATTTGCAGAGCATTTCCTGTTTGTTGAATAGCTGGGGAGCACTTTCTCACTTGTGAGAAGGAGAATGACAGAACCACTTGGGAAAACAGGTTGGTATTCCTTACCTAGTAGAGGTGCAGAAATGCAGACTCAATGACCTAGCACATCAGCTCCAGGCAAAGGCTCTGCTTCTGCAGCTGTGTAAGGATGAGCATAAGAGTGTTTTTCCTCAGAGCCCTAAACTGGAAACAACCCACTGGCGGGACACAGGGTGAACACAGGGCTCGACATGTCCTGAATAAATTGACCTGTGCTGTACCATGCAATGTTATATGTCTGTAAAGATGAACTAACTCCAGCTAGGTGCACTGACATGGATGTAATTCACAAACATAAAGTTGAATGAATGAAGCAAATACAGAAAAAGTATTAACAGAATTATTTCACTCATGCAAGGTCTAAAAGCAGGTAACATCACACCATATTTTTTAGAGATGCATACAAAAGTGGTAGAACTGTGGAAAACATCAAGAAAAAAATTCAGGATAGGGTTACCCCAGGGGGAAGGGAAAGAGTCAGAATTGTCCATGGTTTCCCAAGGTGAAGGGGCTCCCAAGTGCCTGGCATTGTCCTCCTTAACTTTGGTGGTGGCGGCGAGGAGGTTTGCTTTCAATTATTTGTTAAGCTGTTCAATTACATTTCATGTGCTTCCTCAAATATATGTTGTATTTGACAACAACAACAATATATATATAAAAAGCAAAATGAGGCACAGGGATCTCCCAGCCTCTACAACTAGAAATGCCTCTTCTGTTCCCTGTAGGCTTGCTTTACTCCAGGGGCCTCAAGCTGCATGTTTGTCCAAGTCTCTGACCAAGGTCATAAATCACTGTGCTCTTACTTACTGTTCTACAAGGTTAGCCTTGTACCAGACCCTGGTGGGGATCAGGGTAGGGAATGTGCTGCCCCCGAGGAGATGAACATTAGAAGTAACAGTCTAGTCTATAGAGACCACGAGTGCCAGGACATTCTCAGAAGAAGGAGATCTGTGAAGGCCAGTGTGGTGTGGGTCAGCTTCTGCTGCTCCTAAGGATGAGTTGGGTTGAGACAGAAGGGGACATGGGAGTGGGAGGGGGTGTTGTGTTGGTGGAAAGGCTGTCGTGAGAGGTGGCAGATCAGGAAGTGTCAGGTGAGGCCCAGGAGGTCCCCCCGGGTGTGTGGTGAAAGCCAAGTATTGCTGGGTGGATCAGGTGGCTCAGGCAAGTTTGGAAAACCAGGAAGATGAGTTTCCTCCTCACCCTCATCTAGTTGCTAGTCTAGGTCTATCAACCAATCAATAGACTCGTTGACCTGCTATCCCTAGACACATTAAAGTCGAAACAATCTAGAGAAGAGAACTGAACTAAGAACACATGCAGAAATCCTCAGAGAAAAATAGGTGACATAAGATGAGAGAATTAAAAAAGAACTATTGTGATGCTCATTGCCAAACTCCGTGAGGAAAGAGTCTTCATCTGCCTCACGTAACACACTGATCCAAAGATCACAGGTCTCACTGTGGAAAACAGTGTGATGGCTTTTCAGAAGGTAAAGAAAGTTACTGTATGGTCCAGCAATTCTGTCAGGGTATTTACCTAAAAAATTGAAAATAGGCACTCGGATACTTGCATGCCCATCAGTGTTCATAGCAGCATTATTTGCAATAGCCAAAAGGTGGAAACAACCCAACAGTCCATCAGCAGATGAATGTATAAACAAAATTGGTATGTCCATACAATGGCCTGTTATTCACCCCGATAAAGGAATGAAGTATGGATACAGCTGCTTGAACCTTGATCACATAATGTTAAGTGAAACAAGGCAAACACAAAAGGTTGAATATTGCATGATTCCATTTATATGAGCTACCTAGAATAGGCAAATTCATAGGGACAGAAAGTAGAATAGTTGTTACCAGGGACTGGGCAAAGAAGAGAATGGGGAGTCATGGTTATGGGTACAGAGTTTGTATTTGGTATGTTGAAAAGTTCTGAAAATAGTGGTGATGGTTGTATGACCTTGACCTAAAAATGGTTAAAATGGTAAATTCCATTATGTGTATTTTACTACTTACCAGAAATAATTCCACAGGGACTATTACTGACTAGGCATATCCCCCTGCCCCCAAATTCATATGTTCCGATCCTGCCCCCCGTGTAATGGTATTAGGAGGCAGGGCCTGTGGAAGTGGTCGGGCCATGAAGATGGAGCCTTCCAGGTGAGAGGACTGCTCTTACAGGGTGAGATGAGAGGACTTGCTCCTCTCTCTGCCATGCAGCATTACAAGAACATGACTGCCTGCAAACCAGGAAGCAGGTGCTCACCGGAACCGATCTGTCAGCACCCTGATCTTGGACTTCCAGCCCGTAGAAGTGTGAGAAATAAAGGGTTGTTGTTTAAGGCATGCAGTCGGGGGTGTTTTGTTATAGCCACCCAAACTAAGGCAGGCTCAAAAGACAGTTCCTGTGGTTGAGCTGGAGGAGAGAGAGCAGGAAAATAGAAAACAAAGTAAAGTTTCCTCATTGAAGATTGAAGAAGGAGGAGAAAATGCTTTCCTTGAACTATCTCTGATGCTCTTTCTACTCCTGAGCCCCATGTGACCCTGGTGATGCCCCAGATGCCCCCAGGGAAGCATTGCTGCCACGGGAAAGTAGCCCAGCTCTCCTCCCTGTGCTCACACCTAAACAAAGGCTGAGCCCCAGATCTCCTCCGTGGAGCCGTTCCCTGGAAGATTACATTTTATGCTTCTTTTAATGTGTGAGCTCAACCTGGATGCGATTTGAAAAAGAAAATGAATTTAGAAACAAAAGATGCTGCAGTATGTCTGTATATACATGATGGAAAATGTACTTCTCAAACAGCTTGAGCAGAAAAAACTACATCCCCATGGCAACCAGATTCCAGCATGACCACGCATCTCTGCCAGGTCACCCATTCATTGTAAGCCTCAGCTCTTCAGCCCTCCCAGCAAACACAGGGGACCCCGGTGATCCACCCACTGCAATAGCTCTGTGGCGCCAGGATTGCTGGCTGAGGGCTCTGTTCTAGTCCATGAGGGACATTTCTGGAGACTTCATCTAGTCTGGGGCAGGGGACTCTGGCACAAGACATTGCCCTGTGGAAATGCAAGCCCACAGCCTATTCAAGTGCCAGGATGAGTGGGTGGGACTCGAAGCAGTTATATGTTGCTGACCAGAAAACCAGCCCCTTGGTGAACAGAGAATGCAAAAATAAAATAACTCAGATAATAAATAGATCCTTAAAGGTTTATTCCCTTCAGTAGACTCCTGATCCCTTCATGGAGTTTCCATGTCTTCTTCCCTTTGATCTTTTAGAACAAGCACTTCTTTCAAATGTGTGTTCTCAGTACCATTTTCACATTTTCATACAGCGTTTTGGAAAAGCAGACCTATGATAAGGCCCCCTTCCCCTTCCCTGTGGGAGAGGCCAAGGCCTTCTTCCCAGGCAGTCACCCTCCCTGTGGACACAAGGAAAGCTTTGAGGGGGGCCTACGGGTAGAAAGAGCCTGCAGTTTTGATGCTGCACGGCCCCTAGCCCCAGGCTGGCCAGCCTTCTCTTCATCTCTCCTGCAACATAGTTTTTTAAATCATCATGTTTTGTTCTTAAAGTCCAGTCCTGAAGTCTTTTTTCCATAACACTGCAGAAAGCCTCGGCATTCCGAGAACAGAGGCTGTCCACCCTCTGGGCATTTGACGGGGCCAGGCTTTCAGTACAAGACAAACAGACGACGGCCTGTGTTGTTCGCAGGTCATGGGGACGTTTGCCTTTACCACTTTTCCTTGCCTTTGCGCAGGGACGAAGTGGGGGAGTGCCTCCTCAAGGGCTGAGCTTCTCTGCATTTTAGCCTGAAGCTGGTCTGGGTCAGTCCTCTGGGGAGCCTCCCCCAAGGCGGAAGCACTGCAGGGCCATTTGGCACTTATTCCTTGTGAGAAATTCCCAACCCCCTCTCAGAATAACTTTCCACCAGACCCTTCGCTTCAACTTTCATAAAGTGGGCTTCAGCCCTGGACAAGTTCACCAGGGATTCAATGAGACCAAAAAATGACAATGGAATGATGTGTGGGTGAAAGCATTATATCCAACTTTATTTCCTCGGTGGCAGGTGAATCACTAGAATCCTGTCCACTCAGAGTGAGTCTGCAGGCAGCAAGCTGGTCTCTGCCTCTGGGCCCCTCTGTCCCTGCGGCCGTCTCAGTCTCTGTCCTCGGCGTTGCCACCACTCCAGCCTCTGCTCTTCTGCAGCCGTGCAGCCGCCCAGAGCACAGGGCAGAGCTCTTTACAGAGTCAGTAATAACATATTGGCCACACATGTGTAGTGGGCAAGCCGACCAGGGCTGGGTGAGAATCCTGGCCATAGAAATTTTCATTTTCTCTACAGTGGGAAAGAAGTTAATCTGGGGTTGTAGGCAAGAAAAAACCTTTGGCATAACCCAACTTCAGCTCAGTAGCAGGATGAAAACCTTTGGCTTCCCTCTGCAATCAGACAGCTGTACAGTCTGAGAAGCTCACAGGAGCTCAGAGACTTGGCACAGAGTGCAGAGAAGCGGTGTCCCTAGGAACTGAGACCTGAGCGCCAAGTCTAAGCATCTCTAGGTAATGCCTGTGGCTTTCTTTCCCTTTCTCTCCTCTCCTCTCTCCCTCTCTCTCTCTCTCTCTCTCCTCTCTCCTCTTTTTTTTCTTCTTCTATTCATTTTCAAAGTGAGATGATGACACGTCCTCCTTTTGGCAGTCATGTTTGCCTTGCTGCAGCCAGCCAGAGCTATAAGGACAAAAGCCTGTCTTCACAGATGTTTCCTCTCACAGTGATTATTTTTAATAAGGACATATCAAGGAATATACTGGCAAAATGCTCACTGATAATTTGAATAACCTCTTGAGAGGCCATTTGTCTCTTTGCTTGACCACCTGTCACATACATGCACTGGATACTAAAATTCTCTGCTAACTTATTAATTTCTTCTCCCAGATCTGGGACAAAACCAGGGTGTTTCCAGAGCAGAAACAGTGGAGACGTTAGCTGTCCTGATGGCTCTCCTCCCACCTCTGAGAAGGCTGTGAAGGGATTAGATGGGACCACTGGGAACAGGAATTGTTATCTGGTGAGCATTTGCTGACTTCTCATTTTGTGCGAAGTGTAGCACTTGGCTTTGGAAATCCAGGACAAGAGGGGGTCCCAGCTCATCCTGTTCTGGCAAAGTGGGTGGTGCCTTGTTTGGGGGTGCCTCTGAGAATGGCCCCCTGCAGACAGACTGGTGGATTCCAAGAAACCTTCCCCATTGGTCATGTGGACACTCCACTCCCCAGGGCAGCCAGCCTGGCCCAGAGGCTCTGAGGGAGTTTTCTGAGGACCCCAGTGTGGAGAAGCCTGGTGCCTTCACACTCACTAGTGGCTTCAGGGTGTCAAGTTTATACTTTATATGCCTAGTACTCCTTATTTCCTCTTGAATCATTCATGCCTGTATCAATGTTTTAAAAACTGATACTAAAGTTTTTTTTTTAATGCATAGTTTTCAGGAGCTTTACGCTAACATGATTACAGTCCTCATAAAGGGAATTGGTATATAGTATTTCCCAAATTTATTTGACTACAGAGCCCTTTGCTTTTGAAATAACTGGTGAGCTCCCCCACCTGCTAATAAAGCAAAATGAAGTTAATTGGACTGAAGGTAGTCAGGGACAACACCATACAGCTGAGCGGTGTCTCAGAGTGGGTAAGTCAGAGGAGGATATGGAGGGTTTTGGGGGTCTGGACTCAAGTGGTTAACATGTGTCTTTCAAGATGGGGGAGTACAGTAGTATGAGACTGGTGAGCATAGCAAGGGTTTGCAGGGAATCTTGACAGGTAAGCTATTGCTGGATAAACAAGCTGTTTGCCCAGGTGAGCAGTCTGTTGTCTCAGGTAAATTACCTGAAGGAATCCTCTGAAGCAGTCTTATTCTCCTTGGGCAAAGGTTTCTTGGAGCAAACAGCTAAGGCAAGTTGACACAGTGGTCTCAGCTCCTGTGGATAAAATGAGAGTTCCTGTGGCCAGGATTCTCACCTGGCCCTGGTTGGCTAGCTCACTGCACACCTGTGGGCAATACATGGCTGTTGACTCTATATAAAGAGCTCTGCCCAGTGCTCTGGGTGTGACACGGTGGCACAGCTGAAAGGTGCAGGAGAGCAGAGGCTGGAGTAGTGGCAGCGCCAAGGACAGAGGTCCAGAGGATGGCGGTGCCAGCAGAGGGGCCCAGAGGCAGAGACCAGCTTGCTGCATGCAGACTCGCTCTGAGTGGATGGGATTTTAGTGACTGACCTGCCACCTGGAAATAAAGTTGGGTATAACACTTTCACCCCAAGAACGTTTCGCTGTCAATTTCTTTGGTCACACTGAATCCATAGTGACCTTGCCCGGGTCTGAAACCCATTGGCAGGACAGCTCCTCAGCCTTCTAGCTGTGGCGGGCTGACGCAGGTTGTTGTAGTCCACGGAACAATTTCTATTTCTTACCTTTTGTGGAGTGCAACTCTCATCAAACGCAGTCTGGGAAACACAGAATTCTTCTTGAAGTGATTTTACATTGTTCATGTTGGAACCCATCTCCTTTTTTTCTGGCTTAACATCTAATTAAACTAAGCAATTTTTTAGAATAAAATTTGAGTAAGAAAACAAAGCATTGAGGACAGAGTTAGACTTAGGTCAGAAACTGGGAGGTGAGACTGAAGGGAGGCAAAGGTAGCCAAGTGTATTGACTCTATTTTCTTCTCCTCCATGTTCTTGATGTTCTGGCATTTAGTGGAGAGATTCCCCTCCCAGGGCTAGCTAATTCCTGGAGACACTCAGAGGACTCCCCTGCAAGCACCACTGTGATTTGCAGGCCAGTCAACCCACAGCCCCCATCCCCAGCTGTCACCTTCCTGGTACTGTCACACACTGAGCCAGTATCTCCCCTAGTCCTGAGCCACCCCAGAGCCAGGTACTGGGCACCTCAGGGCCACCCCTACAGTCCAGAGTCTGCTGAAACTGTTCAAACTATCCAGTCCCAGACTGCCCCAGGGAACTTACCCCGCCTCACCCATTTCCTCCTGAGAGAACCCCAGAGAGGCTCTGAGCCGCGCTCTGCCCTCCCCTTTCTGCCTCACGACCGGCCCTGGTCCTTCCCCAGGTGGCCTGCAGGGCGCACTCCGTTTCCCATTTCCAGGGATCTGCAAGTATAAACTTCCTCCTTCAAGACAGTCATTTCATGTGACTTATC
This sequence comes from Manis javanica, assembly GCF_040802235.1. NCBI lineage: Eukaryota > Metazoa > Chordata > Mammalia > Pholidota > Manidae > Manis > Manis javanica. The sequence goes on along the minus strand of NC_133167.1, from coordinate 59,288,147 downwards.
ATCCCCAGTTATCACAAACCCCAGGGACATTTTAACACACCAGCGGGAAATGAAGTGGAACTAAGCCTGCACACCGGGACACGTTAGAATCACCTGGGGAGCTGTCTGCCCAGGCCTTGCCTGAAGTGTGTAACTGGCCTGCAGTAGGGCCTTGGGTGACTGTTATGCCCAGCCAGGGCTGAGAAACACTGAGTTGTTCCCAAAGCGTGAGCCGGGACCAGCAGCATCACCTGGGAGCTTGTTAAAAATGCAAATTTCTGGGCCCCACCTCAGACCTCCTAATTCAAAAACTGGAGGTGGGGCCTTCATCAAGTTTTTCCAGACGGTCCTGGAGGGTGCTCGAGTTTGGAAACCATTACCCTGGGCTTAGAGCAGGGTGGAGTCAGAGAAGCAGGCCAGCAGGGGGCCGAGGCCTCATACCTCTTACATTTATGGCTGGAGGTTGTGCCAAGTCCCCGTGCTGACTGTTCGCTGCTTCTGCTCCTAGAATCCTCATGCGTCCCATAGTTCCGGGAAGCTGTGTTTGCATTTTCACTTGTCGTGGGTATTTTTTTTATTTCCATATTGATTTCTTTATTGCTCCACTGGTTGTTCAGTCACATGTTGTCTATTCTCCACATGTTTTAAAATTTTCCAGTTTTCTTATAATATATTTCAGGTCACATACCATTGTGGTCAGAAAAGATGCTTGATGTGATTTCAATTTTTTTTTTTATTTATTAAGGTTTGTTTTGTGGCCTAGCATATTGATCTATCTTGGGGAATATTCCATGTGTATTTGAGAAGAATATGTATTCTGTTGCTTTTGGGTGGAACATTCTGTTTATTTCTGTTAAGTCCCTATGATCTGACGTGTTACTTAAGAGCCAATGTTTCCTTATTGATATTTTTGTTGTTGTTGTTGAGAGGGTATCTCTCATATTTATTGATCAAATGGTTGTTAACAACAATAAAATTCTGTATAGTGGAGTCAATGCTCAATGTACAATCATTAATCCACCCCAAGCCTAATTCTCAACAGTCTCCAATCTTCTGAAGCATAGCGAACAAGTTCTTACATGGTGAACAAATTCTTACATAGTGAATAAGTTCTTACATGGTGAACAGTACAAGGGCAGTCATCACAGAAACTTTTGGTTTTGATCACGCATTATGAACTATAAACCATCAGGTCAAATATGAATATTCGTTTGATTTTTATATTTGATTTATATGTGGATCCCACATTTCTCCGTTTATTATTATTATTATTTTTTTTTTTTTAATAAAATGCTGAAGTGGTAGGTAGATGCAAGATAAAGGTAGAAAACATAGTTTAGTGTCGTAAGAGAGCAAATGTAGATGATCAGGTGTGTGCCTGTAGACTATGTGTTAATCCAAGCTAGACAAAGGCAATAAAACATCCACGGATGCAGAAGATTTCTCTCAAAACAGGGGGGGTGAGGTTCTAAGCCTCACTCCTTATTGATTTTTGGTCTGGCTGGTCTCACCAATGGTGAAAGTAGGTTATTAAAATCTATTTTTATGTTGCTGTCTATTTCTCCCTTTTAGGTCTCTGTCTTGCCAGCGCGTTTCAGCCCTGGACAAGTTCATTATGGATTCAGTGAGACTAAAAAAAATGACAGTGGAACGTTCTTGGGGTGAAAGGGTTTATACCCAACTTTATTCCCAAGGTGGCAGGTCAGTCACTAGAATCCCGTCCACTAGAATCCCGTCCACTCAGAGCGAGTCTGCAGGCAGTAGGCTGGTCTCTGCCTCTGGGCCCCTCTACCTGCAGTCATCTCAGTCTCTGTCCTTGGTGCTGCCACCACTCCAGCCTCTGCTCCCCTGCAGCTCTGCAGCCCAGAGCACTGGGCAGAGCTCTTTATGTAGAGTCAAGAACAATGTATTGCCCACATGTCTTTAGTGAGCAAGCTGACCAGGATCAGGTGAGAATCCTGGACATAGGAACCTTTACTTTTTTCACAGTCTGATAATATTTGCTTTATATATTTAGTTGCTCCTATGTTGGGTGCTGTGATGAAAATGGAAGTTGTATGGCCAGGATTCTCACCTTACCCTAAACTACTTGATGAGGTGATTAGCCTGCTGCTAGGCTACTGCTTCCACACCCTAGGCAATAAACTGTTGTTGAGTGAGTTACAGTATAAAGAGCTCTACCTGGTGCTCTGGGCAGAGGCAGAGATGGAGCTGGATTATGGACCTGCAGACTGTTGGATGCAGACGTGATTCTAGTGCTTGACCTGCCACCAGGAGAACAAAGCCAGTTATAAACTCTTTTATCTAAGAATGTTCTTAGTCTCACTGAATCCATAGTGAATTTGCCCATGGCTAAAACCCACTGGCAAGACAGGTGCATGAATATTTACAAGCGTTACATCCTCTTACTGGACTGACCCTTTTATCATTACATAATGCCCTTCTTTGTCTCTTATTATAGACTTTGTCAAAGTTTATTTTGTTGATGTAAGTATAGCTACCCTAGCTTTCTTTTGGTTTCCATTTACATGAAATGTCTTTTTCCATCCCTTTACTCTCAGTCTATTTATATCATTTTATCTTAAATGAGTCTCTTGTAGGCAGCAGATAGATGGGTCTTGTTTTTGTATCCATTTCTTTTGATTGGAACATTTATTCCATTCACATTTAATTGTTGATAGGTGTGTGCTTATTCATTTTGTTGTTGGTTGCTTGCTGTTTCATAGTTCCTCTCTTTTCCTTTCTGATTTTCCTGCTCTCTTTCTTAGCGATTTGATGATTTTCTGTAGTGGTATGCTTAGAATCCTTTGTCTTCTATCTTTTATGTAGCTATTATAGGATTTTGCTTTGTGGTTACCATGAGACTTACATAAGACAACTTATGTTTATAATAGTCTATTTTAAGATTACAGCTTAAGTTTGACTGATCCGAAAGCTTTACGTTCTCATTCCTGACTCCTTCCACATTTTGCATTTGTGATATCACAATGTTCCTAGAATCTTGGGTCAGACTGCCATTGCTGATGTAGTTGAACTTAAATTTTGTGTGCTTTTCTCACCTCCTTTCTCACATGGTTTGGATATAATTTTTTTAAAAAGCTTGAACAAATTCCTCATTATTATGAATTTTCTTTGGTAAGATTAAAAGCTATCACAGGAAAATGTGCACTTGCATGTGTGGGGAAGTTGGGGTTCCTATGGCCAGGATCCTCACTGAACTTAAAATACCTGATGATGTAACTGGCCTGTTGCTAGGCTACTGCTTCCACACCTTTAGGCAATAAGCTATTATTGTGCTGTATAGAGAGCTCGGCCCAGTGCTCTGGGTGGAGGCAGAGACGCTAGTGCTCGACCTACCACCAGAGAACAAGTTGGGTAATAAACCCTTTCACCCCAAAGAACGTTTTGCTGTCAATTTCTTTGGTCACAGTGAATCCATAGCGAACCTGCCCGGGGCTGAAACCCATTGGCAAGACAGCATGTTAAAACATTCAGGTCTTGGTCCAGGCCTTGAGTTCTTGCATGGACAAGCCCCAACTTGTGCCCAGTTGTACCTATAGATACATCAGAGGAAATTCATAATCAAGACTGATACATGTCTACATATCACCTCTAGAAGGCCCTTCTTGCTAATTTCTTTCAATGAGTTATTTTAATCTCTACACATTACAGTTACCTCCTCTGCTTTTCTGGGTTACCACAGTGACATGGGCATTAATTAGTTTCAGAATAAGATAAAATAATGCTAAGATTTTTTAGCTCACATGCTGATGTTACCACTACAATATAATTGTGACTGTGTCTGACCCCCCCAGCACTTCCAGGTGTTCACTAGAGCTCCAAAAACTAGGTCAGCTACATGGCACTTATACTTGTTGTGTTGTTTTGTGCCATTTGTGGAATAATAAAGGAAAAATTTACATTGTGAAACACACTATGGCTGAAAGACTGCATTAAAATGTAATCTCTTCAGTGGAGAACAATAAAACTCATAAATCAGATTTTCCTTACTCTCTATGGTGAAGAATGAATCATAATTTTTAGCTTCACTATGTCTTGGTTCTTGGTTTGATATGTGAAATATCATTTCTTGTGAGATCCCTGTGTGATGTGCAGGACTAGTGAAATAATTTGACTATAAAAACTAAGCATATGCTGAGAGGCTCTTATTTTAATAAGGTAGAAGAATGTGTTAACACCAACAAATATTTGACTCTATAATAAAAGTGTTAATACAACCTTTATTAATAAAATTGCCAACAGGCCTTAAATAGGATTTGGTGTATTGTGATAACCCAATTTCTTGACTACAAAACCAAGGGAAAACAGTAACTTCAGTTTTTCCTTCCTTACTGTTTGGGAAATGTGAATACTGTCACACTCTGTTTTAGATAAATGGTGAGACTCTGAGCTGTCAGGTTGAGACCACCTTTTGTTCTAGAATTACCATAACTGTCCGTGGAATTGTTAGGAGCCAAGCGCACCTGGCTGCAGTGGACTGAGAGCATCTGTGCCCAGCCTCGGGGACGCAGGGAACCTAGGGGCTAGTGGATCCACGGCAGAGGACAACATCACAGGGCTCTCTATGCTCTGTTGTCCCATTCCAAATAACACACACTCCCCTGGGGCCAGGCAGCTAAGTACTTAAGTTTTTGATGCTTCCAAATAAGGTCACAGTGGGTGTGTGTGAGGTCATCTTCATTTTCTATCTTCTTTTCTTATTGGTCAAATGAATGTTTATAGTCAAATTCAAAGTATCAAATGAAATGGTAAGAGTGTGCCTGTGAGCTCACATTTCCCCAAAGAAAGGTGATTACATCTTGATACCCTGTTTTAGCTTTTATTGACGTCTAGTGCTGAGGCTCATAGGAAATAAGATGCTCACTGAGAAAGGACAAAACTCAAGTCTGACGAGGCCAATCTGGCCCAGTAAGTCCCTTGAGAATTGGAACTGATCTTGGTCCCAGACCTAGCACAGTGCCTGACCTGTGAGGAGCAGGCAGGAAATGGGTGTGGAACAAGGAGTGTGGACGTACTTGGGCGCAGGTGGGGGCTTCACTTGGGGAGAGAATGCAAGTGAGGACTAGATCTCTGAAAGCTAGGGAAGCCGACAGATCTCCGACAGTGCTATATCCTTCTTAGCTTTCTCCTGCATTCCACAATGCATGCCTGTGCAGGAGCAGAACAGTCCAGATGTTCAGTGGAAGTGTGAGGTATGATAATGATGTAGGTAAAGGTCACTGTTACTCAGCTTATGAAAATAAATGCCTTTCACTTAATAGTAATAGACAAATGTGAATGCCATACAATTATTACAGACAAATCATGTCACAAAGATGCTTAAAGAGTTCCATAGAGGTTACCATCCAGTGACTACACAGTTGTGAGAAGAGTTTTGGGTATCCTGCTTTTGCAATGTGCATTTAAAAAACAAACTTTTTTGCTCTTTAAGTGGACTTACCAAAAATACCTAATTGGCAGTGGGGCTATAAGCTCTAAAATGCTTTGTTAAAAACGAATAGTTAGAAACCTGAACCTGATTTATTCAGAGGCCTTCCTTTTGAGCTCAAGTAACCAGAAACACAGTGATAAATAGCTGTTTTTTCACTTAGAGACATTTTTAATCTCAGTTCAATGGAGAACTAATTCCTCTGGCCAGCTGATGTAACTAACACATTAAAAAATTAGCAAAATTGGAGAAGGGGAAAATCTTTGATTTCTCAATTTCTTTAAAATTATATACAGAAAGTTGAGAAGAATTGGACTTTACATTCAGAGCAGACTATTTGTAGGGTTGCCAAATCTGTGGGTGATCATGGAGAGGTTTATTGATTCCTGCTTTCACTCCTGACTGTGGTGGAAATAAACAGAAACCTCTGCCTTAATATAAAAGATCATGAGTTAAGAAATCTCCCATTAGTCATAGAAATATACATATAAAAGACTCTAGTTAATTATTGAGAGTCCCCCTGGCTGGGAATTGTTTCTTCATTTCAAGGAGTGTCACCCAACAGCCCAGGAGTGCTCAGGGGTAACACAGCTGCAGCCTGTATCTGTGTGTCCTGAGAGGACAAACCCTGTGTGTATCCAATCTGTTTAAAAACATACCAAATGCACTTGATCACAGTGCTGGTAAACATTAACTTTGCAGACATACTCAGAACATTATCTGAACATCTGTTTAACATTTAGTATGGTCGGGCATGGCTTCAGCCTCAAGTGTACCTCTAGTTCTAATATAAGTATCTTAAGTCAACCATATCTATTCCTTTTAGGTAAAAATACAGGGTTTACATTCTAATAAAGCGTATTTCTAACTCAATTTCTCCTTTAATAGGACTTTGTACAAAATGAACTTCAGCCATGAGCATATAACAGTTCAGCAGGTTTGCCTAACCCAGGGACAGGTTCATGTGATCAGATTTCTATTGGCAAATGAATTTCATGAGTCAAAAGCACTCCTTTAGTGTATAGTACCTTTCAGTGGCCTCCATTTTAAAGAAAATGTCTGTTATATAAAATAAATCTCTGTAATTTATTTATCTATGTATCTTATGTTGCCAAGTGCCATTTTTAGGAGACTGTGTTTAGGAAGATAGCTGTGATGAACTATCTCCTGAATAACCACATTTTTCTGAAAATGAACATTAAAACATACTGCCAACTTCCGACTATAGCCAAATATGGCTAAAATATGGGAAAACTCCATATTTCTGTCAGCTCTCATCTTTGAGATAGTCTTGAAAGTATCAAGGATTGAAATAGCAAAAATGGAAATGAGTCTTGTTTTTTTTTTCTTACTTTTTAAAGCAGGATAAAACTTTAGTTCCGGAAGCATTCATTGGACAGACAAGGAAACCAGTTCTGAAGGGCATTTGCTCAAAGCCACATGGGTGGCTAGTGACATCAATCAGGCCCATTCCATGGGTTTCCTGTCATCTAGATATAAGCAGACCACCCTCCTCGGGCTGCCATGTTGTTATCTGGGACTTGTTGCAGGCAGCACTGTCTGTCAGTGCAACTGCAGGTCACCATCACGCATTGCAGATACACCAAATACTTAGAAAGTCATTCTTGTCAGCCTTTTTTCTTCTTCTGAAGGCTCTAGAAGAAACTTCTGCCTGCCCTCCCCCACCTCCCCAAAGTTAAGAAAAAATCCTAGATTTCAGTTGCAGTATTCGAGAAAGAAAATAAACCCAATGAATATTTCTAATTGAGCAGTTTTAAATTACTATTTTAGGAGCTGTGGGTAAAACTGTAATATTTCCAGAATCTCTGGCCTGGCTTTCGTGCATGTCCATATCAACAGGTGTTTCCAAGGGGTGGAGAGAAGTCCATCTCCATATCAATGGGTAATTACATGAATGAGTGAGGGCTTATCTGGACTGGAGAGGGTAGGGGGAGGATTTTCACTCGCTTTTGCTGTGGCAAGAGGGAGAGATGCCGGACGACTGCTTTTAAGTAATTAAAGGGTTTTAAACTTTATTTCTCCCTTTGACTGACTTTGGTTTCAAAGGTATTTTGCCCTGGGATTTCCCCTCCCCAGAGTTACATCTGGCGGTAGTTGGCAGGACCTCTGAACCCAAAATCTGCCTACATGGGTGGGGTGCTGGGGCAGGCTGCCCCAAGAGATGGTGGAGACATGTCTGGAACCCCTCCTGTGGATAGTGGGGAGGCGCCACTGGCTGCAGCGGTAGAGGGTGCAGCTTTACCTGGGAAGCCTCTATCTGTGGGGCTTCCAACTGGGAGCCCCTAGTGGGAAATTGGTCTACGGTAAAGCACCTCCTAGAGGGGTGGGCCTTCCCCTGAACTGCGGAAGGATGGAGACACCAGAAGCTTCAGAATTAGCCCTTCATGAGAGAGAAGACTGCTTAGAGGCCCTGAGTGGCCATGTAGCATCTGATATCATAGGGTCTCTTTTCCTCGAGACAGTTGAAAGCGTTATTGAGGAGAGAGACAAGACTTCGGCATCGCTTGGAAGAGCTGGACAATGGCCTGTGGGATGCCCTTAAGGAAGAGAGAGACTTATTGAGAAGATGGGTTGCACTCCTGGAAGATTCCTTAGCAGCGGTGAGGGGGGGAGGATGCTGGAGAAACTTTAGTGCAGAGGCCATGGGGGAGAGGGAGGAAAGATCAGTGCCTTCAGTCCTGGAGATGGTGGGTGAGCCGGGGGAGGTGGGGTGTAGTGAGGGGGGTGAGGAGGCGGGGCCGAGGGCCGATCTGCTTCCTGTCCAAAGCACCCGCCTCTCCTTATTAAAGGGCCACGTGGCTGTAATAAAAAAAATAAAAACAAAACAACCACAGGCTCCTCAGGGGGAGAAGCCGCCCTTCCCCAGGTTGTGGAGCGCTCCATGCTCCGTCCCTATACCCAGGATGAGCTGGTGGACATGAGCGTCCAGTATATGCAGAAGCCATTGGAATCTCTGCCTACATGGCTTTTATGTCTCTGGGATATGGGGGTGGAAAACATTGTTATGTCGGGTACTGAGATGAGTAGACTGGCTTCCCTGATGACTCACCCTTCCCTCAGGCAGCAGTTGCAAAGTGCCCATCATGCCTCAGGGAATCAGACACTTCTGGATTGACTGACAGCTGCCATCAGGGCAGTCTGGCCTGATCAGGGTGATTTACCATACTTACCCATTAGCTGGAAAACAACTGTAGAGCTCCAACAGGCATTGTGGGAATTGGGCATAAAAAGTACCCTCTATAATATGGATCCCCAGGGCCCTGATGAGGAGTTGTTCATGGTAGGAATGAGAAATCTGGTGCTGCATACAGATCCCACATCTCTCTTTGGGTCCCTAGTGACTACTCTTGCTCCCCACATAGGGCATCCCATAAGTGAGGCTACTTGTACTTTAGAAGATCTGGGGGAGGTTGAAACAATAAGGGCATGGAGGGAAGTTCAGGCCACAACAGAAAGGAGAGGTGCAAAAGGCCCAGTGAAGGTCTCAGAGACCTAGATGTGGGTTGATTTGATAAAGGCTAGGGTATAAAGAAAAACTTGACGGGCAGTCCAACAGGATCTTGTTAGAACTGTGGCACCAGTTAAAGCCAGAGCAGCCATTCCAGCCGTTGAGGTTCAGGACACAGAAACTGGAGTCAAAGCCTCATGTCTAGCCTGCGTTTTTGCAAAGCTTCCTGGAAAACAGTACTCAGGATTTGCCTGGGCCCTCACCCCCATAGGATGATGATTGGGCATTGCAGTTCAACTGAGGGAAGGGGTCAAGGTCCCTACCTTGGGGGAGATGAGGTGGGGCCAGAGGCCACATGTAGAATTAGCAATTCATTGGTCCCCTGTGAATGTGTCCTCATGCTGGTGGACACAGGAGCTGAGTGTTCTCTGGTTCATGCCAACCCTGAACATTTTCCCAGGCCCCCTGCTATGACAGATGGCCATGGGGGGAAGGCAATTAGAGTGAAGAAAGCCCAAATCCCACTGGGGATGGGGTATTTACCCTCAAAGGAGTACACTGTGTATATTCCTTCCATCCCTGAATGTATTTTGGGGCTGGATATCCTGCAGGGCCTGTGGTTACCGATCACTGCAGGGGGGTTCAGACTGAGGGTACGTGTGGTGAAGGAAGTTCAGAGGGGACATGCTAATCACCCACCTGTAGCTCTGCCTGTACCTCGGCAGGTGACAAATACTAAGCAGTATAAGTTGCCAGGGGAGGCACAAGGAAATTGGAGAAACTCTACAGGAGCTGGAGAAGGTGGGCATCATAAAGCCCACTCATAGTCCTTTTAATTTCCTAGTGTGGCCAGTGAAAAAGCTAGACGGCTCCTGGCGTATGACCATGGACTACAAGGAATTGAATAAAATCACAACCCCTTTGTATGCTGCTGTCCCCTCTATAGCAGCCATTATGGACACACTCAGTCATGAGCTGGGAATGTATCATTATGTAGTAGACCTTGCTAATGCTTTCTTCTCTATTGACATAGCACAGGGAAGTCAGAACAGTTTGCCTTCATGTGGGATGGTTGGCAGTGGACATTCACTGTCCTTCCACAGAGATACCTCCACAGTCCCACCATCTGTCATGGACTTGTAGCCCAGGACTTGGCCACATGGAAGAAACTACAAATGGTGCTACTGTTATCACTACACTGATGATAATCATGCACATGTCTGATTCTCTTTCAGATTTAGAAGGGGCAGTTCCTAGACTGCTGCAACATCTACGTGAGAAAAGATGGGCTATGAACAGCACCAAGGTTCAGGGACCTGGTTTGTCTGTAAAATTCTTGGGGGTTGTCTGGTTGGGTAAAAGTAGTTACTCCTGAAACAGTCATAGATAAGGGCCAGGTTTTCCCTACCCCTACCACTGTGGCAGTATTACAAGAGTTTTTGGGTATTTTTGGCTACTGGAGAGTGTTTATACTGCACTTTGCACAAATTCTGAAGCCCTTATGCTGGTTGGTACAAAAGGGCATCAGGTGGGACTGGGATGAAACATGTGCAGCTGCTTTTACTGCTGCCAAGTGGGCAGTCAAGGCTGTACAGGCCTTGAGTGTAGTGAACTCATCAAGGCCCTGTGGGCTAGATGTTCATGTAATGGAAGATGGTTATGGATGGGGTCTTTGGCAGCGGCTTGAATGAACGTGCCAACCTATTGGATTCTGATCACAACTATGGAAAGGGACAGAGGTCCGGTACATCTTAATAGATATAGAGAAGCAACTGGCTGCTGTGTAACACGCCTTGCTGGCTATGGAGCCCATTGAAGGATCAGCTCCAACCAAGGTAATAACCACCTATTTCATCGTGGGGTGGGTGTGAGACGGGACCCAAAGGCCACAGAGGGGTGTGGCACAGATGCCTACACTGACCAAATGGGGTACATATTTACAGCAGTGTAGCACCCTCTCTACTACCCTTTAAGTGGAGAACTCCAATGCTCATTGCAGCCAGTGACCTATACCAGTGGAAAGAAGATAGAACTTGCTTTTCAGCCCTTCCTAGCTGAGACTCCTTATCAGGAGGGAAAAGCCCCTATACCTGAAGGTACTTGGTATACAGATGGCTACAGTCTTGGGCAGCCCCTGAAGTGGAGGACTGTGGCTTTCCATCCTAAGACTGAGACAATATGGATGGAGGATGGAGAGGGGAAGAGCAGCCAATGGCCTGAGTTGCAGGCAGTATGGCTCGTGATCACCCAGGAACCCTCCCCTAGAGTTGTCTGCACTGACAGCTGGGCCATCTGTTGGGGCTTGACCCTGTGGCTACTGACATGGTATCATGCCAACTGGATGGTTGGTCACTGGCCCCTTTAAGCAAGAGTTGTGGCAAAACCTATGGGCCTCTGGTCAGACTAAGACTGTTACCGTATATCATGTGACTGGCCTTTTGCCTTTGGCATCCCCAGGGAATGAGGAAGCAGACACATTGGCCCAGGTGCACTGGCTAGAAGGAAAGCCTGCCTCTGATGTGGCCCAACGGTTACATCAGCGTTTGTTGTATGTACGGCAAAAGACAATGTGGGCTGTAGCCTGTCAGTGGGGCTTGCTGTTGACCTTTGAAAAAGTCAGCAGAGCCCAGAAGGAGTGCCTTGTGTGCTCTAAGAGGGACTTACACTGAGTCCTACAGCAACATGGGACAATAGGAAAGGTGGAAGAATGACTATATTGGACCCCTGCCCGTATCAGTATATCAGTTTGCCATGACTTGTGTGGACATGGCTACTGGCCTGTTGGTTTTGCTTTTCCTGCACATCATGCAGACCAGCAAACCACCAAAAATGGCCTAGAGCATCTCTCTGCAGCCTATGACTTGCCACAGGTGATTGAGAGCGATCAACATACCCACATTCCTGGACATGTGTTACAAGAATGGGTGCAGCAATTAGGAATAAAGTGTAAGTGTCATGTACCATATAACCCTACTGGGGCAGGCATGATAAAGAGGTACAATGGTTTGTTGAAATCTGGCCTGAAGTCAGACACCAATAGTCTATGGGGCCGGTCAGTTTCCTTACGGACAGTCCTATGGCATTTGAATGAGAAGCCCTGAAAAGGAGCCTTGAGCCCTGTGGATATGCTCACACACACACTGCTGCTTCTCCTATACACCTGTATGTGCAAACCAAAGAGGAGTTACTGAGGTCAGGCTAGGCCAGCAGAGCAACATCTTGCTGCCAGCCCCAACTGCATTAAACCCTGGAGACACTGTTGAGTGGACACAGCCCCGGAGTTTTCAACACATGGACCAGTGATGGCTGGCCCTCCTGGCAAGTTGGGGAAAAGGCCTGGAAGCTGGCCTCCTGTGTATTCCTGGAGTAACAACAGAGTTGCCCCCAAAGGTCACAGTAGTGTACCAAAAACATCCAGGAGGTACGAGGATCTTACGGGGAAGTTTTATCTTTATGGCCAGTGCATGTGCCTCTGGTAGCCCTACACTGACTCATCTCTAACTCCCACAGGGTGGGGAGTGAATTTGGTAACTAGACCAGGACAAGATCCCATTCCTGCCATTGTTGTATCACAGGACCACTCTCTTCCATGTGTTCTACCTGATGGACAAGATTTGCCTATGCTGGTGTCATTAAAACAAGTATCTTATTACCTTTAAGGTTATTTTCTTCTACAGTCTCTGTGGCCTGGACACGCCCCCTGGCTGCAGCTGCTGCGGACCTTGAACCTTGCTGAATCCTCCTGCTTGAGGATTGTCACGACTTCATTGCTGTTGCTATTGCATGTCATTAGTCTGGTTACAATGCTCCGGTTTTCTCACCCAGGGACCATTGCTGAAGTAGATTGTAAAGCAAGATTTCTGTAGGGGTGACCTCTGGGTAAAACTGCAGTATTTCCAGAATATCTTGCCTGGCTTTAGTGTATCTCCATAACAAAAGGTGTTTCCAAGGGGTGGAGAGAAGTACCATCTCCATATCAATGGGTAATTACATGGGCGAGCAATGACTGGACCGGAGAGGTTGGGGTGAGGATTTTTCGCTCCCTTCTGCCACAGCAGGAGAGAAATGCGGGATGACTGCTTGTAAGCAATAAATGGTTTTTAAACTTTATTTCTCCCTTTGACTGATTTTGGTTTCGAAGTATTTTGCCCCAGGATTTCCCCTCCCTGGAGTTATAGGAGCTCAACACAAAACTTTCGGCAGGAAACAAGGGAGTACTCAGTATTAAATGGCCAAACACATTTTTCCAAATACTCTCAATCATGGGAAAAAAGTAAGCTATCAATATTTTTGATTTCTAAAAGTCAAATTTAATTAGTAAGTGCATGCCAGATAATAACAAATCACAACTAAAAACCAATAATAATTTAACAGAAAATGTTCCGCATTGTACTTTTTTATTGGCATGGATAATTTACTGAAGTAACAAATCTGAAAACACACTTTGCTTTTTTGCTGGAAAGGAAATACTATGTTAGAGAACTAAGAGAAACCAGAAATAAAGCATTTGAAAGAAGTAGGCATATGTTATAGTCTACGGCAATGCAGCAGCAGCCAGAGGTACTGTTTTATTCAGTTGAGTGCATGCTTATATAAGCAGCAGAAACCAATGGCATGGAAACAAAAGCGAAGTCACGACAGATTCACTCTGTGAAACATGCTGAATCACCACCACAGACCACCCAGGATGAAGTGCTGCAGGCTTGCTGTCTCCTTTGCATGGGGTTCTCTCGCCAGACAGGGGGCTAATCATGCAATAGCCTGAGTTTCTCTTAACATGATAAACACCCAGGATTACTAGAAGGGAAAGCATTTGTTCACTGTTTTACAAGGACAGCTTAGCAGTGCTACAAAAACAATGAGAAGTTCCTTCATTTTAATCTGGTTATATGCCTAAACTTCTAGCCAAGAGATAATCCCACTAAGCCAATTAAATTACTATAAAACATTCCTTCATCTGTAAAACATTTTTTTCCTTCCAAAACATTTAAAATAATATGTCTTCATTTTTGATAAGCAGCTCTACCACCAGTCTCTGATACCGTATATCATTCAATGCAGCCATTGCGTCTAGTTCTGGAGATCTCATAAGGGTTGGGCCAAAAACAATTCCAAGGTTCTCTGCGTTCATAAGGTTCTCCTTCTCGTGGAGGGTCACTCTGAAAAACACAAGCGAGGGAGGATGATGTCGTGGGAGCCTTGGGGTTCTTCACTGGGCCTGCGCCAGACCAAAGGCCATGTGTAGGAAACTCATTAACAAACTCTGCTATGTTGTTTCCCTGCACATGTCTTTACCTTCAAGGTACTGACTTTTCATAACATAAATTGTGTTAATAAAATAGTTTAAACTTCTTGTGATCACTGCAGCTGGAGCTTGAGTGAATGTGCTGGACTGCATGGGTTCAGCTCTATCTTTGGACTCTCCTGCCCCAGGCCACAGCTGCAGGCGTATGTTTGCAAGTAGTAGAGCAGGGACCCGGCTGTCTTCATTATTCCTTCAGCCCTCCCTCCATTTGGCTACCTTGTTTGCTGTAGAGTATTTGTTTAAGTGGGGCAGCTTGTTGAGGACCTAGGGAGAGTGGTGGTGATATTATTAGGAAATGGCTCAGGATAAGCAACCCTGTCAGGGACTGTAAGTGTTTATATTCTCTTTACTGCCACAGCAAAGGCACAGAGCCTAAAATGTGAGTTACTCCTTCCCTTTAATGTGGGGTACTTAACTGCATCCATATATGAGGCAGACTTGAATTTACAAGTGAAGTTGAAAGTGTATTAAAGAAGTTTTAACTCCTGGTGCTTTTAAAGCAGGAAAACACATCAATGTTAAAAGTACCGTTGAGTTTAAATATTCATTTCCTGGTAACTCATGCCTAAAGGCAAATAAAATAGATGTCAAGTTCTGCTGTCTTTTTGCTTCTAATTAGTCTTATGTTTGAAACCCTAAAAGCACTGAAGGTTGATTATATAATTTTAGAAACTTTGCGTAGACTGGTAGAGATAGGGGGTGACCAAGCAGGAAAAGAAAGCTGCATCACCATTGATCACTTAAAAACATTAAACCAGAAGTAACTGAAATATTTTGTTTTCTATTTCTTCCTTTACTCCATCATTTTTTACAGATGATGTAAATTTTCAGCACTGGCAACATTAATTCAGTAATCTAAAATCCATCACCAAGTCTGAGGTGCCTATTTTAGAGCAGGAAGTAAGAAAAATTAGCCTTCTTGCAAGCTCCTTTTCTCTTGCTTTATTATACTAATGCTAGTGTCATTACAACTGCAACTTTTCCCTTTCCACAAAAATTAGTGCATGTCCTTGACAGAATATTGGTATTTCTAACATAGTTGCAAACAGAACTGCAATTACATTTATATCAGAATCAAGTCTGCATTCAGCACTACAGTGCAGAATATTTTAGCATTCCTCCTCTTCAACTTGAGCGATTTATTCACTCAATAGACCACTTGTCCTTCTGTCACCTTTGGTTTTGTTTCACTGAAATGTGGATGCAGTGCAAGCGTAAGCTTCAAAGTGTGTAACTTGCCTCTTCAGATGAGCCATGAGGTACCGGAGGGTTTCGCAGTGAGCAGGCGGCAGAAGCTTCAGTGCATTGTGGAGGGTTTCTAACTGCTCATCGGGATCCATAATTTCTAAAATAGGAAGTTGAATACCAAGGAGAAAAACTTTTAACAGATACCTGGTATAAATGGTTCATTTCATTCTATTCTTGTGGTGATCTTCTAAAAGTGGTAGGAAACACCTTCTCACAGATCCTTCTCTGCAGCTTTGGAAAATGTTTTTAAGGTTCAAGTCTCAGATTTCTATAGATTTAGTTTCAATGTGGCAATACATTTACTTGGAGTTTTGGGGAGAGCACCCAGTTTTTTTCACTTGAGTATCTTAGAGTCTGGTAATTATAGAAATCAGATATTGAATATATAGGATGTCTGACTATAAAAACCTCAGATACTTTTTTACCCACAGGTAAAAACTTATACTTGTAAATGAGGTCATCTTAGAACATTACAGACATATTTAAGGGATGTTGCATTGTTCAAAATATTTTGAAAATCTCCTTACTATGATGGCATGTAAGGTATGCCACCCCACTGAACCCCTGTCCAGGTCTTATTAACTGATATTCATGTTTTCTTTTTAAACCAACAAATGTTAGCCAATATTTACTTCCTCTATTCATTAGACTTAGCTTTAAATTACTGTTATATAGAAAAGTCAAATCTAACCTCAAAGCACAAAAAGATTCCACTTAGGATATTTAGAAGAGGGCAATGAAGACTTTGAAGGCAATTCCAAATGTTTTGAGAGACAACAGGGACCCTGAAATAAATGTGACTCTTCCAAAGGTGTAATCTTTGAAGGGGACCATCTTCATTTGGATATTTTAGTTCTGTATTGGCCAAAAACTCAGCACATTACTTTGAGATCACAGACTGCATTTAATTCAACAATTATTGCCATAATCAGAAACAACAGACATCTTTGGAATTCTATGGTCTCAAAAAGAGCATCCTAGTACATTCCTGCTCCACCCAAATGTAAGGAAGCTGGTTTTAGGGCAGCTGCAAAGGGACCCCAAACCACTGAGTCTTAATCAGGATAGCCACGTGGAATGCTGGAAGCCCACATGTGACCAGAATATAACATCCAACACACATGGCCAAGACTCCTAGCTAGTCTTTTCTAACTTATAAAGCAATTCATTGGCAATGTATTGGGGTCAGGTAAGAACTGATGTGGATGAACGTGGTAAGTTCCTGGCATTCACAGAGCAGACTTGATAAATTTCGTAATGTATACAGTGACTGAAGCCTTTCAATTCAAAGAAACTTTGGTTATTTTATAATTTCTGCCTAAAGCTTCCTCAGAGTTCCTGGTTTGTTTCTTAAGAAGAGAAGATTCCATTTACTGTAGAAAACTATTACTTAGTTTTTATTCACATTAGTTTTATTTTACCATAGGACTAATTAATTTGAAACTACATTATTCTGAAAATTAAAAAATGAGTAACTTAGTTTCATTTTAACTTCCATAATTACTCTATGTAGGGAGAACCATGAAATAATGTGAAGTTAAGGGTAGTGTTGGTGGGTTAGCAAACAAAATACCCTGCTCACAGAGAGCTGACAATCTCTATTGCAGGGTGACTGACAAAACACAATAAATATGGTATCTTGGAGTTGTACTATATTAAAATGAGGTAAGTAATATGGAAAAAACATGATAAGAAGCCCTGAAGTGCTGGTGTATGTGTGCAATGTTAGTGGGGGTGGTCAGGCTAGACCTCAACGAAGAAGGTCTTGAGTAAAGACTTTGAGGCAGTGGAGGAATGAACCACTTGGAGATCGGGAGGAAGAAGGTTCCAGCAGAGGATCGGCCGTGCAAAGACGCTGAGAGAGTATGCCTGTGATGTCCGAGGAAAGGCGAGGCGATGTGGCTACAGCAGAGTGAGCAAGAGGAGAGAAGGGAGTGAGGTCAGGAAGGCAACAGGGCAGGCGTCCCGGCTTTCGTGAGGACTTAGCATTTACTGAGGGAAGGGTGGGGAGGTTCTGAACTTGGGCAGTCACAATCTGACGTACATTTTTCTCAGAATCTCCTCTGACTGCTGTGTGGTAAACAGACAATGGCAGAGCAAGAGTAAACGCAGAAAGACCATCTGGTAATTATCACAAAAGCCCAGGTGAGGAAGGACACTAGCTTACATCAGGTGCGAACAACAGAGGTGCAGACAACTTACTGGATTCCCTCCCCATGAAGGATCGTGAGAAGGAGAAGAACCAAAACGAGCCACATTTTGGGTTCACGCAACTGGGGAAGAGTGAGGGCTCCAATTCGAGACGTCTTCCCGACATGCCCGTAAATGCGCGCTGTGCCTTAGTCTGGTGTTCAGGGATAGGTCCAGACTGGGGATATAACTTTGGAAACATGACAAAATGCACTTAAATATACTGATGCTGACTTCATACAGTCTTCCCTGGAATTAATTTCTACCTCATTTCCACTTAAAGGCGTATTATTTCAGCAAACACAAATCTTTAGCTACAAGAAGACCACAGCATAATTTAAGAGGGAGAAAGACAAAATGGAATGTACTAGAGATTTAAAACCATCATTGGTTTTTTGAAACACCTGAAAGGCTTGCATGTGGAAGAGGATGATGGATACTAAGACCACTGCCAACAGGAGGGACTTGAAAGCAGGCAGATCTCTGCTGCATGTAAGTAGGGCTTTACAACATGACAACTGTCCCCAGTGGACTGGCTGCCTAGAGAAGTGGTGCTCTTGCAGTTACTGGGTATTTAAAAAAGAACGTGTTGTAGAAGGAAGTCTAGTTATAAGACCCTTTCAGTACCTAAAAACTCTATGATTCTATGGTTCTCAATATAGACTTATGTTTACTCATTCAACAAATATTTAATGAGCACTTTTTATGTCAATGAGGGACTATCACAGGAGAAAGAGAACCACTGCCTGTTAGGGGGTCACTGTCCATCGGGGGGTTGGGGGCAAGACATGAAGGCAAGCTTCTGGCATGAAGGAAACAGTTGTGAAAGAGGCCCAGGCCAAAGGCAAGGGGAATGCACAGGAGAAAGATGGCCTGGGGCTGAGAGGAACAGAGAAGAGCTGGAGCTGAAAGACTGGAAAGGTGGATGTTGTGAGGGCAGGAAATGAGCACTCGGAACCTGTATTAAGATCTAGTGAAAAGCTCTTTTTAAAGTATGTACTGCCACTTCTTTATAGAGAAACTCCAATACAAGAAGAGTAAAACTTAGTCAAGCAAAAGGGGTGAATCAGTGGCAGAGCTGAGGGGAAAAATTCAGCAACTTCTCATTCCCAGGCTTCTCTTCAGGACATGTTAGTTGACTGGGGCAAAGAACCCTTATTTCTGAGTTTATCTGACTCACTCAATGTTACACATTGACAGAGTCATGTAGCTTTTCTAAGATCTTCTGGGAACAAAGTAGGCCTCTCAATTTGGTCACAGGAAGATTTCCACTCAGTGCAACCAGGAGCTAAGCTCTGGTTTCCTCATGGTCAGGAGGTGCCTGGGAAAGCACGGTTACTGAGCAGGTGACGTGAGCAGCTCCTCTCTTCCTTGTATCGGAGGGCAGCACTTCGCTAACTGGTGAGGAGAGGGGGTGAGGAAGATGGAGACATCCGGGTGGCTCAGAAGGGAGTCTCCTGGGTCGGGTACGTGAGAACCATCAAGCCTTTGATGGGATGCCCTGGCCTCCTCCAACCTTGTGTGTCCTTTCCATTTCCTGTAGCCACTACCCTTTCAAGTTACAGGTTATCCAAGGGAGGCTGCAATGGCACAGCTTAAACAACTTTTGCAGGAGAAAGCTCTAATATGAATTCTGATAATTCATTGGAAAGGGATGCTAATAAATGCCAGAGACACCTGAGACCTAAAGGACATGGTCCAGGTTTTTTTAGGGGCTGAGAGAGAAAAAAAGCTCAAGAGCACCTACAGCAGGGAGGGTCAGCTAACTCTGCCCTCCATTGGGAAGGGGCTCCTGTCCCTGCCCTCCTCCTTTTCCTAGGCCTTCTGTTCCCTGAACCAGGAGGTATGCAGAGGGGAGAGTGCAAGGGCTTTGGTGTTAAGAGAGCTGTGGGTCCGAATGCCAGTGCCCTGTCCTCTAGCGATAAGATCTTGGACAATTATACCTATACCATCTCCTTCCTTCTAAAATGAGATCATGGATGAAAGGGCCTAGAATGATTCTCAGCAATGCAGATATGCTTTATAAATCTTAGCTTCTTTCACCTTCCTATCTGCCTATACAGATGAGAGAATGGCTGTATCTATGTGTCTAAAGAATGAAATAGACTCTATGATTAGAAAAGATGCATACAAGGACACGATGTTTCACAATGATATCAATATCAAACACGAACAATAAAAATTTATGTTCTGTATATTATGTCAGGGTTTTGGTACCATGAAAATCAGACATCAAAATAGCTGAAAATAAAAGGAAAGGAATTTCTACCCTGACTTAGGAAGGTTTCTTTCTTATGAGGTGCCTTCGAAAGCGATCTGAAGGGTAAGGTAAGGGGACTTGTTGATTTTAGACAGAAGCTGTTTCAGACACCAATCCCAGGAAAATGGCCAATGGTTTGTGAGAATAATAAAGAGGGGAGATTTTCTCCAGTAACTGAGGTGGGTGTGGGGAAAGTAACTGGGGAGTGTGGGGCAAAAGGCCTTGAAATTCAGTAAGGAGGGCTTGGATTTTCTTGTAAATAGGTTAAGTCAGAGTGTAGAATTTATAACCTGGGTTTAATCATTATCTTGGCCTCTGCTATTTGGGTGCCCTTGGGTCAGGCACAGAGGTCAAGTTTCAGTTTTACTCGCAAGCAAAACAAGGACAGAAACAGAATCCAGGTGAACGCCTAGGGATGTCCTGGGGATCAGGGCAAAGCATGGCCTCAGCAGCCTTTTGTGACTGTAGTGTGCGTCCGGCGCTTTCCACAGGAGCAGCAATCACTTCTGTCTCTGGGGAGGAAATGCCTGCCTATGGAACAAGAAACCATAACCATGTTCTCAAGATCAGCACTGAATCCATCCCAAAATGAGAGGGGTTAAATTCTTATGGAAGAGGAATGGATGAAAGATGGCGGCATGAGAGGTGAGACAGAGGCTTCCTCCTAAAACCGCATATAATACGAAAATACAATTAAAACAACTAATCCTGAAAGAGCAACAGGAAAGAGGACTGTGTCAGACTGCATACACCTGGAGAAAACAGCAGACCTCACAGAACGGGGTAACGTACCACAGCTGTGTCCCAGCAGGATCCGAGCCCCTCCTCCACCCCAGCTCACCAGTGGGAGTTAGAGAAACTGAGCAGGGAGGGAGTAGAGGCCTGGGACTGCTGAACACCTAGCCCTGGAGATCTTCTCTGGGAGCAAAAACCTACATTTCATGGTACTTTCATGATACTCTCATGATTAGGGGATTGGAAAGCTGGGACAGGCAGAATTCCTGGAGAGACTGAGATCCCAGTGGCTTGTGGAAAGTAGGGATCCGTATCCGGCTGCTCTGGGACAAAAGAAAGGCGGGCAGTCTGGGAAACTTCCTAACAAGGAAGCCCTTAGCAAGAGGGCAGCTAAAGGGGCAAGGATTGAAAAGCTTACTGCTCAGGAGAAAGGACAGGTAGAAAAAATTGTCTGGGTGCACATTGCCCAGCAGGTTGGGAGCTTTCACAATTTCCAGGTGGTCCAGCTCCCGGGCTGGCTACACAACTCCAAGGACTCCCTCTGAGAAAGGCAGCCTACTGCGCCTTTCTCCCAGCCAGCCCCACCTGGCTTGCAAACCGGCAAACCCTACCCTGGCATTAGGCCAGCCAGAGGGAAGATCTGTCTACAGAAACTACAAATGCAAAGCACAGAGGCTCATACCTGTGTGCTCTGCCCACTGGCTCAGGCAGTGGTGACAGGCATAGCGGCTAGGAAACAGGAAACAGCTCTTTCTTCTTCCCAGGCACCAACACCACTCCCCTGCAATCCCCAAAATTGCTTCAGGGGCTGAGCAGCTCCAGAGAGTAGAGCTTCTAGACACTAGAGCCGCCATATACAAATATGAAAAGCCATAGGAATTTGGTTCAGAGTAAAATTAATCTAACTCCTGAGAAAGATGACATGGACCTTATGACTCTTCCTGAAAGGGAGCTCAAAATAAAAATCATTAACATGCTCATGGAGGTATGAAAAGATATTCAAGAACTCAGGAATGAATTCCGGTTGGAGATCCAATCATTGAAGAGCACAGTGGAGGGTATTAAAAATAAATTGAATACAGTGGAGGAGACGATAAATGAAATAGAAACTAGAGAAGAGGAATACAAAGAAGCTGAGGCACACAGAGAAAAAAGGATCTCTAAGAATGAAAGAATGTTGAGAGAACTATGTGACCAATCCAAACGGAACAATACTCGCATTATAGGGGTACCAGAAGAAGAAGAAGAGAGAAAACGGGATAGAAAGTGTCTTTGAGGAGGTAATTGCTGAAAACTTTCCTAATTTCAGGCCATGGAGATGCACAGATCTCCCAACACAAGGGACCCAAGGAAGACAACACCAAGACATACAGTAATTAAAATGGCAAGGACCAAGGATAAGGACAGACTATTAAAAGCAGCCAGAGAGAGAAATAAGATCACATACAAAGGAAAGCCCATCAGGCTATCATCAGACTTCTCAGCAGAAACCTTACAGGCCAGAAGGGAGTGGCATGATGTAATTACTGCAATGAAGCAGAAGGGCCTGGAACCAAGATTACTTTATCTGGCAAGGTTATCATTTAAATGTGAAGGAGGAATTAAATAATTTCCAGACAAGCAAAAGCTGAGAGAATTTACCTCCCACAAACCATCTTTACAGTGTATTTTGGAGGGACTGCTATAGATGGAAGTGTTCCTAAGGTTTAATAGCTGTCACCAGAGGTAATAAAACCACAGTAAAGAAAGTAGAACAGCTAATTACTAAGCAAATGCAAAATTAAATTAACTATCCTCAAAGTCAATCAAGGGATAGACAAAGAGTACAGAATATGATACCTAATATATAAAGAATAGAGGAGGAAGAAAAAGGAGGAGAAAAAGAAAAGAACCTTTAGATTGTGTTTGTAACAGCATATTAAGTGAGTTAAGTTAGACTCTTAGATAGTAAGGAAGTTAACCTTGAACCTTTGGTAACCACAAATCTAAAGGTTGCAATGGCAATAAGGACATACCTATCAATAATCACCCTAAATGTTAATGGACTGAATGCACCAATCAAAAGACAGAGTCACTGAATGGATAAAAAAACAAGACCCATCTATATGCTGCCTACAAGAGACTCACTTTAAACCCAAAGACATACACAGACTAAAAGTGAAGGGATGGAAAAATATATTTCATGCAAGTAATAGAGAGAAAAAAGCAGGAGTCACAGTACTTCTATCAGACGAAATAGACTCCAAAATAAAGAAAGTCACAAGAGACAAAGAAGGACATTACATAATGATAAAGGGATCAGTCCAACAGGAGGATATAACCATTATAAATATCTATGCGCCCAACACAGGAGCACCTACATATGTGAAACAAATACTACCTGAATTAAAAGGGGAAATAGAATGCAATGCATTCATTCTAGGAGATTCAACACACCACTCACTCTGAAGGACAGATCAATGAGACAGAAAATAAGTAAGGAGACAGAGGCACTGAACAACACATTAGAACAGATGGACCTAACAGACATCTACAGAACTCTACACCCAAAAGCAACAGAATACACATTCTTCTCAAGTGCACATGGAACATTTTCAAGAATAGATCATATACTAGGCCACAAAAAGAGCCTCGGTAAATTCAAAAAGATTGAAATTGTACCAACCAGTCTCTCAGACCACAAAGGTATGAAACTAGAAATAAATTACACAAAGAAAATGAAAAATCCCACAAACACATGGAAGCTTCACAACATGCTCCTAAATAACCAATGGATCAATGACCAAATAAAAACAGAGATCAAGCAATATATGGACACAAACGACAACAAGAATTCAACACTGCAAAATCTGTGGGATGCAGCCAAGGCCATGCTAAGAGGAAGGTATATTGCAATACAGGCCTACCTCAGGAAAGAAGAACAATCCCAACTGAGCACCCTAAACTCACAATTAATGAAACTAGAAAAGGAAGAACAATGGAGGCCCAAAGTCAGTAGAAGTAGGGACATAATAAAGACAAAAGCAGAAATTAATAAAATCGAGAAGAATAAAACAACAGAAAAAATCAATGAAAGCAAGAGCTGGTTCTTCGAGAAAATAAGCCCCTAGCCAGACTTATCAAGAAAAAAAGAGAGTCTATGCACATAAACAGAATCAGAAATGAGAAAGGAAAAATCACTATGGACACCACAGAAATACAAAGAATTATTAGAGAATACTATGAAAAATTATATGCTAACAAACTGGATAACCTAGAAGAAATGGACAACTTTCTAGAAAAATACAACCTTCCAAGGCTGACCAAGGAAGAAACAGAAAATCTGAACAGACCAATTACCAGCAATGAAATTGAACTGGTAATCAAAAAACTACCTAAGAACGAAACCCCTGGACCAGATGGCTTCAATGCTGAGCTTTATCAAACATTTAGTGAAGACCTAATACCCATCCTCCTTAAAGTTTTCCGAAGAGTAGAAGAAGAGGGAATACTTCCAAACTCATTCTATGAGGCCAGCATCACTCTAACACAAAAACCAGCCAAAGACACCACAAAAAAAGAAAATTACAGACCAATATCCCTGATGAACATACATGCAAAAATACTCAACAAAATATTAGCAAACCGAATTCAAAAATACATCAAAAAGATCATGCATCATGATCAAGTGGGATTCATCCCAGGGATGCAAGGATGGTACAACATTCGAAAATCCATCAACATCATCCACCACATCAACAAAAAGAAGGACAAAAACCACACGATCATCTCCATAGATGCTGAAAAAGCATTTGACAAAATTCAACATCCATTCATGATAAAAACACTCAACAAAGTGGGTATAGAGGGCAAGTACCTCAACATAATAAAGGCCATATATGACAATCCCACAGCCAACATAATCATTAACAGCGAGAAGCTGAAAGCTTTTCCTTTAAGACTGGGAACAAGACAAGGATGCCCACTCTCCCCACTTTTATTCAACATAGTGCTGGAGGTCCTAGCCATGGCAATCAGACAACACAAAGAAATAAAAGGCATCCAGAATGGCAAGGAAGAAGTTAAACTGTCCCTGTTTGCAGATGACATGATATTGTACACAAAAAACTCTAAAGAATCCACTCCAAAACTACTAGATCTAATATCTGAATTCAGCAAAGCTGCAGGTTACAAAATTAATATACAGAAATCTGTTGCATTTGTATACACTAACAATGAACTAGCAGAGAGAGAAATCAGGAAAACAATTCCATTCACAACTGCATCAAGAAGAATAAAATACCTAGGAATAAGCCTAATCAAGAAAGTGAAAGAACTACACTCTGAAAACTAGAAGACACTCTTAAGAGAAATTAAGATACCAATAAATGGAAACACATCCCGTGCTCATGGATAGGAAGAATTAATATTGTCAAAATGGCCATCCTGCCTAAAGCAATCTATAGATTCAATGCAATTTCTATCAAAATACCAACAGCATTCTTCAACCAACTAGAGAAAATTGTTCTAAATTCATATGGAACCACAAAAGACCCTGAACGGCCAAAGGAATCCTGAGAAGGAAGAATAAAGCTGGGGGGATTATGCTCCCCAACTTTAAGCTCTACCACAAAGCCACAGTAATCAAGACAATTTGGTACTGGGAGAAGAATAGACCCATAGACTAATGGAACAGACTAGAGAGCCCTGATATAAACCCAAGCATATATGGTCAATTAATATATGATAAAGAAGCCATGGACATACAATGGGGAAATGACATCCTCTTCAACAGCTGGTGTTGGCAAAACTGGACAGCTACATGCAAGAGAATGAAACTGGATTATTGTTTAACTCCATACACAAAAGTAAACTCAAAATGGATTAAAGACTTGAATGTAAGTCATGAAACCATAAAACTCTTAGAAGACAACATAGGCAAACATCTCCTGAATGTAGGCATGAGCAACTTCTTCCTGAATGCATCTCCTTGAGCAAGGGAAACAAAAGCAAAAATGAACAACTGAGACTATATCAAACTAAAAAGTTTCTGTATGGCAAAGGACATCATGAACAGAACAAAAGATACTCTACAGTATGGGAGAATATATTTGTAAATGACATACCTGACAAGGGGTTAACATCCAAAATATATAAAGAACTTACAAGCCTCAACACCCAAAAAGCAAATGACCCGATTAACAAATGGGCAGAGGATATGAAGAGACACTTCTCCAAAGAAGAAATTCAGATGGCCAACAGGCACATGAAAAGATGCTCCACATCGCTTGTCATTAGAGAAATGCAAATTAAAACCACAATGAGATATCACCTCACACCAGTTAGGATGGCCAGCACCAAAAAGACTAAGAACAACAAATGATGGCAAGATCCGGAGAAAGGGGAACCCTCCTACACTGCTGGTGGTAATGTAAGCTAGTTCAACCATTGTGGAAAGCAATATGGAGGTTCCTCAAAAAACTAAAAATAGAAATACCATTTATCCCTGGAACCCCACTCCTTGGAATTTACCCAAAGAATACAACTTCTCAGATTCAAAAAGACATATGCACGCCTATGTTTATCACAGCACTTTTTATAATAGCCAAGATATGGAAGCAACCTAAGTGTCCATCAGTAGATGAATGGATAAAGAAGATGTGGTACATGTACACAATGGAATATTATTCAGCCATAAGAAGAAAACAAATACTACCATTTGCAAGAACATGGATGGAGCTAGAGGGTATTATGCTCAGTGAAATAAGCCACGTGGAGAAAGACAAGTACCAAATGATTTCACTCATTTGTAGAGTATAACAATGAAGCAAAACTGAAGGAACAAAATAGCAGCAAACTCACAGACTCCAAGGGGGAGGGTTGTTGGAGGGCGGGTGGGGAGAGAGGGAGAAGGGGACTGAGGGCTATTATGTTTAGTACACATGGTGTGGGGGATCATGGGGAGACAGTGTAACACAGAGAAGGCACATAGTGGATCTGCGGCATCTTGCTGCCCTGATGGACAGTGGCTGCTTTGGGTTATGGGTGGGGACTTGATAATATGGGTAAATGTAGTAACCACATTGTTTTTTCATGTGAAACCTTCGTAAGAGTGTATATCAATCATACCTTAGTAAAAAATGAAAGAAGGGAAGGGAAGGGAAGGAAGGGAAGGGAATGGGAGGGGAGGGAAGGGGAGGGAAAGGAGAAAAACATCTTATGGAAGAGACCTAGAGTCTTTTAGGCTCCTAATGGGAAAACTGGTAAAAATCAGGGTAATTCTCACGGCTGTCCTCTACATGAGAGCTGAGCTGACCCAAAAGAAATCCAGGCTTCATGGAAGTGACCACAAAAATGCTTAACAAAAGCTCTAAAGAGGAAACTAAAAATGACAATAAAGTTGTATTTCATGAAATTTCAAAGTCAATACTCAAATCAGTGTTACTGAGGAAATGGTATTATTATTTAAAGATAAAGACAGCATATGATTTTTAAGAGAAAGAAGCTTATGACAGAAATAGCCTATCTTTTCTAAAAAATGGTAATGCTAACACTTAAAAGTGTTTCGAATTCTCTTACTTAAAAAAATGAAGTGTGAATTACAGGTATGAGTTTTGCACCATAAATAAAATCTGGCAAATAAGCCTTTAACTTGTTCTCATTTTCATCTCAACCAGAACTTAAAAAATAACACCTTGATCTACAACAGTGCTCCTTAAAGTATGGCCCACGGACCACTGCCAGTGTGCAGGCTGCCTGTTCACGGTCTGTCACAGGGTAAGGATGGAAACCGAGATAAGAATTACAAAACTTCTATAGCACTGTGACAGAGTGATTTTTATTCTGAATCTAATAAAAAATTATTGATCTTTTCCAATTTTATTTTTCTAGTTATTCTTTTTTATTTTATTTTACAAAAGTGTTGGCCATTATATAAGGAGCACTGGTATAAGCTCGACTTTAGAACATGAAGGTTAGCATATTACAAAGAAACTTCTGATGACAGAAATCATAAAAAACTTCTGTTAGAGAAGAGCTCAAAATTCTTGTGAGTGTATTAACCATGGAGAGAGGCTAGGGGGAAATATTGTATCAAATACACTCAAAGTACTCAGCAGGAAAAACAGGAGCAGTGATTGTGGAGGAGCATCCGTCTGTCAGGTGACGATGTGTAACAGGTGTCTGCATACTTACTGGCCGACTCTATAAACTTGGGGTAGGCATCATATGTGATGAGCGGAATTGGTAAATCCCTGAAGTACAGTTTCAGTGCACCAGTGATAATGTTGATATCTTCATACATGTTAACAGAAATATCTGCTTTCTCACCATCTTTGAAGGACGTTAAAAGAAACAGTAAGTAAATATATGGATTCACATTTTTGTATATAGTTTTTAAAGATTAGCAATGTCTCAGGTTTTAATATCAAACTTAAGTGTGCTGATAGATACAAATCAATTTTCTGTGAAAAATAAAATCTACTTTTTCAAATTTTCTATTCTGCAGTTACTGATTTTTTTCCATGTTTAATTATGGAGAATTATAAAACTTAGTAGGAGAGAAGTAGGAGATGACAACAGAAATATTTTTAAATTTCATAAGAACTTGTGAATTCCTAGGGGAATAATGTGGCATTGCTCTTCCTTTCTTTTTAAAATAAACATAGAGAATGTGAAGAATAACAACAGAGGCACTCCCAAATTGCAAAAGGCCACCTTTGATTTACACTAGGTTACACATATGTTTGGATCTTGCCTAAGCCCTGGGTGGAGGGGAGGTAATGAGAAGTAAAGGAGCAGAACAAAAAAACTTGAGTGTTAAAATAATTACAGAAGAAATTATAAAATAGAGGAATACTTTGGAGGTGCTGGGCCCTAAGGCTCTCAAGCAAAGCTGTCATTCCTTCAGAGTGGCCCCCTTTGCATTCTTCCACATTTAGTACTTTGTTCAAATACCAGCATTTTCATCTACTAATGATTTAATTAGTATCTACTGGATCTTATACTAGCGTTCTTTCATTCCATTTGGCTTGTGACAGATTTCTATCAGTTAAAAAGCAGCCTCTTCCCTACACAGCTCTTAGAACGGCTGAATTACACAACACTGAGAACAACAGATGCTGGTGAGGATGTGGAGCCACAGGAACCCTCACTCGTTGGTGGTGAGAATGCAAAATGGAGCAGCCACTTTGGAAAACAGGTGGTTTCTCACAAAGCTAAACATATTCTTGTTAACCATCAATCACACAAGATCTTAGGTATTTACCCAAGGGAGCTGAAAACTTATATCCATACAAAAACCTGTAAATAAATGTTTATAGCAGCTTTAGCCATAATTGCCAAAAACTTGGAAACAATCAAGATGTCCTTTAATTGGTAAACAGATAAACTGTGGTACATCCAGAGAAAGAAATATTATCCAGCAATAAAATGAAATGAGCTATCAAGCCATGAAGACATGGAGGAACTTTGAATGCATACTGCTAAGTAAAAGAAAACAGTCTGAAAAAGCTATTACAACTCTATGACATTCTGGAAAAGGCAAAACCATGGAGTCTGTTAAAAGGTCAGTGGTTGCCAGGGGCTCAGGGGGAGGAAGGGAAGAAAGAATAGGGGAACACAGGGATTTTTATGGTAGTGAAAGTTCTAGATGACACTGTACTGGTGGATACATGACATTATGCATTTGACAAAACCCATAGAACTGTACAATGTAAAAAGTGAACTTTAGTGTAAACTGTTGACTTTGGTTAGTAATAATGTATCAACGTTGGTTCATCATTGTAACAAATGTACTGTACTAATGCAGGATGTTGACAGGGTTAACTGTGGGTGGCATGAGGAAGGGAAGGGTTACATGGACTTTGTACTTTCTGCTCAGATTCTCGGTAAACCTCAGACTATGTAAGTCTACTTTTTAAAATTTTAGGACAGTTTTAAACAACAGGTGTTTATTAAGCAAAATAAGTACACTCTCTCACAAGAAGGGTGGAAAGCAGGCTGACCGGAAACTAGAAGCAGCCAAGTCTTTTTTTTTTTCTTCTTACTTTGGCCTGTCAGACATTTACGTTCAAGTGTGAATTAGATCATCCGTCTTGGACTTTTCGCACTTGGGTTGAAATCACATGCACTGGCAGTAGAAATATACTGTTTTCTGGAAGGAAAAGGCAATGCAGATCACCTCACTGGGGGACCTTAGGGAAGCGCACGGGTGCTGAGGGCCTAAGGACCTGGAAAGGGTGGGAGCAGAGTGTAAAGGAAGGCAGAGAATGACAAAGGCAAACTGCACCACTGTCAAAATTTTTCCTCAGGAAAAAGGAAAGGAAGTTAAAAAAAAAAAGTAAATGGTATTCTCTCCTGCCACATGGCTCTTGTATCCAGTATCTGTAAGTCATTTTTCTATGAGGGTCCAGATTTCAAAAATCCTGTCTCATTATACACATCCGATTTTTGGTTTGTGAAAATAAAGTCACCATTCTTATAGTTTAGTTACATGACGGGTTGAACAAAATTTGGAGTTTGGTTTGGGAGCCTTCTATCATTCAGGTAGTTTTCTCTATGCTAAGATATTGTATTTGTTCTACCTTAGTCCACTCTCCTTTCCTGTGTTACTCTCTAAGCCACAGCACCTTTCAGTGGTTTGACAAGGACAGGCTCAGGGCCTTTACACAGAGACTTCTGTTTCTTTGCTTCTCAACCAATACACAGCCAGTTCCTAGTCATTCTTTAAGCTGTAGCATAAATGCACAAATACTTCTTTGGGAAAGCGTCTTCTGATGTGCAGTATCACCTCCCAACCCTGACAGAGTAGGTTAAATTCTCCAGTTGTTAATTATTTTCTTTTATGGCATTTAGTCATAACAATAACCACTGTGTGATTATTACTTAATGGCAGCCCTTCATGAGTACAAGGAGCAAGTGTACATGGTTAATTGCTGTATCTAGGGTACCTGGCACAGGATAGCTGTTAAATATGTTTGAGTTAATGAATTAACAGAAAACAGACTTTAAAAAGCTAGGAGCCTAAAAGAGTAATACTGTGGGACTCATTGTATTATTATTCAACTGGTTCTTTTAAGATCTGATTCTTGATAGGAATCTCTATATTCTTTTCCAACTATTTAAAAATAATGTAAACACATTCTGGAATTTGGTGTTCAGACACTACATTCTAAATAGGGCTATAATGCAGCATTCTGTAACATTTTTTTGTTCCCTGATTGTTTCATTATTTTCGGCTTCTGACTCCTCAGCCAGATGAGGGCTCTCCCAGGGTGAGGCTCAAGGGTTTTTATTTGCTTTGATATTCCCATGGACCCTTGCTGTACCGGCATATGTTTTTATTATTTCCTCTTGACTCAAAGATGGTGATGAGGATGCACAGATGACAGGCAGAGTTAGGTGGGCCAACTCAAACCTAGGAAATCTGGGATCTGTAATGACTGAGATTCCCCCACACTTGTTTTCTCCATGATTTTTGGTGAATTTAATTGCTGTATATATTTTCGTGAACACACACCAGCCTTGGGTACTCAAATACTAGTAATATAGTTAAATTTCTTTCTTGCCCTGAAATTTAACAGTTTATTACTTACAACTGAAAAAGAAATAAAAAAAAATTATAAGCTAAGTCATTTTTATATAATAATCATCGATGACTTAGAAAAATAATTCAAAGAATAACATAAGAAATGGTGCCTTTCCCAAGGTAATGGACATGCTGAAGAACAAACCTCTGTCAAAAGCCATCTTGACATCTTCAATTAGGTCACTGAATCCTGATACTCGGTACAGCCCTTCAGAGTTAAGGCCTATAAAAATAAAGCAAGGATCTAATTAATTTGTTTGGAATTATGACTTCTCTTCAAATTTTAACTTCTTCCCATATTTCAGGCTGGGGAAGTTCTAGGTCAGAAAGAATGATGAAACATACTTATTTAGAAAGCCCTTTGCACTTTTCTAAAAGAAAACCCTTTCACTCACAGTTCTTTAACTTGGACCTACTGTCACCTGGATATTTGTAATTTACCTCATCACTGTGTCTAATTAGATCAAATATATTGAGTCTTAAGGGAAATAATTCATCATCCCACTTAACACCCTAAATTCCATTACATAACAGAAACTAAGATTTTCCCAAGTGGGAAAGAATAATGAGGGCGCAGCTCTGGTGTTTGGCTGAGGACAGTTTTAATAAAGATTTACACCTTTGCTTCTTCGACCTAAGAAAAATACAAAAACTGAAAAGTGAATTGGTATCTGTATGTCAACTATTACAGATCTGAAGCATCATCCATAAACACATTTTTATATTTCCTATAACTGGTTAAATGTACTTTAAAATCAAAGCTGGTTTATTACTTGTTAAATTAATTCAGTTCAGAGATTTCAGGTCATTTGACATCTGAAATCATCCCCCCCTAATTTTACACAGGACAACCAGGTTATGCAGCAAGGCACCCATAATGGCATTAGGGCACATTCATGGTGAATTATGAGTGCTCTGAACTGCACTGGAAATGCCTCACCTCTGGATTCAATTTCCCTGATGCACATGTCCACCACCATTGGCCGCTTAGTGATATGAGCTTTTACAAGTGTTGTGAGGTCACAGCTGTACACTTTTTTGACATGTTTCAAGTCTGGCTTACAGTCGTTTGGAACCATCTTGGAACACTGCTTATGAACATTCAAACCACAATCTGGAAAAAGAAAAAAAGGAAAGGAAAGATTCATTATTGTTTTCAGAATTGTGAGCATTCTGGAGTGTTTATTTTAGCAAAAGATACCCCAGCTTAAGTTAAGTCTAAAAGGGGAATTGCTTCTAGCAATTCCTGCAGAAGGGAAAACATTTTCCCCCTCTTTTCTCCTGGAAAATTTTGGTTTTTAGTCAGAAGACCAGAATTCTAGTTTATGCTTCATCATTTACTGGCTCTACCAACTTGGGAGAATGCCAACCCAAACCAAACTAAACTTAATATTTTAAATAAATGTCTATAAAATGTAATATTAGGCCAACTAGCCAACTAAAAATGTATCCACTTCTTTCAAGTTACATAAAAATTACACTCCATGTGGGCTACACTTGCATTTTAATACATCTGATATGAGGTAGAACTGGACCTCCACAAGAAAGAGCATCCCAGGGCCTTCTTAAAATGGTGCTGCTCATATTTATATCTTTTCTTAATCGTTGTATCATATATAGATAAAATAATAAATATGCAATTCACCTAGTAGCCTAAAATGACTAGAGCTAGTATTTGTTACTACTATTATTGCCACCTTATTAATGCCATGCACTGTTTCAAGTGCTTTACATTTATTATTTCATTTAAGTTCACAAAACTCCATGAAATAGGTACTAGTACTCTTCTCATTTTATAAACCTGATGAAGCTAAGCACATAGTAACTGGTTTTGTAATTTACCCAAGGTCATGCATTTAGTATATATTAGAGCTGAGATTCAAGCCTACGGATGATTCTACAGTCCACAATTTTAACACCTATACCACATTACCTCTACTGCAGTTATTCCTTTGCTCTGTAATTTTACTGGGTTCTAACTTCCAAAATGTCAGAATCCAAATATTTTCTAGTTAATATTTTGAGATATTTTATTTTCAACAAGAGCACACTGAACTTTGGAAGGGATAGAGAAGGCTAAAAATATCCTGCTAAATTAGATTGAAGAGTAATAAACCACAGCTGAATAAAATAAATGTCATTATGTTTTTAAGAACATAACCCATTTGTTTCTAAGTTCATGAAAACTTGATGCTGACCTCTTGTAAATATGATACAGGTGGTGTACATACAGTTTATAGCCAGGTCTTAATGGAACCAATTTGAAAATCATGACGCCATGACCACTGTCTGTGGTCCTTGGGCAAGCTCCAGTTTTGCTTGCTGTTTTGGCAGAAAGGGGAGTATAACATTTATCTTGCAAAATTGTTATGAGAATTAATGAGCCAATGCATTCAAGATGCTTTGCATATTATACAATGTTAAGACAAATGCTGGCGATCATCGTCGTCATGACTTCTGGTAAAGCTGTGATCTAGCTATAGATGGTAGTAACAATTAACGGAGACTAAGAAAATTAGCCTAAACGTATAAACTGAATTGTTTTCATTATATAGACACTCAACTTGAAGTAAGAACTTAAGGCCTGTGGTGACTCTAAGGTAGGAATTCATATGTACTGAGCACCTCCCACGTGCAGAGATGGGTGAGGTGTAGAGGGAAGTTGAATCCTTGCACGCGTGTAAGTGAGCGGCACTG
Source organism: Manis javanica (assembly GCF_040802235.1). Lineage (NCBI taxonomy): Eukaryota > Metazoa > Chordata > Mammalia > Pholidota > Manidae > Manis > Manis javanica. The sequence goes on along the minus strand of NC_133167.1, from coordinate 59,254,248 downwards.
GAGAGGGCATGGTTAGTGCTAAGTGTCCAGAGGTCGTCGTCACAAAGAGTAACAGCTTCTTCCTTGAACATAAAGGCTTTCAGAGCAAATTGCTTGATCTATATATAGTACCTGAAAAAATGACACAAAACCATTCTGTACAGTTAAATAATATCCAGGTGACTATATGATCCAATGCCCCAATTCCTCTTTATGTCTACATTAGAAACAGGTACCACTTCTAACTCAGTTGTAAGGCAAATCAATGCAAAATGTCCACTTAAAAGACCTTCTTTCCCCTGGACATTTTAATATTTTATATAACTTACATAACTTGGAGTTAAGGTCCACGGTCTATTAACTATGCAATTTTGAGTGAGTTACCTAACTTTTCTTTGCCTTAGTATGTAAAAGGGGAAAAAGATTTTCTTTATCTATTATTAGGTTCTATTGTTATCAACCTATTATTAAGGTCATGTGAGGCTTTAATATTAATATATGTAAAGTGCTTACACATAGTAAATTCTAAGCATTTAGCATGACTATGTTCTTTTTGTTATTATTTAGAAGAATAAAATATTCTGAGAGGTCCTTCCTACATAGTGCCCCAGGATTCATTATATGGCATAGTCATAATCGGCTTACAATCAGAAGCTAAGTTGAATTCTAGGCCAATTCTGTGTTTGTCAGAATTGATAATGCATGTGTGAGTGCAGGTCCTGAAAGGACTTGGTTGACTGCAGGTATAGAAGCTTCCTCATCTACACTGTTCTTAACCCACTTCATTTACATAAAACTATCTCCAAGTAAATATGTAATTTTTCTGACTGCTTTTACCAAATATGGGGAATTTTCAGGTACTATTTTCTCAAAGAGTTTTTGTATCTCTTGGGCCCCACCAACACAAATGTTAAATCTTTTGTTATTGACCTACACGTCTCTGAGGTTTGGTTCACTTTTTAAAATTTATGTATCTCTGTATTTTTTGAATTGGATAATTTAAGTTCACAGATTCCTGCCTCCATCATCTCCATTCTGCTACTGAGCCCATCTGGTGAGTTTATTTGTTAATAAATTTTTCAGTTCTAAAATTTCCATTTATTTATTTCAATTCATAGGTAAAATAAATTTTATTAACATTTATTTTTTATAACTTTATTTCTAGTATTTTTTCATTTGTTTCAAGAGTATTTATAAGTACATGTTGGAGCATTTTTACTGCAGATGCTTTCCTTGTCTGATAATCCTAACATCTAAGTCATCTCAATATTAGCATCTGTCATCTTTTTCCATCTGAGCTGAGACTTTCCTGGTTCTTGGTACCAACTGTAATTTTGAACTGTCTGGATATTTTGAGGGTTACAAGACTCTGCTTCCTATTGAAATCTTCAATCTTTAGGTAAACAAGTAGTTAACCTGTTTAGATTTAGCATGCACATCCTGGTCACTTTTCTAGCCTGTGGTTGAAATGTCGACCTAGTTTACAACATCTCTGTAATGCTACTGCAGCGCTATTTTGCCTACCCTATCTGTATGTTACCCAAATGACAGGACTCTATCCCCACATTCGGGGAAGGCAAAGGGCCACCTCCTAGTTACTGCAAGGTGGAGACGGAAGCCAGGGTTCGCCCACAACCTGGTTAAGGAGGAATGCTCTGTGCATGGAAGGCAAAATTATGATCAGCAGCCTCATTTGCAGGCCAGGGATGAAAACGGGGCTCTGCTCATACACTCGGGCTGAGAGGGTGCTGCTTCTACTATAGGGTTGGAATGGAAGACAGGGTCCCAGCCGCTGGCTCAGCCAAGGAGGGGTACCACTTTCTTCCTGCAAGACAGTGATGGAAGACAGGCTCCAGATGCACAGGAGGGCAGTGCACCCTTGTTACTGCAGAGCCAGGTGGAATCAGGGTCCCTCCCAGACTGCCGCTGCAGCACCCACCGAGGGGCTGGCACCTACTGATGGGGGGAGCAATGTAGCTCTCACAGGGGTTCACCTGGAGAGCAGTAGCTATGGCTACAAGATTTCTGTCTAGCTGGGCTGCCCTTTTCCCAGGGCTTTGGCTAGGAACAGCAGGCTTCTCCTGGGAATATTTTTTGTCTGCCTGTTGGCATTTATCGTTTGCAGGCATCTCTAGTGCCTAGTGTGAACACAGAAGGTTAAAAGAAGCAAATCCTAGAACACTTCCAGGAAACTCATGCTGGGTTCCTTGAGTCCCGAGATCCCTAGTCAGGCTTCCTTCTTTTCCCCAACTTCCAGAGTCTTCTGATAGCTGATGTATGTATTTTGTCTTTTGTTACTACTATTGTAAGGAATAAAACAAAACATATTTATTCACCTTGTCCAGAACCAGAAAAATTCTTACATAGTATTTTAAAGGCATTAAAATCAGCAAAGTATCATAATCTAATAATAATGTTGATGTGCCGCTTTAAATGTGTACATCGAAGTCACAGATCCATATGGAAAGGGCTGTTGGTAAAAAGGGCTGTTGGTAACAACCTCTCTCCATGTCCTTATTACATCAACAAAGACAGTGAGGCACAGAACTCAATGACTCACTCGACCTACTCAGCCAGAAAGTATTTAAACTTTGGCTTCCTGATTCTCTGCCTGTGCTCTTACCGCTGAGTGATATATACCACTCTTCACCAGGAGTACACCATGCACCCTGAGTTACTCTTTAGCTGTTGAAGATGAATTTTTTATTTTCAACTTCTTATTCAATGATCTATGTTATACTTGTTATTTGTTGCATATACTTGAGTTTAAAAGACACTGCTATTTTACTGTTATAGAGATCTATATGTGATTTGGCAAGGACTTTTAAAAAGCACTGTTAAAACCTCCACATTATATATTTTTTTGTCATATTCTTTCTTAACTGTAAATGGAAACCCAGTAGAGAGCAAATCAGTAAAATTTTGATGCATCCACATAAAATCAAAACATCTGAATGGCATAGTCTGATATTAATTTTAACTTCTCTCCTTTGAATATTTAGAGTTATCTCCCATTTTAAACATCAGCAAGCTCCCAAGTTCAATTGTGACTCAGTGAAAATGAGATAAAGTGATAACTGAGCTCAGGTTTAGGTACTGAAGGAAGAGGGAAATGTTTTCAAAACTGACATTCCTTCTTCCGTTTGAGTGAGATTAAACGATGGGACAATGTATTCTTTGAATACTTAAGAAACAAACTTTAAAAGTCAAATTTTGGCAGAATTGGATATAAAGTCCTTTACAAGACCAAAGGACATGGCAAAGTCATTAAAATAAAGCATCTTTATACCCTTATTTCACAGTGCAATATACCAGCTCTGAGCTTGCTCTGAAAATTGCTGCTTCAGAGAAGAACAGTATATCAATATTTCAGTTTGTCATTAAGACTTTATTTGGTTTTCATACTTATTTATTAAAGACATATAACTCCTATATAGTTCCATTTCTCCCAGGGACGCTCTACACTATAAATGAAAGAAAAAAGTCCATAAAAGATCATTTCATTTGTTGCATCTCTTGGTTTGGTAGGGTTTTTTTTTATGTTACTATTAAACCACATTTCTCTCTCCCAATTCTTCAAGTTAATAAGCATAGAATAAACGTAGGAAAGGAGGAATGAAAAATTCAAATCACATTTTATTCTATTCTTTAATAAAATATTTCTATTACTTAGTCTAACTTCAGGCTACTCAGATTTTCTGGGGCTTGATTTCTTTTAAGAAACTTGCATGCTTTATATCTAGAAAGCACTGAAACCTATTTTTTGAAATAAATAGCTGATATTACTTATTCTATTGATTGGATTAAGGGCAATATTAATGTGTACTTTGAAAAAAAGTTATTCATTCTTTTCTACAAGTGTTTATATTTTAAATAATTGCAAATAAACGTTTTCCCTTTAATCACCTCTCTTAGCTGCCCCACCCGGGAGAAGGTGGAACAGCCCATTTCTAACACGCATCAGAGGTCATTGCTTTCACAAGCAAAATTAAGAAGAATGCCTTGCTCTTTGAGATATTTATGAATACTGCTTTCAATTAAAAGGGGCTACATGCAAATTTTAAGCAAGTCTGACCCAACTTCTCACTGGCTTACAAGGACAAACATAACTTCTTAGATACAGTCAATTAAAGCAGTTATTAATAAAAGATATTACTTCCACTTCTTCAACCTTAAAGTCAAATGCTAATATACTTGAAGCAATAAATACATTTTATTATTAGGAAAAATCTGCTATTTCCTTTTGGGGGGGGTGGCAGCAATGAAAATGATGCACTGGAAAAATGAAGTCACTTTAATAAACAACCAATACTAAGTAGGTCTTACAGCAATTATTATTGGGCTTAATTTCTTAGAATATTCTAGTAAAGCTAAAATGAAAACAGTTCAGAAATGCTGGTGGGATAATGAACGGCCTTTTGGTGGGAGGGATATTTGGAAATCTTTGTGATTATGTAACATGTATATATAATATATATTAAAACTAGATTAACCAATAAGCTAACATTTCATAAAGAAAAGAAAAATGGTTTGGAAAACTATCTGAACAATGACCTTTTGAACTTCACTTCTGAAGGCCATCCAGTCCGCGCATCAGTTAGTAGGAGGAGCGCCGTGCCGAAGCTGCAGTTAGATGCTCCCTTGCGACATCATTTTAGTCACTTTAAAAACAGCTAGAGTCAGGGACGTGGCAGGTGAGATGACGCCTCATGGAGCCTTGTGGGCGGGGCTTGAGATCACGCCTACGATGACTGGCGTTCTCACAGTGATACCTCCCACCCCCCAGCTGTTCTCGCCGGCTGTGGAGTGCTCAGCAGCAGGCCGGGAGCGTTCAGTCCCGCAGGCCGGGAGCGTTCAGTCCCGCAGGCCCTGCTTGCCTGTCAGCTGGATTCCCAAGGGTTCCTACAGTGACTCTGCCAGTCTGGTGACTGGAACACCACCCAGCACTTTACATAATGTTGCAAAAAGAAAAAAGGAGTGGTGGTGGATACAAAATTGCTGCTTTTGGCTAACATTCCTTTGAAACTTCCTGACAAGCTCTCTTCTGTCTTGGTGGAGTTTTGAAAAAAGAAACCAGAACAAAGCAAACTGTCTCAGGGATCCAACGCAGATAAATTCTATTTTTTCTGACAGGCACTAAGCCGGCCTTCTCCTTTGGAAGTAATTTCTTTAATGCTTACAGGGCATGTGTATTGATTTAATATTGTTGCTGTAACAAATCACCACAAACTTAGTGGCTTAAAACAACAGGAGTTCATCATCTTAGAGTTCTGGAGGTCAGAGGTCCCAAATCCATGTCACTGGGCTGAAATGAAGGTGTGAGCAGGCTGCATTTCTTTTGGAGGCATTAGAGGAGGATCTCTTCCTCTCCTGGCCTTTCCTAGCTGAGTGAGGCGGCCTGCATTCCTTGGCTCAGGGCCCCCTTTCTCCACCTTCAAAGCCAGGAGCATGGCATCTTTTCTCTCCTCTGACCTCTGCTCTGTCCTTACATTTTTTCTCTGCTCTGCCTCTTCTGCCTCCCTTTTATTACTGTGATTGTGATAGCACTGGGCCCACCCTCACAACCCAGGGTACTCATCCCTTCTCAAAATCCTTAACCTGATCACAGTCGCTTTTGCCATGAAAAAGTAACATATTCACAGGTCCCAGACATTTGGAAGTAGGCATCTTTAGAGAGCCACTGTTCAGCCTACCACAGTTAGTTGTCTCTCTCTAAATTCTTAATTCTTTGCATTCTGTTTAGATAAAGCAGACAGCTCAAAGGTCAGGATGAGCCACTTCAGATCTAAGAATCCTACTGCCAATCCAAATGTAATTAGTTGTCATAGAAAACAACTAATTCAAATACCAACCTTCCACATTAAAAAAAAATGGGTTGACTTGTTCTTTATTACACATTAATATGGATCAAGTCACACATAATATATTACTTTAAAGGACATGATGTAAAATGAAAAATGTCTACACTTTTCTTTCATTCCTGCTGTTTACTCACAAGGGAAGGCTATTAGTGTGGGAGGCTGGGATGGGGCGAATCATTTTCTTTCATAGTCTATCATATATGTTCCAAAACATTTCTTTCAAATGAGATTTGGGATTGTAGCATATTGCCAAAGATTGTTCACATGTGTTGTACTGATTTTCTGTTAATAGCTAGTTCAGAATTCTTATGTAGATGGCCTTCACTTTTTTAAAACATAAATGATATACATCATTACTCCAGTAAAAGAAAAGCTTTTAAGTGAGTGACAGTCCTAAGATATTTAAGAAACTGCTGCCGAGTCTCAGCTGGTCAAGGCTATTTCACAAAGGCCAAGCAGGCTTACTGAGACCATCATTTAGTGAGTAGGGGTTTTGTGCTTTGGAATAGAGGACTCCATTTGCCTGTGAAAAACCATAATAATGTAGACGGTCTTACACGAACTTTTTCAACATTATGTTCCACTGTGTTCTCCTCCAGCTTAAAGGCTCAACCATAGTCTTCCTGATGACAGTTGTTCATTCAGATTCTGGGTTACCTCTGGTCAGAACATTAACATCATTCTCATTTACTTTGCAGACAGAGGCTTGCAAATGGGGCTCTCAGCCCTCTAGAGAAACAGCTTGATGGGCACCTCTGCACAGTTCAGAGTGGACATGTGGAGAAATCTGATTGCTCCCCGTGGCAGGACAGTCCTTGAACAGATTTGGCTAGTCATGTATGCTGGCTGCTTATCATGCCTTAGGGAGAGGCTCAGGGGCAAAGCCTGAAAGAAGGGTGGCCTGGAACATTCACATCAATGCCTACTGCACTCTGCTAGTCAAAGAAAATGTAACTCAGAAATAAAAACAAACCCCAGAAGCTTCTGCACAGAATTGACAACAAAAATATTCTATTAAAAATCATGCCACAAAAGATATGTGGATTTTTATAGTAATAAATTTGACAGAATCACTAGTTAACATTTTTAAATACTTTACTCTTGGTATACATCTTAAGTGTTAAGCTTCATATTAAAAGATGCAGAAATGGATTTTTTGATTTTATAATTTATAACAGAAAGAAACTTATATGACTAACCACTACAGATTTCAAATTTAAATGATTATTTTAAGCCTATACCAGAAATTAGAGTAGTTTGAATAAATGGCCAGTACTCATTATAATTGTTCTATACAAATACATTTCATACAATGTAAAAACTACTTATTTCATAAAGCATTTCAATGAATTCCTAAGTTGATTATTTGCTTATGTGTAAATCTTAAAAGTTTCTAAATTTGTATCTAAAAATACTATGGTCATATTTTACAAAAAGGATTTGGTATACTCAAAATTTCAAAATGTCACAAAAAATATTAGTGACTAGGTGGTGTTTCAGTTTGGTAATCATCTTTGAAGACAAATTCACAGGTTTTTAATGCTTCAATCTGATTTCACAAATTTAGTAAAGACAATCCAGCTTAACAAGTTATCTTTAAAAATTCAGTTTCCAAGACAACAATCATAGGTCTCTATATACTGCTTTTAAAAAAATAATTTTTGTAAGTTTAGTTACTACAACATCAAAGGCAAGAGTTAAATATAACAACTGTCTTACTTTTATCTCCTTTTATCAGACTTTCTCAACAACTTGACTTTTTTTTAATGAACTAATATCAGACACCCAGTCTGCTGCCCATTTAAGTACAGGAAGGTTAAGGGCAGATAAAACATGAATTTCTAAAGTGGCTGCCTGAGAACTTAGCCTATTGCACGTGTGTAAAAAAGCAAACCAGGATCCAGCCCATTGCATGTACATAACAGCAAATCTACTTATAACTTCATAACTTACTCAATAAAGACAAAAGACAAAAGAGCTCTTACCTGCACACTTTACTCCTTGAGCAATGAGGCCCCACATGAAGTTGGCACAGTACTCACACCAGTGTGGCCCTCTGAATGTGTGGACCTGAAAGAGAGTAGTGACAAAGTGTTCAGAGGGGAAACACATGAGTGAGGAGATGGCTTTTGTCCACGCAGGAACGTACAAGCCATTGTTAATACTAAAAGGCACCATATGGTTACATTTAAGAACAACCTTGGTTGAGTGGAACTGAGAGTTAAAATTTCTTTCAGAGCTTGATTCCCTGTTGTTTTAGAAATGGTGATAAATAATATTCCACAATTTACTTTTGAAAACAATTTCTATGGTGGCATTTTTTCCCGACTGGTCCCCCCAACCTGTAAGCAGATGTTATCCAATATTCTGGCATTTTCTGAGTGCTATGGCATGAGGAAGGGGAAGGAGCAATATAGGGTAGGTCCGGGTGCTAAAGGATTTTATCAGATGTCACCTTCCGTCTTCTGTGACCAGTTAGGACTACAGAGGCTGCAGGTGTAACTTAGTGACTGGTCACAACTGAATCATCAAAAGGGCCAATTTCTGTTTAAAACCATTTGATACTTACTATGTTAGCAAAGAGAATGAATATTTTTTAGAAATTGTAGAAGCTACAGTTAATGAAAAACCCTGTTTGAGTATAGTTAATTATTCACTAATCATTCCAGCTCATAAAGGTTTTACTGCATTTGATCCCTAGGAAAGCAAATGCCAAAGAAGAAAGGGTCCAGACATTAAGATACCTACAGACTTTTATGTACAGGAAAGGGAAGGCATTCTAGCTTAACACAGATTAAAAAAAAAATTGGTAGCATAGAGAAGCAACTAATCCAAACCTCAAAAATTAAAGGACAAAAGGAAAAATTTGAATATTAAGTAATTTTAGTATTTCTGAGCAAACATTGGCTGAAAATGCACCCAAGTAAAAAGTTAAAAGGAGGCGGGAACAAGGACGTCACTGATCTGTTATCAAATCACCTTTGCTTGAGATAATTTCTTAGGTATATGATTTCCTCCTCCAGGAAACAGTGATACAAGAGAGTGAAAAGCACCAAGTGCGACGATCGTTTCTAACATAACTAACTGCTAACACACCTACTGTAAATAGTGAAATTCAGAGCTAAGACTGTTATTTTTACTAGTGATCTATTTGTGTATTGAATAGGTCTTAGAAACCAAGTAAATAATTTTAAGATACATTATGTATGTGTGTGTGTGTGTGTATATATATATATGTAATTTCTTCAAATTTAAGATGCTACTGAATGTAGACTTATACTGAATATAAGACACATATATTCAATGTAGAAAAACCATGCTAATTATGACAAACTATCAATGATGAGATAAATCCCAATTTCAGAGATGTTAAAATGAAAAAAAAAAGTATATATTAGAATCAATGAAATATGGTATATTAGAATTCAAACTACTATTATTGGCTAAAATATCCATGTAAAGTATCCACATCCATGGAATGGATAACTCAGAGCCCATCCTCAGTAGGTGTGTGCTTATGACTCTGCTGCTGCCAGGTGAGCTTGAATAGAAAACAACAGCGTTGATTTTGAAAAGATGGCCATAATTTCTTCTGTCTTTTATGAAAAGGCATTAGGAATGCAGACACAGCTGCTTCTGGATTGTTAATGCTTTGCAGAGCTTGTGAATTGAAAGCATTTCCTGGAGTTCCTTAAGCAGAGCCCCAAATCAGCATTCAGTCTGATGCCTTTGTATTTGTCTATGTTCCTCTGAGTGAATAAAACTAGATAAAGTATGCTATCTTGCTTTACTCTGAGGGGAGTGAGATAGCACTGACTCAAATTTTAAAAAGTTATATAACCATGTAATAGCTATAGAATTATTAAGTTATCTGTAGGGAAAGTCTTTGGGATACAAACTGGCTTATAGGTGGCCAAATCTCAGGACAGTCTAGTATCACTTAAATTGGTAAGGTTAATAAAAATGGACCAGAAGTGTGGAGGAAGTCCCAGTTTTGGACTACCAGTAATCGCATGATAAAGGGTCTCAAAGCTATACTGGGAGAGCCAAAACAGAGTAGAGGGGTGAAACAGGTAATTTAAACAAACAGGGCACTTGGCAAACAGCACTGAGTATTGAGGTGTTATGACAGAACCAACTCCTTTCCTCACCTTTACAAAAGCAGTACTGAATGTGGCATTTTTAAAGTCTTGGGACATTTCTTCATGATTATATATGAACTGTCTGAGCAGGCCCAATGTTCTCTAATTAAGGGATCACCCATGTATTTCAGAAAGCAATCTTTAGTAAATTATTTGTAAATTTCTTTCTTGAACTTCTTTTTTATAAAGGCATCCTGAGCCATTTGGAGCTGGTGGTGTTTTGTGTTTTGAACCACTTAGGAGGTAGCTTATATCTCTCTCCAGGAAACTGTTCAAGAAATAGGCACTGAAGCACCAGAAGCCTATTAAACTTCTATTTGTATAATAGGATTTAACTGGATTCCCTTTTGAATTTTTATAACTAAAATTCATATTCCTTAAATTTCATTCATTTTGTGACCTCTATGACTCTGTGACACTGGATCATGTTCACAAAAATTGACTATCGTAGTAGTCTTTTTTATTCCCCTAGAGGTCATCAAAAGCGACACTTCATTATTTGTATTCGTTCATAAACATTTATTAAGTGATAACACATATGAAGATAAAGTGGATATTGGCCCAAAGAATTCACTGTAGGTTTTTCCCATTGAATGCAGTGTGAAAATGCTCTACAATACGTATGTGTCTGAAAAGTGTGATGGAAGCTGGGGGAAGGGCCCTGCTCAGGCTTAGATGCAAGCCAAGAGCTGAGCCTTCTGTGCAGGGCCAGCCAGGGGACCTGTGGGGCAGAACGGGAGGTGTGTTTTGGGGCAAGGTGGCATCAGGAAAGGCCATCCCATGGAAAGCAAAGGTGCATGGCACACACCAGTTAATGGGATGGTCAGAGAACTGCAAGGATGTTCAGTGTGGGTGGGGCTGGGAAGACTGGCATGGCAGGAGATAGCAAGGCACGCATGGCCTTTTCAATGCCTACAGATTTATAATTTGCCCAGTGGGCAATGCCGGGCCACCAAAGATTTTTAAGGAGAGCAACACAGCGAAGCGGGCAAGGCTGGAATCAGACACTCAGCAGGATGCTCTGGCAGAAGTTCACGTGTTGCATGACATGGATCTCAACTTGGGCAGTGGTGATGGAGAGAAAGGGACGGAGACTTATTCAGGAGGCAGTCGTTATGCTTGGTAACTAACTGAACCAGAGGCAAAGGAGAGAGGAGGAATCTGGGCTAACTTAGGATTTGGGGCCTGGTGACTAGGGGAGGCTGACATTAACAGAGGGAACAAAAATAGAGGAATAAATCTGGAAAGGAGGTGGGAGGGGACCAGTGGAGGGGAGGGTTACTGAAGATTTCTGGAAAGAGGAGGCAACTCATGGTGGAAGGTTCCTGAAGGATTCGGATAGAGATGGGGTCCAGGGCAGAGGATCCGCTTTAAATAAGAAGACAACTACATTTCTCCTTCCCTTGGTTGGAAAAGGGTAAGAGAGGAGAGGATGGCTGTGCAGGAGTAGTGGGAGCTAGAGGCCAGAAAGCTAAGAGAATTCATAGTCTATAGTCTCTGCACGAAGGAGGGAAGCTCTGTTACTAAGCAAATGGGGATGCTGGGGAAAGTGGGGAATAGGAATGCCAGAAATTCTGAGAAGGGCTGCTGGACTTGAAAGCAAGTGTCCCTCCTAGATGACACTAACGTCATACAGGAACAGAATCAAGTGCATTAAAGAAAAGAATACTTTCTTTGTAGAAGGGTGATGGAGGTGTATCTGAACTTTATCTAAATGTTTTATTTTTTACACAGTTTTACATAATCAGTGTTTATATCACATATTTTACCAATTGAGAAAAAGATACCTTAAAATAAACTGCACAAATTATACAGCTTAGAAATAGCTCTTTGGGGGTCTTGTTTGATATAGGATGATGGAAGCAGGGTGCCGTCCCTGCCCACGAGACTCTAGGGCACTGACACATGTGGGCAGCTATTTACTAATATGGGTGTATTTTGATATTACCTGTCTTAAAAAGATGAAATCAGAATGTAATGGGCCTTCAAAATAGGAAACTGAAAGTCAAAATGTGCATGTTGGGGATTCTCTCTGCTTGGGAGGATGCTAAGAATGAACTAGGGTGGGATCTGGGAGCCGGAGTCTGAAGCCCTAGATTATAACAGAGTGACTTTTGCTTGCAATGCCCTGTAATGTAGTCAATATTCCCCAGAGATCTGCAGCTGGTCAGCCTTCAGGGAATCAAAATTATTGATGTCTTTACAACAGACACTCATTAAGTGACATATTCCATGTGTCACTTTTTTTCTTTATAGGATTTTTAGACTAAATGGCCTTAGACTTTTGTTTTCTCTTGTTCTTTCCTGTCTTCTCTTGTTCTCCAAGGCTGTCAGCTCTTTCTCCTTCCTTACTCCCTTTGCAAGTCACTAATTTTAAGTTGCGGAGGAGAAGGTCTAGTAAGAGCCCTTAGCTAGCACTGCATGTAAAGCAAGAAAATGTGTCATCTATCTTCCTCTTAAAGACCCTTTTTAAAAAAAATAAATTTCTGGGTTCTTGGCTGTGTTTCCCACAGTTGAGGCTGATGGGTGGTCTTGTGACAGATGAGGGTCAATAGCACCTTACTTTATTCTAGGACATCTTCTCATCCCTAGTTACTGTTTCTTACAAGAAGAAGGCATGTCAGTTTCTGTTTACTGTATGACCTTAATGACATACACTGGCTTTTCAAAGTGGGAAACTGACCCAAACCTTTATAAACAGCACTATTTCCTCCTTAGAGTTATTTAAAAAAATCACTTGATGAAAAAAAAAAAAGACTCCTTTGGGGAAAGTGTTGTGGTAAGAAAATAAAAAAGAATAATAACTTCAGTATATAACAGTATTAGTGAGATCAGGGACAGCCCTGAGAAAAGCAACTTCGTAAGCTGGGCGGCATGTATTTTTTCTCAGCCACCTCCAAAGCTCCCGGTACGTCTTGACAAATGGAAGTGACAGAGTGATACAGCATGAATTATTCGTAAACAAAAGGCATAGCGAATGGCATTAAAAATGGTTTTAAAAACCTCTCCTCTTTTGCAGCTGGAAAAAAGATGACTTTGGGACCTCTTTTCATTGTGAACAACTCCTTTCACATTAATCACTTTCAAAACAGAGATGAAAGATTGGACTAATTAATGGACCCCAACAGAGTCTGTCATGAGAAGGTACTTGTCACAACAAGGATGCAAAGGACACATAGGCAGGGAAGTGGGGGGGCTTCTGGGGGGGCCACGCGGCACAGGCCAAGGGACGTGTTTCCTGGGCACTGACCTAGGTAAAAACTGAAGCCATTCTCAAGTAGGCCTACAAGTACACTGACCCTGGCTTCCGTCAGAAAATGAGGATGTCTTCTTCTCATCAGGTTTCTGAGATTTACACCTGTAGTTAATGTCAGTAAAAGAAATAATGGAAAAGAAATCCATGCTATTGGAAGATAAAAGAAAAATTCAGCCTAAAAGAAAAATTCAGCCTATCTTCATTATCCCCTCAAAGCCGTAACACTATCTCTAGAAATAAGCATGAATGCAAACAGCGATGGAGCATGCCTGCAAAGCCTGCTGCAAAGGTAAACTAGGTCGGAGGCGAGAAGAACATTAGGGGAAATGAAATTTAGTTACGGAAGGTGGGAATGACATTTCAGCTGCTGCTCTTCATCTGGGAGGCTATGACGAAGCAGTGCTCCAGTACGGAACTGAGTGATGAGGGGAGGGAACAGATGATCAAAACCAAACTGAAGGAATGTAGGCAGGCAGGCACGCAGCTGGGCAGGAAAGGCTTCTTCTCCCCACACCACCTTTTTTTTTTTTTTTTTTTACCATTTTTATCTTTAGGGTAACCAGAATGTACTCTTTTAAGTAACCTATTTTTGTCTCACCAAGATAGCTTAATTTTGATCCAAAAGATTTGAAATTCAGAATTTTGGTCCTAATTTCACCATTTCATTTAAAGTACTCTGACTTATGCTATTAAGTCAAGAGAAGAGAATACAGAAATTGGCTATTCTTATTAGCAACAAGTACATGAAATTTTGTAGGGGTTTCTTATAAAAAAAAGTGGGGAGGGGATACTTAAAAAAGAAGTATATTTATTATAAAGGTAATCCCTTCTTGCCTTGTTATTTAGTTAAATCTGGTCAAAACTACTTGTGGCCTTAAGATACTTGAAGAAAAGTCTGTAGCACACAGAGAGGTTTGGTTATGGTTACACGGCAGTACGGACACCGCGCTGGCCCACCTCACAAACGAACACATTCCCAGTCAGGGAGAAACAGCTCTACAAGTACAGCTGAGTTAGAGGGGTACAAAGCCTGGCTGTCTGGAAGTATTAATATTAGTTGAGACTTAGTTTTGAGGAATTGTGGGTCATAATGTAGATGGGTCCGAGGGGTTTCTTTTGTCTCTCTGTTTTCAGTTGGCTATGTATAAAGTGGATACAGAGATTATCTGTCACTTAGCTGTGGATTTTTAATACACAACCAAGTTGATTTATTTTCCTATTATACATCATTTCGAAGTACTGATTCACTATGTTGATTTTTTTTTACTACTGATATTTGAATGCAATATACTTATTCATCCAAGTAATGAAACCCAACTTTCAAAGTAGAAATGTTTTAAGCTGTGGCATGTGATGTTTTTAAACTTTAACCATGATTCAGTTTAGAGGTAAAGTTTGCATTAGAGCTTATAAGAAAAGAATTATACACTACCATGTACTGTTAGAACAGAAACACAGGTTCTGGTGTCAATGTTCTGTTCTAAGCTGCAAGAGTGCCCCCTAACCCTTAGCCGTCAAAACAGGAATCAGGCGGTGTAAACATCAAAGTTCTCAAGGCATTCCCTTTATTTATTTTTATATCACAAGGTACACATTGTATAATAATAAATGTAACTATTAATTCAAAAATACTTCCCATTTCAAAATATGGGTGTTTAAAGTATTAGAAAACCTATCATTTTAATGTTTAGACTTCTAAGTTATCAAAAAGACATATGCACCCCTATGTTTATTACAGCACCATTTTCAGTAGCCAAGATATGGAAGCAACCTAAGTGTCCATCAGTACATGAATGGATAAAGAATAAGTGGTACATATACACAATGGAATACTATTCAGCCGTAAGAAAGAAAGAAATCCTACCATTTGCAACAACATGGATGGAGCTGGAGGATATTATGCTCAGTGAGATAAGCCAGGCAGAGAAAGACAAGTACCAAATGATTTCCCTCATTTGTGGAGTATAACAATGAAGCAAAACTGAAGGAACAAAACAGCACCAGACTCACAAACTGGAGGAGTTTGTGAGTTACCAAAGGGGAGGGGTGGGGGAGGGCAAGTGTGGAGGGAAAGATAAGAGCAGCAATCAATGGAATAGAAGAAGAACAACAGAGAAAATCTTTTACTACAGCTTTAAAAAGGGTTTTAACTATATAGTTCAATCATTTCTTGTGCATTGTAGCCAAACCTTTTTGCTGGTATACTATATAATACTTCCATTCATAATGTAATGTGTGTTAACGGTAAACTTCTTTACAGGCCATTTTTACAACCAAGCCAAAAAGAAATTCATATTTCCTTCCTTATGTTACTTGGTTTAATTGGATCGTCTTTTTCTAGTTTCTTCAAGTGGAAGCTTGGCTCACTGATTTAAGACCTTTTTTTCATTTCCTAAAATAAGATTTTAATGGGATAGATTCCACACTCCATTGTTTTTTGATATGTTGTATTTTTCTTTTCATTCAGTTCAAAATACTTTCTGATGTCCCTTGTGATATCTTCCTTAATCCTTGATTTGTTTAGCAGTAAATTGTTTAAATATGTGGGAACTTTTTCAGTACGTTATTGATTCTGAATTTAATTTTTGTGGTAAAAGGATATGCTTTGCATGATTGCAATCTTTTTACATTATTGACACTTGTTTCATGGCCCAGAATATTGTCTATCTTGGTGAATCATCCATGTACACTTGGTATGTGCACTCAACTGTTGCTGAATAGAAACATTATCAATTATGTCAAACTGGTTAATACTGCTGTTCAAAGTCTTCTAATTTGCTATTGTGTATTTGTCTATTCTATCATCGAGACGAATGTGGAGATCTCCACGTATAACTGTGGATTTGTCTATTTCACTTTTCAGTTCAGTTACTTTATATATTCTGAACCTCTGCTATGTAGTTTTAAATTATGTCCTCTTGATGAATTTTACATTTTCCTCCCCCCAAAATTCCTTGTTCAGAAAACTGTTTAATATAAATATAGCTACTCTAATTTTCTTTCAATTTGTATATGCATGGCAAATCTTTTTCTTTTTACCTTTCTGGGTCTCCATATTAAAAGTGTTTTTTTGTGAATAGCGTATAGTTGGATCTTGCTTTTTTATCCAATATGACAACCTCTGCCTTAGTGGGGTGTTTGGGTCATTTCCATTTAACGTAACTATCAATATGATTGGGTTTAAATCTGCTGTCTTGCTTTTGTTTTCTGTATATTCCATTTATTATTTGTTCCTTTTTCTCTCTTTTCTTGTTTCTGGATGAATAACACTTTTTTATCAGTCTATTTAATCTCCACTATAATAGCTTATAACTATTTTTATTTTCTGGAGTGTGGCCTAAGATCTATACATCTTTACCCTATGCACCTACCTTCAAACAATATTATACCACTTCATGTATTGTGAAGGAATCTTTATGTATACTTACAGTATACTGACACTCTTCCCACCCCATTCTTCAAGTTATTGTCATACATTTTACTTGTATAAATACATAATATACTATTTTGCTTTAAACAATTATCTTTTAAAAACATTAAAATGAAGGAAACAACATCTTTTGTCCTTACCTACATGTTTACCATTCCTGGCATTCTTTATTCTTTTGTACAGATCTAAATTTCCAATTGATAATATTTTCCTTTTGTCTGAAGAACTTCCTTTAAATATTCTTGTAGTATAGGTCTCCTGGTGATGATTTCACTCAGTTTCTCTTTGTTTAAGAAACAAATACTTTTTAGTCTCCATTTTTGAAAAATATTTTTGCTAGATACAGATTCTAAGTTGACAAGTTGTTTTTGGGTACCTTGAAAGATGTGACTCCATTGTCTTGCATCGTTTCTCGTGAGAATTTTCGTGTCATTCTTTATTCATGTATATGTTTTATGTATTCTCCCCCCTCTTTCCCCACTGCTTCTAAAAAAACTGGTATGTAAGAGTATTGATGACAAACAAAAATAATTTGTTTCATCACTTGACACATTTTTCCTACACTGAAATAATCTTTAATTAAAGCTAATAAAGAGAACAGTAGTATAAAAATTTTTCTTTTAAAAAGGACGTGCAAGAGTGTGCACATTTAATGTCCTACAAAGCCATAAAACTATAAACACATGAAGCTAGAATGTGAAAATAAAATTCAAGAGAAACTGAACACATGTGTAATTGCTAGAACCGAGAGATACCCTCTACACATTTTGATAGAGTATGTGAGGGAAGAACAATTTTACCTCTTAGGCTGAGGCTAAGTACCATTTTAAGAACACAACTATTCTTTCCTATAACCTAGATTTGTTTCTTTCTGGCTGCTCTTACGATTATCTCTTTAGCACTCATTTTAGCAATTTGGTTATGATGTGCCATGGTGTTTACTTCATATTTTTTTCTATTTGGAGTTCACTGCACTTCTTGGATCTCAACAAATTTATAAATTTTTTAGTCATTATATATTCAGACTGTTTTGTTCCCTGGCCCCCTACCACTGCTCCTTCTAACTTCAATTACATTTTTAAGTTACATTGCTTGATAGTACCCTACTGGTCACTGATGTTTTTTTAAATTCTATCCTTCATTTTGGATATTTTCAATTTCCATGTTTTCCAGTTCACTAATCTTTTCTTCTGTTGTGCTTAATATTCCATTAATACCATCCAATGTGTCTTTCATTTCAGATATATTTTTAATCTCTAGAGATTTCACTTAGATTGTTTTATTTATTTGTATTTTTTTACAATTTTTTTATTAAGGTATTATTGATATACAGTCTTAATGAAGGTTTCACATGAAAAACAATGTGGTTACTACATTCACCCATATTGTCGAATCCCCCCCACACCCCATTACAGTCACTGTCCATCAGTGTAGTAAGATGCCACAGAGTCACTACTTGTCTCCTCTGTGCTACACTGTCTTCCCCATAATCTCCCCCCTACCATGTGTACTAATCATCATACCCCTCAATCCCCGTCTCCTTCCCTCCACACTTGCCCTCCCCCACCCCTCCCCTTTGGTAACTCACAAACTCTTCTTGGAGTTTGTGAGTCTGGTGCTGTTTTGTTCCTTCAGTTTTGCTTCATTGTTATACTCCACAAATGAGGGAAATCATTTGGTACTTGTCTTTCTCTGCCTGGCTTATCTCACTGAGCATAATATCCTCCAGCTCCATCCATGTTGTTGCAAATGGTAGGATTTCTTTCTTTCTTACGGCTGAATAGTATTCCATTGTGTATATGTACCACTTATTCTTTATCCATTCATGTACTGATGGACACTTAGGTTGCTTCCATATCTTGGCTACTGAAAATGGTGCTGTAATAAACATAGGGGTGCATATGTCTTTTTGAATCTGAGAACTTGTTTTCTTTGGGTAAATTCCTAGGAGTGAAATTTCAGGGTCAAATGGTATTTCTATTCTTAGTTTTTTGAGGAATTTCCACACTGCTTTCCACAATGGTTTAACTAGTTTACATTCCCACCAGCAGTGTAGGAGGGTTCCCCTTTCTCCGCATCCTCGCCAGCATTTGTTGTTCTTAGTCTTTTTGATGCTGGCCATCCTAACTGGTGTGAGGTGATATCTCACTGTGGTTTTAATTTTCATTTCCCTGATAATTAGTGATGTGGAGCATCTTTTCACGTGTCTGTTGGCCATCTGAGTTTCTTCTTTGGAGAACTGCCTGTTCGTATCCTCTGCCCATTTTTTAATCAGGTTATTTGCCTTTTGGGTGTTGAAGCATATGAGTTCTTCATATATGTTTTAAATAGCCTTCATCTCTCTCCTCACTGCAGTCTTAAGTCTGCTAACTTAGTCATATTGCTAATGCCTCATGTATCATGGTGGGCATATTCTATTCATATTGGTGGGCAAAATTATTCCCAGTCCTGAGTGAATTTCAGTGGATCTTCAGCCTATTGCTTTCTGGTGGTTTTCTGATAGTCTCCTCTCAGGCATGTCTAGATAAGTACCCAAAGACTCAAGAAGACTCCTGTGCAGATCTTCTGTGTATAGCTGTCTCCTCAGGTACTCTGCTCCATAAATTTTAGCTGCTTTGCCATACCAAATTCCACTCTCTGTGTCAGCGTGGCTAGAGGACTAGTATGCTCTCTTTAGATGCTCCCTCCATGTGCTGTGGCCTGAAAACTGCCTCTGGACAGTAAATTTCTTCTTTCAGGTATCCCAGTACTGTTACCAGTTGTTGTTCAATGTCTGATTGTTGTTTATATGCTTTTTCTGTTTGGTAGTTGTTTAAGATGGGAAGGTAAATCTAGTTCTTCCATCACAGCCGGAAGTGGAAGTTCAGATTATATTCTTGTTTCTAAAACTGATCTTTCAGGTGAACCTGAACCTGTGACCTCTCTGGGCTTCAGTCTCTATACATTAAGTAAAATTAACTTAGTAATTCTCAATGTCCCTTATAAAGACTGAACTTCCCAAGGATTCTTTTTTCATCATGCTCTGTGAGCACATCTCTCGCAGCAAAGTGTTATAATAGCATTGTATTCAGTAGATTGTATGCTACGATCTTGCAATTGGTGACTTCATTTGTTATTTAATGTTGTAGTGGGCATTTCTTAATTTTTAGCCACACAGAATAAATGTTTTAGCTTTAGATGATAGTTCTCAGTCCATGTGAATTATACTGATTCTGTCCCCAGATCTGGGTGAGAGTATATGAAGTAGGTCTAAGCCAGTCAGCATATTCCATTCTCCTGACTAGAGCTATTGGTTCAGAGATGGGCATATAAAATAACTGGTGAGTGCCTGCCAGGCCTAGACCCTATGTTCAGTCTCTCTGTGAATCCAACTAAAATCTGAGAATACATAGAGCTCCTAGAGCCTCTGCCAGCCATCCTGTCACCACAGAGCACCTGCAAATGAAGACACAGCTGGGAGACAGAGTTCTGGTGGTGTTTCAAGCCCCAAATCAGAGGACATCAACATCAGACTCTTCCTACTATGTGAGCCAATAAATCCCTTACACATTAGGCTGGACTTTCTGACACTTGCAATGGAAAGTCTCCCAACTGTTTCATCAAATAGTAAATATCAATCATGGGATTCAAATGGATTTTTAAAGAGACATGCTGAAGCAATGTCATTCAATTGTGGAGTAATGAGCTGTAACAGCAACCATCAGAGCAAACCTGCATGCCTCCTAGAGATGGTCCTTCTCTTTACGAACAAGGTCCTGTGCAAACTTGTCAGGCAGAGCCATAAACATTGACCAGGATGTGGCACATATATAAGGGTTGGCACTCCAAACAAAGGGAGTTCTATGAAAGAGAAAGAATGAACATGACATTTTAGGCCTAATTTGGGCAAACTGATTCACGTCACCAAAACATGTCACATCTAATGCAACAGACTAGAGGATATCACTTAATATAATGACAGGAATCCTCTGGTGTCCATGACTGAAAAGAAGATATATTCTTTTTCATTTTAATTTTTATGTTTGTATAAATAACATTTTAAACACACCCGGTTCTATTTTTGCTCTCCAAAGAATATAAAAAGGGAGCAGTTCATGGTGTTCTTTGAAGTGTAACAATGCTGGGCTAATTTGTCCTTTCTCTTCTAACTTTCCTATTTTGCAACAAGAAGAACCATAAGATAATTTAAGAAGAGGAGGCAGGAAAACTGGAAAAAATAATGTTGGTATGATGTGTACAGGAAAATAATTTGTAGTGCTTTCTCAGATCCCAGCAGTGCTATGGTAAAATATTTAAGAAAAAAAATCAATATTTGTCTGTATTCACTCCAGAAACCTCACCTGGACCTGTACATTCCCTTTGGTGGATGTCTCTTTTCTCTCTGCCCTTAGGACTCTTTGAGGAAAGGAATGATATTTTTCAGTTAGCCACTATTTCGTACAAATGAATGCTGACTAATGATAAGTGTACTGAGTTACAGAGACCTTGACAATATAGAAAATAACTGGGAGAGATGTTATGATGTGACCCTGTTTTCAAGCATATGCTTTAATCATCTTTATTAAAGCCATGGCAGGCTTCACTCATAAGTAAGTCTCTCTCTGTCTTTTGAGGAATGTTGACAGAGTGGGTCACAAAGAAAATGAATTATGACAGTATAATCTGTTAAATAAACAAGGCTTAAAAATAGAGATATGAAATATTACATATGTATTTCTAGTACTGGCTTAAAAATAAGCATTATTCTCAATAAATTCAATCCTCAGTTAAATCTGGAAGAGAAGAATAGATGTATGTTACAAGTGGCTACAAAAAGTTGCCTTTGCCTTTACAGTACCAGTGCATCCTAAATGTGGGAAAAACCAATCCTTGAAGGTTATTGTGTAGATACAAAACTGAAGTATTAAGAGAACAGAATTCTAGAAGAGGTGACTTTTTATTATGCATTCTTCCTATGCATCCTTAACTTGTTATTGTATTGGGAGTCACATACCAGGCTGGTTCTCTAATTTAGAATATATTTTGGAGATATTAAATCATTTTTGGAAGACTAATTGATAAATAATATTGTAATAGTTTCAGGTGTACAATATAGTGATTCTATATAAACATTTATGAAAGTAAAAGTCTATACTTATGTCACCACAATAAGTCTAGTTACTATCTGTCACCATACAAGGTTGTTACATTATCGAGTAGATTTCCTATGCTGTATATTTTAACTGCAAAATAGGGCCCTTAGTCCCCTTCACCCGTCCTGTCCATCCCCTCACTCTCCTCTGGCGACCATCAGTTTGTTCTGTGTGTCTATGAATCTGTCTTGTTTTTTAGATCCCACATATAAGTGAAATCATACAGTAGTTATCTTTAACTTATTTCATTTAGCATAATACCTTTAGGTTTCTCCATGTTGTCACAAATGGCATGATTCCATTCTTTTTGTGGCTGAGTAATATTCCATATCTTTATCCATTCATCCACCAATGGACATTCAGGTTGCTTCCATATCTTGGCTATTATAAATAATGCTGTGATGAACAAAGGGTGCATGTATCTTTTTAAATCTGTGTTTTTCTTTCTTTGGACAAATACTTAGAAGTGAATTGTTGGATCATATGGTAGTTCTATTTTTCACTTTTTTGAGGAACCTCCACACTGCTTTCCATAGTGTCCGCACCAATTTACATTCCCACCAATGGTGCACTATAGTTCCCTTTTCTCTGTATTTTCCCCAAGACTTGTTATTTCTTGTCTTTTAGGTAATAGCAATTCTGATAGGTGTGAGGTGATCTCTCATTGTAGTTTTGATTTGCATGGAGATACCAACTCTTCTAAAACATCAAGTCAGTAGGATGGACACAGATGCTGGAAATAATCATTGGCATATTAGATGTAGCTGCCTGTTGGGGTCTCAAGTTAGGAGAGTGGTTGGGAATAAGAATTAGGAGAGGTTCCACTGAGAGAGCCAGACTCTCTTTTAAGATATTTAAAAGTGATAACCCTTCATCTTAATTTCAAGGATGGCCTGAGGTTCTGGTTTTTTCCTCTTTCTTTTGTTTTTAGTTGTTTGGTTTTTAATTATATGAAAGAAATAGTACACTTACAGTAAGTTCCACTAACAGCTTCCTAGTAAGAAAGACAAGTTTGCAAATTGCTCCCCAAATTTTAAACTACTCTAATATTTTTAAGTTGTTTGCTTTGTTTTTTTAATACCATAAAAGAAACAGAGCACCTAATAAGTTCCACTAACAGTCTCTTAATGAGAAAGAAAAATTTCCAAATTTCTAAATCTTAAAGCAACACAAGCAAAAATAGACAAGCGGGGTTATATCTAATGATAAATCTGCACAGGAAAGGAAATGATCAACAGTGAAGTTAACTCACTGCTGCGTCAGGTAGTTTTTAGTCTCTGAGGAACCCCCATACTGTTTTCCATAATGGCCATACCAAACTATATTCACATCAACAACATACAAGGATTCTATTTTCTCCACATTGCTAGTTATCTTTTGTCTTTTTGATAATAGCTCTTGTAACAGGTGTGAAGTTGTATCTCACAGTGGTTTTGTTTTGCACTTCCGCAGTGCTGAGTACCTTTCCACACATCACTAATCATCAGGGAAATGCAAATTAAAACCACAGTGAGATATCACCTCACACCAGTTAGGATGGCCAGCATCGAAAAGACTAAGAACAACAAATGCTAGCGAGGATGCAGAGAAAGGGGAACCCTCCTACACTGCTGGTGGGAATGTAAGCTAGTTCAACCACTCCAGAAAGCAATATGGAGGTTCCTTGAAAAACTAAAAATAGAAATACCACTTGACCCTGGAATCCACTCCTTGGAATTTACCCAAGGAATACAACTTCTCAGATTCAGAAAGACATATGCACCCCTATGTTTATCGCAGCACTATTTACAATAGCCAAGAAATGGAAGCAACCTAAGTGTCCATCAGTAGATGAATGGATAAAGAAGATGTGGTACATATACACAATGGAATACTATTCAACCACAAGAAAGAAACAAATCCTACCATTTGCAACAACATGGATAGAGCTGGAGGATATTATGATCAGTGAAATAAGCCAGGCGGAGAAAGACAAATACCAAATGATTTCCCTCGTTTGTGGAGTATAACAATGAAGCAAAACTGAAGGAACAAAATAGCAGCAGACTCACAGACTCCAAGAAGGGACTAGTGGTTACCAAAGGGGGAGAGTGGGGAAGGGCAGGTGGGGAGGGAGGGAGATGCAGATTGAGGGGTATTATGTTTAGTACACATGGTGTGCAGGGGTCACAGGGAAGACAGTGTAGCACAGAGAAGGCAAGTAGTGACTCTGTGGCATCTTACTACACTGATGTACAGTGACTGCAATGGGGTATGGGTGGGGCCTTGATAGTATGGGTGAAGGCAGTATCCACATTGTTTTTTTATGTGAAACCTTCGTAAGAGTGTATATCAATAAAACCTTAATAAAAAAAAAAGAAGAAGTAGGAAGTCATCCAAAGACTGGATACCATGTACATCCACTTACATAATATTCAAAACTGGCAATATTCAACTTTGCTATTTTGGGTACATAAGAACAAAAACTATTAAGGAAGGACATAGGGAATGTTATCAGTAAGAGGTGCACAGGGGGCTTCTGAGGGGCTAACAATGTTTTATTTCTGACCTGGTTGTTTTATAATTAATTAGTCTTCAGATAAATTGTACAAGTATGTCTTATTTTTTCTATATGAATGATATATGTCACAATTTTTAAACAAAGAGCAACTGGCCTGAGAAAGAAAGCTCATCTTTAGTAAATGGAAAGATAAAAATAATATTATACAGACAAAAGAAAAAGAATTAACTATTCAGGTCCTTTGCTCAGTTTTAAATCAGGCTTTTTTGTTTGTTTTTTGCTCAGTTGCACTTGAGTTCCTTATTTATTTTGGAATATTAACTCCTTATCAAATACATGGTTTGCAAATATGTTCCCCCATTCCACAGGTTGCATTTTCACTCCATGAACTGTTCCCTTTGTGTGCAGAAGCTTTTTAATTTGTTGCAATCCCACCTATTTTTGCTTTTGATGACTGTACTTTTGGTTTTATATCCAGAAAAATCATTGCCCAGATTAACATCAAGAACCTTTTTTCCTATGTTTTCTACTAGTTTTATGACTTCAGGTCTTATATATATATAAGTTGTTAATCTGTCTTGAGTTGATTATATATGTATGAGATAAGGGACCAATATCATTCTTTTGCATGTAGATACCCAGTTTCCCTACATCATTTATTGAAGAGACTATTCCTTCTCCATGTAGTGTTCTTGGCACCCTTGCTGAAGATCAAGAGGCATACATTTATTTCTAGGCTTTCTATTCTCTTTCATTGGTCTACAAGTCTTTTTTTTTTTTTTTTTTTTTGCCAGTACCAATACTCTTTTGGTTAATTTGTTTTTTTTGACATTTTAAAATCAGGAAGTGTGATTCCTCCAGCTTTGTTCTTTTTGCTCAAGACTGCTTTGGCATTTGGGGTCTCTTATGGTTCCACATGAATTTTAGGATTACTTTTTCTACTTCTATAACGAATTCCATTGGGGCTTTGATAGGAATTGCATTGACTCTATAGGTCCATTTGGGTAGTATGGACAGTTTAGTAATACTAATTCTTTCAATCCACAAAATCATGGGTTTCTCTTGAGGTACATATAGCATTTTAAATTCCCTAACCTTATTAAAAGGCTAAGAAGTAGTATGTGTGCAAACCTTATGAAATGTTTCTTAATGTCAGTCAGTAAACTTTCCAATGACCTTATGACCTAGATTTGTACTCAGTGTCATAATTAGTTCCCCAGCCAACATGACAAACCATAGAAAGCATAGACGGGGCTGAGGTTGAGAGGGCCAGAATGCTGATGGGCAGTGGAGAAACAAGGATGGAGGTGCACAAGGAGTGTTTGTGGTCCTCACCATCAGCAGAGGCAGCAGTAAAGAACAGTAATGTGTATTTATTTCTGGCTTCCACACCATCTGATAAGTACTATACCAAATAGCAACAGAAACACAATGCCCACAGAGACCTTACAGAGGACCTTGCATAATGTCCTGCTTTCTCTCCATCAGCTCTCGATAAGTCTTACTGTCCTAGGGACAGAGAACCCCTGATGCATTGATTTTTGCTATTTTATCTTCACTTGCAAGTGACCCACCTTAAAAACTGGGAATTGTGTGTGTATACATGTAATATAAAAATATATACAATTCAATCTAAGCATGTATTTAGAGAAAACATTCCTTTAAAAAGTTTGTTGGACACTCCATGTTCCTATCCACAGGAGAGGCAATAATAAGTAACATTATTACTGAAGCTTAATAATGATAGAGTCCAGGTTGCCTTTTCCATTTTGTCATACTGCATTTCACTTCTTTTATATTACCACTAATTCATAACAACTCAAATTTTTTAGCACTTAAAATGTGAAAACAGTTTCTCCAGTCAACATAAGACATGCTGGTATTGTGGGTTTTATTTCATTTTAAAAACTCACATGAATTTCATTAAAAAAAATTCAGTTCTTAAGATCATTATAAGAGTTCATTTCTGTGTTGAAATTTCTGCTGCCATGAGAACTGGTTTCAAAATAATAACCACAACCACCATCACAACAAAGATCCCCCACATCATGAGTGTCCACAAAACATTTTCTTAGGTATGGGGACAAGGGAAGGAAGAATGGAGGGAGAAGAGTGGGGAGGTGGCACTGTGGAGGTTGGTGGGGGTAGTACTTAAAGGTGGCAGGCATGGTCCTTGGTTACAGTACTCCATTGAGTATAAATATAACTAGTTCTAAAAAATACACTTTCATATATAGCCTATCTTAATCCTTTTAAAAAAATCAACATATTGTAAATTTGTCTCTATAAGGGCCTTAATAAAGTTTTAATAATGGAAAAGTTTTATTAACAAATCTAATGCTTCCCAACATGATTTAATCAGAGCATTTTAGAGCTGGAAGAGAATTTATAGATCATGTAGTTTAGCTCTACATTTCACACTAAATATTTTTATTTGTTGGTTCACTTTGTTTTTATTTTCAAATGTGACTCAATTAAAGATGATAGGTCTTGGGTTTGTCTGTATGCTTTGAAGGCAAGACCACTTTGAGCAGGAACACTGGCCATTATTCAAACACAGAATGTCTGATCTATTGGCCAGGAATGACAGGTTCACAATTATCACTTTATCCCAATAGGTCTTGAATCAGTAACTTTACTAAATATTATAAGGTTCATGTTGTAGTGTTATTTTAATTATGGTATCAATTCACATTTCAGGTTTCATTGTTACATATTTTATCTTGGCAACAATAAATCTATTAATATCATATATATCTTTCATTCATATGCAGAATGCAAAAATCTAAACCTCCAAAATCATCGTCACCACTTCAAGACTACCTTAAAAAAGAACTAAACTCATATTTTAAAGTATCTACTCACTATAATTATTAATGTTTTAATTATTTAATTTGTCTAAGTAGCCAGGTTTCAGTTTCTATAATTATTATATGCAGTTTTGATTTTACTTTGTAAAGCTATTCGAATTAAACATACCAAATGAAACACTGAATACTTACAACATTTGGAGGGAGTAAGAGAAATACAGAGGCTTTTAACTGTATTCTGTGGTGCATGGAAGTGCAACTGCTCTTATGTAACGTCTAACTCTGCCCGGGCGCTAAGGAAGAAGAGCTTTCTTTAGCCCCCCACAACGATGCCGGGGTTCTCAATTGCCTTATGACCTCTGCAACTGGGCAAGAAAAACAGTCTGGGTATGAGTTCAGAAAAAAAATACCCTCTTAGGGGCAATCAGTAACAAAAATAGTGGCTATGATGTACCTACACACACCAGGAATTCAATTTTTCTGACGTAGAATCAGAGGTTTAGAGAGATGAGGCAGTGCCCAAGGTCACACACATAACAAGCAAGCGCCCAAGGACCAGGGCTGCTCTCCAGTGCCATTCTCTCCAGACAGCCTCAGATGTGTAACGCCACTGCTGTGGGCTGAGCGCCTTGCTCTTACTTTTAGCGTCAGGGGGTTTTTGTTCAGTTTTTGTTTTTTTTAAGTGTGCTCAAGAAATTAGTTTCTCCCCCCTCTCCCCACCCTCATTGTGTCAGGATGAGGGCAGCTCTTAGGATGAGAGGTTGATCCAGGAGACAGTTAAAATTATTTTTGCTCTAAGTTATGTTAACAACTTTTAACAGTAACTGTTTCAAAGGATGCGTTACATTTTTAAAATGATGACCTCACTGAGAGAATTATCTTTCTTGTGATAGATTCTTTATCAAATTCTTTTAACAAAAAAAAGAAAAAAAAAAAAAAGGACCAGGTTACATAACAGCAAAATGGGAAGCCTTCCTGTTCTGTTTCTCGAGTTAAGAAAAAAAAACAAAGAAAACAAATAAACTACCTGTCTGGAGTTAGACCCAGTTGATTTTTTAAATTATTTCACCTTGGTAAGTGTTTTCACCCATGGTATAAGACACTCTAGTTTCATCTTCTGAAGTGAGATTTGGAAGCTGTTCTACACCACAGAGCAATGTTACATAACAAGGCAGTTCAAGAAGCAAAAAAAAAACCTGGCTGAAATCAAGCTTTGGTGAGTGGGCTTCTGACCAGGCAGAAGGCACTTGTACAAACACGGGGAGCAGCCAGTGGCAAGGCCACATGAATGATCATCATGTAAATGCTCAGTGTTTTCCCCACAATGAATCTGAACTATATACACGGACATATCACAAGCAGTGACCTTCTAAGGAACACCCGTGTAGGAGAGAACTGCTTCTGCCACAGGGTCTGGATTCTTTTATGGTTGTCCAAAGTCCCTCCACAACTCTTTCTTTTCTCTTCCTTATAATGCTGTCCCGAAGAAACATTTTTTAAATAGCAAAGAGTAATTTCAACAGGAAGAGTCAAATTCTGAGACTTCTGACCTTATTAGCAATCATAAAAATATGTAATGTAACTTACTGACATGAGCTCTTTCCTGAACACATTTTTTTTCAAAACAGTAAGTTCAAGCTGGTTTTAATTTTTTAGCTCCAGAGAAGGAAGCAGACTTCTACTTTTTAATGTGCTCTTTAAAGACAAGTATCTTTAGAACAGTTTGGTACCAGACTCGAGTCACAATTGCTCCCTCAGTCAGCACTTTCTGGCTGTACAAAATTTGCTCATTAAAGCTGTGTGTTAAACTAAAATTGTGAAATTACGGGAAGATAGAACAACAAGTAAGTGAATGTGCCCGTTTATTCAAATCCTTGAGCAGACCTATTATTTGTTTTTAACTGTATTGATACAAAGCATGTATAATGAACTTAGTATTAAACTAACATCCTTAATAGGTCAATCTGTTCTGCTGAACACACCAGAGGGTACATCTTTGGAGAAATGTTTAAAAATATAATTTCTACACAGTATGCATGGTTTCTTGCTTAGGAACTAAAATGGCTATTTGGGGGACTTAACATCCACATAACTTTTATATTTGCAAAAGTATATATTTGGGGTTATTTTTCTGATAAAAATCCTACAAGACCAGGTTGTATGTCTCTCAAGAAACTGAGGCTAGTAATCTGCATGTATTATTTAGGTTCATAAATGGAAGATGTGGTTGAGACTGGATGCACTTACTGAATGGTCTCAATTTCATTTTAAATCAAAGATACTGTTCAAAGATAAGATTCTTAATGATATGTTTAAAGAGAAGAAAATGCTTCTTGGTTTACCTAGTTAGCAATCTTTACATATCCCATACATTTTAGAATTTACTGTTTATCCCAAAATGATACGAAGACCATAAAAATCTATTCCTCATTATGGAGAAAGCAGAGTGCACTGGGAACTTGGTATTTAGTATTTGAGTAAAATAAATGCTAGTGTTAAAAATCAGGATGAATTGTAAATTTGGAATGAAATTTCCTACTAGAGCATGGTGTAGTCTATCTGCTGAATAAACATTAAATAAATTAATGAAGATCAATTTCCAGCCTTGTCTTTTGAAACCAGATACTCCCCTCACATTAAAACTAATGACATTTTATCTAAATTATGAATATTTATGTCTCAAGAACTTCTTCATAAAGTTGTATAACTATTAGGAAGTTACTAAAGAAATGCTAGCCCACAATCCACTCAGTGTACCTGGGTCTCCTTAGGCACGGCCTCATATGGTATGTTCTCTGAATTAGGGTGCAAAGGACTGAACTTCAAGGCCTTACATCATGCTATAAATATAGGCAAAATCTATACACAGCTTGAATCAACACACACATCACCTTAATGAAAGATGATTAAAGTATAGTTGGTAAAACACATTAACATTAATGAAAACTACACACACACAAGATGAAAACAAACAGTCAAAAAGTGAAGAGAAGCTGCTTCTCAGCAGCATCAACAGTCCCCTGGTAGCCACCTCCTTTAATCAGGTCAATTCATTAACAGGGGAAAAAGGACAGAAACTGTGGGAAATGCAGACCATCTCCTTAATCCAGATGCAATGGCACATCTCTTACAGCCAAAGCTTTTCATCAGCAATGAGCAGAGGTAAGATCTAATCCTCTCATGAAATGTCCGACAAATGTAGTTAGACATATTTGCATCACAAATAAAAATAACACCGAAATCATTATTAAATAAGACCTTTAAATATGAGACAAGACTTTTATCATTAAATATACATGGTTAAACAGAATACTAAATCAGCATGAGAGAAAATGGGATTGGATTCTATTAGCTTTATTCAGCTGTTTCTTAAATAAAATCATGCTTAAAACATCTTCATTCCTTAAATAACAATAACATTTTAGTCCAGTCACCCTAGTTTTAAAAAGACATCAGAAGACATTCCTTTAGTATTGTATCTTTCAAGTAATGTGCATTTCCTTCCTTATAAGAAAAGGTATATTAGAAACAAGTCCTCTTACCTTGAAATTGTGAACCTTTTCATATTTTGGAATTTGCTCATTTTCTTTCAGAGTTGCTCTTCTAACAAGTGATGTCAACTGCGAATAAGCAAAGAGTTTCAGAGGTTGCCAGATTGTCACAGACGACTTTTGAGAACCCAGTTTCATTCCCAAGGCTGCTATCAATAAATCTTGTTGACGGCCTTCTTGTTTTGATTTGTGAACTGAAGCTCTATTAGTTTTCCTTCCCGACCAAGACTCTTTGGATGGCATTTTGCAATTCACAGGAAAGAAATAAAACCTTTATTGATCTATGTCTGTCGATGAATTCTATTCAGCTAACAAATGAGCATTCTGCCAACCGGCACAGAACCCTAACCTACAGAGAGCTGCAGAGAAACAGCAGAGAAAGGTGGAGGAGGATGATGAAGCACTTCTTAAAAAGAGGTCGACTAACCAGAAAAATTCTTCCTTCTTCCTTTTTTTTTTTAAAGGGCTCTATATTTAAGCTTCTGAAAACTTGAGTCTGAATAGAAAGAGTCGATGCTAACATACAAAACATTCAGCATTTCTCTATCCCTTTGTAGAAGCCATGCAATTTTGACAAATGATACATTTCTAAAAGCTTTCTTCTCTATTCAACATATTAATGTGCATTCTGAATGAAAGTGCCTACATGCTGCCTGCAGTCAGTTTCTAGCAGCAGACACCCTGTGAAGCCCCTAGCAGGGGAGGTGGGGAAGGGGGGGATTTGACAAGGAAGGCTGGATTAGACTGGCCACCGTAAGAAAGGAAATAACCAATGAAAATCCAGGAACAGTATTCAAGTATTATATTCCTCAACTCTGTCTCTTTTTCTCCCTCCTCTCATGTAAGACTTTCTTGCTGGATCAAGGCAAAAAAAAAATATCAGTGGGAAGATGATCAGCAACGAATGAGTCATGCATCATTACAAAATAGAATATTTTTTAACCTATTAAAAACAAAGGAAAATTAACACACAGCATCAGATTTTAAAAAGTGCACTACTGCCAGGTAAATTATAAAAGGCTGATCTACATCCTCCTTTGTGCATATGACCTGAGGTTAGTAAACCAAAATTCAATGTTATTAAATATGAGCAAAAGCAGATTCAGCATTTTGATGAAAAAGAAAAGGAGTTTAACTAGGTATTATATTATTTTCATGTAGAACAAGGAAGATGCTAAAAACACTGCTAACACCTTGGGGTAGTCGGGTTTGTCTCCCTACTCTGAGGAGTTGGATCTGTATCAAATAGATCCAACCATAATTTTAATTCTTGGTCTCAACATTTCTTCATTCAAAGAGCTTGGGGCCAAGTCAAAGTGGGAGCCAGCTGGGAATAATTCCCCAAGTATACAGGTCCCAGGTGTAGTGTGCCTGTGCTTACAGGACCCCTGGATGTTTGTTTGCTGCTGTTTGTTTTCCCATATGGGTTCCCTAAACATCTACCAACTGTTTCCTTACGCTATAGTAACTAAGTTTGACCATTAGACCATTATGATTCTAACGTTACAGTGTAAAGAACCCATATTTAAATGAATTCAGTCCATTTTCTTAGTACAATTTATCTCAGATTTTATAAACTATAGAAGGTTTGTGCCCCATGCAGATTCTAGTTTTAACTAAGGAATGAAGTGGTCCTTATACCATGCCAGATAACAGAAATACTGAATGAATGATTTTCTGAACATCCTCAAGTATTTTAATTACTTGAGTCCACAGTTCCTTCTTTTAAAATGGTTTATTCTTTAAAACTCACTTCTAAATATATTAATTAAAAAAGTATTAAAAATCCCACTTCTAAGAAGTTAATATTTACATCTATAGATTCATTTCCACATATTTATACCCACTGTGTGATTGAGACCAAAAAAATGCTCCCATTATAAGAGGAAATATAATAGAATTTTTCCCTTACCTAACCTAAATTACTTTTCAGCTTAGACCTAGTTTATCATGTGGTAACTAAAAATAAAAAGGCCAACCAACTCTTTAGTCATATACAACTAAAGTCTAGTTTATCCCATTCCCAGTAGGCACCAGAAAAAAAAGTCTCCAAAGGCAAATTTCACCAGTGAATTTTTTTCCCTTTATAATGTGTAACATTTAATGTTTAAATTACTAAATTAAAGAAAATAATCACCCACCTAATCAAGTAGCTTTTTGTTTTCCTGAGTATTTCTGATCAAGGTCCTCTAGTATAGATCATCCCATCCTTCAGCTATAGCAACTAAAAATCAACCAAAGTAAAAAAATATTCATGGTAGACTAATACAGAAAATTCATGGCTGAGTGAAATGGAACATTTGTCATTGAGAAGCAAGGTCTACTGTAGACTCTGCAGAATCATACTGTTCTTCCTGGGTTGTTTTTCTACCCAATCAAAATACTGCATTAACTGCAACGTGGACAATGAGGAGATACAAAACCAACAGTTCAGGATGAAAAGTTCTTAACTACCTCTCACGGCTCAACTGAATACACCTTCAATAACTGGAACTGAATTTCTGCATTTGAGAGCTTTTAAGTAGTAAGAACTGCTAATTCTAAAATTTATAGCCAATATCAATGTTCTAATGTTCAAAAAAAATGTGTACCACTCATATTTATCTGGCCGTATCTACATAGATAGTTACAGCATCTGTTAATAATGACTGTCATTTACTGATTAAATACTTGCGTTCCAAGCACTCAACTAAGCACTTAACATATAAAATCCCATTAAATCCACAGAAAAACACTTATGAGGCATATACTATCGCCATTTTATAGTTGAAAGAACTGAGGCCTACAGAAGTTAACTTCCCAAAATTGCACAGCTAGTAAGTGGTGTATAAGAGTTGGGCTCTAATCACAAGCTATATCTATCCAATTGAAAAAATGAGAGGAAATTATGGAGTCTGCGGGTAATTGTTTTCTTCTTTTTGATTCAAGGTTCAATTTCAAAGGGTAGCAATAGATGGTAAGACAGAATAAGCAATGAGTAACAATGGATGGTTAGAAAAAGTAATAGTAACTAAGATTACTATTTGTTATAGTAATTCAAGTTTCACTGAGTGTATGCAGTAGTAGTGCAGCCCTCACGGCTCCATGCAAACACCCCCTTCCTTCCTGAGGCCTGGATGATTTGCACCAATTAGATGTGATCTTGCCTTCACTTGTTCATTAATTATGAGATGTATCATATTTGCTCCCATTACAAGATGGGAAACCCAGAACCCTTCACTTGTTCATTAATTATGAGATATATCACGTTCCACCTCCTATCACAGTTACCCATGTAGCTGCTTATATAGAATTGGGTTACATACATCTTAGTATAAACCCCGAATCTAGCATGGTAGCTTGCACAAATTAAGGTTCAATAAATATTTGGTAAAAAAAATTAAACCAAAAGAAGGCAACTATTTTTACTGGGGGACAATATGTTATAATTAAAAAGATGGATCAGAGACACTGAAATCTGCATCCTGATCTTGGAAGATTTGCTTGATGCTGTGGTTATGTCACCTATAAACTATGAATGATAATGCCTGCTTCATAGGTGATTCGGCGGTTTAAACAGGATGCACATAAAAGAGAAAAGTTCTACAGACAGCAAGCATTCAATGAATGTTAGTATTACAGGGGTGTTGTGCCAAGTATGAGCTGCAGGGTATGCATGTAGTATAAGGCATAGGTTCCAGCCCTCAAGGAATTAGTAGATTAATCTGCTTTTGGTTTATACCACCCAAACATGCCTGGAAACCACTGTCCTTCTTTTTGGCTTATGGTCTGTAGCAAGTTTCCCAAATTCTAGTTCTAATCCTAACTTTTAAAAGGCATGTAATGACATGTATACTAGTTGAGGGAGCAGGATTGGGAAGGGGGTGGAAATGAGTGACTTGTAAAAGGCTGCAGTCAGGAAGTGCTTAAGCCTGTGATTTGAATCCCTGTCTTTTGTCTCCAAAGTCTGGCAGCTCTTTCTGCTGCCTTAAAATGAGAGTAGAGATAAATCCAAGATGTTAGGGATACAGCTCCCTCATATTCTGGTTCTATAAAATAGAAAAAAATAGCTTAACTGGGTGGGGGTCTAAAATGGCAGGACACATATCTCACAAGGTCATTCTTGCTGCAATCAAGAATTTACTTTGCTTGGGAATCTTTGGCCTGTCTTAGACCTGACTCTGTCCATCCTTGATACTGACAACATTTCTGTGTGATCACCTGAATGAGAGTGACAGCCTGGAAAAGGAGATGTTAAATGAGCAGATTCCACAACCTTCTCTGTTTCTACCACCTATACCATCTGTAATATAGAGAAGTGGACTATAAAACGTGTGTGGGTGTGGTGGTGGAGATGGGAAGTTGCCTGAGGAATAAGGTAAAGAAGGAAGAAATAGGTGACCTTGGAAAGGAACACATTTCCTGTTTTTCAAATAAATTTCCACCAGTGATCCCACTACTGTTTTTTGTCTAGTAATAAAACTGTATTTGTGCTGAGCTAGCGTCTCATTTTCACCAAGTTTAGTATAACAGTACCTTGGGTTCTGGAACTAGATGCAATATAATCAGTTGTAAGAAATACATATTTGTGAACCACTGTGTTATATTTGAAACCAACATAAGATTGTGTATCAATGATACTTTAATAATTAAAAAGAAATACATATTTGGTCAGTCATATACATACATATATATATATATATTTGCCCTAATTTCAAACTATACCACAAAGCTATAGTAACCAAAACACTGTGGTACTGGCACAAAAAGAGATATACAAACCAATGGAAGAGAAAACAGAACCTAGAAATAGACCCACACCTATATAGTAAATTATTGTATGACAAAGGAAGCAAGGATATGTAATGGAGAAAAGACAGTCTCTTCAATAAATGGTGTTGGGAAAATGGGACAGCTACATGCAAAAGAATAAAATTAACTTAAAATTAACTTAATTTTACACAAAATTAACACAAAAATAAACTTAAAATTGACTAAAGACCTACATATAAGACCTGAAACAAGAAAACTCCTTGAAAAAAACACAGGCAGTAAACTCTTGAACATTAGCATTCAGTCATTTTATTTTGAAAAAAAAAAAAAAAAAGTCTCTTCAGGCAAGGGGATGGGAGTGTTGACCCAAAAGCAAAACTAAACTAAACTACATCAAACTAAAAAACTTATGGACAGCAAAGGACACCATCTACAAAATGAAAAGGCAACCTTATATGAGAGAATATATTTGCAAATGATATACCTGATAAGGGGTTAATATCCAAAATATATGAAGAACTCATACAACTCAACACCAAACACACCAAATAATCCAATTTAAAAATGGGCAGAGGGCCTGAATAGTCATTTGCCCAAAGAAGACACAGATGGCAAATAGACACATGAAGAGATGCTCAACATCACTCATCATCAGGGAAATGCAAATCAAACCACAATGACGTATCACCTCACACCAGTCAGAATGGCTAATACAAACAAGACAAGAAATAACTAGTGCTGGTGAGGCTGTGGGGGAAAGGGAACCCTCTTGCACTGCTGGTAGGGTTGCAAATTGGTACAGACACTATGGAAAGCAGTATGGAGGTTTCTCAAAAAACTAAAAATTGAAATACCATATGACCCAGAAATTCCACTTCTGGGAATTCTACCTAAGGAAAACAAAATCACTAATCTGAAAAGATACATGCAGCCCTATGTTTATCACAGCACTACTTACAATAGCTAAAACATGGAAACAACCTAAACGTCCATTGATAGATGAATGGATAAAAAAATATAATAGAATATTATTCCACCATAAAAA
Source organism: Manis javanica (assembly GCF_040802235.1). Lineage (NCBI taxonomy): Eukaryota > Metazoa > Chordata > Mammalia > Pholidota > Manidae > Manis > Manis javanica. The sequence continues at coordinate 59,217,790 of NC_133167.1, read as the reverse complement.
ATGAAATCTTGCCATTTATGACAACATGGATGGACCTAGAGGGTATTATGGTGAGATACACCAGACAGAGAAAGACAAATACCGTATGATTTCACTTATGTGTGGAATCTATAAAATAAACAAAATAAAACTGAAATGGACTCATAAACACAGAGAACAGACTGGTGGTTACCATAGGGGAGGGGGTTGGGGGAAAGGGTGAAATAGATGAAAAGGGGAAAAAAAATCACTGAGAATGTTTGATAACTGGATCTGGGTGATGGTTACATGAGTGTACACACATGTCAAAATTCATCAGGCTATACACTAAGATTTGTGCACTTTATTGTGTACCTCAATAAAAAAATAGATTATATATATACTTTCAAAAAATTAAAAAAGGACACAACCAATTATGAGGGCTCTACCCACATGACCTCAAAAAAAAAGAATGAGATAATATATGGAAAGCATTTTGCATTACTCCTGGAAAGAAGGTAATCAATAAACAGAATCACCTATCCTTTTGTTGTATTCAAGGACCTAAATTTCCAAGAACAGGATTAGTATAATGTGTGACTGATCCGCATTAAAGACCCAAGGCCACTGTCCTAAGCAATGTGAGCTTCAGAGCGAGTTGTAACCACGTGGTTTAAGGACACATCAGAAGTATCACTGTCTCCAATCTTTTACTCTCCTCTGTCTTAGCAATGAATCCTGGGGCTCAAACTGAGTCATCCCTGTTCTGTCCACCTTCTCACTTCAACCCCTGCTTAATGGGAAGGATCTTCTTGCCTCTCATATTATCTATTGCATCAACTTAGTCAACATGAAGGTACAAATGACTGATTACACTTCCTCTTCTATGAATATCTGGTTTTTAACACCGTACCAAGATTTAAACCAAAGGAATAAATCTCCAATTACTGAACGTCAGAAATCACTGAAGTTGGGGTATTTTCTAGGAAACTGGAAGGCTCTTACATGAATAGTCTTTTCCTTTGTAATGTCATCATGACACTACAGGCTCAAGGGCACAATGCTCCAGTTAACTAAGCTATGGTGCTATCTGAAAAGCACCATAAAAAATGTTCTAGTTGACATACCCTGAACCTTGGGTAGAAGTCAATAACTGCATTGGCTTGGGTAAACCTGATTCAGGCTTAGCAAAATCCTGCAATTTCTATAAAATGTTAAAATTGAGGTATAAACAACACAAATTCTCTAAAACCTCCAATATCAAGTTATATCATGAAGATTTATGGATCCAAGCAAATATAGCTCACTCTAGATACAGATTATTAGCACCTTTGTCCCCTGAATTACAATGTGTAACCTAATTTCTCTCCATTAGATCTAAGAGTGGGATATATTCCAAAGTACTTAACAACAATGCCTCAGATCACAAATATTAACAGATGACTGCATGGCACTGAACTAGTAAATGCTTTACATACATGATGTAGTTTAGTTGTTAAAACAATAAGGAAGATATTATAATTTTCATTTTAAGATGAAGAAACAGAAGCACAGAGAAGTTAAGTACCTTGGCCAAGGACACCTAACTAGAATATGGTGAGAATTTGAACCCAGGTCTAAGTGACTTCAAATTCTGTGTCTTTTTTCTGGACTATCCTGCCTCTCATATTATCTATTGTTAACATGCAATCTGGAAAGCTATCATTTGAATATATTTCTGGATCACTTATATTCTAGAACCCCTCAGATCCCTAGCCATTTTAGTACTACTTATATTTGAATTTAAAATGTCTAAGAGATTCATCACAATCAAAATTTTCAAATGCATCTTAAGTCAAAAACACTAGAGACAGCTATACAAAACTGTTTAAAAATTTCTCAAGTTATGTCAGGATAAATAACTTTTTATGTTGCACAAGAAAGTGATTTTCTGAAGGGCTCTAAATTTTTATGGTACTGGCATCAGTTGCCTCATAATTCCTAACAGTCTTCATTACATAGCTCCTCTAGCATTAACATAATAGCCACCTAAACACATAACAATAAGGCACATCATTCATTCCAGCTTAATACATTTAAATCACACTATACTAGCACTGACAGTACCAAACTCCTGTACACTCTAACACAATCCCTGACAGATTCACATGCAACAATTTTAAACACAAGACATTTGAAAACATAATGCAAACAAAAAAATACAGCCCTGCATTCCTTTAAGAAAACAAAAGAAATGATCAAATTCTCCAAGCATCAGTTTGAAGGGACCACTGTACACTCTGCAGAAGCAATGCCGGGCCCAGAGAGGAGGGGCAGGGTAGCACAAGCTTAGTTTCTGAGCCCGGTTCTGACTGATACCACGAGCCAAGTCACTGAATTTTTTTTAGTCCCAGATGGACTACATGAACTCCACGATCTTCTCTATATTTTCAGTAAGAATTAAAAGGAGAAAGGAAGGTCCATACTCATTCAGCACATAGGGATCAAAAGATGTAGGTGTGTCTGCATGGGAAAGGCCAGCTTGGCCAAGTCCACTGCATCCCCACAAGGCAGCTGGCTGATGTAACTGAGAGTCAGACTGCAGGCTTGGAGACTTATATCTGTCAACGAGAGGAGATCCTGTCTGGTTCTCAAAGGGAGACTGGCATTGTAATACCAGGCTCATGAGCTGACAGGGAAAGCAGAATGACAGCTGTTTAAGTTAGATATGAGATATGAGATAAGAGATAAAATTATCATAAAGTGGGTGACCAACATGCTCTTTTTTGGTAGTGCACTCACAATGGAAACAAAAAATAATTAGGAAGCTAATGAGAATGGAATCAGAACAAGTAGAGTGGGACAGACGAACTGAATATTTAATGCACAGGGTTTAAGGTATCTGTTGTATGCTCTACAATTAGGATGGCCTTGCCAACGGACCAGAACACTAAACATCCATCTAGTGGGTCTACCTCAATTTCAAGTCAGAACTTAGATGCACAAAGGCAACCTCTACCTCTCTGAATTTTCTTTTTCCAGGTGTCTCATTGTGATGTTTTTGCGTATTTCTGCTCAAATATTATAGGTGGTGATTTTAGCATTAATTCATAAGACACAGTCTTATTTTTTCATTTACAAGTTCTTAAAGGATACTAGATTGTAACCCTGATGTTTTGGTAACAATTTATATAATAGGTGCTTTGGGAAGATAAAATTTAAGAAATGGAAGATGTTTACCTGTCCTGAATTATGTAACCACAATATATACATGTAATATATATAAAATTATCTAAGTATAAAATATTCTAGTCTAACAATCCAATATTTGGCCACTGGCAGTGATGTTTGTATGGTGATGATCATAACATTCTTTCTTGGTTCTTCCTAATGAAATGTTGAAATTGACCCCATTAAACTTCTCAATTTTCCCTTTAAATGAACTGGAGGGGCTACTGAGAGAGATGTGTCATTAACAGTTTGATTTTTGTTTTACTCATATTTTTGATACCTATTTCCTGCAAGACTTAAAGAAACACTATTACTGTTCTGTAACTATAAAGGAGATGAAATTGGAGTTCTAAGACCTTATCAACAACAATAAGGGACTTTACGTCCAGTGCAAAACTGTTGAATCAAAGACAGTTTCACTTTTTCACACTTTTTCTTGTAATAACATATAGAAAATACAACTGAAAAGCCAACTCAGATTGATATACTATGAGTATTTTCAGATTTAAAACTGCCATGTGAGGTTATTTCAAGCTATGGCAGTCCAGTGAGCCTTTTGCAATCACCAATTTCAGAGGCAAGCCAGTGGATCAGAATAAAAGCTATTCATTCTACTTTTAGTATTCTCATCCCTTCAATGACTTCTGTTGATTAGGATAGGATGAAGTCTATGTGATTTGTTTAATATTAAATGGACCAATTACCAACTTACTTGAAAGTTATAAAAGCTTATTCCTATATGTGTAACTTTAATATTCCAATGGTAGTTTATTTTAATATTTCTTTTATGCCCCAATAAAGATAAAAGTTAACTCAAGGTATGAAGTATATTTGTGAAGTCAAACATACTTTTGAAAACCTATTTTTATTATTTGAGACTGACAATAGTGGCCTGAAGGCAAAAACTTACCTTTTAATAAACAATGATTCTGAGAAAGTGTAAACACGAGCATAATTCATAGATGTGTTAACTGTTTGCCTCATTGCCATATATTAACTTACCTTTTCTTTGTAATGACACACTACATAGCATGTTTTACATCAATGATTTAAAAAAATTAAAAATAGCCTGTATCTGGCCATTTTGTAAAATCAACTTTTTATATCATGTTCATAGTATTTTATTTTATGAAATATCTGTTAGTTCAAAGGATTCTAGTGTAATTATTAAACTTTAACAAACCCTCACTTGAATGCTCTCCTTAATATAAGAGATAGATTATTTTATTTATAAATACTTAGTGTCCATATGGAACCCGACATCTTACGAGCAATTTGTGGCATCTGGACCAGGCCCAGAAATGATCAGTGTGTTAGAAAGTCAGACTGCAATCAACTTCTTGTGAGGAGGAAGGAAAGATTAAAGGGTAATTTAACATCCACCTTTCAGTGACATTTTAATGTATTGAAAGGGATCCACACTGCTGTTTTCCTCCTCCACAAAGGATAGGTTAATGGGAAATAATTTAAGGAGTAATGAAGATCTTAGGTTGTAAGGTCAAATGCTATTTAAAGTTAACTTGCCAGCTCAAGCCAGTGCTTTACTACCTTTTCCACCAAAATGTCCCCAAGAGCAATCGATGGCGAACAAGGATGTGCAGGGCTCTCTAAGATTCCCCACGATGTATAATATAAAAATGTTTTCAATCAATTAATGCTGGGTAAAATTGATATTCTAGGGACATGTGTCATTTTATCTTTAGATTTAGCACATCCCTGATAAACAGCAGAAAATTCACGTTTAGTTGCAAGAGGGCAGGCGTGGGTGACTGAGGGAGTCCTCAGAGACCTCTTCTAGCAATAGGCCTGATTCTATAGCCACGCTCCATAGCAACAAGGAATCTGTGAGGGAACTGACTTAATGATCCTGTTCTAGTTTACAATAACTTTAATTACTGCACTTTTTTGCCTATTTGGTTTAAAAAAACAAATCCGGGCCCAGCTCTTAAATTGCTCCCAGACCAGTAGCACTCATGCAGAGCTTTAGATTCGATGAAGCGCTTTATCATATACACTATTTCATTGTATCCTCACATTTCTGTTTTTCAGAAAGAAAATTCAGCGATATTAAGGTATTTGCTCAGGGGCAGATTATCAGTAAGCAAAGGAGCCGTGAGGAAGACCCCAGCTTCCTGACTTCACACTATCCCTTCTCCACTTTGCTGTGCATTCCTGGGACCTGGAGATACAATCACTCAACATGTGATGAGACTGACTCTTACCTTAGTAAGACCCAGGATTACAAAGACCCAGACCATTCAGCAAGCAGAAATACTGACACCTAAAAATGACCATTTCCAATTCAGTTCTAAGCCTGATAAGTGGTTTACAACATACAGGGAAGTAAGGTCAGCCTTGGTGATTAATTTCTGGCATTTTAAAAGCCTTTCCCTTTATTTTGATGGTGGTGAGTAGACTTGAGATAAAGCACGAAAATGGGACAAGAGTCACACCATTGTAAAATCTACATAGCCTGCGAAAAAGGTCCCGCACCCGCTTATTCTTTAACTTAATCTATATGCTTTTCTTCTTCTTCCAGCCCCTTAATGAATTAAGTAACTTTGTAACCAGGATAAGACAGACCTCTGTAGTGTAAACAAACCTAACTGTGTAAAGAATCCTAAGACCCAAATCAACAGTCACCTAAAAAACCCTATTTTTAAGACAGAATTCCAAAGCAATATTAATCACCTGTATATATGGTGCCTTATACTGACCTCTACCGGAAAGGTTATATAAAACCCCAAACCCTAAACTTAAGTGTGTCTCCTTTCTGCACTCCTGAGTATGTACTGTCTTATCAAGTAAACTTCATTGCTGCATAAGCCTACTGCACTTCATCTCACAATTCCTTTTCTCAATAAAGAACTCGCTGACCTCCACCTCCGTTGGTGAGTGTCTTTGTCACTTTGCTGTTCCATTCAGCTTTCTAGTCTCAAATGCAATCTTTTCTCTCCTTTTTACTTCCAACAAGTGGAGAAGCCGCTGCTGTGTAGGTAGGGGCTTGCTTCCCAATGCCCGAGTGACCTGGAGGGAACTGTGAGCTGTTCAATCATGTTCTTTAGCAGCCTGCTGGAAAAGCTTCCTTTCCTTGCTTTGGGAAGTTCTTAGATCACAAACTCACTCATCCTGTGCTCTGTGGCTCTCCCGAATTCTGGTAGGGATGTGATTCCCACCCTTTGTAGATCAAGCAGACAGTGGACACCAGGTGACTCTGGCTCTAAAAGTTGGCAAGGGAAAGTGGCCATTTTCTTATAATGGCTATTCCTTAAAATACCTTATATCCCAGTTTTAAAAAAGTAACGGTAGGTCAGAGGTCCAAGAAGGGCATTTTAAATATTGTTTCCTCATTTGAGAGCCAAAATGTATGCAAATATGAACTGAAAATATGTTACAATTTGTGACAACATTGGTATCTTAACAACACAGCTGATTAAACGACCAGACTGAATTGAACACATTTGTTGAGTCAGGAGAACAGGTGCCGCCTGAAGTACAAAGGGTGCTTGGGATTCATGAGCTGCACTTTTTGGTTCTAAAGACTGTTGAATCATTCCTGTTTATATTATGCAGGACCAAAACAACTATTACTGGAAGAATAGTGCAAAGTGCTATGAAAATTTATGTATGAATAAAACCCCTCTGTAATGATGAGTTGCAAGAAAATGTTAGAAGAAAAGGGGATCTGCGGAGTATATACCACTAGTAAATGTACTTTCAAGTTTGATTATTTTTCTTCCTAACAACTCAAAACCATAACTTGCTAAAAACTACAAGATGAAACTATTTTCAAATGCATGTCTTAATAAGGAAGACATTAAAATAAGAAGTTTGACGTAAAAGAAAAAATAACCCACTTAAAATAACTCCTACTGCAAGATCAGCTGCAGAATTTTTTAAGTGGATGCTTTTGTTACATATTTCACTGCAAGAAATATCAAATAAGGACATCAATTGCATAACGTTTTTTTGTTGTTTCCATTTTTAAAAGAACCTGGCCTCTGAAATAGTAAGTATAGAATTTAATATATTATTTTGTACCAATGAGACTGCTTTTAATCAACAACATCATATTAAATGTTATTGTAGTCACATAGACTTCTTTTTCCTAACCCTGCTTCTTCTGTTGTTTCTGCTGTAGATTACATTTAGTTTAGTTTTACACCTCATTTGAAAAACTCTCTGAGAGTTACCTTCATACAAAATAATGTAAAAGGTATCTGGGTTCTTTGTAGGGATTGTTTACTTGAAGAAAAGTATTGTTTGAGTTGCAAGCTGACCTAGCTGCTCATTCTATGGAATACCATTTTTTTTACTTGGAACAATAACTAGCGTAAATTTTGGTCATTCAGAGTTAACAATTATTCAAAAATGAAAAGTGAGATAAGTGAAGAGAGGCTTAAAGATGGCAGCATGAGAGGTGAGACAGAGAACTCCTCCCCAAACCACATATAATATGAAAATAGAGCACATACATTTATTCCTGAAACAGCAACAGGGAAGAAGGCTGCGGCAGACTGCCTACACCTTAGGAAACCAGACCTCAAGGAAAAGGTAAAGTACCAAAGCTGTGTCACAGAGGGACCCAAGCCTTTCCTGCACCTCAGCTCAGCACAGGAAGGGAGGGAAATGGAATGGGGTGAGGGGGGGGGAGGCCTAGGACTGCTGAACTCACAGCCCTGAAGATCTGCTCTGGGAGCACGAACCTATATTACACGGTGGTCTGGAAATTAGTGGAGTTGGAAAGCTAAGATCAGTGGAATACTTGGAGACACTGAGATTCTAGCCGCTTGTGGAAAACAGGGATACATATCAGGCCACTTTGGGAAAAAAGAAAGGCAGCAGTCTGAGAGACTTTTTAACAGCGAGAGGGCCGCTAAAGGGGCAAGGATTGCACAGAGCTTGCTACTCAGGAGAAAGGACAGGTGGACAAAATTGTCTGGGTGCAGTCTGCCCAGCAGGTTGGGAACTTTCAGGAGCTTCAGGCGCTCCATCCCCCTGGCTGGCAACACAGCTATGAGTCCCCCACCATGTATACAACCTGCCGCGAATTACTCCTGCCTGGCATGAGCTCACGAAATAGCTGCCCCCACCATTGAGGAAGGCCAGCCAGAGGGCAGCCATGCCTGTGGCAGCTACAAGTACAAAGCACAGACGCTTCTCCCTGCATGCTCAGCCCACTGGCCCTGGCAGTGGAGGCAGGCACTGCAGCTGGGAAGCAGGAAAGAGCTCTTTCCTCCTAACAGGCACCAGTGCAGCTCAACTGCGACCCCTGCTATCACTCCAGGGGCTGAGCAGCTCCAGAGAGTAGAGTTTCTGGGAAATAGAGGGTGCCACATACAAATATAAAACGTCAAAGGAACTTAGTTCAAACCAAAATCCCACAGACATCAGAAAGACGGCCAAGTGAAATTGAACTCATGAATCTTCCTGAAAGGGATTTTAAAATAAAAATCATAAACATGCTCATAGAGCTACAGAAAAATATTCAAGAACTCAGGGAGGAATTCAAGAATGAGATATGAATGCTGAAGAATACAGTATCTACAATGAAACATACAATGGAGGGAATTAAAAGCAGATTAGATGAGTAGAGGAGATGGTAAATGAAACATACATTAGAGAACAGGAATACAAACAAGCTGAGGCACAGAGCAAAAAAGGATCTTTAGGAAAGAAAGAATATTGAGAGAACTGTGTGATAAATCCAAATGGAATATTTGCATTATACGGGTACTAGAAGAAGAAGAGAGAAAAAGGGACAGAAAGTCTCTTTGAGAAGGTAATTGCTGAGAACTTCCCCAGTCTGGGGAAGATGATAGTCTCTCAGGCCATGGAGGTAGGCAGATCTTCAAACACAAAGGACTCAAGGAAGACAACACCAAGACATATCATAATTAAAATGGCAGAGATCAAGGATAAGGACAGAGTATTAAAAGCGGCCAGAGAGAGAAAAAAGATCACATACAAAGGAAAACCCATCAGGCTACCATCAGACTTCTCAGCAGAAACCTTACAGGCCAGAAGGGAGTGGCAAGATGTATTTAATGCAATGAAGCAGAAGGGCCTGGAACCAAGAATACTCTACCAGCAAGATTATCATTTAAATTTGAAGAAGGGCTTAAACAATTTCCAGATAAGCAAAAGCTGAAAGAATTTACCTCCCACAAACTATCTTTACAGTGTATTTTGCAGGGACTGCTATAGATGGAAGCATTCCTAAGGCTACATAGCTGTCACTAGAGGACATAAAACCACACTAAAGAAAGTAGACCAGTTAATTACTAAGCAGATGCAAAATCATATCAATTACCCCCAAAGTTAGTCAAGGGATAGACTTAAGAGTACAGAATATGAAACATAATATATAAAGAATGGAGGAGGAAGAAAAAGGAGGGGGAAAAAAAGGACCTTTAGATTGTGTTTGTAATAACATACTAAGTGAGTTAAATTAAGACTGCTAGATAGTAAGGAAGTTAACCTTGAACCTTTGGTAACCACGACTCTAAAGCCTACAATGGCAATAAGTACATACCTATCAATAATCAGCCTAAATGTAAATGGTCTGAATGCATCAATCAAAAGACACAGAGTCACTGAATGGATAAAAAACAAGACCTGTCTATATGCTGCCTACAAGAGACTCACTTCAAACCCAAAGACGTACACAGACTGAAAGTAAAGGGATGGAAAAAGATTTCATGCAACTAAAAGGGAGAAAAAGGCAGGAGTTGCAGTACTTGTATCAGACAAAATAAACTTCAAAACAGAATGTAACAAGAGACAAGGACATTACATAATGATAAAGGGGTCAGTCCAACAAGAGGATATAACCATTATAAATAGCTATGCACGCAACATAGGAGCACCTATGTATGTGAAGTAAATACTAACAGAATTAAAGGAGGAAACAGAATGCAATACATTCATTTTAGGAGACTTCAACACACCACTCACACCAAAGGAAAGATCAACCAGACACAGAAGAAGAAAGGAGACAGAGGCATTGAACAACACATTAGAACAGATGGATCCAACAGACATCTATAGAACACTCCAGCCAAAAGCAGTAGGACACACATTATTCTCAAGTACACACGGAACATTTTCAAGAATATATCACATACTAGGCCACCAAAAGAGCCTCGGTAAATTCAAAAAGACTGAAATTGTACCAAGTAGCTTCTCGGACCACAAAGGTATGAAACCAGAAATAAATTATGCAAAGAAAACAAAAAAGCCCACAAACACATGGAGGCTTAATAACATGCTAAGTAATCAGTGGATCAATGACCAAATAAAAACAGAGATCAAGCAATATATGGGGACAAATGAAATAACTGCAAAATCTGTGGGATACAGCGAAGGCCATGCTAAGAGGGAAGTATATTGCAATACAGGCCTACCTCAGGAAAGAACAATCCCATATGAACAGTCTAAACTCACAATTAATGAAACTAGAAAAAGAGGAAAAAAATGAAGCCCAAAGTCAGTAGAAGAAGGGACAAAATAAAGATTAGAGTATAAATAAATAAAATTGAGAAGAAAAAAGCAGGGGTTGGTTCTTTGAGAAAACACACAAAATAGATAAAACCCCTAGCCAGACTGATCAAGAAAAGAAGAGAGTCTAGCCACATAAATATAATTAGAAATGAGAAAGGAAAAATTACTACCAACACCACAGAAATACAAAGAATTATGAGAGAATGCTATGAAAAATTATAAGCTAACAAACTGGATAACCTAGAAGAAATGGACAGCTTTCTAGAAAAATACAACCTTTCAAGGCAGACCCAGGAAGAAAAGAAAATCTGAAGAGACCAATTACCAGCAAAAAAATTGAATTGGTAATAAAAAAATTACTTATGAACAAAATCACTCAACCAGATAGCTTCACCGCGGAATTTTATCAAACATTTAGTGAAGACATAATAGCCATCCACCTTAAAGTTTTCCAAAATGGAGAATAGGAGGGAATACTTCCAAATTCATTCTATGAGGCCAGCATCTCTCTAATACCAAAACTAGGCAAAGACACCATGAAAAAAGAAAATTACAGACCAATATTCCTGATGCACATAGATGCAAAAATACTCAACAAAATATTAGCAAAACAAATTAAAAAATAGATCAAAAAGATCATCCATCATGATCATATACCACATCAACAGAAAAAAGGACAAAAACCACATGATCATCTCCATAGATGCTGAAAAAGCATCTGACAAAATTCAACATCCATTCATGATAAAAACTCTCAACAAAATGGGTATAGAGGGCAAATACCTCAACATAATAAAGGCAACATCATAAACCCACAGACAACATCATACTTAACAGTGAAAAGCTGAAAGCTTTTTCTATAAAATCAGGAACAAGACAAGGATGCCCACTCTCCCCACTTTTATTCAACATAGTTCTAGAGGTCCTTGCCATGGCAATCAGACAACACAAAGAAATAAAAGGCATCAAGACTGGCAAGGAAGAAGTTAAACTGTCCCTGTTTGCAGATGACATGATATTGTACATAAAAGACCTTGAAGAATCCACTCCAAAACTACTAGATCTAATATCTGAATTCAGCAAAGCTGCAGGATATAAAATCAATATGTAGAAATCTGTTCCATTCCTATATATACTAATGATGAATTAGCAGAAAGAGAAGGAAAGCAATTCCATTCATAATTGCATCAGAAAGAATAAAACACCTAGGAATAAACCTAACCAAGGAAGTGAAAGACCTATACCCTGAAAACTAGAAGACACCAATAAATGGAAACACATCCTGTGCTCATGGATAGGAAGAATTAATATTGTGAAAATGGCTTTCCTGCCTAAAGTAATCTATAGATTAAATGCAAGCCCTATCAAAATACCAATGGCATTCTTCAACGAACTAGAGTAAACAGTTCTAAAATTCACATGGAACCACAAAAGACCCCAAACAGCCAAAGGAATCCTGAGGAGTAATCAAAAGCTGTGGGGATTACGATCCCCAACTTCAAGCTCTATTACACCGTAATCAGAACAATTCAGTACTAGCACAAGAACAGACCCATACATCAATGGAGCAGAATAGAGAGCCCAGATATAAACCCAAGCATACATGGTCAATTAATATACAGTAAAGGAGCCATGGATATAGAATTGGGAAATGATAGCTCCTTCAACAACTGGTCTTGGCAAACTGGATGACTACATGTAAGAGAATGAAACAGGATTATTGTCTAACTCCATACACAAAGTAAACTCAAAATGGATCAAAGACCTGAATGTAAGTCATGAAACCATAAAACTCTTAGAAGAAAACATAGGCAAAAATCTCTTGAATATAAACATGAGCAACTTTTTCCTGAACGCATCTCCTCAGGCAAGGGAAACAAAAGCAAAAATGAACAAATGGGACTACATCAAACTAAAAAGCTCTGTACAGCAAAGGTCACAATCAGGAGAACAAAAAGGCATCCTACAGTATGGGAGAATATATTTGTAAATGACAAATCCGACAAGGGGTTAACATAAAAAATATGTAAAGTACTCATATACCTCAACACCATTAAAAAATGGGCAGAGGATATGAACAGACAGTTCTCCAAAGAAGAAATTCAGATGGCCAACAGGCACATGAAAAGATGCTCCACATCGCTAATTATCAGGGATATGCAAATTCAAACAACAATGAAATATCACCTCACACCAGTTAGGATGGTCAACATTGAAATGACTAGCAGCAACAAATGCTGGCAAGCATGTGGAGAAAGGAGAACCCTCCTATACTGCTGGTGAGAATGATGTAAACTAGTTCAACCATTGTGGAAAGAAGTACGGAGATTCCTCAAAAAACTAAAAATAGAAATACCATTTGACCCAGGAATTCCACTCCTAGGAATTTACCCAAACAAAAAAACTTCAGATTCAAGAAGTCATATGCACCCCTATGTTTATCACAGCACTATTTTCAATAACCAAGATATGGAAGCAACCTAAGTGTCCATCAGTAGATGAATGGATAAAGAGGAGGTGGTACTTATACACAATGGAACTATTCAGCCATAAGAAAGAAACAAATCCTGCCATTTGCAACGACATGGATGGAGCTAGAGGGTATTATGCTCAGTGAAATAAGTCAGGCAGAGAAAGACAAATATCAAATGATTACTCTCATTGTGGAGTCTAACAATGAAGCAAAATTGAAGGAACAAAACAGCAACAGACACACAGACTCCAAGAAAGGACTAACGGTTACCAAAGGGGACGGGTGAGGCAGGGTGGGCAGAGAGGGAGAGAGAAGGGGATTGAGGGGTATTATGATTATATATGGTGTGGTGGGGGCGGTCACAGGGAAGTCTGTGTAGCACAGAGAAGACAAGTAGTGACTCTGTGACATCTTACTACACTGACGGACAGTGACTTCAATGGGGTACGGGGCAGACTTGATAATATGGGTGAATGTAGTAACCACAATGTTTTTCATGTGAAACCTTCGTAAGAGTGTATAATCAATGATACCTTAAGAAAATTAAAAAAAGAAAGAAAAGTGATTCTGCCACCTCAAGGAAAACAACTTAAAGGCAATGGTAACATTCAAATTTTCAGTGAAAATAAGAATTTTGGAAATTTCATATCTGCCATCTTGATCTTGACAGCTTCCCACTATTTGAATTGGTTTTCTTATGAGAAAAATGATACTAACAAATGAGTTTTTGATATTGTAAAAAGAAATTTGTTAATGTTTAGAAGATCTACATAACTCAGTGCACTAGTATTTTTCAAATGACCAATGAATGTTACAGAATCATGCATAGTTAACAGACCAATGGATTTTCATGTAACAGAGCAAGAAATACTTACTGATATAAGGTTCTGAAGTCTACATTGAAGGAACCTTTAGAAAACTACCACTTATCCTGATATATATATATAATCAAATATTACTCAGCCATAAAAAAGAATGAAATCCCACTTTTTGGGACAACATGGATGGACCTAAAGGTATTATACTAAGTAAAATAAGCTAGACAGACAAAGACAAATACATGATTTCACTTACATGTGGAATCTAAAAAATCAAAACAAGCACACACAAGAAAACAGAAACAGACTGATAAATACAGAGAACAAACTGTTACTTGCCAGAGGGAAAGGATGGGGAATGGTTGAAATAGATTAAGAGGATTAAGAGATACAAACTTCCAGTTATAAAATAAGTAATAGGGATGTAAAGTAGAGCATAGGGAATGCAGTCAATAACATTGCACTAACTGTATGGTGACAGCTGCTTACCATAGTGGTGAGCATTTCATGTGTATGTTGAAATTGTGCTGTACACTTGAAACCAATATAATATTGTATGTCAACTATACTTGAAAATAAAAAAACTACCACTTATCCAGTTTTGATGTGGTATCAAAGACAAATATCTGTAATTACCTGAAAAGGCTATTAAAATACTGCTCTCTTTTCCAAAAGCATATTTTTATCAAGTCAGATTTACTTCATATTCTTCAACGTATCACCATAGACTGAAAGTCTATGATTTATGAGAATCCAGTTGTTTTAATAAAGACATACACTGAAGAGATTTTCAGAAATGTAAATGACGTGACTCTTCTAATTAAATTTGTTTCATAAAATATCATTTTAGTAATAATGTTATTGTGTTAACATGTAATGGCTTTATTACTGTTTTTTAAAATGAATTAATAATTTTTAAAGTCTGTCTTAATTTTCAATTTAGTAAGTATCAATAGATATGACCGACATAAAAAAGCTCTTTGAGGTTCTCAACAATTTTTAAAGTGTAAAAGGCTTCTGAGTCCAAGACTTTTGAGAACAACTGATCTGTTAGTTGTCATCTTTACTGCGCAACAGGATCTCTCCGACTACCGCCACCTCCTCCCTCCCTCTCCTCTCTCTCTCTCTCTCTCTCTCTCACACACACACACACACACACAAACGAATATAAAAAAGCAAAAAGCAAACATATTATTAGATGTCTGGGCCCTGTGTTGATCCTACTGAATCAAAATTCCAGCAGGCATTCTACTGTACATAAAAACTTCATTGGCGAGAACTTTGATCTGATTTGGCTCTTTAATAAAACACCACTTATTACTGCATATTTCAGAACATCCCTAAAAGTTTGTTTTACATTTTTTAAAATTATTACTTCTCATTACCATCTTTAGTAATAGCATCTTTCATTTTTATAGTTTTGAATGCTAATCCTTGTTCATTGTTATTGGCTTCCCTGCTTCTGAGAGAGATCACAGAAGGTGTTAACTGTCAAATTGAGGGTTTTTTTGTTTCATTTTCCTTCTTTTGCTTCTAACTTATAATAAACTCAACAGTAAGTTTTTTTTTTTAAGAGGGCATCTCTCATATTTATTGATCAAATGGTTGTTAACAACAATAAAATTCTGTATAGTGGGGTCAATGCTCAATGCACAATCATTAATCCATCTCAAGACTAATTCTCGTCAGTCTCCAATCTTCTGAAGCATAATGAACAGGTTCTTACATGGTGAACGAATTCTTACATAGTGAATAAGTTCTTAAATGGTGAACAGTACAAGGGCATTCATCACAGAAACTTTCGGTTTTGATCACGCATTATGAACTATGATCAGGACAAATATGAATATTCGTTTGATTTTTATACTTGATTTATATGTGGATCCCACATTTCTCCCTTTATTATTATTATTATTTTTATTTTTAATAAAATGCTGAAGTGGTAGGTAGATGCAAGATAAAGGTAGAAAACATAGTTTAGTGTTGTAAGAGAGCAATTGTAGATGATCAGGAGTGTGCCTGTAGACTATGTGCTAATCCGAGCTACACAAGGGCAATAAAATATCCACAGATGCAGAAGCTTTCTCTCAAAACAAGGGGGGGGGTGAGGTTCTAAGCTTCACCACTGTTGTTCCCCGATTTCAAACCTGATGGCCCCCCTGCAACTGTGCCTGTCTTAGGTTGTTCATCCCTTGAGGAATCTTACCCGTCTCTGGCTAACCAGTCATCTTCTGGGGCCATACAGGGAAATGTAAAGTTGGTAAGTAAGAGAGAAGCCATATTGTTTGAAAAGGTTAGCTTTTTACTTCTTTGCAGATTTATGCCCTGTGGCTTCTATGCCCAGCACTTGTCTCG
The DNA here is from genome assembly GCF_040802235.1 of Manis javanica. Lineage (NCBI taxonomy): Eukaryota > Metazoa > Chordata > Mammalia > Pholidota > Manidae > Manis > Manis javanica. The sequence goes on along the minus strand of NC_133167.1, from coordinate 59,201,473 downwards.
AGGTATCTTTACCACCTGGAGGAATTATGATGCTCGGTAAATTTGATATGAGGCACGAATTCTATTTAAGGGTTGTAATTAGGAAGGAACAAGAAAGCTATAGAGGTAGCATATGGAAGAAAACATGGGAGGATAGATTATTTCTTTGACATATCTTCTTGTAGAGTACCTTAAGCATGTATAGGTTTTAAACTACTAACTAACTTGCACACACATATTAACATAATAGGACTATGGTGACATAAACAAAGCAAATCTATAATTACCATCCATCTCCAGTGAAGCCAAGAAAACCAGTTAGGCACCCTAGGCATTTGTGAGAATTTGTCTATGATATGATGGATATTGTCCAACTGTACTTAAACAGTCTGAGAGAAATCAGACAAATTAAAGCAACCCATTTCTGGGATCTGTTCACATCCCATATGTTTTTTAACCGCAGATAGTCTATAGTCTTAAGATTTTGGAGCGCTACAACTTGCACCCCTCCCAACTCCTGGTTGAGTTCCAACAGTACAGATCCACTCAAATTCATTGTCTCACTGTATGCACATGCCAGCCTAGACATCTCCCTCCTCATTCCAATGGCAAGTCCAGGAAACGGTGGGATGGACGCAGCCACAACTGCAGCATCGCCTGGGTCCCTGTGGAGGCTTTTTGATGATCATCCGCCGGCACGAGTCCTCCAGAGAGTGCGGATGCCGAAAGCTCCTCCTCATATCGTATCTTAGTTCATTTTCTAGGTAACCAAGCTAGGCCTTGATCTTCTGCATAAAAACAAACAGATCCTTTGCCCACACTTTGACATGCCCTTTATATCACTGTGTAGAACTCATTGGAGGTCAGCACACAGGAACTGCTTTTTTTTTTTTTCTATTAAGAGAAAGGAATATTATCAGAAAAGAGTACCTCCATAGCTGATCATCTGACACCCTTTAAGTGATCAACGTTAAGGATATTTAAAGCACGCGTTGATCTTTGATTTACCAATAGTTTTATCGTATCAAGAAGTAATCCCCCTTTTCTTTCTTTCTTCTTTTTTAAATCTTTAATCTACACTTACATGAAGAATACTATGTTTACTATGCTCTCCCCTATACCAAGTCCCCCCTAAAAAACCACACTATACTCACTGTCCATCAGCATAGCAAAATGTTGTAGAATCACTACTTCTCCTCTCTGCGTTGTAGAGCCCATCCTCCCCTTTCTCCCTCCCCCACCATGCATGCTAATTTTAATGCCCCCCTTCTTCTTCCCCCATCTTATCCCTCCCTGCCCACCCATCCTCCCCAGTTCCTTTCCCTTTGGTACCTGTTAGTCCATTTTTGGATTCTGTAATTCCGCTACTGTTTTGTTCCTTCAATTTTTCCTTTGTTCTTATACTCCTCAGATGAGTGAAATCATTTGGTATTTCTCTTTCTCTGCTTGGCTTATTTCACTGAGCATAGTACTCTCCAGCTCCATCCATGTTGCTGCAAATGGTAGGATTTTCCCTCTTCTTATGGTTGAGTAGTATTCCATTGTGTATATGTACCACTTCTTCTTTATCCATTCATCTACCGATGGACACTTACGTTGCTTCCAATTTTTGGCTATTGTAAATAGTGCTGCGATAAACATAGGGGTGCATCTGTCTTTCTCAAACTTGATTGCTGCATTCTTAGGGTAAATTCCTAGGAGTGGAATTCCTGGGTCAAACGGTAGATCTGTTTTGAGCATTTTGATGAACCTCCATACTGCTTTCCACAGTGGTTGAACTAATTTACATTCCCACCAGCAGTGTAGGAGGGTTCCCCTTTCTCCACAGCCTTGCCAACATTTGTTGTTGTTTGTCTTTTGGATGGCAGCCATCCTTACTGGTGTGAGGTGATACCTCATTATAGTTTTAATTTGCATTTCTCTGATAATTAGCGATGAGGAGCATCTTTTCATGTGTCTGTTGGCCATCTGTATTTCTTTTTTAGAGTACTGTCTGTTCAGTTCCTCTGCCCATTTTTTAATTGGGTTATTTGTTTTTTGTTTGTTGAGGCGTGTGAGCTCTTTATATATTCTGGACGTCAAGCCTTTATCGGATCTGTCATTTTCAAATATATTCTCCCATACTGTAGGGTTCCTTTTTGTTCTATTGATGGTGTCTTTCGCTGTACAGAAGCTTTTCAGCTTAATGTAGTCAGTCCCACGTGCTCATTTTTGCTGTTGCTTTCCTTGCCCGGGGAGATATGTTCAAGAAGAGGTCACTCATGTTTATGTCTAAGAGGTTTTGCCTATGTTTTTTCCCAAGAGTTTAATGGTTTCATGACTTACATTCAGGTCTTTGATCCATTTTGAGTTTACCTTTGTATATGGGGTTAGACAAAGGTCCAGTTTCATTCTCCTATATGTAGCTTTCCAGTTTTGCCAGCACCATTTTGCCATTGTATGTCCATGGCTCCTTTATCAAATATTAATTGACCATACATGTTTGGGTTAATGTTTGGAGTCTCTAATCTGTTCCACTGGTCTGTGGCTCTGTTCTTGTGCCAGTACCAAATTGTCTCGATTACCATGGCTTTGTAATAGAGCTTGAAGTTGGGGAGTGAGATCCCCCCTACTTTATTCTTCTTTTTCAGGATTGCTTTGGCTATTTGGGGTCTTTGGTGTTTCCATATGACTATTTGAATTATTTGTTCCAGTTCATTGAAGAATGTTGCTGGTAATTTGAGAGGGATTGCATCAAATCTGTATATTGCTTTGGGCAGGATGGCCATTTTGACGATATTAATTCTTCCTAGCCATGAGCATGGGATGAGTTTCCATTTGTTAGTGTCCCCTTTAATTTCTCTTAAGAGTGACTTGTAGTTTTCAGGGTATAGGTCTTTTACTTCTTTGGTTAGGTTTATTCCTAGGTATTTTATTCTTTTTGATGCAATGGTGAATGGAATTGTTTTCCTGATTTCTCTTTCTATTGGTTTATTATTAGTGTATAGGAAAGCTACAGATTTCTGTGTGTTAATTTTGTATCCTGCAACTTTGCTGTATTCCGATATCAGTTCTAGTACTTTTGGAGTGGAGTCTTTAGGGTTTTTTATGTACAGTATCATATCATCTGCAAATAGTGACAGTTTAACTTCTTCTTAACCAATCTGGATTCCTTGTATTTCTTTGTTTTGTCTGATCTGATTGCCGTGGCTAGACCTCCAGTACTATGTTCAATAACAGTGGGGAGAGTGGGCATCCCTGTCTGGTTCCCGATCTCAGAGGAAATGCTTTCAGCTTCTCGCTGTTCAGTATAATGCTGGCTGTGGGTTTATCATATATGGCCTTTATTATGTTGAGGTACTTGCCCTCTATTCCCATTTTGCTGAGAGTTTTTATCATGAATAGATGTTGAATTTTGTCAAATGCTTTTTCAGCATCTATGGAGACGATCATGTGGTTTTTGTCTTTCTTTTTGTTGATTTGGTGGATGATGTTGATGGATTTTCGAATGTTGTACCATCCTTGCATCCCTGGGATGAATCCCACTTGGTCATGGTGTATGATCCTTTTGATATATTGTTGAATTCTGTTTGCTAATATTTTATTAAGTATTTTTGCATCTACATTCATCAGGGATATTGGTCTGTAATTTTCTTTTTTGGTGGGCTCTTTGCCTGGTTTTGGTATTAGAGTGATGTTGGCTTCATAGAATGAGTTTGGGAGTATTCCCTCCTCTTCTATTTTTTGGAACACTTTAAGGAGAATGGGTGTTATGTCTTCTCTGTGTGTCTGATAAAATTAAATCCGTCCGGCCCCGGGATTTTGTTCTTGGGTAGTTTTTTGATTACCGTTTCAATTTCTTTGCTCGTAATTGGTTTGTTTAACTTTTGTGTTTCTTCCTTGGTCAGTCTTGGGAGGTTTTATTTCTCTAGGAAGTTGTCCATTTCTTCTTGGTTTTCCAGCTTGTTGGCATATAGGTTTTCATAGTAGTCTTTAATAATTCTTTGTGTTTCTGTGGAGTCTGTCGTGATTATTCCGTTCTCATTTGTGATGCTGTTGATTTGTGTTGTTTCTCTTTTTCTCTTAATAAGTTTGGCTAGAGGCTTATCTATTTTGTTTATTTTCTCAAAGAACCAGCTCTTGGTTTTGTTGATTTTCGCTACTGTTTTATTCTTCTCAATTTTGTTTATTTCTTCTCTGATCTTTATTATGTCCCTCCTTCTGCTGACTTTAGGCCTCTCATTTGTTCTTCTTTTTCCAGTTTCGATAATTGTGATGTTAGACTATTCATTTGGGATTGTTCTTCCTTCTTCAAGTGTGCCTGGATCGCTATATATTTTCCTCTTAAGACTGCTTTTGCTGCATTCCACAGAAGTTGGGGCTTTGTGTTGTTGTTGTCATTTGTTTCTATATATTCCTCGATCTCTATTTTAATTTCTTCATTGATCCATTGATTATTTAGAAGCATGTTGTTAAGCCTCCATGTGTTTGTAAGCCTTTGTGTTTTCTCTGTAGAATTTATTTCTAGTTTTATACGTTTGTGGTCTGAAAAATTGGTTGGTAGAATTTCAATATTTTGGAATTTACTGAGGCTCTTTTTGTGAGCTAGTATGTGGTCTATTCTGGAGAAAGTTCCATGTGCACTTGAGAAGAATGTATATCCTGTTGCTTTTAGATGTAGAGTTTTATGGATGTCTATTAGGTCCATCTGTTCTAGTGTGTTGTTCAGTGCCTGTGTGTCCTTACTTATTTTCTGCCTGGTGCATCTATCCTTTGGGGTGAGTGGTGTGTTGAAGTCTCCTAAAATGAATGCATTGCAGTCTGTTTCCCTCTTTAGTTCTGTTAGTATTTGTTTCACATATGCTGGTGCTCCTGTGTTGGGTGCATATATATTTAGAATGGTTATATCCTCTTGTTGGACTGAGCCCTTTATCATTATGTAGTGTCCTTCTTTATCTCTTGTTAATTTCCTTGTTTTGAAGTCTATTTTGTCTGATATTAGTACTGCAACCCCTGCTTTCTTCTCACTGTTGTTTGCCTGAAATATGTTTTTCCATCCCTTGACTTTTAGTCTGTGCCTGTCTTTGGGCTTGAGGTGAGTTTCTTGTAAGCAGCATATAGATGGGTCTTGCTTTTTTATCCATTCTATTACTCTGTGTCATTTCATTGGTGCATTAAGTCCATTTACGTTTAGGGTGACTATTGAGAGATATGTACTTATTGCCATTGCAGGCTTTAGATTCGTGGTTACCAAAGGTTCAAGGTTAGCTTCTTTAGTATCTTACTGCCTAACTTAGCTCACTTATTGAGCTGTTATATGCACTGTCTGGAGATTCTTTTCTTCTCTCCCTTCTTATTCCTCCTCCTCCATTCTTCATATGTTGTGTGTTTAGTTCTGTGCTCTTTTTAGGAGTGCTCCCATCTAGAGCAGTCCCTATAAGATGCCCTGTAGAGGTGGTTTGTGGGAAGCAAATTCCCTCAGCTTTTGCATGTCTGGGAATTGTTTAATCTCCCCATCATATTTAAATGATAGTCATGCTGGATACAGTATCTGTGGTTCAAGGCCCTTCTGTTTCATTGCATTAAATATATCATGCCATTCTCTTCTGGCCTGTAGGGTTTCTGTCGAGAAGTCTGATGTTAGCCTGATGGGTTTTCCTTTATAGATGACCTTTTTCTTTCTAGCTGCCTTTAATACTCTTTCCTTGTCTTTGATCCTTGCCGTTTTAATTATTATGTGTCTTGGTGTTGTCCTCCTTGGATCCTTTCTGTTGGGGGTTCTGTGTATTTCCGTGGTCTGTTCGATTATTTCCTCCCCCAGTTTGGGGAAGTTTTCAGCAATTATTTCTTCAAAGAGACTTTTCTATCCCTTTTCCTCTTTCTTCTTCTTCTGGTATCCCTATAATACGAATATTATTCCTTTTGGATTGGTCACATAGTTCTCTTAGTGTTGTTTCGTTCCTGGAGATTCTTTTATCTCTCTCTATGTCAGCTTGTATACATTCCTGTTCTCTCGTTTCTATTCCTTCAATGGCTTCTTGCATCTTATCTATTCTGCTTATAAATCCTTCCAGGGTTTGTTTCACTTCTGTGATCTCCTTCCTGACATCTGTGATCTCCCTCCGGACTTCATCCCACTGCTCTTGCATTTTTCTCTGCATCTCATCCCATTGCTCTTGCATTTTTCTCTGCAGCTCTGTCAGCATGTTCATGATTTTTATTTTGAATTCTTTTTCAGGAAGACTGGTTAGGTCTGTCCCCTTCTCAGGTGTTGTCTCTGTGATCTTTGTCTGCCTGTAGTTTTGCCTTTTCATAGTGATAGAGATAGTTTGCAGAGCTGGTACAAGTGACAGCTGGGAGAGCTTTACTTCTTGTTGGTTTGTGGCCTTCCTCTCCCCCTTCATGAGGCGCTGGGTTCTCGCAGGTGTGGATGTGGTCTGGATGTTGTCCAGTGTTCTCTGGTCTCTATTTTAGGAAGAGTTGGCTTTGTTATATTTTCATAGATATATGTGGTCTTGGGAGATTTCCGCTGCTCTACTCACGCTGCCATCCTGGCTCCTCAACAGTAAGTTTTACATATAGTCTCTAGAGTATTGATTTGAAAAACACTTCAACTGTCTTCTAAATCTTGTTTGTTTAGGAGGTGACTATCAGCTCAGAGGTTTTTTTTGTCAATTTCAAAAAGCTAAGTAAGCTTCAACTTTGACAATGAAATGCTAATACGCACTTTGAAGACTGAAAAGATGAAATTCTGAAAATGTCAACCTAAATTTAAGTGAACTGTTGAAAATGTAAAAGTATGCCAACTTATCTTAAATATAATAAATGTAACATGCCTTATATACATCTTTGTTACCAGTACATTTCATTAATACACAGATAAGTTAAGTTACCCACTTAATATGGTTCTATTATAAAAACTTCAAAGAAATTTGCCCATATGTCACTTTACTAAGTATACTATGATTTAAAATTCATATGCTGAATTGACAGCTTTGCAAATTTATGTATAAATTACACTATTAGGTAAGTATAAAATCCTTTCTTATTTACTTTTGTTTTTGTTTTGTTGTTTCTATGAGAGGAACAAAACCATTTGGATTTGTACGTTTCTGTGGGATTTAGAGATAAAAGACGTGAGGGTACAACTTGGCAGAAGTAACCATTACAGAACTAAATTATACTATGGGGAAGGATATTTTGTTTCTTTTTTTATATTAAAAAATTCAATAGTCATAGCTTTTCTTATTCTGCAAATTGGAATTCTTTATTCTTTTAACGTGTTAAGAGTTTGTTTCAAACACTGAGCATAAGAGCCACAGTTCTACAGTGATGGGCCTCAGTGGGTAAAGGGCCCACATGAACCACTTCAACTTCCTTTGGACAAATTTCATGGTGTTTTAACTTTTCACTTTTGAGGAATCTAATCACTCAAAATGCAGTGATCCACTTGTCTAAATACTAACAGAGTCCAATGTTCAGTCTCTGCCATGACACTGAAGGGCACTTGGTGGAAGGGTCTGGTGGTCCTCTGTGATTTCATTTTTAAAAATAAAAAATGTACTGTTAAAATGCACCTCTCAAATCCCTTGATAACTCTCCATAAGCCTATCAACCCACAAGATAGCCATGTCGTCGTAATACCTACCATCAGAAGGATTGCTATTAACATTAAAGGAGATATAACCTGGTAAAGTACTTAGCACACTTTCTGATGTATGAAGGCTCAATAAAAGTTATTTCTATTATTATTCTTAGTTTTATAGCCCATAGAAATGCATATTGGGCAGCTAGAAGAGACTTTCAATTTCCTGAAGCCAAAGGAAATTATGTCACTGGCTCAAAAACGTACTGTCCTAGTCAGTAGCAGAGACAAGTCCATATTTTAATCTGCATGTTTTCAGTCACTCTAAACTATTAGAATTGTAAGTTCTCAGAAGTAAAGAACCTTAAGTGTGAAAAACCTCTTGAGGGTTAGCAAAGAAAACTTATGGGTTGTAAATGATGACAGCTAGAAGGGATAAGAATGTCATTTAGGATGCTGAGTCCTTCATTTTACATTTAACCAGAGAAGTTAATGACATACTTCAAGAAACACCATTAGTTAAAGTCATAAGACAAGGATCCAGTTCTACTGTCCCAAGGAGATGACCAATAAAAAAATGGTTGTTTTGGAATGTGTGTGGGAATGGCTGCATAAATAGGATATATGATGATAATTAAAGCTCTTTCTGAAGTGCTTCTATTTCAGGAATAAAGGTACTTCTTTATAGAAAATGAGTATCATAAAATAAGCAATTAAACAAAACCTCAAAAAATAAGAAATTAAGGAAAGGAAATGGATAGAGACATTTGAACCAGATCCTATGGGATGCTCCAAAATATGACCAAACACTAGCATATATGGCTATAGGAATTCTTTTACAAGTCTTAACATCAGATGAAATGTTAAAGTTCCTATTAAATATTCTGCCCTACAGAGAGAAAAATCCATTTATCTTAAAAGTTTAGAATATTTTTGCACGAAACCAAAGTATTTAAAATTTAAAACACTTGTTTACAATTTAGTATCACTATGAATTAAAAAACATATATGAAAAAAATCACCTACTACAAAATAATTATGAAGACTGCTTCCAAATAAAGTAGCTGTCATATTCATTAGCTAGGCAAAAGCATTTTGGGAGTTTTATCTGTAAAGCATACAAAGGGAATTCGCAATTCACCTTGAAATGAGTGGTAATTAGAATGTTATGTCTACAAGATAGCAAAAATGGTTCTGGTGTAGATAATAGTTTCAGTTAAGCCCCCTGCACACATGGCAGATGGAAATGATAGAAATACTTTCCCCTCATAAGACTTCATTAACTTGGAATTGGTTAACTCTGAAGAGTAGACAAGCTTGGCTATTACATATGATGCTAATGTACAGCTTTTTATATTCAAAAAATTCAGAAATATGTTTCTCTCATGTAAAAGTTTTGTATATTTTACAATACAGACTAGTTCAAGAAAAACAATTATATATGCTTTTAACTTATCCCTAAAGTTAATTAACTTATAAAGTTAAATTTCTGGTTATTTTTATTCCTAAAGAAATATTTAGGGAATTAAACATGCTAGAAACAAATCCTTTATTTGAAAAGGCTATTTATCAATAAACAAAATTCCGAATTTAGGAAATTTATTAAAATGACTCTAGAATAATCTGAATTACACTAATCTGAACTAAGCCAAAGAAACATTTTTACTTAATGTTTTTAAAAAAAGATTACTTAAAGGAAGGGAGCAAAGATGGTGGCATGAGTAGTTCAGTGGAAATCTCCTCCCAAAAACATATATACTTTTGAAAATACAACAAATACAACTATTACTAAAAGAGAGACCAGTGGATACAGTACAACAGTCAGGCTACATCTACATCTGCAAGAACTCAGCATCACACGAAGGGGGTCAGAAACAAGCCGTGGCCCGGCGGGACCCGAATGCTCCCCTACCCCAAAACCCGGCGGGAAGAAAGGAGTCGGAGTGGAGAGGGAGTGAAAGCAAAAGACTGCTAAACAACCAGCTCTAGAAATTACACTGGGAGCGCAGACACAAGGTGCAAAGGGTGCTGGATATTAGAGAAATGGAAAAGCAAAACCTGTGGGAAGGTCCCTGCAACTGGCACCCCTGAGACAAAAGAAAAGCAAGTGCTTTTTGCAAGTCTCAAAGGGACAGGGACCTCACAGCTGGACGAAGTTGTCCTGACACAGGCACCCCAGCACCTGGGAATCCGGGGAACTCTAGGCGACCTATCCCCCTGGGTGGCAGCGCAGCTCTGAAGCCCTTCACAGTGATAAGCAGCCTGCCAGTCATTCCCCCAACTGGTGCAGACTCCGACACACTGGCCCAGTAGTGGAAGAGCAGCAGCACGCACTGGGTGCAGCAGTGCCACAGGGGCCCAGGAGTAGACCACATGAGCCAGAGGCGGCAGCAGCCGAGCAGCCCAAGACTGGCCTGCATGAGCGGGTGGCGGTGGCAGTGCCCGAGCAGCCCAGGACCAGCCCACATAAGCCAACACTGGCGGCAACAGGGCAGCCTACGTGAGCCCGCGGCGGTGGCGCCACAGGTGACAGGGAGCGGCCTGTGAGAGCCCACAGCGGCGGTGACCGAGTGGCCTGGGAGTGGCCCATGCACACTGGTGGCAGCAGTGCCAGGGAGGCCCGGGAGCAGCCTGTGTGTGCTGGCGGCGGTAGCGCCAGAGGGGCCCGGAAGCAGCACGTGCGCGGGCAGCACCAGAGGGGAGGGGGAGAGGCCCGTGCGAGCCTGCAGTGATGGCGACCAAGCAGCCTGGGAGTGGCCCACGTGTGCGAGCAGCAGCGGCACCAGAGGGGTACGGGAGCAGCCTGGGCATACCTGCGGCAGCGCCAGAGGGGCCTGAGTGCAGCCTGCACACGCAGGCAGTGGTGAAGCCAGAGGGGCCTGGGAGTGGCCCGCGGGAGCCGGTGGCGGTGGCGGAGGAGCAGCCCAGGAGCAGTCGCGCCCCCAGCAGCCGCCCCGAATCTTAGCCTGGCGCACAGTCGACTGGGGCCAGACCCAAAGGCTGCTGCTGGCACACAGCTGCTCGGCAGGGGCACCACTTTCGCAGGGGAGTGCACCTGGTGTGCCTGCCACTCCCTGCAGGGCTCTGTGCTACTATGACGGAGACCGCACCCACAGCAGTTTAGGGGATTAATCCAGATGCTGCTCCAGGAGTGCAGGTAACCAACACAGGCAGCGCAGAAGGGAAGGCGACCGACAAGCAGGAAAGGACTTTGTTCTCCCAGCTGACACATGCACTACCTACCTACAGCTACCTCTATCACCATGAAAAGGCAGAAGAAAGATTTTAGTCCAGTCCAAAATAGGCCAGACAACCCCTGAGAGAGGGCCTGGGGAGATAGACCTATCCAATCTCCCCAAAAAAGAATTCAAAATAAAGGTCATAACCATGGTGCTGGATCTGCAGAGAAATATGCAAGAGCTAAAGGAGCAAGTACAGAGGGAGACTACAGAAATAAAACAATCTCTGGAAGGACTTAAGAGCAGACTGGACGAGGTGCAAGAGGCCGTTAATGGAATAGAAATCAGAGAACAGGAAACACAGAGAAGCTGACACAGAGAGAGATAAAAGGATCTCCAGGAATGAAACAATATTGAGAGAACTGTGTGACCAATCCAAATGGAACACTATTTGCATTACAGGGGTACCAGAAGAAGAAGAGAGAGAAAAATGGATAGAAAGTGTCGTTGAAGAAATAACTGCTGAAAACATCCCCAAGCTGGGGAGGGAGATAGTCGTTCAGACTACATTCAGCACACAGAACTCCCAACAGAAGGGACAAAAAGAGGACAACACCAAGACACAGAATAATTAAAATGGCAACGATCAAGGACAAGGACAGAGTATTAAAGGCAGCCAGAGAGAGAAAAAAGGTCACCTACAAAGGGAAACCCATCAGGTTATCATCAGATTTCTCAACAGAAACCTTACAGGCCAGAAGAGAATGGCATGATATATTTAATGCAATGAAACAGAAGGGCCTTGAACTAGGAATACTGTATCCAGCATGACTGTTATTTAAACATGAAGGAGGGATTAAACAATTCCCAGCAAGCAAAAGTCAAGGGAATTTGCCTTCCACAAACTACCTCTACAGGGTATTTTAGAGGGACTGCTCTAGATTGAAGCTCTCCTAAGGCTAAATAGATGTCATCAGAGAAAATAGAATCACAACAAAGAAAGCAGACCAACCAAATACTAACTAAAGGCAAAAAATAAAATCAACTACCCACAAAAGCAGTCAAAGGAAACACAAAAGAGCACAGAATAAAACACCAAACATATAAAGAATGGAGGAGGAAGAATAAGAAGGGAGAGAAATAAAGAATCATCAGACAGTGTTTATAATAGCTCAATAAGCGAGTTAAGTTAGACAGTAAGATAGTAAGGAAGCTAACCTTGAACCTTTGGTAACCACGAACCTAAAGCCTGCAATGGCAATAAGAACGTATCTTTCAATAATCACCATAAATGTAAATGGACTGAATATACCAATCAAAAGACACATAGTAATAGAATGGATAAAAAAGCAAGACCCATCTATATGCTGCTTAAAAGAGACTCACCTCAAACCCAAAGACATGCACAGACTAAAAGTCAAGGGATGGAAAACGATATTTCATGCAAACAACAGGGAGAAAAAAGCAGGTGTCGCAGTACTAGTATCAGACAAAATAGACTTCAAAACAAGAAAATCAGAAGAGATAAAGAAGGACATTAAATAATGATAAAGGGGTCAGTCCAACAAGAGGATATAACCATTATAAATATATATGCACCCAATACAGGAGCACAAGCATATGTGAAACAAATACTAACAGAATTAAAGGAGGAAACAGAATGCAATGCATTCATTTTGGGAGACGTCAACACACCACTCACTCAAAGCAATAGATCCACCAGACAGAAAATAAGTAAGGACACAGAGGCACTGAACAACACACTAGAACAGATGAACTTAATAGACATCTATAAAACTCTACATCCAAAAGCAACAGGATACACATTCTTCTTAAGTGCACATGGAACATTCCCCAGGATAGACCATATACTAGGCCACAAAAAGAGCCTCAGTAAATTAAAAAAGATTGAAATCCTACCAACCAACTTTTCAGACCACAAAGGTATAAAACTAGAAATAAATTGTACAAAGAAAACAAAAAAGCCCACAAACACATGGAGGCTTAACAACACACTCCTAAATAATCAATGGATCAATGACCAAATAGAGATCAAGCAATATATGGAAACAAATGACAACACCACCACAAAGCCCCAACTTCTGTGGAATGCAGCAAAAGCAGTCTTAAGAGGAAAGTATATAGCAATCCAGGCATATTTAAAGAAGAACAATCCCAAATGAATAGTCTAACGTCACAATTATCGAAATTGGAAAAAGAAGAACAAATGAGGCCTAAAGTCAGCAGAAGGAGGGATATATAATAAAGATCAGAGAAGAAATAAATAAAATTGAGAAGAATAAAACAATAGAAAAAAATCAACGAAACCAAGAGGTGGTTCTTTGAGAAAATAAACAAAGTAGATAAGCCTCTAGCCAGACTTATTAAGAGAAAAAGAGAATCAACACACATCAAGAGATTCAGAAACGAGAAAGGAAAAATCAGGACGGTCCCCACAGAAATACAAAGAATTATTAGAGTATACTATGAAAACCTATATGCTAACAAGCAGGAAAACCTAGAAAAAATGGACAATTTCCTAGAAAAATACAACTTTCCAAGACTGACCAAGGAAGAAACACAAAATCTAAACAAACCAATTACGAGCAATGAAATTGAAGCGATAATGAAAAAACTACCCAAGAACAAAATCCCCGGGCCAGATGGATTTAACTCGGAATTTTATCAGACATATAGAGAAGACATAATACCCATTCTCCTTAAAGTTTTCCAAAAAATAGAAGAGGAGGGAATCCTCCCAAACTCATTCTATGAAGCCAACATCGTCCTAATACCTAAACCAGGCAAAGACTCCACCAAAAAAGGAAACTACAGAACAATATCCCTGATGAACATAGACTTAGAGGATATTAACAAATGATAACTCATCCCATGCAAAAATACTCAACAAAATATTAGCAAACTGAATTAAAAAATACACCATGACCAAGTAGGATTCATCCCAGGGATGCAAGGATGGTACAACATTTGAAAATCCATCAACATCATCCACCACATAAACAAAAAGGACAAAAATCACACGATCATCTCCATAGATGCTGAAAAAGCATTCAACAAAATTCAACATCCATTCATGATAAAAACTCTCAACAAAATGGACATAGAGGGCAAGTACCTCAACATAATAAAGGCCATATATGATAAACCCACAGCCAACATCATACTGAACAGCAAGAACCTGAAAACTTTTCCTCTGAGATTGGGTACAAGACAGCGATGCCCACTCTCCCCACTGTTATTTAACATAGTACTAGAGGTCCTAGCTGTAGCAATTAGACAAAAAACAAAGAAATACAAGGAATCCAGATTGGTAAGAAATTAAACTGTCACTATTTGCAGATGACATGATACTGCACATAAAAAAACCCTAAAGACTCCACTCCAAAAGTACTAAAACAAATATCGGAATTCATCAAAGTTGCAGGATACAAAATTAACACACAGAAATCTGTGGCTTTCCTATACACTAACAATGAATCAGTAGAAAGAGAAATCAGGAAAACAATTCCATTCACAAAAGCATCAAAAAGAATAAAATACCTAAGAATAAACATAACCAAGGAAGTGAAAGACCTATACCCTGAAAACTATAAGATGCTCCTAAGACAAATTAAAGAGGACACTAACAAATGGAAACTCATCCCATGCTTCTGGCGAGGAAGAATTAATATTGTCAAAATGGCCATCCTGCCCAAAGCAATATACAGATTTGCTAAAATCCCTATCAAATTACCAACAGCATTCTTCAATGACCTGGAACAAATAGTTCAAAAATTCATATGGAACCACAAAAGACCCCAAATAGCCAAAGCAATCCTGAGAAGGAAGAGTAAAGTAGGGGGATCTCGCTCCCCAACTTCAAGCTCTACAACAAACCCACAGTAATGAAGACAATTTGGTACTGACACAAGAACAGAGCAACAGACCAGTGGAACAGATTAGAGACTCCAAACATTAACCCAAACATATATGGTCAATTAATATACGATAAAGGAGCCACGGACATACAGTGGGGAAACGACAGTCTCTTCAACAGATGGTGCTGACAAAACTGGACAGCTACATGTAAGAGAATGAAACTGGATCATTGTCTAACCTCACACACAACAGTAAATTCGAAATGGATCAAACACTTGAACATAAGTCATGAAACCATAAAACTCTTAGAAAAAAACATAGGCAAAAATCTCTTAGACAAACATGAGCGACTTCTTCATGAACATATCTCCCTGGGCAAGGGAAACAAAAGCAAAAATGAACAAGTGGGACTATATCAAGCTGAAAGGCTTCTGTACAGCAAAGGAACATTGATAGAACAAAAAGCTATCCTACAGTATGGGAGAATATATTCATAAATGACAGATCCGATAAAGAGTTGACATCCAAAATACATAAAGAGCTCATGTACCTCAACAAACAAAAAGCAAATAATCCAATTAAAAAATAGGCAGAGGAGCTGAATAGACAGTTCTCCAAAGAAGAAATTCAGATGGCCAACAGACACAGGAAAAGATACTCCACATCACTAATCATGAGAAATGCAAATTAAAACCACAATGAGATATAACCTCACACTAGTAAGGATTGCCACTATCCAAAAGACAGACAACAACAAATGTTGGTGAGGTTGTGGAGAAAGGGGAACCCTCCTACACTGCTGGTGGGAATGTAAACTAGTTCAACCATTGTGGAAAGCAGTATGGAGGTTCCTCAAAAAGCTCAAAATAGAAATATTATTTGACCCAGGAATTCCACTTCTAGACATTTACCTTAAGAATGCAGCAGCCCAGTTTGAAAAAAAACAGCTGCACCCCTATGTTTATCGCAGCACTATTTACAATAGCCAAGAAATGGAAGCAACCTAAGTGTCCATCAGTAGATGAATGGATAAAGAAGATGTGGTACAGATACACAATGGAATATTATTCAGCCATAAGAAGAAAACAAATCCTACCATTTGCAACAACATGGATGGAACTAGAGGGTATTATGCTCAGTGAAATAAGCCAGGCGGAGAAAGACAAGTACCAAATGATTTCACTCGTATGTGGAGTATAAGAACAAAGAAAAACTGAAGGAACAAAACAGCAGCAGAATCACAGAACCCATGAATGGACTAACAGTTACCAAAGGGAAAGGGACTGGGGAGGATGGGTGCGAAGGGAGGGATAAGGGCAGGGACAAAGAAAGGTGGCATTATGATTAGCATGTATAATGTGGTGGGGGGGGCCCTGGGAGGGCTGTATAACACAGAGAAGACAAGTAGTGATTCTACAGCATTTTACTACGCTGACGGACAGTTACTGTAATGGGGGTTTGTGGGGGGGACTTGGTGAACGGGGGAGCTTGGTAAGCATAGTGTTCTTCATGTAATTGTACATTAATGATGGCAAAAAAAAGAAAAAAAAAGATTACTCAAGGAAGATCCAAAAAGCATGGACAGCATTCAGGAAAAAGAGCACTGCTTGCCAATCAGCTAAGCACAAACTTCCTGGGAAAAAGAGTTTTTCTCTCTGTACCCCAATTTCTTCATCATTTAAAGTGAGGATAATCTTTAAATTTCTTTTTAATATTCTGGGTATACAAGACAGAAAATTAGCTTCATGAGAAGATCCATGATTGTCCTCTTTCATCCTGGTACCAAATTGGATACTTCATAAATATTTATAAAATGAATGAAAAAATATATTAACGGAGTGGCTAAATAACTATTATATATGAACCTTTTGAAATATTAAACAGACATTTAAAATGATACAGCAGAAATACATTTATTCATGTAGAAATGTTTTTTTATAACCTAACAGCCAATAAAGCAAATACAAAATAGTTTATATAAGAAACGTGTTCTCTTTCTCTCTTACACACATAAACTCTAGAAGGATAAAGAACAGAATATTATTGATTATATTATCCATCAATAGTGGGACTTGGTGTGATTTTAATGTTATTGTTTATTTTTTTAAATAACATGATTTATTTGTACAGTAAGAATATAAAAGTTTCAAATAATTAATGTTTAAGTCTTGAAGAAAATCAATCAAAATGTTAACAGTTGTCTTTGGATGGTGGGGTTGTAAGTAATCCCCTCTCCTTTCTTTTTTTTACTTCATACTTTTCATATATTTTACAAAGAACATATATTTCTTCAAGACTCAGGAAAAACTCTTAATTAGATGTATCAACACAATTCATTTTTTAAATTTAAGAGCAGTTGTAGGCAATATGATTGGACTTCTTCACAAATACTACCTTATACATATTGGTGTAACATGGTAAGCTAGCCAGTAAAAATAAAACATTTCTACAATTCTCTACTACTTTCACAAGGTGGTGCTCTCCTCGCCACCACTATTCCCCTTCCTCCTCACCTGAGGAAACACTAGACCTCCACAATGTGGCCAACAAATTATGCAAAGTCCCAAGAGAGCGTCCCAAGAAGAGGTTTTGAGGCCCTGAGACTTGCCTGCTTAGGGAGCAGTTCCAGATCCCCAGAGGACCTGCTCTAGTCCAACTATATTGAAATTCATTGCTAAGATTAATATGCAAATAATTTAATCTGTTTGTTAAGAAATCAGAGTGAAGTCAAGGTTCTGCTTATATTAAAATTCCCCTCATTCATTCACATTCCAATAGGCTTTTCTGAGGGAGACAGATGAATTTATAACCACCTCTCCAGAACTTTTCTGCAGTCCATAGTTCACCCATATGAGCTTATTTCACAAGCGAATGTTATTCTCTACCTGGGACTGAGCAGGGGAGAACACTAGTCTATAGGACTCCTGAGTGGGTTGCATCTGCATGTTTCAGAAATGCAGGAAGAAAAATCTAAGTGCCTTAGTTGTCTCAAAAAAGCTTTCGTGGTGTTCCACAGGGAATTCTGGAATCATACCACTGCCAAGAATGCCTTTTCCCCTCTGAGGAGACTGGGATGGGGGAGCAGAAATGGTAGTATCTCTCACTGTGACATGTGGTACAGTTCACATTCACAGAGTAGGGAACACTCTACTTTCCTATCAACTTTGACTGAGACTAACACCTGCTGTGGGACCTATTCCAGTCCAGAGAAGAAGGGCAAGGGGACAGCAGTTATTAAAGGAGGGCTGGCTGAGTGCACCTGGTCCAGGTCCAAGATCTCAGCAGAGCAGAGAAGATCTTCCTTCCTAAACCTACGAATCATCTTTCATTGTGCACCCAAATGTATAAAAGTCCTTATTACAGATTGAAAAGTGGAGAGTCTATAGTGAGGATTGAAACCTTCAACAAATTACAGTGCCTTGTAATCACTACTACACACCAGTAATTTCTTTGTTACTCATATCTCACTAAAAAAAATGACCAGTGAAATTTTACTCTAAAATCAGAGAAAAGGAAGGTAGATATTTAAAGATACTAAGATGAAGTACTTACAATAGATAAAAAGAGAAAAAAATGAAGGTAAAGAGCGCTACAAATATGAAAAACTAAAAAGTTAAATAGGATGTCATTGGTCATATCAACACTTAAAAAAAAATTCTTGTCCTGATAGAAATCTAATCAGTGGTTGCCCTAGGGCAGGAAGTAGGGGTGGGATTTTCTACAAAGGGGCACTAGGGAACTTTCTGGAGTAACGAAATGTTCTGTATCTGATGTAGTGGTGGCTACACAGGCAATATACGTTTACCAAAGCTCATCAAACTGTACATGTAACTGTGTGCCTATTCCAGTCCATTTTACTCTATGTAAATTATGCTTCGGTAAAGTTGACTTATTAAAAAATTCTTGGAAAATAACCCTATAAAAAGATATGGGCTCATTGCAGTTTCCACATTACAAGAAAAAACAGAACTTTCTCAAGGGATAGAGGAGTACAGTTTTTTCCTCACTATGAACTTCGGCAGCAGCCCAAAGTCATTCTACAGTCATTAAGCAAACTATACCTACAACTGGGATCCCTTCCTGTTGAGTGGGTGAAAGGAAGGGAAGTGTACATCTCTTACGATGGTGCTAAACAATCTGCAGCTTGTATAAATGCTTCTGCTTCTGGAGGGAAATTTCATAGCAGTGGTAACCTTTTATCAAACATTGCTGGTAAATAAGTACAAGTTACAGTAACATAGAAATTATCTAGGAAAATGTTTAAGATGTATGAGATATAAAATTTAATCAAGTAAACGAGGTAAACAGGAACTAGAGCATTTAGCGAATTTATAGATAGTTACAGAAGTTAAGGAAATAAGAGTTATGTAACCTGGTTTGATTCATGTGACTGAACAAATCACAGTAAAAATAATGTAGCAGCACACTTCAAAGGAGACAAGCAGGGCACGATTAGTAGTTGTTATTAAAGTCTATAATTTCATAGTGAATCTATTTTTGCAATAAATGCTCAGCTTTAGAGCATTTCTGCCCAATTGTAGTAACTTGAAGGAGACCCAAGAAGGGTTAAGGGCTAATTTATAGAAATTATAAAACAATTATAATTATAAAAACAATTAAGTTTTTATAACGTGCCGAAGGAAAGGCTCAGGGCATAACTCTGAGAGGTCCAAATGTTAGGGGGACAGAGAAACGACTCCAAGTATAAAGGGGAAACATGATGGAGCAAAAAGCATAAGATTAGAATTACAGTTTACATCACTGAGTATGAGAGCTAATGTAAGGATTTACTGAAACTGGACAGCGGATTCTAAGAAATGCCCACGAAGTTAATTTGTGTGCAACATGGGAAGGCCAGGTGATTGCCTGATAGTCTCAGCTTGCTTTGGACCTCAAAATGCTATCACATTCCTAAAGCCACCAGAATTGATTTGTTTCACAAGGTTAAATGGATGGGGATCTTGCCACCAATGATTATTTCCCCACCAAAATGCTAAAGACTCCGAAATAGCAATGGTGTAAGAATTTCTGATAGCTTCCTTTTCCAACCCTCAAACTGGTAATTTAAGAGTTATTTTATTTGTTAATTGGCCCATATACAGAAATCTTCCAAACTGCAGCTGGCTTGGAAAATTACAATGTGCTCTTCCGTTGGCTGGCTATTTGGAGCCGAGGAACTCAAATTTACCTTCCATCTTCCTATTTCCATCTGGTTTTCTCTAACGGCTCTCAATTACTAATCCTTTTAGTGGTCATAAGATGCAAGGACAGATGAGAGTCCCACATATAAATTCCTGGACTCTGTTTGACTTATCTTTAATCAGCATGAGATTCTTTGGTGGGTCTACACTGTCCCAACACATGACAGACAGCCATGAGTTTGGGGAGATGCCACTCTGCAATCTGGCTTCTCTTTATCTCTAAAGAGGTGCACTAGCTACCACCCTTCACAAACAATTTCTTGTCATTAAGACAATTTTTCTGTGCCTCAAATGCTACATCTGTGCAGCGAGGACTGGCCCTCCCTTCCTCACAGGGACACTGTAAGGATTCTGAGTACTTAAAGGGAAAAATAGAGAGTATAAAATCAAGTTGAATTACTATGCCTTTCCTTCTCAGTCTCAGGACTGGTTTATATTAGGGCCTTGGGTTTGGCTGAATTCATAAAATATACTAACTTACTTGTTTGTTCATTTAGTCAACAACTGTTTACGTAAAACTCAAGGTACTGAATCAGATGTGAAACAATAGTGAGGGATTAAGACCTTGAACTGGGTAGAATGCCAGAATGTCATATTAATTTCTGATCCACAACTGAAAAAAATTAGTGTTTTTGTCTACAAAAATGTTTTCTGTGAATCTTCTGCATCCGTGGATGTCTTGCTGCCCTTGTCTAGCCTGGATTAATACTTAGTCCATAGGCACACACCTGATCATGTGATCATCTACATTTGCCCTCTTACAGCACTAAACTATGTTTTCTACCTTTATCTTGCATCTACCTACCACTTCAGCATTTTATTAAAAATAAAAATAATAATAATAATAGAGGGAGAAATGTGGGATCAACATATAAATCAAGTACAAAAATCAAATGAATATTCATATTTGACCTGATTGTTTATGGGTCATAATGCGTGATCAAAACCGAAAGTTTCTGTGATGACTGCCCTTGTACTGTTCACCATGTAAGAATTTATTCACTATGTAAGAATTCGTTCACCATGTAAGAACTTGTTCGTTATGCTTCAGAAGATTGGAGACTGACGAGAATTAGGCTTGAGATGGATTAATGATTGTACATTGAGCATTGACCCCCCTATACTGAATTTTATTGTTGTTAACAACCATTTGATCAATAAATATGAGAGATGCCCTCTCAAAAAAAATAAATAAAAAAAAAATGTTTTCTGTGATCTACTGGGCTATTATACCAGCAAATTCAAATTAGACTAAGTCCAACCTAATATTATTGAATTCCTGTATTACTAATACAGGTTATATATGCATGTAGCTTGCCTCCTGCTATTAAGATGCCTAAGTGTTAATTAAATAAAGCAGAAACAATGAAAACATTAACATGTAAGTTCTCTGAAGAAAGGCATATATCTTTTTCATCTTTTATCCCTTCTAGAGCCTAGCCTGTTTCCTTACAAAGAGAGAGGGAGTATGCATTAATGCTGAATTAAATGCAAATGATTTTGATAGATGAGTTAGTTCATGGAGAGTAAGGAAGAAATGGGGATGAAATTTCTGCCATGCTCTTAACTTGCAAAAGTTTCAACCTAACTTTTGAGTAACAATAAGAATGTATTTATATAGACAGCTCAAGAAAGACTATTTAGAAAATGAAGTGTGAAGAAATTAAGGCAAAAGAACGAAAAAGTTTACGCAGCAGGAGTTAAGAAAAGAGGTAGACATAGAAGTTAGGGGAAATTTGAGAAATCCTAATGGACTCAACATGGAGTGTAGTTTCCATAAAAGTTCACTGTCAGGTAGAGAGACAGGAGATTTTAGTTTTTTACATTCAGGGAAAGCAGAGTTAAAATAGTGGTCAATAATAAAATGCAAATACCATAGGAAAATAACATATTTTAGCCTTCAAAGTCATTAGCACATTATTAGGCAAAGACACATACTTCCTGATTAGACATAATTAAAGGTATTACAGTATTATGAAAAGAGAAACTCTATTGGATGAAGCAGTTAAGTGTCTTTTGTAGTTGCTTTGAACTTAGAGGACAGTCCAAGCACTAAAAAGATGGGTCTCAAAGAGAAATATAAACATACTACTGTTTCTAGTAATGGCTGGGGGAACAGTCCTAGGGTCTCTGAATGGTCAGTGATCTGGCTGGCGATCGCTCTGATCCCAGAGTGCACTAATGCATCATGTACAGGGAAGATTCATCACAAAATCTCACTGCTACTCATAACCACTATGGCAATGGAATTCATAGTCCTCATTTTAGGGACTGAGGCAATGTGAGACCCAGGAAGATTAAGGATTTGCTTAAGACCACATAGATTAATATGGACTTACATACTGACCACGTAGTTTTTAATTTTTATTGATTTCTTAAGAAGGATGTTTACAGAAGATAGACCCACTATTAGAAATTCTGTATGAAAGTTGTAGTCTTCCTCAGAAATTACTAAAATTGCATATATTGGCTTTTTTTTATGCAAATAAGTCACCCTGGGCACAACTGGCAGCTCTTTAAGGTCCTGTCACCCCTGGGTGAACTGATCCTAACCTGGAATAAGTCAGAGTGGAGACTTGAGCATGTGAACTGAGTAGGGGACAGAGGGAATAAATGTGGATAAAGGCAGGGGTAAGAAGGAGAGTAAGAGGAGCACAGCTTAAGGAGGAACAAGGAAGGAGAAAAAGAGGCTTAAAAGAGTGGCAATGCACAAAATCAAGAAAACAAACATGATTATCTGCAGACTGGGTCATGCTATCCATTCTTCTGCTACTGTCACCTTTATAGGGATTAAGTTTAAGTATGGCCTTCGTGCTGGGTCTTCTATATCGGAACTACAGAATATGGGATACAGATAATGCACTATTTTTTAAGCAAAGTAAAAACACTGAGAAGAGTTACTTTGTGGGAGACTAAGACAATTTGCACATAAGACTGCCTGGGCTCTGTTTGCTATCTAAGGGAAAAGAACCCTGTCATTACACAGTTACCCAAAGACTTCTAGTAATTATGGGAGTTTTTCACTTGGCTCTGTTTACATTTCAACTTCAAACTTCACAAGGCTTTTCTGTATTTATGCAGTCTGGTGATCCCCAAAGAAGTCTTTAAAAAGATATTTAAATGTAAAAGAAATTCTTTAAGAATAAGTTAATATGACAATATGCCAAGCATTACATATTCAAATTATTCCAAATTTTCAGGGGAGGAAAAATTACACACACACACACACACACACACACACACACACACACACACACACACACAGGTTTAGTTTGGTGAAGTTCCAAAAAATCAACTAATTGATTTTGCACACGCTTGCCAACACAGGTCATGATGGGAGACAGGTTTGGAGCCTAGATTACTAAATCCAAAAGTAAAGGGGTTCTGGCCAGATTCAGAATTCTGACTCATAGTATGGTTTCTGAAATGCAAATTATGTATTTTATTTGATAGCTTATGTCATTAAAAATTTTACAAGGCCTTCTTCTAAACCTTGGTTTTGAAATGTTTAAAATTATATTATTAGTAAGTATAAAATTTTCATTAAAAACTATTGCATTCAGTCACTGGTCCAGTATCTGTTGAAGTACAAATATTACAGTCACTACTTTGAAGAAGAAACTATTTAAATACAGTTCCAAGATAAATTTTTTAAAAGAGCTAATAAAAGTTGGGCTCTTGGCCAACCTTGACTGCTAAAGCTAAGCCATTTTAGAAGAGAAGGAAATCTGGCTTTTCAAGACATTGTAACTTCATGACTATCTCTCAAAACTTTTTGAAAAATTGTTTTTAGTTTCTAATTGATATTTCAAGCTGGAGAAGCAATGTAAATAATGAGAACAATGATATATATATATCATTTTTATGGTCATAAAACCATCCTGCCAACCTTCCACCAAAGCTCAGAAGTCATATGTTCAACTTAACACTTTAAGGACCAAAAAAAAAAAAAACCAAGTGGAATTCTCATCCTTCACCTTTAAAACAAGGGAAGAGTTTAAGAGATCATCTGGTTCAAAATTGCTCAGAGGAGGTTTCATGAAACATTATTTTCATAAAATATTCTGAATATCAGTGGGGTGATTCAGATAAGTTTGGGAGCACTTGTGGAGAGTCATAATGCAGTTATTCCATTAGTGAAGCTTACAGAAAAGCAATAGTTACATTTCTTAAAAATTTTTCAATTTTTATTAATCCTATTTGAATGCTTTCTGCAGCAACTTTTTACTAAAATCCTATAAAATTAATGCTTTGTAGAAAACCCTGTATATTATGTATGAAGAATCTTAAGTCCAGACAGGCTAGGGGATTGTCCCTAAGTCATAGAATTAGTTGGTAGATAAGCTAAATCAGATCTCACCTTTTTTATTTTCAGATCTCACCTTTTAGGACCCCACTTTGGCGCTACTCCTAGCACCGTTAGGCTCTCTACTGTAACACCTACACTCCTTGAAGGATCGATCACAGACTATAATAAGGACCACATCTTGGAGATCATCCAGTCTAAAGACCTATTAAAGGTGGGGAAATACATCTCACAGAAGTGAGGCAGTTTGCCCAAAGTGACACAAAATCAAATTCTATAGTAGAACAAGAACAGAACTTAGATCTTAATTTCATCATCAGTAACCTTTCACAACAGCATACTAACTCCTGCAAAACCAACACTTCTTGTCTTTGAGGAAAAGGAGTTGGGGGCAAGATGGGCTTTAGTTATTTAGGACCCAGTAAAATATTTATTACTTGTATCAATAGGTATTTACAATCAATTAAACATGATTGTCTTTACTAACAAATGTCATCCACTGTGACAGGGAATCAATGTTTTAAGCTGTTGAACAGGTAATCATCCCTGTCTCACTGGATGACACCTGTAAATAAAATAAATCTATTTTTGAGTGAGTAGATTTTAAGCCAATTAGATTTAAGATACATGCAGTTTATAGCAGAGTTATCTTTTTAAATGATTCTTAATTATGTACTGCTAAAGAAAAGGACTTTTCAGTGTCACCTACTTGACTATATGCAGCTATCACTGGCCATCAGCACAAAAGCATGCAGGTAATGTATATGTGATATTGCCAGAATACATAAGAAGTCAGGGATCCTAGAGCTAAAAGGGTCTTCTAGGCATTATCTACCTCAGTCTCTTGCATCTGTGAATATTATTTTCACTTTGTAGGAGGATGACAAAGGTCTTACGAAGTTAAACGATGAGCCCAGTATTTAATAGCTAAGTCTCTTTAGCTCACCTTGATGTTGAAAACATTATATATACAAAACACGTTAGCAAAGATTATCTTTAGGCTGACTGACTTTGAAAGACTCATCTATACAGATTTTTTAAAGCATTGTACAAATGTTCTTAGCATATTCTAGCACACCTGTATAAAATGCATTCTCAGTATTATATATTTAAATACAAGCATTACTGAAAAATGTCACAAATGGGAAATAACTGAAGGTAAGAAAATGGAAATTAGAGACTGAAAAGAACAATATTAAATATAGCATGCACTTAGGGTTTTAAATTCTGGTTATGTCCCTCCTGCCAAAGGAATTTACAGATTCAATGCAATTCCCTACCAAATATCAGTATTATTTTCCAATGAAGTAGAATAATCCTAAAATTCATATGGAACCAAAAAAGACCCTGAATAGCCAAAGTAATCCTGAGAAAGAACAACAAAGCTTGAGATATCATGCTCCCTGACTCCAAGCTATACTACAAAGCTACAGTAAGCAAAACAGTATGGTACTGGCACAAGAACAGACCCATAGATCAATGGAACAGAATAGAGCACCCAACTATAAACCCACACATATATGATCAATTTATATATGATAAAGTAGCCATGAATATACAGTGGGGAAAAGATAGCCTCTTCAATAACTGGTGTTGGGAAAATGGGACAGCTACATGCAAGAGAATGAAACTGGATTACTGTCTAATTCCATACACAATAGTAAACTCAAAATGGATCAAAGACCTAAATGTAAGACATGAAACCATAAAACTCCTAGAACAAAACATAGGCAAAAATCTCCTGAACATAAGCATGAGCAATTTTTTTCCTAGACACATTTCTTGGGCAAGGGAAACAAAATAAAAAATGAACAAGTGGGACCACATCAAACTAAAAAGCTTCTGTACAGCAAAGGACACCATCAGCAAAACAAAAAGGCACCCCACAGTATGGGAGAATATATTCATAAATGATTTGTCCAATAATGGGTCAACATCTAAAATACACAAAAAACTCATACCCTTCAACACCAAAAAAAACCACACCCAAATAACCTGATTAAAAATTGGGTAGAGGACCCGAATAGACACTTTTCCAAAGAAGAAATAGAGATGGCCAACAAGCACATGAAAAAAAGTTCCACATTGTTAATCATCAGGGAAATGCAAATCAAAACCACAAAGAGATATTACTTCACACCAGTTAGAATGGCCACTATCAAAAAGACATTAAATAACAAAGAGTTGGCAAGGATGTGGAGAAAAGGGAACCTTCTACATGGTTGATGGGAATGTAAATTGGTATAGCCCCTGTGGAAAGCAATACAGAGGTTCCTCAAAACACTAAAAATGGAAATACCATATGATCCAGTAATTCCACTTCTAGGAATTTACCCAAAGAAAACAAAATCCCTGATTCAAAAAGATATATGCATTGCTGCATTATTTACAAGAGCCAAGATATGGAAGCAATCTTAAGTGTCCATCAATAGTTGAATGGATAAATAAGATGTGCTACATAAACACAATGGAATATTATTCAGCCATAAAAAAAATCCTGCCATTTGCAACAACATGGATGGACCCAGAGGGTATTACGCTAAGTGAAATAAGCCAGGTAGAGACGACAAATAACATATGATTTCACTTACTTGTGGAATATTAAAATAAAACAAAACAGCAGTAGACTCAGACACTAAGAAGGTAGTTACTATGGGGGAGGGGTTGCAGTGAGTTGGTGGGGTATAAAGAGGCACAAAAATTCTCAATCATAGTAAGTTGGTCATGGGGACAGCAGTAGCATGGAGAATATATTATATCATGCTATAGAATATAGCCAATGATTCTGTAACATCTTCCTATATTGACAGATAGTAACTACACTAGTGGGGGTGAGGACTTAATAATATGGGTAAATATTACCATATTTAATAATATGGGTAATACTATGAATCACTGTGTTGTATACTTGAAACCAATATAAGACTGTGTTATCAACAATACTTCAATAAAAAAAAAATTCTGGTGAGTTCCAAAAAAGATTTGTGGTTCCTAATAAATATAAGTATATAAAAAAACATTATCTACAAATTTTCTACAGTCTGTAATTTAAAATGTTGGTTTCTCTATAGTCACAAAACGCTACTCTAAGTAAAATCTGCCAGAAACTAAAATTTGGGCTGGACAATGAACATTTTAAATTTCCATTCTTTACCTAAGTACTCTAAGACAACTGAAAGTATTTTAGGATGCTGCTTTGAGGTAATATGGCTGTTGTAATAACACTGCCACTTAACTCAAATTGAGTGCTGACTAGATGCCAAGTACCATTTGTTTACTTTATGCATACTATCATCCTCACAACAACTTGATTACTATTACAATTTTGCAAATAAGAACATCAAAGCACAGAAAAATTACATAACTTGCCAAAGCTCACTCAATTGGTAAAATGGTGGAATTTGCAAACAAATCTATTTGGTGACAGAATACAAGATCAAACCACTATACAATACTGCATTTCTTTAATATGACAACTGAAGATTCTCAGAGATATAAGAATTAATAAATACAATTCCACTTAGAATATATAAAATTTCCCCAACTAAATTTCACACAACACAAAACACTAGGAAATTCTCTCATTCTTTTCCTTGGGATTGAGAGCAGAAGCTAGGGACAATTTTCAAATAAAATGATCTTAATGCCAAGGAATTAAAACTTCTGATATTCAGCTACATGTATGACCACTAAAATATAACAAATTGTCTAGAAAAAAACTGTCTTTTATTATTAGAGCAAAGTCTTTCTAATTCAATTACTTCTTAAGAATCCATAAAGAGATCATTCCTCCTATTACTCAAGACTGATTCTTAAAACAGCATTTAGTTATTGATAGATATGTTAATCACATATTTTTAAAATATGGGTATATATCATTTTTCTAATGAAAAGAATTATTTAGAAAGTAAATTATGTTTAATGAAAACAAAAAAGTAATTTTGACTGATAATGCAACACTCTCAATTTCTTATGTTATAGCCATCTTTTCTTTACCAGAAGTTATGCTTCTGACCAAAACCCCTATACTTTACTAGAGGCCATTTACACAACATATTTTAAAAACTGAAACTGATAAAATAGGAAATAATCTGGAGTACAAAAATATACCTGACATACTTTAACTGAACAAGAATTAGATAGATGCAAAGCTCAACACCACAAAAACTAGACATTAAGGAAAATGCATATCCTTCTCAAAGCACTCTGGAGAAGTAATAATCTCTTCTGGCAATAATGGTTTTCTTATAAGGACCCCAAACAGAAGAAGAACAAGTGTGGTTTCATGGTAGCTTACCCTTTTCTCTGATACCCCATCCTGGCCTGTAGACTCTCTCTCATCATGTGTCTCTTTCAGGACTGGCATATGTTTTTGGTATGCTGGCTCTCTGCTTAAGGTTGTGTATCCTATGTGCTCATAAATTGGGTTTATCGTCATCTTGGCAATGTATTCTGCTGCCTTGGTTTCAATATAGAGAGTAATCAATCCATCAGTCACCAGATCGTGGATGGACTCAAAACGCTTCTCCCCAACAAAGTGCTTGCCATCGTAGTAGAGCCTGAAGTTTCTGGTTTGACTTCCAAATCTGCCTCAATGAAATGGGAAAGATGTTTTTAAGAAAAGTAAGCAAGTGAATTCTTTCTGGAAAAAAAAAGCAAAAAACAAAAAACCATTGCTTTGTGTGTGTCTGTTAAACTGTGGCTAATCTCTGTGAATTGCCTGGAATATAGAAATTAAACTTTTGAACACAAACAATGAAACTGCAACAGCTAGGGATAACTAGCCAAAAGCATGCCTATTCTAGAAGGAAAAATGTGTTCCTATTTATCTTTTTAAGCCACTTCATTGTGCCTACAGCAAAAACAAGGGAAAATAAACCTCATATTCTATTAGAACACATTCTGTATTCAATTGGTCAACTCCATGATATAGGATATTTCTATATTAATGTGTTCTCTTCAAGTTGATCAATAAAAATATTTAGTGGACTTTAGACCCCAGCATTCATGCCTTCTTATGGGAAAGCTCCATTTAGGGCTCACATGAATGTGTATTTAAAGTAGAGCTGATTCCAGGACCTGAGTCATACAGTAGGGCTGCATGGCACAGAAACATATTTTCGCTATTTCCAGCCATGGGTCAATGAAGCTCTTCCCTTTTACACAGTCATTCATTTGTACCTGCTTGTTGAGTCCGGGCAAAAAATGTTCGCAATACATATACAGGGTATGTAAGTCGAAAGCTATTGGACTCCAGGAACTATTCTCACTTTTGAGTCATGTTTTGGCGACATACTTTAAAACCTGGGGAATAACAGTTTATTTTTATGATAATTTCAGTATTTCCTACAGCAAACCTCAGAGGTGGATAGACGTTGGCATGACTAGCATCAGCGTCCTTGCAAGAATACAAAGGCAAGAAAGTGCACTGACTTTAATGAAAGCTGACCCAAAAGGCACCAAAGGCCAGTATCATGGTCTCCTAAAGTAGCTCCAAGTGAGCCTAAATTAAAAATGAAACAAGTCAGAAAGGATGTATTTAATTTCACTGTTAAAATTACATAGGACAGAGATGAGCTAAAATGCTATAACACTACCCTGTTTAATACTAAGACAAAAGAGGACTGCAAAGTTATGCAACAATATTATTGTGGTACAGGTTGTATTCCAGAAGGAGAGGAGTTAGAAACTTTTTAATTGTCATTTTTAATGTGTCCTTAAAAAAGGAAGCAAAATATTTTTTAAAAAATGGCCTGGGGTATCTCTGCTCCTGTAGTTCTCATTAGACTAATACTTATAAGAACTCAACATTCTAGCCATTCTGGTCCTTGTTCTAAAATAAAATTTATCCACCTTTTGATTCTTTAGAAGCAACTAAATTTTTATTTACACTCCAGTGAATGATCCACATAATTTTGCTTTTCCATTCTTCATTTTCCTCTATTAATGTTAAAGATACATTACTCCCAAGGAAGTTATTATAGTGTAAAAAATTGAAGGTAAAATTTCTACCAAAGTTAAATATAAATTTTTAAAGTTTAATGTACTGCTTTTATTTCCTCTTTACCAATATATACTGTTATCGAGAAATAAACATGGAAAGCCACTTTATAATTTGTATAAGGTTCTTACAATAATAAACACAGCATTGTTTAACATTGAGTTCCTTTATGTGTCAGTTTTATTCAGAGGCATTTCAATGAAGGATTAGACTGTTTTACTCCTACAGGGGCTTATAATTTTACAATGGGCATTGCCACAATGGGCATGGCAGTTAAAGACTAAGTAATGGTGGCAAGCATGTGTCACTTACTGTCTTCTGAAATGTAAGAAGTATAGGAGCATAGGGTGGAAAGGAAGATTGCTCAACTGGCCTCATGTGGGCTGAGCTGGGCTGGATGAAAGAGCAAAGTCTTGGATTAGACTTTCTGGCACTTCACAATGGGCTTTCTAATTCCTCCAAGGAGATCATGTCCTGGCTACCTCTTATTGGGTGAAAAAGACTAACTAAGTTTGTCCTTTTCTCTTTCTCATCATGATTTCAAAAGCCCCTAAACACAGTTCCTAATTCCTCTTCAGCCTGCACTTCAGTCTAGACTTCCAGTACAATCAAACTTTCAGTCTTAAGAGAGCTGATAACTAAAATAACTCATAACATGGATTGATTAAAAGTTAACCTCAAAGAACAAGATTCCATCTTAGAATTATGATTGATTTTCTAAAGAAAAAAATGTATTATTTTAAATACAAGATCTGTAAGCTTTCTTCGCCTACTCTGGACTGCCTTCTCTTACTTTGGAAGTTAACATGAAGAATAGCATCGCATCACAGACCAACAGAGATATCTCCCCCTCTGTGATCTGAAAGGCATGGTTTCCAGAAAATCTTTTAGTGAGGTAGGGAATGGATGTACCCATTCAAAAAAGACATAAAAGGGGAGATGCCAAATCTAAGGGTAAATAAAGAATACCTCCTTATAAAAGTGTACTGCTCATAGATTGTCATTTATTCAACAAACATTTAACAAGAAACCCAGGAAACCTGCAAATATCAGGGAGTTTATAATGAAGTTCCTGTTCCCTTAGTTACCTCAGTGAGAAAGAGACTGAGGTAAAACAAATCAATACAAATACAGGATGAAATGTTGAATTTTAGAGTTTATCTTTCGATTGATTTCTAAAAAATTACTGTAAAAATGTGTATAACCTTGTTTCAATATAGAAAAGTTACATTTCTGTGCAGTGATTCATGAAACCAAGTGAATCCAGTATACACCATGAAAACTAAGAAACTCCCTGTTAATAAGATCTCAGAGCATACATACTTAAACTGGCATAAGATCTCAGAGGTACTGTTTATGTCAAAGCACAAAAGCATCTTTTCAGACTTGAAATAGGGTTTGACCAGGGAAAGGCAAGCGTGGGTCCTATGTGTTTAACAGGAAACCTCAGGCTTTGCATCAGACAGAGTAGGTTTAAATCCTGTTATCTGCCACTTCTTAGCTGGTGATTTGGGAAAATCATTCTTCAGATTCTGCATCTAGAAAATAGGAATAATATCACCCTACTATATGGCTGCATAACAAATTTAAGTTAAAGCTAAGTACTTAGTAGGTTCGATGAATGGTAGATAGTTCCCTTTCTCCTTCTCTA
Organism: Manis javanica; assembly: GCF_040802235.1. NCBI lineage: Eukaryota > Metazoa > Chordata > Mammalia > Pholidota > Manidae > Manis > Manis javanica. The sequence goes on along the minus strand of NC_133167.1, from coordinate 59,169,713 downwards.
CTAGCCTAGACTCTGCAGAGAATGACAGAATGAGTTTTCAAACAATAAAACGGAAGAGATATATTCAATAGATATTCATTTTGAAGTGGGTTGAATAAACAATTGGTAACAGTGGTTGTACAGGAACATCTCTGCACTGGTTGATTTTACAGCCAACAAAAGGTAAAGGGGAGCTCTTTGTGAATTTCTCTTCTGAATGTCCCTGAATAAGTTTTTACTACTTGGTTAGACAGAGTGGAACTATAACAAAGGGCAGGGTGAGAGAAACAAAGAGTATTTCCACTGTGCCTTGGAAGTAGATCTCTGAATTCAAAGGAGAAAGGCCAGTACATATACTCAAATAACAGGACACATTATACACATCTAGTGACAACTGCTAAATGTACTGCAGAGTACTGATTCATAAAAGCTGTTAAAGCTAAACCATTTTACCTCCATTTTTACAGGAAAACTGTCTCTTCATTTTATATTTATTATCTGCCTCTGCCCTTGCTTTTTAATAATTGTTCATCCTTTGGTAAACATGTTTGAAACTGTATAGGTCCAACTCTCACCTAGGTAGAGTTCAACAAATGAAAATCCATTTTCTCCAAAGTGGTACTGTAGTTAACAAATAGAAAAGACAGATTGGGATAATTTGCTTTGAACTGCCACTGCTGTACTAAATTACTACTTTCCTGAAATGTTTTTTTCTCCAGTGATTCCAGGTTTTGGTTTTTATATCTCAAAAAGTTGTTTAATGCTGTGCCTAGTTGCACTCAGATGAATTACAAAATATATAATTCTAACATCTAGCTTTAAAAAAGGAACAAAAACCTTAGTATCATTCTTTTTATTTTTTAGCAAGTAAATTATATTCATAAAAATCCAGTCTAGAGGTACAAAGTGATGAAAATATGTACAAAGAATAGCCTTTGGGATTTTATTTTGCTTTTTCCTAAAACCAAGAATAAGTTCTGATTTGAGGTCAAAGTATTTGGAAGTATCTCTTCAAAGGAAAGCTCCAAGCTAACAGATGTTTCCTATTAACAAAAAGAAAACAAAACATATACAACACACTTGTCTAAGTTAACAATAAAATGTTAGAACTATTTCCAGACACTAACATACAAGAACAATTCTGTCATAAGCATATATTTGTTTACTGTTTACCAGAGTCAAAGAAGCTAATCTAATGGTAAAATACAAATGTCATAAATTAATTTACTCATAAACATATCTTTGAAAGAAACATTAAAACAGAGACATTCACTTAAATACTAAAAAATGAGCATACATTGGATTAAGTAAATAACAAGGGCTAAGGAAGAAGGACATAGCTATACACGATTTTAGAATTAGTTTCTCCACTTAAAACTTGTTAGGCTACTACTTTTGTCCATCTTGCTATATAATTCCAGATGGTAAAATGGGGTGAAAATATTAAAATATGTGAACTTATGATGATCTCCCCTTGGTAGAATAAATCATCTCCAGGAAAGGAGCAAAGCAATGTGCCTAACTAAACCTCCAAAGGCACCAGGAAGCTCTGGAAGGGGGAACTGATACAAAAGGGTAAGTTGCAGGTCTGCTTAAGCAGCAGTGAGGTATCTCCCCTCCTCAATCTTTTCTGCAATGTCCCCATTACCCAACTCTGGTGGAAGACTTAAGTCCTGTTCTCTGGATAGAGTAAAACAAGGAGATAGGGAGCTGAGAACACCAGGCAAAGCTGAAGGGAGAGGTAGAACCCTGAAAACTAAGTGGTTTTAAATACTGAAGATTGAGAGCTCCATCCCTCTTCACCACTGCTTCTCAGAGGCTTGGATCCTTCCTGATTGGAGACTGGAAGATTCTTCTCTGAGGAACCTGATCAGCCCAACTAAAAAGACTTAAGAATAGAAACATCACCCACTAGTAGGTAGGTTTCTCTCAAGCTCTCAGAACTACCAGTCAGCTTTTTAGCACCAAATAAGCTTAAAGATGAGTGGTTAGCCATAGGCTACCTGACAGCTGAGGAAAGACTCCCTCATGAAGGATAAAGACAGATAAACAGAATCAAAGTAAGCTGAAGGAAACAAACTGTCCAAGAAGATGAAAAAATTTTTTTTAATTATCAATATGCTCAAAGTAGGATGTTTCCTATATCTATTCTTGAGTAGTTTGGCAAGAAACATAAGGCTGCTGTAAAAAGAAAGAAAGAAATACAGCATACATGGAAAAAGTAAGTAGAAAAAAGAATTTAGCACAAATGAAAAATTTAAAGGAAAAAAACAAGATAAAGTTGAGAAAATTTTCAAGAAGAGTACAAAGACAAAAAATAGGAGACAAATAAGACAGTGAATCAATCCAGGTAGTCCAACATCTAATAGGAGTTCTAGAAAGAGATAACAAAGAACATAGAAGGGGAAGAAATCAAAGAGAAAATTCAAGAAAATTTATCACAATTCAAGGACATAAGTTTACACAATGGACAAAAATAGGCCCACACCAAGAAGGTAAGCATGAAAACATGCTCAAAGAGTAGTCCAGTATATACAAATTAAATCCCACGATAGGCAAAATTTAGCAAGTCCAAAAATACCAAGCACTAGCAAGGATAATGAGCATCTAATTTAACCAGCACCTGGTGTACAGTTTAACAAAAGGGCTGTATATTACCTAGGGAAGCTGAATATCTGCATGTCCTGTGATACAGCAATCATATTCCTAGGTAATATCCTAGGCAGTATGAGTGATTAGGTGCACTTGGACACACACAGAGTAATGCTCATAAAATGTCTAAGAACAGAAATGACATATTCCTAGTAAATTGTTTTATAAACGTTGTGATTGTTAATTTTTTATGTCAACTTGCTTTGGCGTTTAAATCGGTGAACTCTGGGTAAAGCAGAGTGCTCTCCGTAACTGGCTGGGCCTCACCCAGTCAGATGAAACCCCGGGTCGAACAGAAAGACTGGCCTCACCAAGCAGGAGGGAATTCCCCGGCAGACGGACTTCAAGCTTCTCCTGGATCTTCGGCTCTCCTGGATCTCGAGCTAGCCAGCCCAGACTGCAGATTTGGCCTGCCAGCTTCCGGAATCACATAAGCCAACTGCTTATGATAAATCTCTCTATATATAGATACAGACGTTCTATTGGTTCTGTTTCTCTGGAGAATGTTGATTAATACAATGAAATACTATGCAGCAAGGAAAAACCCAGATACAGGCAACAACATGGATGAATTTTACAAATGTAATGTTTGGAAAAAAGAACAAGTAACAAAAGCATACATACAGTATGGTTTGATTATATAAAGTCCAAAGGCAGACAAAATCCAACTGTATTATATTGGAATGTATATATGGATGGTAGACTATATGGAAAAGCAGTAAAAGATAAATCTAAAGTGAGTATTGTGGTTTACTATACTGTGGAAGATAGGGATAATGACAAGCAAGGGAAATATGGGGAATTTCTAGACTACCATTCATGTGTCTTGATGAGTAGGGATTATATAGGTTTACATATATTTACATGTGATCAATGATCAATTTGTAATTGTACAATGAGTTTTATATACTTCTCTGCATTTTATTTTATAATAAATTTGTTTAAAAAATAAAAGCAAAGAATATAGCATCCAAATGATAGTCAAAGACCTTGGTCTGGAAGAAAAAGCAATCAGAAACAGATTCCCTTTACACTGAAGAACTTAAGAATATAAATTCAATAGAATTCAATGAAGAGTTTTTTAAAAGAACGAGATGAAAAATGAGACTACAGAGCTAATAAAAACAAATTGAGTACCAAAATAATGTTACTACAAATCTAATAAACAGCTAGAAACAGCAGGGAATAGAATCAAAACTAAAAAGCAAATTGATGGTATGGAGGTAAGGCTTGAAAAATCTCATTGGAGGCAAAGGAAAAACAAAAGAGTAAATCAGTTAGAAAGAATATAATAAACATAAGACTAAAACAGTCCAACATAAAAAATGTCCCTGAAGTTCAAATGCCAACAAATGGAAGAGAAAAACTACTCAGAAATACAGTCTGGGAAATATTCCGGGAAGGGAAGAAAGAACTGCACCTCAAGACTGAAAAAGCACACTGTGTAATGGATGAGCTTATAAAAGCACTATCAACATTAAAACATACCCTGCTTTAAAACTAAATCTGAAGAATAAACAAAGAATTTTTCAGATAACCAGGCAGGAAACAGTGAAACCTTCAAGTGGGGGGAAAAGCAAGATTGTTCTCAGACTTCTTTACACTAACAAAAAGTGTCAAAAAACAATACTGTGATAACCATAAAGTGTTGGGGGTAAGAAAAATACAGTGTGGACATTCTATCCAAACAAGCTGTTGTTTAAATTAAAAACAACAACAAGACATTCTTGATATAAAGTTATACCTTTTTTCTTTAAAACTTCTTTTATTGTATAAGAGTACAATATTATATTGGTTTCAGGTATACAACATAGTGATTCAACAATTATACCATTATTAAATGCTCACCACGTGTTGTTACCATCTGTCCGCATACAATGACATGGCAATATTATTGACTGAATACCCTATGCAGTACTATGCCATGTATTTTTTTTTGTATTAAGGTATCATTGATACACAATCTGATGAAGGTTTCACATGAAAAACAATGTGGTTACTACATTCACCCACATTATCGAGTCCCCCTGATACCCCATTGCAGTCACTGTCTATCAGTGTAGTAAGATGCCACAGTCACTACTTGTCTTCTCTGTGCTACATTGTCTTGCCCATGATCCCCCCCATGCCATGTGTACTAATCATAATACCCCTCAATCCCTTTCTCTCTCCCTCCCCACCTGCCACACCCCCTTCCCTTTGGTAACCGCTGGTCCCTTGTTGGAGTTTGTGAGTCTGCTGCTGTTTTATTCCTTCAGTTTTCTTTCATTGTTATACTCCACAAATGAGGTAAATCATTTGTTATTTGTCTTTCTCTGTCTGACTTATTATGACTGAGCATAATACCCCCTAGCTCCATAGAACGGAAATGGTAGGATCTGTTTCTTTCTCATGGCTGAATAGCATCCCATTGTATATGTACCACCTCTTCTTTATCCATTCATCTACTGATGGACACTTAGGTTGCTTCCATATCTTGGCTATTGTAAATAGTGCTGCAGCAAACATAGGGGTGCATATGTCTTTTTTTTTTGTATCAATACACCAAAAAAGCAACCACATGAGCAACATTGTGGTTACTAGATTCCCCCCCATTATCAAGTCCCCACCACATACCCCATTACAGTCACTGTCCATCAGCATAGTAAGTGCGTATGTCTTTTTGAATCTGAGATCTTGCTTTCTTTGGGTAAATTCCTAGGGGTGGAATTCCCAGGTCAAATGGTATTTCTATTCTTAGTTTTTTGAGGAACCTCCATATTGCTTTCCACAATGGTTGAACTAATTTACATTCCCACCAACAGCGTAGGAGGGTTCCCCTTTCTCTGCATCCTCACCAACATTTGTTGTTCCTAGTCTTTTTGATGTTGGCCATCCTAACTGGTGTGAGGTGATATCTCATTGTTGTTTGAATTCACATTTCCCTGTTGATTAGCGATGTGGAGCATCTTTTCATATGCCTGTTGGCCATCTGAATTTCTTCTTTGGAGAAGTGTCTGTTCATATCCTCCGCCCATTTTTTAAAAGGGTTACTTGCTTTTTTGGGTGCTAAGGCATGTGAGTTCTTTACATATTTTGGATGTTAACCCCTTGTCAGATATGTTGTTTACAAATATATTCTTCCATACTGTAGGAAGCCTTTTTGTTCTACTGACAGTGTTCTTTGCTGTACAGAAGCTTTTTAGTTTGATGTAGTCCCATTTGTTCATTTATGTTTTGTTTCCCTTGCCCGAGGAGATGTGTTCAAGAAAAAGTTGCTCATGTTTATATTCAAGAGATTTTTGCCTATGTTTTCTTCTAAGAGTTTTATGGTTATAAAGTTACAGCTTCTTTTCAAAACTCTTTAGAAGACAACAAATAATAATGTTTCTTTCTTTACAAATACTGAATTTAGTTGCAGCAATTTTACAATTTAAGAAATACCTAGAACTGTTCTTCACAATCGATCTACATCTATTAGAATTCACTTCGATGACATGGAGTGAATCTTTCATAATGATGAATTGGTGGGTAAGCTCCCTTATATTCTTAGGATACCAGCCAACAAAACTGTAGTAATGAAACCAAATCTAAGAGAAGGCTTGATAAGTGGAGCCAGTCTTGATGACCTCTTCTATCACACCAAATGGTTTTCAAGGGGCCCCAAAGAACCAAGCCCTTAAAAGTCCCTTAAATTCAAGGAGAAGCTTATTCACTGATACAATTTTAGTGAAAGTATCTTGTATCATTAAATTTATAAAATCTCTCTCTTATCCATGTCTTATTTCTGTATCTACTAATTCTTGCAACCCCTACTGCCAATCTTCCTCATTTCTATCAAAATCTCTTAAACAATGATCATTATACAGAATGTCAGGGGTAAGTCAGTGGATGAACAACTAAAAGCTTAGTGCTTTATTGTACTTTTAATACAGTCAGTGATACTGTGTTTTATATGACAAGGGATTCTGTAAGGCTGAGAAAGAATTTGAGTAAGTATATGTTATTCCAAAAAATAAGATGTCTGTACTATCACAAAAAACACACCTCATATTTCAACTGTACTGTTCAATGATAGCTAAGAAAATTATAAGATAGATTAAAATATGAGAATATGTTAAGGTAATAAAATGTATATAACCTAATCAAACATAAATGGAAGAAGAGAGGATGCCTTAATTTTCTGGAACTATACTGCCTACTAGAGCTTTTAATTAATAACATGCTTTGTTTGACCTACCTATACATGCTGGTTCACCTGCAATCATGAAATAAAACTGCATGTTGTATAAGAGTTCTGGCTTCTCTTACTTTACAGAAATCTCAAGTCTGAAGGATGATTCAGAAGATAAAAGAGACCTTTGTGATTGTCTAATCCTATGCTATATTGCTTGTTGGAAATCCAGGCTCACAGACTCCATGCCAGACCATCAGATTCAGAATCTGCACTGTTAACAAGATCCTAGGGTGATTCCTATATGGTTTAAATTTTCAGAAACATAAGCTTAATCCCACCCTTTTGCATTTGGAAGTAGCACACACACGCACGCGCATGCACGCGCACACACACACACACACACAGACTCTCTCTCTTTCTTTCTCTCTCTCTCTCTCTCTCTCCCTCCCCCTTGTTTAAAGTAAAATGCTTATTTTGCTCCATTAATAAAGACTGATTTATAGTCTCTCTCTGGAAGGTTTCCTAGCTTGAGTTCACATACACTGCTCTCCCCAGCTATCTCTAATCACTGACCCATCAACAGGTCCCCAACCAAACCTATCCACTCCCTCATCTCTTCCCCCTTCAGAAAACCAACTCTTCTCCAACATCCCTTACAAGAACTCTGCTAAAACTTTTATGATAATCTTAGTTTGTTCAATCTCTCTGTACATTTAAATTTTTATTTGTTGTTTGATCTTTCTGAAGACATGAAAACTCCATCCATCCTGCCTTCAGCCACCATAGTTTATTCCAAGAGACATCCTATCATATCATTTTCCCCTCTTGAAAATTGTTAACAGTTCATTACTGCGTATAAAAAGAAGTCCAAACACTTCAGCAAGCCTGGAGCCCTTGAGAATCAGTTATTAGTTTTACTTTAAAGCACCAGAGATGGCACAGTGCTTGGCACATATTAGGCCCTATGTAAGTGGCTGTTGAATAGAATTAGTAAAGGCTTCATTAACACTTTCCTGAAGTTGGCCAGCTAATGTAACAAAAAGTACTTGAAAAAAGTACTTTTATGTACACATGTAACATAGAATTTATTCTTCTTATGCATACATGTAACATGGAATTGCTAAAACCAGCAGATTACTAGAACTTTGTTGGTCATAATTAAAAAAGAAGTGATAATTATGATGATAGAGTGCTTTGCATATTGTCAACTTGTAGTAAATAAATGAAAACAACTTTTCTAATACAGCAAAGCAATTATAGTAACTTCTGTTGTCCAGTTTTCATTGTGCTATTAAATCAGAGAAATAATATTAAATATTATGTCTGGCCAATAAATAAATGTATATATTTACATACAAAAAGTACTGTACACTATGATTGTATAATTGTACAAAATATTGTACACATCATACATTATATTTTTAAAACCAGGCAGGTTCAGAAACGATTAGTAGATTTATATTAATAACAATAAATTTGGCTTATTCAAGAGTCAGTGATCAGTATCACCAAAGGCTTATTAAAATCTTTCATGAGTCTACTGCTTCAGTATAAAATTTCACACTACAACAGAAGTTTAAAAATCTATTTTGGAGTTACATATATATACATATGTGAATGCTTGTAGAGTTCCCTCTATATGAAAGTGTGTTCATGTATGTGTGTGTGTATGTACACACACACACAGATGTTCATATACATGTTTTCTAGGTCTCTATTACTTGATTCCTTCAAATAACAAAATGCTTTATTTAACCATTTCTGTATAAATTACACAGTTCTAAGTATCAGATATGGAATACATTTTAATATTTTTCTTGAAGACTCAGGTTTATTATCATGAATATACTACTAAAATTTTAGCATCTGAATACACAACCATCCCAGGGACTGTATTGTGCTGCCATTCCCTGCTCTACACTGCCCTCAATCACTAAACTTTTGGTTCTCGAATCAAGTTTTATATTTTTAAAATCATCTCTCAGATTATCACCTGTGTTCACCATCAAATCTGCTACTTTTCATCTGCTGAAAGCTTGGAAAAAAAAGACAAAGATTTAACATTTTATATAAAGCTATACTAAATAGTCTCATGGGAATTATTAAGTATTCCTTTGCAATAAACAATGGGCTCTGTAGCAGCTATTTGGCCACTCAAAGGCATTTTCCATTTATTTCCAGAGACCTGAGGTTGTCAAAAGTTTCGGCTCTGTTTGATAAGTAGGATGTTACTGCAGATGAGTAGAGGCAGGCCTAAATTTGGTTATATATATTCCTTTAAGTTTATTACTTAGTGGTCATTAACAATCAGCAAATTACTATATAAAATGTATCATAAAGATGCCTCACTTTAAAAAATCAATTTATTAATGTGTAATTTATATACAATAAACTGCTTCCATTTAAAGTGTAATATTCAATGAGTTTTAACAACTACTATCACAGTCAAGATTCACCACATCTCCAACATCCCCCAAAGTATCCTTGAGTCCTTTTGCAGCCTCTCTCTTCTTCATTCTATTCAACCCATTATGTTTTCTGTCACTATAATTTTCTATTTTATGTAAACGTAATTCTACACTGTATATTCCTTTGTGTTTGGATTCTGTTTTTAACAAGAAGATTTACTTTAAATTGAGGAACACTATTCTCATCCGATCTTTTTTTCTTTCCTCATCAGATTTTAAATACAATTATACCAGCAGGTTCACTTTACGAAAGCAATAAACCAAGTATGTAGTTGCTGCTATGTGTCTGGGGCTGCCAAATAGCCTCTTGTCTCTAATGAAGATGTTAGGCATCAGATACAATCAACCTGACAGTTGGAAAAAAGAATTATCAACCTGGCCATGGTTGCTACTTGTTGACTTTTAACGGCTAATAAGTAAAAGGCTTAAAATATAATATGCAATGTAGCAGTCTGTGTTCATTTAAATGATATGATTTAATATTTTTGGAATGTTATATGCTAGGGACTATACATGTGTTAGGCAGGAAAATAGATATGAACGGGGCAGAAAGAGAAAAAGGCCAGAAGTCTACTAAAAAGACCCAAGTTAATCAATTAAAGCTCAAAAGCCAGGAGCAACTTAGCCAGAATGTTTGAATTTTCCCCAGATAAAGGAGGAATATAGCCTCAGCATAGTCCATGTCTTTATTATGTTAATAATGCAGGCCCAGTTTTTTTTTTACCTTTACCTATATACTGTTTTTTTTTTTCTCCTTCTGGCCCTAATTAAGTAGTTTGTAACTTAGGCAACTAATTTAGCATGCAGGCCCAGCATACAACATAGTAAAAGGCAGGAAGGATTCCATTTTAAAGATTGTATTTTAATACCCAGGAAGTTAAGAAACTTGCTCATTATCAAACAGACAATAACTCAGCCTATTTTTCCGGGCTGGACAGGCAGCCTTGTTTGATATGCTCCCAGACCAAGACTCCGGGAGAAATCAGTTGTGTTAATTCTAGGTATGCAAAGACCACTTAACACATCTGCACCCCCAAGCCTTAGTCACATTCTTAAAGAATCCTTAAAAGGGGAAACCTTAAAAGAGCAACCTTCTCTCTAAGTGTGTAACCTTTTAATCTTAAACTTTCTCTCTCCAACCTTTCAGGGAGCCTCTCCTTGCTGAGGTTGCCTACTGCACTTTTTCTCTCTTTAAGTAACTTAAAAAAAAACTTTTACTCTGCTTCACTACTGTGTCTCTGCCCTTCAAATTCTTTGTTGCGGTGGGGACAAGGACCGAGGAAAATATCCAACACTCCCCCAACACATGCATTCCCAAATAATCCTCCCATACATATGAGTATTATAATTACATCCACATTTTAGAGATAAGGAAACTTAGATTTAGGAAGATAATTAATTTTCCCAAAATCATACAGAAGATGCTGGAACCAGTGTTTGAATCCAAGACTGTCTGACTGCAAAGCCATGTTCTGAACCACTGACCATACGTACTGATTTAAAAGCACAGGGCCAAAGAGGCCATTCAAAAAAGCCCAATAACTGGGTTATGTACCTTTTAGAGCAACATAGAAAAGAATCATGAATATCTATCCACTTCAGAATTCCTAGAAAAGAGCAATAAATGGACTGAAAAAAAGTAGCTTTCTTCAGTTCTTTATTTATACAAAGAATTGTATCACAGAGAAGCACTCTAAATCTAATAGTTAGCCTATGTAATTTATTAAATAAGCCTAGTATATAACAAGCACTGCATGACGTTTAAGGAAACCAAGATGAGTAAGACTTAGTTCTTGCCCTGGAGGCCCTCAACCCATTTGTAACGACAGGCATGTAAACAGATTAGGTCTTTAGGTGGTACCTTGTTCCTATGTATACTCAGGGAACATGTGAAGATCTTCTCAGAAAATAAATTAATAACCATGTGCTCAACAGTACCAGGTGTAAATGTATTCAGTAAAGACTCAAATATAATCGTGCACATTAAGCACTGTCCCTAAAAATAAAAACACCTGAGTCATGAATGGATTTCTAAGTGAGCCTAAAAACCTAGCAGCAAACATCTATTGGAACCTTTACAAAATTTTTGAAAGAAAAGCAGGATGAGTCATTCCATAGCTTGGAGAACCACAATTGAGAGCAGAACACAGAGCCAAAAGCTAACACAATAGTCTGAAACAAGTAGATGGAGCAGGAGGAGGGAGACACACTCTTTCAGAACAATGACAAGAGCCATAGGGCAGCTATTTTAGCTTGGAGAGAACATGAGATATGCATAGGAGATCTGTTCTATCAGACTCAGGGAAGATGGGACAATTTAAGGAGAGGTGTGGGGTGGGAGAGCAAATCAGAAGAAACAGTATTTTTAGTAAGATATATATATATAAAAGATATATAAGAGCAAGATGGAGGAATAGGAAGTCCTGACCCTTGTTCCTTCATAGACACCAGATTAGCAACAACATATGAACCAAAATCTTTTATGAGAAGTTTAGAATTAAGAAATTGCAATACCCTAGGTGAGCGCAAAGCTAAGAACAGGCACACTGAAACAGGTAAGAAGGGCTATTTCATTTCATCGGCTATTGCCTATTACAACTGTCCCTTCCCCAAGTCAACACAGCTCAACTCAGGCTGTGGCTTTTCCCTGGGGAGTGTGGTGGAGGAAGAAGAGTAGAACATGTGTCCAATTTTCTGGCTCTTCAGAGGGCTGTCCGAGTGACTGATTATTGTCACCTGCCTCAGATGGCTAATGGGAGCAGCACAGTTTGGATGTCCGAGTGTGCTAAGAGCACGGGAGAGCAGGAGCAGACTGCTCTCTCATCAGAGAGCCTGCAGTGCCAGAGGGAGAGGCTGGCGTGACTTGGTGCAATCAGGAAAAGGTGCTCAACTGGTTGTTGGGGCATGTGTTCAATATTTTCAGAGAGCTGCCCAAGGGTCTGGTTTCTGCCTTGCCTGATCTCGGGAGCTTACAGAGGGCTGGCATACTTCGGATGCCTGGGAATACTGAGAACAAGGAGAGGAGGGCAGCTTGCTCCTGCAGCATGAGAGAGCCTGTAGTACCACAGACAGATATCAGACAGTACAAATACTACAAGGTCCTGAAAAACAAATGGACAAACTTCTCTAACTGGGAAATCACACACATAAGCTCAGAGAAGTCACATCTCTCTCAAAGGTGTCAAAGGTTCCTGGAATCTCTACCAGAGTAAACTAGTATAGGTCTTCCTCTGTATGAAGCCATTCTGTAAAGACTGGGAGAAATGGCTATTTTTACAAATGTATAAAACTCAGGAAAAAAAAAAACACATAAAGAATCAGGGAAACAAGGCCCAATCAATGAAACAAAATAAACCTCCAGAAACCAAGTCCAAAGAAACAGCGATCTATTAATTACCTGACACATAATTCAAAATAATTTTCTTAAAATATTAAAAAAGGATCAAAAGAGCACAGATAGACAGCTAAATGAAAGGAAATCTAGAAAAAAATATATGAACTAAGAGCTAGGAACTTCAAAAAACGAACCAAACAAATTTTGGAGCTAAAGAATACAACAAATTAGAAAGGTTTAGTCAACCTGTATTCAACAAATTTGGAGCCAAGAATACCCAATGGGGAAAAGACAGCCTCTTCAACAAAAGGTGCTGGGAAAAAATGAAGAAACACATGCAGAACAATAGAAGTGCACTCCTATATCATGCCACTCACAAAAATTAACATGAAATATATCAAAGACTGATATATATCAAAAACATAACAGCTGATACCATAAAACTCCTAAGAAAATGCAGAGAAGAAGCTCATCAGTACTGGCTTTGGCAATGATTTTTTAGACATGACACCGAAAGCACAAAAAACAAAAGTAAAAATCAACAAATGTGACTCAAAACATCAAATTCAAAAGCTTCTGAACAGCAAAAGAAACAAAATGAAAAGACAACCTACAAAATGGGAGAAAAATTTTGCAAATCATTTATTGTATACGGTGTTAGTATCCAAAATATATAAAGCATCCCTATAACCTAATAACACACACACTCCAAAAATACCCAAAAACAATCCAGTTTAGAAATGGGCAGAGAATTAAGTAGATATTTTTCCAAAGAGGGCATCAAAATGGCCAACAGGCAAACAAAAAGATGCTCAACATCACTAATCATCAAAGAAATGCAAATCAAAACCACAGTGAGATATCGTCCCACACCTGTTAGAATAGGTATCATGAAACATCAAAAGACAATGGGTGCGGGCAAAGACGTGGTGTAAAGGACACCCTTATACACCACTGGGGGGAGAGTGAACTGGTCCAACCGCTCTGGAAAACAGAATAGAAGTTCCTCAAAAAATTAAAAATAGATCTATCATATGACCCAGCAATTCCATTTCTGGGTATATGTCCAAGGGAACTGAAAACAGGAATTCAAGAGATACAGGAACTCCCATGTCTATCATAGCATTATTCACAGCAGCCGAAATATGGAAACAACCTAAATGCCCATCAATGGATAAATGGATAAAAATGTGGTATATTTAGGAGTACAAGTACTTACATTTGGTACACAATGGAATACTATTCAGCCACAAGACAGAAGGATTTTCTGTCATTTGCAACAACATGGATGGACCTCGAACACACTATGATAAGTGAGATATGTAAGACAGAAAAAGAAATACTGGATGATATCACTTATATGGCAAATCTAAAAAATCAAACCTGTAAAAAACAAACAGTAAAATGGTGGTAACCAGGGGATGGGGGTAGGGTGATCATGTTTAAGGATACAAACTTGTAACAAGTAGTAAATAAGCCATAGTGATCTAATGCACAGTATAATGAATACAGACAATATCATTGTATTATAATTATGTGATAAATACCATTACAATGGCAATCATACTGTAATACATAAATGTATCAACATAACACACAATACACTTTAAATTTACAGTTACTTGTCAAGTTTATTCAATATGAAAAAAGAAAGGCTCAACATCAGATATGATCAAGCAGAAGAAAGAATCAGCAAACTTGAAGACAAGTCATTTGAGACAGAGGAACAAAAAGAAAAAAGAATGAAAAGTGAATTTCCTAAGGGACTTACACGATATCATCAAAAGTACCATTACACATATTATACGAGCTTCAGAAGGAGAAGACAGCAAGAGAAAGGGACAGAGAGCTTATTTAAAGAAAAAAATGGCCAAAAACTTCCCAAATCAGAGGAAGGAAATGGGACATAAAAATTCAAGAAGCTCAAAGAACTTCAACCAGGCCAAACTTAAAGAGGTCCGTACCAAGACACATTATAATCAAACTGTCAAAAGTCAAAGACAAAGAGACACTCTTGGAAGCAGCATGAGAAAGGTGATCATCATGTACAAGGGAGCGCCCATATTACTGTCAGTGGCTTTCTCAGCAGAACCCTGACAGGCCAATAGGGAGTGGGATGATATATTCAAATTGCTGAAAGAAAAAATAATGCCAGCCACAAACACTACATCAGGCAAAGATGTCCATAAAAAATGAAAGAGAAATAAAGACTTTTCTAAATAAATGTAAGCTGAAGGAGTTGATCATCACTAGACCTCCTTTATAACAAATGCTAAAGGAAGACCTGCAAGTTGAAACAAAAGGATGCTAGACAATAACATAAAAGCATATAAAAATATAAAGCACACTGATAAATGTAACTCTATAGACAAATACAGAACCACTTTGACAGTGGTTGATAAGCAGTTGATTCTGGTATAGAATTTAAAAGAAAAAAGCATAAAAACACTACATTAACAGACAAAATACAAAAATGTAATTTGTGAAACCAATAACATAAGTAGAAATGGCAACATATAAAAGTTTTTGGATACAACTAAAATTAAGTTTTATCAGCTTAAAATAGATTATTATAATTATACAATGTCTCATGTAAGCTTCATGGTAACTAAAAAGATACTACCAATAGAAGATACACAAAAGAAAATAAAGGAATCAAAGCATGTCCACAGAAAAAAAATCAATGAAATACAAGGGAAGGCAGCAAGAGAAAAAAAAGAACAAAATAGTTATAAAGCAGGCAGAAAAGAATGAACAACATGGCAAGAGTAAGTCCTTCCCTAACAATGATTACCTGAAATGTGAACAGATTAAACTCCTCAATCAAAAGACAATGAGTGCATAAAAAAAGACTCGACTATGTGCTGTCTACAAGAGACTCACTTTAAATATAGACACACACAGGCTAAAAGTCAGTGTATGGAAAAGATCTCCTAAGCAAATGGTAACCAAAAGAGAGCAGGGGTGGCCATATTTATATAAGATCAAATAGACTTTAAGTCAAAAACTGTCCCAAGAGACAAAGAAAGATATAATAGTAAAAAAAAAAGGACAATTTACCAGGAAGATAGAAAAATAAAATATATATGTACCTAACATCAGAGCATCTGAATATATGATGCAAACATTCACAGAATTAAAGGGAGACATGGCCAGTAACACAATATTAGTAGTAGATCTCAATACCCCACTTTCAATAATGGACAGAGCAATTAGACACATCAATAAAATGGAAGACCTGAACACCACCACAGACTAACTGGGCCCAACAGACATATACCGAACACCCACCCAACAGCAGCAGAATATGCATTCTTAAGCACACAGAGAGTGTTCTCCAGGAGACATCACCAAAAAAAGTCTTAACACATTTAAGAAGATTTAATCATACCAAGTATATTTTCCTCACAATGGAATGAAACTAGAAGTCAACAGCAGTACAAAAACTGGAAAATTCACAAATATGTGGAAATTAGAGAATACACTCTTGAATAAACAATGCGTCAAAGAAGAAATCACAAGGGGATGAAAAAATATTTTGAGATAAATAAAAACAAAACATACTAAGAGGTAAGTTTATATCAATAAATACCTACATTAAAAAGAAGATCTCAAGTCAACAATTTAACTTTACTCCTCAAGGAATTAGAAAAAGAACAAACTAAACACAAAGTTAACAGAAGGAAGGAAATATTCTGTACTTAGTACAGAAATAAATGAAATAGAGAATGGGAAAAAAAATCAATAAAACTTAGAGTTGGTTTTTTAAAAAAAATCAACAAAATTGACAAGCACATAGCCAGATTAAAGATAGACAGACAAATGAAACATAACAGCACAGAAATAAACACTTCTGTACATGGTCAAATGATCTTTGATATGGGTGTCAAGGCTACACAATGGGTAAAGGAGTCTTTTCAACAAATCGTGCTGGGGAAAACTGGGTATCCACATGCAAAAGAATGAAGATGGACCGTTATCTTACACCATATTAACTCAAGGTAGATTTAAGACCTGAAAGAGTAAAACTCCTAGAAGAAAACAGGGGGAAAGCTTGACGACAGTTGAATGGGCAGTGATTTCTTGGATATGACCCAAAAGCACAAAGTAACAAAAACAAAAATGGACAAATGGGACTCCATCAAATTTTAAAATGTCTACACTGTAAAGGAAACAATCAACAGAGGATAAAGGTAAACTATGGAATGGGAGAAAATATTTGCAAACCATACATCAGATATGGGGTTAATATCCAGGATATAAAAAAAGAACTCATACAACTCAATAAAATTTTTTTCTATCGGTCAAAGGACTTTAGAATAGACAGTTCTCCAAAGAAGACATATGAATTGCCAAGAAGCATATGAAAGATGCTCAACATCACTAACAATCAGGGAGGTACAAATCAAACCATTAAGGTATCACCTCATACCTTTTAGGTTGCCCCTATAAAAAAAAAACAAATAACTAGGATATTGATAAGGATGTGGAGAAATTGGGACCCTTGTACACTTGGTAGGATTGTAAATGGTGCAGCTGCTATGGAAAACAGTATGGAGGTTCCTCAAAAAGTTAAAAATAGAACCACCACATGACCTAGCAATCCCACTTTAGGGTTACATACCCAAAAGAACTGAAAACAGACCTCAAAGACGTATCTGCACATCTGTGTACACTGCGGCATTATTCACAATAGGCAAAATGTGGAGGCAATCTAAATGTCCATCAAAGGATGAATGGATAAAGAAAATGTGAGCCAATTACAAAAAGATATATACAAAATAATTCTACTTATTTGAAGTATCTAAAGTAATCAAATGCATAGAAACAAAAAGGAGAATGGTGGTTGCCAGTGGCTGGGGAAAGTAAAGCGAGAGTGGCTGTTAAATAGGTACAGAGTTGTCATGCAAGATGAAAACGTCCTAGAGATCTGTTTTCAACAGTGTGCATAAAGTAAGCAATACTGTAATCTACACTTAAAAATTAAGAGGGTAAATAATACATATGTATATATGTGTAAATATGTATGTATACACATATAGTTCAGAAAATGAGGATGTAGATTAGGAGTACCAAAAGGACAATCCATTGAGACAAATTAATAACTGCTTTCCTCAACAAATGCAAATACAGCTTTTCATATAAGACAACAGAAATTATCATCCTTAATCCATATACTGTACTTGTAGCTATCTGAAATCTAAATATTGAAAACATATCTGGTGCAAGGAGAAAATGAAAGGCTTCACCAATTAATTAAAACAACCCCTAAACTGGACTTCCAACCACATTTATGAATGATTATGTGACATTTAAAGTCATTAACATTCTGCATTTTTTACTCGTATAAACTGGAAACTGAGAAGTCATAAAGGCCAAATATATAACACAATTTTGAAAATCCACACTCCTTTACATATGATATATATATATATATTCATTATAGCTCAATACAGTATAAAGAGACTGGTTGCATTCCTGAGATAGAATTGGGTATTGTTACATCACTCATTAACTCCTCCATGTATTAGATACAACAAAGATTAAGTTTATAAAAGAGAAAACCATAAATCTCCTTTCTTCACATCTCCATGTTTTCTCTTCCCTCTCTTCAATCCTAAGTACATACTTGATTTCCTTCTGTTTTCAAGACATAATGTCACCTACTTGTCACTTCTTTTTAACCTCTTGTGAGTTTCTTTTTTTAAACTAAATACAATTAAGTCACAGTTTTCTAAAAACCATATGGTGACATTTGACTAGGATAGAGAGGGCAGTATAATTAGGTAGGTGCATGAATTTAATATATATTTGGTTCCAATATCACTGTAGTTAATTCTGCTTTTCAGTAAATCTTCAAAACTCATTATTTGTTGGTCAAATATCAGACTCAACCAGTTTTACGTAAGAAATTGAAAATAGAAGATGGTTCAATATCTGCAAAATCAATCAATGTGACATACTACATTAAAATATTTAATATATTTTAATGCTTCCATTTCTTGGCTATTGTAAATAGTGCTGTGATAAACATAGGGGTGCAGCTGCTTTTTTCAAACTGGGCTGCTGCATTCTTAAGGTAAATTCCTAGGAGTGGAATTCCTGGATCAAGTGGTATTTCTATTTTGAGTTTTTTGAGGAACCTCCATACTGCTTTCCACAATGGTTGAACTAATTTACGTTCCCACCAGCAGTGTAGGAAGGTTCCCCTTTCTCCACATCCTCGCCAACATTTGTTGTGGTTTGTCTTTTGGATGGTGGCGATCTTTACTGGTGTGAGGTGATATCTCATTGTGGTTTAATTTGCATTTCTCTGATGACTAGTGATGTGGAGCACCTTTTCATGTGTCTGTTGGCCATCTGAATTTCTTCTTTGGAGAACTGTCTGTTCAGCTCCTCTGCCCATTTTTAATTGGATTATTTGCTTTTTTGTTTGTTGAGGTGCATGAGCTCTTTATATATTTTGGATGCCAACCCTTGATTGGATCTGTCATTTATGAATATATTCTCCCATATATTGCAAATGGTAGGATGTTTTCTTCTTATGGCTGAATAATATTCCATTGTGTATATGTACCACATCTATGTTCATTGCAGCACTATTCACAATAGCCAAGAAATGGAAGCAACCTAAGTGTCCATCAGTAGATGAATGGATAAAGAAGATGTGGTACATATACACAATGGAATATTATTCAGCCATAAGAAGAAAAGAAATCCTACCATTTGCAACAACATGGATGGAGCTAGAGGGTATTACGCTCAGTGAAATAAGCCAGGTGGAGAAAGACAAGTACCAAATGATTTTACTCATATGTGGAGTATAAGAACAAAAAGGCACCCTGTAGGATGCCTTTATGTTCTATTGGTGGTGTCCTTTGCTGTACAGAAGCTTTTCAGTTTGATGGAGTCCCACTTGTTCCTTTTTGCTTTTGTTTCCCTTGCCCGGGGAGATATGTTCATGAAGAAATCACTCATGTTTATGTCCAAGAGATTTTTGCCTGTTTTTTTCAAAGAGTTTTATGGTTTCATGACTTACATTCAGGTCTTTGATTGATTTCAAATTTGCTTTTGTATATGGTGTTAGACAATGATCCAGTTTCATTCTCTTACATGCAGCTGTCCAGTTTTACCAACACCAGCTGTTGAAGAGGCTGTCATTTCCCCATTGTATGTCCATGGCTCTTTTATCATATACTAATTGACCATATATGTTTGGGTTAATATCTGGACTCTCTATTCTGTTCCACTGTTCTGTGGGTCTGTTCTTGTACCAAATTGTCTTGATTACTGTGGCTTTGTAGTAGAGCTTGAAGTTGGGGAGCGAGATCCCCCTTGCTTTATTCTTTCTCCTCAGGATTGCTTTGGCTATTCGGGGTCTTTTGTGGTTCCATATGAATTTTAAAACTATTTTTTCCAGGTCATCAAAGAATGCTGTTGGTATTTTGATAGGCATTGCATTGAATATGTAGATTGCTTTAGGCAGGATGGCCATTTTGACAATATTAATTCTTCTAGCCAAGAGCATGGGATTAGTTTCCATTTGTTACTGTCCTCTTTAATTTCTCTTAAGAGTGTCTTGTAGTTTTAAGGGTATAGGTCTTTCTCTTCCTTGGTTAGGTTTATTCCTAAGTATTTTATTCTTTTTGATCAACCAGTTATATTTTAATGTGTATCACCTAACCATAATATATGCTCATCACATAATGGGATAAATCACACTTTCACCTATACTACCAATGTTTAATCAACATTTAAATCACATATACTTTAACAAAATGGCTTATAAAAATATGAAAGAACAGGGGAGAGAGGAGGGAAGAAAAGAAAGAGAAGAGTTTCTTTCCCCATTTTGTATTGATATATTCTGGCAAATTCTAAAATTGGTATGTTCTGAATTTCTGGAATCTGTGTGTTCTGGCAAAATGTGGCTGGAAAAAGTTGGAATTACTTGGAAACTCATGCTCTTTCTTAATCAAAATCAATATTCCACCGAAATTTAGAGAATGAAAGATGATTTTTCCCAAAATAAGCAGTACTTTAGTTACTTTGTATGATTACTGCATTTTTACCATTTTGTACCTAATAATCTGAGAGAAAATGCATTCATTCTTCTACAGGGAAGAAGTCTATCCTTGAGCAGTTGGCAGCATAAATGACAAAAGATCAACTTAGGAACACGACAAAATTATCTTTAGAAAAACGATTGTATGTGTCTGTGTCAGAGAGAGATTTAAGTACACATATACATAAATGTATTTTTTCCAGACATTTCTAACATGTTAGTTTTATCAAATGAATAAAAAAAAATTAAAGCATTCGACAGTTCATCTCCACAGAACAGAAGTATTCTTCCTTTTCCACAGTACTTAATAAAAGCAATGAAAAGTTTTATCAACCTATTTGGTGGCTAGTTGAGCTACACATATTTTTATATACTTTTATTTTGGAAAGAAACATGTAACTTGGCTAAAAAAAAAAGTAACAACTGAATTGAAAACTTGCTGAACAAAATAGCTCTTACCGCCTGGAGAGTTTCCTCTGCACTGGTCACAACCTAGTCTATTCTGGTATGTGGTGGAAAGTGTGGGTGGGAGGAGGAAAGGAAAGAAGAACCAGTTCTTAGTATATCCCCAAATGAGTGACTGACTCTAAATAAGACAAAATCTGACAAAACTAGTCTTTTGCTTCTGCCTCAGAGACTGCTGATCATCTCCCAGTATCTTCCTCCATAATAGACCCTGGTTTTCAGGCGTGAACATGGTTCCATAACCTGAACAGTACATTTCTCAGAGTCCCTCGCCTTGCTTTAGCTCACAAGAATTAAGTGAAAGTGCTATGGATCGCTACCCCTCCTGCCTTCTTATTCAGTTGGAATGTGGATATAACATCCGATGTTTCCAGTAGCCACCATGAGATAAACTTAGAAGCCACACACAGGAAAGCGACAGACAGGAGTAGCCTGGATCTCTCTCCTTGTTGGAGGGCCACACCAGCCTTGAAGTCCAGATTTCTTGAATATGGGAGAAATATAAACATGTATTTTGTGTAAGGAACAGTCAGCTCTTATGCAATTACCTGTAGTCCAACCTAATCCCAGTTCTTATTCTTTACTGCACAAAGATAGTCTACTTCTTCCCTGTTATTGGGAGATTTCCTTTTATTAAGTCATATCTTTCTGACTGAGTATGAGAACTATTTGAAGTGATACTATGAACGATTATCCTGCCACCAGTTAGCCTTGTCTAAGATGTCTATGATAGTAACAAAGAGCTAAAATAATGCGTAAACAGTAAGTCCTTAAAATATTTTCCAATACCTGCATGCTTTATTTGTTGTTATGACAATATAGTAAAATCAAGAGTGTAATTTTACTCTATCATTATATAGTAATGGGGATTGGCCTTGCTTGGAACATTTCCAGAAAATTCCAGGGGAGTCATAGTGTTTTAAACATCTTGGTTTGCTAGTCAAACAGGCACCTTTGCCTCCTAGGCTTCCACACTGTGTTACCACCTTCCTCATTTCCTTTTAAAAGTGCATTTAGCCAGGTAGGATCTCTCTGAATGAAAAAGTGAGAGAGCCTAGCAAGAGAAAAATTTTGATAACTAAAAATATACAGCCCTCAGGAGAGGACAAATACAGTATAATAAAATTAGAAAGAGTCAAGGTATAGATAACTTTTTTAAATCACTGATAATTTGTTTTAAAATCACTGATAAAAACTTTAAAAAACATTGATAAATAGGAATTATATTTGAACAACAAAAGCAAAGAGAAAGTAAAAACATTAATATCCCATAAATATCTTCTCTCCGTGGCCACGACCTGGTACACAAGTGAACTCTAGAACACATAAGGAGGTTAAAGATTTGCCAAGTGCAGTAGGAATAAAACATGGTGGTTTATGTGGGGAGCTAGCAAACAAAGCTCACTGGCCAAATTCAGGCCACATATTTATATGGTCCAGGAGCTAAAAATGAGTTTTATATTTTTAAATGTTTACATTTTAAATGGCTATATAAAAATCTAATTAACATGATGCTCTCAGTTGGCCTGCAAAGCCTTTAATACTACTGGATGCTTTACAGAAAAAGCTTGTCAACACCTGATCTATGTGACTAGCCAAGTCTTTTTGACTACACTTTAAGGAAAAGAACAGTAAGTGTAACTTTAATTTTGAGAAGCTTGTCAAGTTGTATAGTATAGTCAATAGCAGTATGTTAATAATCCCCCCAAATTGGGAAAGGACTACTTAGAATTTGAACCACTGGTTAACAATTAGCAAATAAATCTGCTTAGAATTTATGCCCTACGGTATTCTGTGAGATGCTAGTAAGTGCTATTTGTAGTCAAAAAGTTAGGGAAATACTTATAGAAAGTTGAACAAATTACTGTTTTTTATGCAGATATGTGTGTTCATTTTGCTTTACCATAAGGCTTTTCAGAGTCTTAAAAAAATCTCCCAGACAGGAAAATAGTATGCACCAGTGATGCCAGGGTTCTTGTTTGCAGTCAAAGAATGAATTTAGCAAACACCCAAGGTAGGAGAGCCAGGGAGAGACTTTTATTTAGAGATACAGTGCTCCTGGCTCACACCAGGAGAGGACAAGAGAGCCCGGAGTGGTGTGTTGTCTAGGGGATTTATAGGCGGTTGAGGATTTTTGGGAACTGGGCTTAGGGTGTGGACCTGTACCACCTGCCCTGCCCCTAAGGTGGGCTGGGTTGTTGTCTGTTTGCTAGGGCTGTTTACAGTAAAGTCATGGGTTATGCTGAGATACCCTTCTTTATTTGCAGAACACTCAAACATTCCAGGCCAAGTTGCTCCTGGCCTTTTGAGCTTTAACTGATCTCACTGAAGATGTCTATATTCCTAGTCTGGTATCTTTACCCTAGAGAATTAGTGTGACTTTGCATAATGCTTAACACAAGAGTTTCTCGATAGGGACTTCTCTGCACATTGTTACATTGCTCTGACTGTAAATATCCTGTCTTGCTTTTTCTGGAGACCCTCACCCTACCCAGACTACACCTATGGTCCCTGTCTCACCAGTTTCTAAGTTTATTTTACCTTACTTCTGTGACACATATTAATTCCTTTAAGAAAGTATTCCATAGAATACAGTTTGGGAAATATTTACCTCAAATGATATCAGAAAAAATTATTGGGGATTATGTGGAAAACACATCTGGATCATAAAATCTAGAAGAGAACCAGCTTAACTATCAAATCTCTTGGGGAGGTGGTGCCTTCCAGGCTAAAAAGGAATGGAATAAATCATTAAGAAAAAGATTCACTGAAAATGTAACCATGTAAAATCAAAATTATCTTTATGTCAAAACCAACAAAAACAGAGAAAGCATGCAAAGTAAATATGATAAATAGTTGCATACATAATAAATACATAAATAATTTATAGGGCAATGGACATGGACAGATCATAAAGAGAAAATGTCACAAGTAACTTGCTTGTATGCCTTCACCACTGCCCTGCCCTCCCTTGGCTGTTATTCCTACTGAAACTGAAAAGAAATTCAAACTTAAGTCATATCACAACCCAGCTTAAAATGTGTCCCTGGCTACCCATGGCTCCCGGGACAAAGAGCAAAATCCTTATCATGGCCTACAGGAAGCAGATTCCCCAGCCTCTCCCTTGCCCTCTTAGTCCTGCTTCACACAATCCATCAGTTCTTGAATGAGACTACTTTCTCAGAATAGCCTTCCCTGGCTGCAATTCCTTGGATTTAGATCCCATTCTCCTTGATACAGTCACAGCACCCTGCACTTGCCCTCCTTAGTGCTCACCTCAGCTTTTAACTTTATATTTGTAGGACAATTTCATTAAAGTCTAACACCCTCTTCACTACCTGATAAACCCCACAAGGCCAAGGATCTTGACTGTCTTGTTCATCCCCCTATCCTCAGCACTCAAAAGAGTATTATTACAATTTTTTAAAAACAAAGCAGCCAACAATATAAAATACTTTTTAAAAATGCCAAAATATTATTTATCTTGGGGGCAGTGAAACTATCAGTAATATTTTTCTTTTCCTACTTTTTCTACATTTTACATATTTTCTACAGCACACGTTAATAGAAAATATAAAAGTTTACCATGGACCCAAATTTAAATAAGTAAATAGTGTGAAGTAAGAAAAAGTGAAAAATCAGTTTTAAAAACATTGGGAAGTAAAACTTGAACTTATGAAGAATTAATTAAATAGCAACTTTCACACGTATTTATTGACATGGAAAGTGTTCATGATATGCAGATAACTGAAAAATATACCATAAAATAGTACATTTGGTATGAAACCATTTTTGTTTAACTAAGGAAAGCACTAGAATCTCATATACTACAAATTTAACAGTGACTATCTCTGGGTAGTGACATTAGAGGTGATTTTTTTGCTTTTCTGTCTGCTTTTCCACATTTTAAATGTTTTCTGTATTGCACATATGCTAGGGAGAAACTAAATAATCTCTTTAAACAGCTAGGATTCTTTTGCATGTACAATATGGTTCAATTTGCAGCCTGTTTTCAAAGATTACCTTATATCAATCTACCTATTCTCTACTGTATCACATCAATCACTTCCTATGGTTTATTTTATTATAAGCATGTTTACCTGAGGGTCCTTCATATAAACTGGAATTATCACACCAATACTTTAGCAAAGCTTACAGCACTGATAATATGGCATAACATTTTTAAGTAAATTATGCTATCCTTCTTATTAATAGCAAATTTCTAACACTGCAGGACTATGAAATTCTATTTTTATGTGTGTTATCACCTACTCTTATATCCAGAATATTTCCCCAAAAACAATTCAAAATGATGGTTAACTAAGAGAAGCAGTTTTGAAAAATTATTCTGCAGAACATTATTTCCATTTATTCCAAATAGCACAACAAGAAAGTTCGCAGAAAATGAAAGGAAACCATGGTAACCAATTAAACCTATCATGAGCTATCAGATCAAAAGAACACTTAGTACATTACACATCAACGCCTACCAGCAGCAGAACCCTTCCCCAGTTCCTTTAGATCCTTCTTCCAAAACATGAAAAAAGCTTTCAACCAATTTTCATGTTTTAAAAATGTGAAAAGCTCCTTCAGCAATATCTACCACAATTCTCTGACTTTACCCAGGAAGTCTGTGGCTGAGGTCACTTTAAAACTCAACCTAATGTTCTGACATTTAATTAAGAATTGTTGGTTTTTCAAACATTAGCAAAATTACATTTTTTACTTCAATGCATTTTATCATTTTCTGATACAGTAGCAATAGTTTGTTCATACTAAATCTACAGCACTATAAAGATCAAAACACATTCTCACTGGAATTCCTTAATAGATTCTTACAAGGATGCTAAACTCAAAGCCACAATAAATTAAATCACAACTGCATTGACTTAATACAGAGGAACCCCATTTTATCATCTTGCTGTTCATTCTATCACCAATCACCAACCCCCATCACAGGAACTGAAGCTAACCTCACAGAAACTAGCTCACCATGTTCTTAAACCACCAACCGTCAGCTAAAACTAAATAACAAGGTATTTATGCTTTTGTCAGGCATTAACTGTTTACTACATAATTATAAAGCCAGGCAGACAATGGGGCAAACCTCTGCAAAATTTAGAGATTATCTTTGCTGTAATGGGTAACCACTCCCTAATAATTATCACCTAAAATATTTTATTTTTCATGAAAATACATGTGTATTTTACATGTCATAAAATATATGGTATACATATCACAAAAATAAATGTATATTACATGCATGATCAATTTCTGGAAGTTTAGACAAACAATTGTGAGTGGCATTATCTTCAAGTAATGGAAACTAAAAGTATGTGGTGGGAAAGTGATATAGTTTATCGTTATATACATTTCTTTTAATTAAAATTTTTTTTACCTCATCCATTGTTTTCAGAACCATAAGAGATAAAATAAGTTACATGGATGCAAATATGCTATTATTTTTATAGATAATCACTGCTGTTTTTCTCTGAAAAGTTATCCAAACTCATTACAAAATTATTTTTAGCACAAATGATTACCAAATGATTTTATAATAGAATTTTAGCTTAAATAATTAAACTGTATATATAATAATATAGCTTTTCTTGTTTTCTTTGGGTGGGGGGTGAAAAGTTAATGGTCAGAATTAGTTGAAGTAAATCTCATCCTAGAATGCTTTAAACAAAGGTTTTACCTGCTTTATAAAAACAGTAGTGTGTTGATAAATATCTTAATTGGAAACTCATTGATTTAAAAGCCAAGAGTTGATTCTTAGGTCACATTCCTTGTCATCATGTACTGGTTTGTATATAAATATAAAAAGTATAGAAATAATGGTTTATTATTATTTTAGGTGTTGTTTATAACAAGTTATATCCTCTATTTCTTAGTTTTTTGTTCTTGGGCAAGTATTGGTTGTTTTTTAATCTACAAAATGCAGAAAATATATTATCTACTACATAGGCTTACTTTGTACATAAAACCGAGTTTTCTAACCTGTAAGCCATGAACAGAGTTTATAGGTTATAAGCTATCAAATCTGTCCAGCCCTTACAGAAGCTGGGAAGGTCTGATGCAGTGAAAATCCATCAGCCAGTCACATCTGGCCATGATCTACCTTGTACATTTACCTCAGTGCACCATACAACATCATAATTTCCAATGGGTGTCACAATATAGAAAAGTATACAAATACTCAAAGATAATTCACATAAATTATTTACCATAGTGCCTAATACAGTAAATATTCAGCAAATGTTAACTCCTACTATATTTATAAAACTTTTAAGACCATTAATAGTAATAGAATTATTTGGATGGATCAAATCCTTCACTGGAAAGGAGGCACATTATTAACAAATTCTGGGGCTATACATGGTAACCAAGAAACAGATCCTAAGTGAAGAGAACCTGATATGTTTTCTACTGCACCTTAAAACAGATCCACAAGTTTGATTCCAGTTTCTTTTTGCAAAGTAGATAACCAAAGTTAGAGATAACTCTTTTATATCAAAGGTTCTGTTGTTTAGCCCCAAAAATGTTCTTGAAACTCAGCTCTACCCTAAATGGAGTGCTGATTGGAATTTGCCTTCTGCTGTGCCTTAAACATACAAAAACTAAAAATATCTTGAAATCAGCTTTTTTATTTTTCTACTTTCTGCTTTAAATCCATTGCAATATATGCATGCTTTTGAGATGGAACTGAAGTTTGAATAGACAGTATACCATTGACTAAAAACCATTTTGAGCATAAAAAATGAAGTACCATCGAGGAGTAAGGTACAAATCAAAACCACAATGAGAGACCACTTCACCCCCATTTAAGATATCACACCTACTGTGTGAATCAAAGACATAATAACAAGTACTGGCAATGAGTGGAGAACTGGAAACCCCATACATCGCTGGTGGCATTGTAAAATGGTAAAACTACTATGGAAAAAACTGACAGTTCCTCAAAATGTTAAACATAGAATCACCATATGTTCCAGCATGTTCACTCCTAGGTATATACACAAGAGAAATAAAAACTATGCCCACAAAAAAACATGTTATTCATACTAGCATTATGTATAGCAACATTATTCATAATAGCCAAAAACTGGAAACAACTCAAATGTTCATCGACTGATGAATGGATAAACAAAATGTGGTATATAACATTATTCAAATATACATTAATAAAAAGGAATAAAGTAGTGATACATACAACAACATGGATGAACCTCGTAAACATGATTGGAGAAACAAGCCACTCACAAAAGAACACCTATTATATATGACTCCATTTATATGAAATGTCCAGGATGTATAAATCTATCCCGACAAAAGTAGGTCAATGGCTCCCAGGGTTGGGGAGGGCTGGGGAGAAATGGGAAGTGACTGCAAAAGGTTATGGAATTTCTTTTCAGGGTGACTGAATGCTCTAAAATGGATTCTGTTGCATTAACTTTGGGAATGCACTAAAAACCATTGAATTGTAAGATATAAATGATGAATTGGTATGTTAATAAATAAAATTTTAAAATGGCTAAAAAAAAAAGAGCAAGATATAAAAACATACAAAAGCCAAACTTACAAATAAGGTTAGCGAATAAAAGATTGTGATTTACTAATACACAGAAACATTACTTGGTTGCCACAGGTAGATGTTTCTGAACATTCTCTGGATAAGAGATAAATCTTTTTTGATCCAGGATAAAAAGCAGAAAACAGGGGGAAAAAAATCAGTATGACAATCTTCCTTTCTTTATCAATTTAACACATTAGCAAAAAGTCTTTCAGGCTCATTTATCAAAAAAGGGTGTAAATAAAAAGAAAAAAAATGGGGAGAGTGTCTATCTGAACTTAACAAATAGAAGAAATCTGGTACATTCCCCCCCACCTTTTACCCCTTCTACTCAAACACTTATTTCTAATTTCTTAATTGAAAAATGAGAAATAAATCAAAGGGTCTTCATACTTGACCTCTTTAAAGTTTTCTCTCCCTGTAGACTGAACACATAGGAAGCCTTGCTTGATGTGCATAGAGTTCAGATCAGAAGAAACTGACTAAATCAAATGTTTTATGGAATATTTCTCAAACTGTTCCACTTAGAGATTTCATGAAAAGAGGGCTTCCTGATTGAGTTTACGAAATGGAGTATAGTTTTTTATCAATACTCACAGGCTCTGAGAAGTATTGCAGGAAAAAAATCCAACGGATTATGTTTTCTGGCAGGGAGACTCCCACAGTCCCTTGTGTCCATGGCATCTTAGGGAAAGCACTGCCAGCGCCAGCCAGGACTCCCTTCTCCCAGACCCTGGACTCCAGAGGACTGTGCTCTGTGACTGGCTTTTTTATTGCCCCCAAGGCTGACCAATTCTTCTCCTCATATTTAAAAAGCTTGATAGTCTCATTTAGAGTGAAATCTTCAGAGATTTAGGAAGTATTATCTTCAGTTTTGATCCAAGGCTGAAGCCAGGGTCTTTGAGTCTTCTCAAAATGAAAACAGCCCTGTTCATTTTCTGTCTGACTCTAAAGGTGATCACCATTAACTTCATCACTAATAAATGAACACTGTGAACATTGTGGTGGTCATTCTTTTAGACATCTCTCTGCTTACCCATATACCCAATAGATACACAATTTAACATAAGTAACATGATACTATACATACTGTCCAGTATACTGAATTTTCTTTTTTAGATAAACATATACTATAAAATTTCAAAAACTATCAAATGATATATTTTTAAAATAAAACAGAATAAATATATCCAAACATAGAATTACAATATGTTTTTGCAGTTTTTAAATTCTCATTTGCTCTCCATCTAAAATTTTTCTGAATAATTCTTATCTTGATGGTCAAAATATAATCAACAGCCCTGTATGGCCCTGGGAAGATGACTGGTTAGCCAGAGACAGGTAAGATTCCTCAAGGGAGGAACAACCTAAGACAGGCACAGTCGCAGAGGGGCCATCAGGTGAGAAATTGGGGATCAACAGAGGTGAGGCTTAGAACCTCACTCCCCTTGTTTTGAGAGAAATCTTCTGCATCCGTGGATGTTTTGTTGCCCTTGTCTAGCTTGGATTAACACATAGTCTACAGGCACACACCTGATCATCTACATTTGCCCTCTTACAGCACTAAACTACATTTTCTACCTTTATCTTGCATCTACCTACCACTTCAGCATTTTATTAAAAATATTAATAATAATAAGGGAGAAATGTGGGATTCACATATAAATCAAGTATAAAAATCAAACGAATAATCATAATTGACCTGATTGTTTATAGTTCATGATGTGTGATCAAAACCGGAAGTTTCTGTGATGACTGCCCTTGCACTGTTCACCATGTAAAAACTTGTTCGTTATGCTTCAGAAGATGGAGACTGTTGAGAATTAGGCTTGGGGTTGATTAATGATTATGCATTGAGTCCCCTATACAGAATTTTATTGTTGTTAACAACCATATGATCAATAAACATGAGAGATGCCCTCTCAAAAAATATATATATATATATATAATCAACAGGAAACGGCCAAACACTGTAGGTATAAAGCATTCTCTGGAATATTCAAGTACAGAATTTGGGGATTATCAAGATTCATACACATATGTCATCTTGCTCATCTCCCAATTTAGAGACTCTAAAATGAGTCAGACTTGACAAAAAATGCCTCTGGAGTTGCCAAATTTGGAGTTCACATTTCTCCTCAAAGTGAGTCCTTTAAAATCTGTAAGATATCTAGAAAGATATCTCTTTTAAAGATCAGTTCTACACAGCCAGAGGAAAACAGCTTACTAAGTTAATTACCTTCATAATTCTGGAAAACTTAGTTCCCACCACCTTTTACACTCATTATTCTTATTACTCCCACTAAATTCTTATGATCCTTCTAAATTACAGTGGGAACCATCACTCTCTTCTATTAAAAGTCTTTAGTGACTCCCATTTCCTACAGATAAAGTCCAAATTCTTAAGCATGAAATACCAGGCTTTTCTGGCAAACTTTTGCTAAAACTTCCCTGTATCCTCAATTTCCAGCAGCCTGCCATAAACCAAATGTTTCATGCTATTCTATACATTCTTTCCTTGATCAGTTCTTCCCAAAAGGCTTATTTTTCATCACATCATATCCTTCTACCTGGCAAAATTCTAGGCTATCTTTAAGAGCCAGCTTAAATGTCTTCTTGCCCCATCTCAACAGTATCTGGTAGAATACAGAAGCTCAACATATGCTAAATTTTTTATGTGGCAGTTACCTGAGGGGTTACTTAATTATCCAATTTAACAATGAAGACCAACCTCCTGATTTCCATGAAAGGCTTGACACATTAGTGACACACCAAGTATAAATATTTTAAAGTATATTAGTC
Source organism: Manis javanica (assembly GCF_040802235.1). NCBI lineage: Eukaryota > Metazoa > Chordata > Mammalia > Pholidota > Manidae > Manis > Manis javanica. The sequence continues at coordinate 59,138,219 of NC_133167.1, read as the reverse complement.
AAGGTACTATGATTTCGCTGTGCTAAAATTATAAGCATAATTAGGCCTCCCATATTACCTTTAAAATACTAAATTACTTTAAGTCAGTTTGGAAAATATTTAAATCAAGTTCTGAAAATATTATGGGCAAAGGAACTTCATCAAAACAGAATTTACAAAACTCTAGTGCCTGGCCTCATATAAAACTCTTTTTGGAACTCATACCAGAATTTCTCACTATTTTCCAAAGCTTGACCTGGATATACTACTTTAATAAAAGATTGGTCAGGAATTCTACCATAGATTGATCCTCACTGAAAACAAGAAAACTACCTACTAGGTGGTACTGTGTAACTGATACATTTCCTCTCCTCACTCCAATCTTCTCCCTTCTTTTAAAACAAAAAAGAAAACCTGATTTTGTTTGGTTATCCACACTTCCTCCCAACGCCTCATCTTCCAGAAGACACTGACCCTATCTCCCTCCTCCAGCACCAAGTGCTCGTTAGGCAAGCAGTCAGTACATACATTTCCCTACAGATTGTTACTGGCCAAGGGGTGGGAAAAGGGAGACCTGTAATGGCCCCACTGAGCTGAAGGGAGGGATGCGTACTGCAATGGAGAGGAGAGGGCAGAAGCAGAGAAGCACACAACTCTGCCCCTGGCAGCCACCTCTTTGCCACAAGGAAAACCAGCCTTAAACTGGAGTTGATATTGAGTGGCCATGAATAGAAATGGAAAGATCACAAGTCCTTGGTAACATCACTGAGATACTTATCATCCACGCTATTGCATTTCTTAATTTCTCATTATGTGAGATATTTCCTTAAATAATTTTTTAAGCCAGTAGAGGTTGCTTATTTTGAGTATCAGATAACACCTGCAGCTGAAATCATCTCAATTGATAAAAGAATCTGATTCTTGAAAGTGAGATGCTGTTAATACAGACTTCTAAAAGGTCTCTTTTATAATCCCCATTTTACAAATAGGAAACTAAAGCTTGGAAAATTTAAATATATATAATAAGGTTAGGCAACTAGAACTCATGTTCGTCAGGCTCTACAAGCTATACTACACTTCATTTCCAAAGTTCTAATAGTGTAGAGTATGTAATTGCAATTATTTTGTGATAGATGTTTTAAAATCTCAATTCTCTGACATTCCTCTTCTCTTTCAAATTGTACGTTTTACACTGAAAGTTTTCCTGTTTAAGTCACTAGTATTTTAAATGTTTCTTCTTCCAGCTTTCTTTTCTAGTTTTATTAAAATTTCTTTCAAGTAAATTATTTCCTAGTTCAGTTAAAAAAAAAAAAAGACTGTATTTTTCTTCCCAGTAAAAATGAACAAATTTAGCAGATCAAGTCATTGAGAAAAAGGGGTATTTTATATCAAAGGAAACCAACATTTCAGACAACAAAACAGTAAGCCAAAGGAATGCATAACTTTAATCCTGAGGATATCTTAAACATACATTGATATAGAGAGGTTTTTAGTATTTCCAAGAAAATTCTTGGACAGAGTCCAAACAACTGTGCCCCCATTAAATAGATGGCTTAGAAGGAATAATAGTGAGATCCTACTGTGCAGTTATGATTCTTCTATTTGCACATTTTAATTAAAGCAGAGAAAGTAAACAACTATTAGGATCATAGTGCTATTCATAAATTTGTTGAGGTAGTAAACACCTCTTTGCATTCACAGCAATTCCATAAAGATATATGAAAATTTCATATAAAAATAGTGGAAAAACTGGTTTTTAATGGGTTGTGATTGGACTATTATGCTGAAATTATTTAGACTCTTTAATAGGTAGAGTGGTGATAATGAGGAAATAAATACCAAACATTTAAAAGGTCACTTCATATGATCACTTATATTAGCTCTCCACTAGTCTTTTCACTTTATTTTACTCTTTACAAAAATAAAAGACAAATATTGACTAAACACTGACTGCTTAAATAACAGTAAGAAGCTCTTGTGGGGTTTAAAATATATGTAGAAATAAATAACTGAAAATATTAAGACAAAATTAGGAGGGAGGAAAATGGAGTTCAAAGTGTTCTAAGACTCTAACATTACTGATAAAAGCTATTATTTACATTAAATATAAAGGAGTCAAGGACACATGTTGTAATCTTTTGTTTAAGCATTAAGAAAGAACAGCAAAAAATATAGAGTTGGCCTGCGTGGGTCCAAAGCCCGCAAGACGGAGGCGCAGGCGCTGGCCGTCCGAGGTGGGCGGTGTTGGCCTGTGGCTCCGGGGCCCAGGAGGGACGATCCTGGAGCTGTCTGCTCCCGCCCAACTCTATTACAACAGGTTGTTGATCATTATGAAAATCCTAGGAACGTGGGGGTCCCTTGATAAGACATCTAAAAATGTTGGAAATGGATTGATGCAGACTCCAGCATGTGGTGATGTAATGAAATTACAGATTCAAGTGTTTGAAAAGGGGAAGATTGTGGATGCCAAGTCTAAAACATTTGGCTGGGGTTCTGCGATTGCCTCCAGCTTGTAGCCACTAAATGGGTAAAAGAGAAGACGGTGGAGGAAGCCTTGACCATCAAAAAACACAGTTATCGCCAAGGAGATCTGCCTCCCTCCTGTGAAACCGCGCTGCTCCATGCTGGCTGAACATGCAATCAAGGCCACCTGGCCGATTACAAACTGAAACAAGAAAACACGAAAAGACAGGCGGAAAAGAACTGAATGAACCCTTGGTGAAACCTGTAGCAGGTCATTATCAGCTGTTTGCCCGCCCGCAGTGCCATCACCTTAGAAGTCAGAAGCCTGTCACTCTACAATAACGGACCTATGAGATACGCACATCTGCTGTTCCCACTGTGACTGTAATGCAAGCAAAACACACACTTTCATTGTGCGGAATCCTGGGCTTTCTTTCAGCCCACTTTTGTCGCCTTCACCAGCTCATGTGTATTTTCAATTGGGTGCGGGGCCTCAAAACCGAGATCACTAATGAACTGCTAAGCTCTGGTAGTCCATATATCTAATTTGCCCCAAATCTATTCTGTGGAAGATGACCAAAAGAACTCCTTGCTATGAGATTTGATAGAACCAATTATTGTATATAAAACATATATGCATATTATAATAAATAAATGAATGCTTTTTCTCTAGCTAAAAAAAATAATATACAACTCAAGTTAATAGAAAAAAATGGAATAGTAAAATGACTTGTAAAATAAGTCAACAAAGAAAAAGTAACATAAAGCAGGAGGGTCAAACAGAAAATAAATAAGGTAGTATTTTAAACCAAAATATATCAATAATTGCTTTAATGTAAATGGATTAAAGCCTTTAACTAAAATTAAAAACTTAAAAACACCAAAAATAAAATAAAGGACAAGTCACAAACTTTAAGGAGATATTTGAATTCACATATAACCAAATGATTAGTATCCAGAACAAATGACTTTATGAATCCAAAGAAAAATCAATGCAACCCAACAGAAGAAAGGGTAAGGGGTTTGAATAGGCATTTCACAGAAGAGAAAATGTGAACAGTCAATAAACATGAAAAGATGCTCAGTTTCATTAGGAATCAAAGACATGCAAATTAATCATGAGACACCATCAGACTGGCATCTGGCAGGCAGTATGAAATGAAAGCAAAACAGGAAACAATAGGAATTCCTATACACTGTTGTAGAATCAACATCAGCACAACTACTTTGGAAAAAGTTGTCATTATCCAATAAATAATAAAGCAAAAGGTCTAATAAAGAAAAAGCAGCAGTTTTTATATCTAAGTAAATATTCTAGATAAAATCTTAATGCACACCAGAAGACATTTATGAGATTATTTATACAGCAGGACTGTTTTTAACAGTACCAAACTAGAAATCACCCACATCCGTCAATAGTGGGATGGATAAATATAGTATATTTATTTAATGGGTTAGTATATAGCAGTGAAAATGAATGAATTATAGCCATGTGCTACAATAGGGAAATATCTCAGGACCATAATGTTGAGGGAAAAAAAATTGAAGAATACATTCTTTATGTTCTATTTATTTAAAGTTCAAAAGTGAGTAAATCAAAACAATGTATTATTTAGGGATATAAACGTGTCATAAACCTACAGAGAAAAGTAAGGGAATGATCATCAGGATAGGTTTGCCAGTGTGAGGGGCAGGAGGAAGCAGGAGGGAGAAGGAGAGGGGCACACAGTACACAGGACACTCCAGTGGCAATGGCTGTTTCTTAAATAGAGGCTGAGCACATAACAGAATATGATCATATTTAATAATATCTGTATTTGTTGTAAGTTTTTTTAATATATTTAACAGTTAACAAAAAGCATAATACAAAACATGTACTGGCTATATCCGTTTTCATTTGTCATTCCGTACATACAACCTAGCACCTAGTATATTTTTTCTCTAGTGAAAAAAATTGTATAATGACATAAAAGTTAGTTCTAAAACTTCAAAATCATAAAGAAGTTCTCTTGAATTATCTGAGATTACTTGTAACTAATATTTGCCATCTTATTAAACTATAGTTAATCTAAATGTTGTCAAAATCAATGTACAGAAAATTCCAAAATCACTTTGAAACACTTCATGCTTCATGAGGTTTAATCTAGTGCCTGGGGTAGTATCTTACCTTCAACCACAAACTCAAACCATGTGGACGCCTGTTTGCCTTCACTGTATAAAAAACTTTCACTGAGCAACAGTCATTCTTCTTGAACCAAGAGGTCAACAAGAGCAAAGGCAGAAAAGCCAGAGAAGGCCTGGCCTGAAATCAGGCTGAGCTGAAATATGGAAGGAGATACAGCTAATGAGGAAAGATGCAGGCTACAGATGACCTCCCATGCTATGCAGTGAGCATCTATCTCTTTTTTGATTGCTGAAAATTGGTACTGTGACAGCCACTTATAATACATACCTAATACCTCACATTATACACAAAGATCATCACTGAAAGATTAGGCCCCACAAGTATCAGGAAGATGCCAGCAATGGAGGGAAGTGTGTTCTTTGAAACCTTGTACTCAACACTGAACCTCTGCTGACTGCCACATCAGATTATATGATTGATCACTTAAGACACTGTGGAAGACACACTGGAGGGGAAAAGGCTAAATACAGGGGGATTTCTTAGGCTATTATTGAATTAGTCCAAAAGTGGCTTCAAATGGATCAAAGACCTGAATGTAAGTCACAAAACCATAAAACTCATAGAAGAAAACACAGGCAAAAATCTCTTGAATATAAACATGAGCAACTTTTTCCTGAACACAACTCCTTCGGCAAGGGAAACAAAATAAAAAATGAACAAATGGGACTATATCAAACTAAAAAGCTTCTGAACAGCAAAAGTCACCATCAGCAGAATAAAAAGGCATCCTACAGTTGGGAGAATATATTTGTAAACAACTTACCTGACAAGGAATTAACATCCAAAATATATAAAGAACTCACATGCCTCAACACCCAAAAAGCAAATAACCCGATTAAAAAATGGATGGAGAATCTGAATAGACACTTCTCCAAAGAAGAAATTCAGATGGCCAACAGGCACATAAAATGATGCTCCACATCACTTATTATCAGGGAAATGCAAATTAAAACCACAATGAGGTATCACCTCACACCAGTTAGGATGGCCAACATCCAAAAGACAAGCAACAAATGCTGGCAAGGATGCAGAGAAAGGGGAGCCTTCCTACACTGTTGGTGGGAATGTAAATTAGTTCAACCATTGTGGAAAGCAACATGGAGGTTCCTCACAAAACTAAAAACAGAAATACCATTTGACCCAGGAATTCCACTCCAAAGAATTTACCCAAAGAAAACAAGATCCCAGATTCAAAAAGACATTATGTACCCCTATGTTTATCTCAGCACTATTTACAATAGCCAAGATATGGGAGCAACCTGAGTGTCCATCAACAGTTGAATGGATAAAGAAGAGGTGGTACATATACACAATGGAATATTATTTAGCCATAAGAAGAAAACAAATCTTACCATTTGCAACAACATGGATGGAGCTAGAGGGTATTTTGCTCAGTGAAATAAACCAGGCAGATAAAGACAAGTACAAATGATTTCATTTATTTGTGAGTATAACAACAAAGCAAAACTGAAGGAACAAAACAGCAGCAGACTCACAGACTCCAAGAAGGGAAAGGGGATGGGTGGTTGGGTGGGGCGGGAGAAGGGAATAAAGGTGCACTATAATTCACAATCACAATATAGGATAGGAGGCCATGGGGAAGGTAGTACAGCAGAGAGAAAACAAGTAATGACTCTATAGCATCTTACTATACTGAAAGATAGTGACTGCAATGGGGTGGGGGGATGAGTACTTGATAATATGGGTGAATGCTGAAACCACATTGTATATCAATGATACTTTAATTAAAAACAAATAAACAAACATGGGAATGATAATTGCCAAGATTAATATTGTGGTTATCTCTCAGGAGCAGAGAGGAAAATACAATTGAAGAAGTGTATATTAGAAGGCCAAACTATACCTATAATAATCTGTGTCTTTAAGTAGTATGTAGGGAATGATCTGGCAAATGCTTTTGTACCTATCTCTTTTATGACAAATAATAAATCTGTAAAAATGTTAAAAGCCAACAAAACACTTCTATCAATCTAATGTTCATCTGCTCCCCAATTTGTATTCTAGGATTTCCTGGGCCAAAGCAGATGGGAAATGATTCTAAGATTAAAGGCGGAAGTGGCATCAGAGAGGGTGACAGAGTGGAAATGAGGAAGAGCTTAGAAGGTTTGGTTGCTACTTTTCTCCAAACTAAATCCTCAACCCTAGGGGTTTGCTGCTGTCATCTAGTGAACACCGCAGGATAGCCATGTTAGAATATGAGAAGCAGCACAGCAAAATGGAAAGCACGTGAGCTTTGCAATAAGGCAAAACTGAGTTTATATTCCAGTTTTTTAACTCACTATGTGACCTCAGAGGCAAGCAGTGGAGTCAGCAACAAAGGGGACAGACAGGGAGAGAGAGTTATGCAGAGTTGTCTCTGCATCCCCTCACCTTCTTCTTCCTAATTCTGGTCCACCAGACTTAATCTCAAGGCTTATTTATCCCAGACACTCAGATGGCTAAACTATTTGGGAATGCAGTATTGCAGAATCTCATAATTATAACATGTTAGGAGTACAAAGATGAAGAAACTGGCTTCAAGAAATTATGTGACTTTCCCCAAATCAATCTTCTAGTTGATTCAGTAGCAAAATGAATTAAGTATTTCTGTTTCCAGCCCAGAATTTTTCCCTATATACCATAATTAAAACCTGAAAACAATAAAATTAAGTAACTGAAAGGGGGTTTACACTTTATAGCTTACCATAAAAGGCAAATATCCATGAACTCCTGTCATATGCTCTATTCTCGGAGTATGGAAGTAATTCAAAATGAACAGTATGAACTAATACTGAATTATCATTCTTTTTGTCAGAAAGATGAGTATAAATCCTTTGGATGGGAGTAACAATAGTCCCTGCTCACTCAAGCAAGCACACGCATTTGGAGGAGTTACACATGGTCATGTTAGCGTCCTAAACATCATCTGTATATTCTCTCCTTATATCCACCAAAATAAATGTCATTTCTTACACCTCTTCCCTAGGAAGTTTCTACTTTTCTGGCTTTTCCAAAGAATGGATGAATTAATGTATAAGTGAACAAACGCACCAATGAATAAAGACAATGGATAATTAACCCAAGCCTTTGAAAAGGCAGCAATGTAGAGTGATTAAGAACACAGACTCTGAAGCGAGACTGTGCAGGTTCAAATAACAGAGGTATGAATTATTAAATGTATGACCTTGGCCAAGTTGTCCAATCCTGTAAGTCCTTCATTTCCTTATCTGTAAAGTGGAGATAGTAAAAGAACATACATCCTAGAGTTGTTGTGAAGATTCAGTGAGGTTAGAATCCTGGCATATGTTAAACACAATGGATAAGCATGACAGTGTATTATTGTTGTGTTATTATTGCAGCATTGATGGAAAGACATGTTTCTGGGCAATGTACTGTGCAATGCAAGCTAAGAACACAGCCAAAGTGCTAGGCAAAGTTCAGTTGACAGGAAAGAGCCAAGAGCTCCCAAGAAAAGCCAACCTAAAAGAAATGACATTAGCTCTAATTTGATGTTACAAAGATCTTTCTCTAAGTTCCTTTCCTTATTTACGAAATACATATGAGTCGATACCACAGGACAGACAGGAGAAAATGGGTAAGATGAAATATAAGAAAGCAGCCATAATAAAAATACTTTAAAAGTTTTTCAGTTTTTAATTACTGAGTGCTGCTATTCATGAGGAATTTTTTAAGGGTCTCAAAGCCATTAAAATGGTATTATGTCCCAAGAAAACAAGAACCAATTCAATTACATGCTGGATGCTTTTAAAATGTAAAGCCCTCTATTAAGAGGGTTTTAAATGAAGCAGTTATAATTACAGGTCCATGACCAACCTTAGAGCCAAAGTGTAGGTTCCTGGCTGACGCTGGCTCTCTCGAATGAGGTAGCTCCCCTCAGCCACACTCAAGAGCTGGTCTGCTACTTCTCGGGAGATCATGCCGTGAAACCTAAAAAACAAAGTCAACTCAGAAACTGCATGCTTTCCACCATTGTCAATAAAACAAGAGAAAGCAAAAACCCCCACCTTCTCCTGTTGTTTTCTAAACAAAGTGCTGCCATATAACGGAAGGGGAGCGGTTTAGTTTAACCATGCTTGTGTTTCTCTGGGCCTGGCCCCTGGCCAGCTTCTCTGTGGTGACAAGAACAGCATCAAAGTAGCTATCCAGTCTATTTAGCAATCATGGAATCAAAATTCACATCCATCTAAGGGAAGATCAACTACCTTTCCCAAGAGGACAATTCCCTTCTTAAATAGCCATCTGACCATATGGACATGCTAAAAAATATACAGAAATGTGTCCCATTTCCTTTCTTTACACTAGTAGCACTGCCAAAAATTTTGGCTCACAGCCTATGCTGGCAATTTTCCAGGACCCTGGGTTGCTCTTAACTGGCATGATTGCCCAATAATGTGCATAATCTGCATCACTGGATACTCAAGCCAAAAGCAAACAACTGTAATACTTGCTTTCACTCCCTGCTAAAACCCTATTTTTGATTAAGAGAAAAAAGGAGGGAGAAGAATAAACATAAATAACACTCTTCACACAACACAGTAGATTTATCTAGAGCAACCTAACAGAAAACACTGAAAAAGAAAGAGAATCAGTGGTGACTCTATATTTTTTTATATTAGAAATATAAAACCACCTTGTATTTGTATATTGATATATAATTTACAAAGGATTTGCACATATATTACATCCTTTTAGTAACTCAAAGATAATGGAACTGATTGCTCAAATGAAATTGCAGCTTTTACCAGTATGGGAGAGAAAAAGTCTCTTGAATTTGGAATTATACATTTAAAATGCATTGAAAGGGGGAGAGCAGTAACTTTCTGGAGTTTTACTCATTGGAATGATTCAGTCTTTCTCAATTTAAGTATCAAAAGTTCAAGGTAGGTATGTTAGAATCATGACAATTAGAACAGCCTGGTTAACAGTGGGCTCATGGACTTTCTGATCCCCATAAATTCCTCAGTCTTTCAGAACCAGGTCTACTCTGACTCTGCTGGAAGCAAGATGGTAACTTATATTCCTGGTAGTAACACATATCATTAGATTAATATATTGGTATATTATTTTAAGTTTACATAGTATCAATCGATAAAGTTAGTAAAATTCTATTTTTAAAAACTCAATTTAAAAGAAAACCCCATTCAAGAAAACAAATTTTGGAACAAAACTTGACCATGGAATTTAAAGAAACTTTAAAGAATTTTCAAGTATTTTAAATAACTTTAACATATTTGCAGATACATTACTGTTTATCTAATATGACCTTAAGACATGAAGAACAAACAACTATATTTGGGGAATGATGGGATTTTAGGTGGGTTTTTTTTTCTTTTCTCCAAAGGGCTATGTTTGTTTTGCTAATGACCAGAAAAAATTAAGGACTTTAAAAATTATTACATTTTTCAAAAAATAGGAAAATGCTCATTGTTACTATTAAATGGAAAAACGTTATAAAATTATACATTTACTATCTCAATTTTGTAAAGACCATTAGGAAAATAGGTTTTCAGAAGGGAATACTTCAAAGTGCTAACATTACTTATTTCTGGGTAGCATGAATTTACTTATAGAAAATTTGGAAAATAAAGAAAAGTACAAATACAGAAAAAAACCACCCATACTCCACTATATGTACAAATGTGTATATATATATATCTATATGTTTAATATATACATACAACACACAAATACACATTTTCCTCATATCCATCTAGGATTATTTACTTATTTATATGGCTTGCATCTTTAACATTATTGCATATACATTTTTCTACGTTATTTTCTTCTCTATATTTGTTTTTATTTTCTGTATTTTCACCAGTTAGAATAATTATATCTGTAATTGGAAAAGTAACTTATCCCAACTTAAATATCTCCTTCATCTTGTTTTATTTTTATTAAAAACATCTATTTACCTGTCTCTCCTACACATTCCAATCTTTACAATGTTTTCTGATAGTCCATACTTACTCTCTTCCATAATACTTTGGTCTGTTTTCTACCTGTTGGGAAATTAAAAAAAAAAAAAAAGTATTTGTGAAAATGCAGATGTTTAGAACATAACTCAACACTTTGCATAGGTGACAAACTAAGGCATATATTAAGAAAAAGATTTAGAATAAGATTAGAAAAACCCGAGTCTGGAGGCCCAGTTCCATCAGCAGATTAATTGTGCCATTTGGACAAAGACCTATTCCTTATCTATAAAGCACTGTGTAATGTAAAAAGAGTTGGACTAAATTCTTTCATTTCTAGATCTGAAAAAATATTTGCATCACTTTATCCAAAAAGTAAAATAAAACATCCAAAAACTTAATGCCACAATTGTGTCAGAACAGACTGTGGCTTTCTTGCCCATTCCCTCCCTGTTATTCCATACTCCCCATTCTGTTAAATTTCTCCATCAGCTCTTCCTCACCAGTTTATATCCCCTAGCTTTTCATGCCAAGTGTGCTGGCTGTATCCAAGGGCCCAGCAGAAAAGAGTTAAAGGCATTTCCTAGGGAGACCAAAGACAGTACTTGCCCTGTTTATTCAAGAACATTTACTGAATAGCAAATATGTGATATTCACTATCCTCCTGGAAGGGGGACATATCACTGTAATAAAACAAAAATCATCATTATTCATTTGATACTTAGAGACAGACAATAAAGAAGTTTAAATAAATCAACAGGAAATAGGGAGTAGTGCTAAGTGCTATAATGAAAATAAGAATGGGTGACGTAAAGGGGGGTGCTAAGGAGGTATCTAAGTTGCATGGTTAGGAGATGCTTCTCTGAGATGACAATTAAACTGGGTCCTGAATGACAAAAAGCAAGAAATAACGGGCAGAATCATAGGAATGGAATAAGTTCTCTGTAGGAGGTACTTGGTCGATACCATGAACTACATTCACTGAGTTTGTGCTAAGTGTTTTAATTATATTTGAAGATAATTTAATCCTCACAGTGAGATAAGGAATTATTCTACTTTATCCTCATAAGATTATATTACCATTCTCATTTTATTGATGAAGAAACTGAGTATCAGCAAGACTAGATAACTTGTTCAAGGTTACAGAGTGGTAGAGTCTAAGGCAAAGCTCAGATTCTAACTCAGGAATAGCAAAAATCGCTCAAACCCTTTCTCTATTGGACACTGCCTCATCTGCACTACTTAAATATGGTAGTTCCCAAAGCAACTCAAAGACTATCCTTTCATTGACTATTTCCCTTGGCCTCTATACAGAGCCTGACTGCTAAGTCTAAGTTACCCAACCACTGGTCATCAAGGTCTGGTACTGTTTACAAACTTGAATATATATTCACAGTATAGAAAAAAATTCTGTGTTTCAATGAAAAACTATCCATCACCTCTAGCACACACTACTGGTTTATCTAGCCTAGTCTGTTGTCTTTGAGCTACACTGGAACTCTCTTAAGTTGTAGGTAACTGATACATAAATTTTTTCCTGTGTAGTAGAGGTTTAATTGACTTCTTTCCTACCCTCCTCCCTGTGGAAAAACTAGTTTTGTCCCATTTGCAATTCACCTCAACATTCCTTGACTTCATATAAATTTGTACGGACTTTTCCTCTGAACTGATTAAAACATCTGCTGGTTTCCTCATTTTATAAATAAATAAAAATTTTAACACATGTCCATCTTCATATCTTTAGGAGAAATATTTTACATTTTCCTGAAAATTGTATTTAAATAATACTTTACCCGCCAGGAATCATCGCTGTTTGCTTACATTGTAGTCTGGTTATTTATCTTTTCAAGGTAAATTCCACCTGATCTGGTCTTGTTGCACAACTTCTCTGCTCATAAAATTCAGTGTACTAAAAATATGCCAGGTGATCCCTACAGCTACAGATGATGGCTATCTTATTTTTAGATCTAGAGCTTACTAGGAAGGGGCCTTGCATCTGCTTGAGAGCAAACCTTTGCTTTTGAGATAAAAAATCAATGTCTTAATTAATCTGAGGTTCTGCAGTATCATGTGATGAAATATGTTCCAGAAGAACAATTTTTCAATGTGCATTAAAACTAAAAATTGGCAAACCTCAGTATTTATTCTAAGGGAACACTTGCACAGGTACACATGGAGACATGTAGAAGAACGTTCACTAAAACATGGTCATTTTAAAAATGGAAATAAATACACTCCAACAGTAGAAAAACTGTACTTATTTATATTATAAATAATATGCAGTTTGAAGGAATGATAAAGATATATAGGGACTAATATGAAGAAGTCACCAAGATAAACTACTGAATACAAACATAAGCCACGGGGTATTGACACAGCATGATACCATGAACACACGATACTGTGATATATACTTACAGTATAGAGAGAGATCTGGACAATATATACCAAATTCAGATGGTAACCTCTAGGAAGGTGGGGGAGAACTGAACTGAGAGGCTTATGGGAAAGGCAAAAAGGGAACTTCACTATTGTCTGTAATACAGTTTTTAGATAAGGAATGTATTCATGCATTACTTACTTGCTAATATCACCTTTAAAAAATAGAAATCAAGATTAACTTCTGTGCAACGTACTACTGGAGTCTCAGACACATTAGAATGGGGTCCCTCAATTGGGTTCCCCAACATTTTGAGAAAAGATCATGTCCTTCCCCTCAAATCATGAGATTTTTGCAAGTGGTTGAAGGTGAAGTGCATTATCAGACCTATGGGACTCAGGTAAAAAGAGAGAAAAGTTCTTGAATACATTCCATTCATGAAAATTCTGGACATACAAAGAAGTGGTTGTGGCCACAAATAGTGTGGCAGTCCAGTGGTGTTACAACACAAGATAAATACTGATTATTTATTTGATAGTCCTGCATCAAGTCACATATGCTTCCACTGATTGCCTAAGTAATCATCTTCACAACACAACTGATTTGGCCTTACATTGCTGAACAATTATTCTACTTTATTCCAAAGAATTTTGAATTAAATGAAATTAAGTAAACACTGATGATTAACATAGTACTGCTATAGTACGAAGTAAGTCCAAAATAAAACTCACACATCAAGTATACTTGTTCTGTGTGTCCATAATGGAAATGTCAAATAAAACTTAGACATTCAAACTAATTTTTTTCTGTCTTACCTAGATAGTGAATTGGGTGTGACATAATGAGTTATAAGAAATACTTATCTGGTCATTCATGTGACCAAATATATATTTCCCAGGTTTGCCCTGTGTCTCTCTTCATCTGGCTGTTAAATTGTATCCTTTACAGTATCCTTTATTAAACTGGTAAACCTAAGTGTTTTCCTGAGTTCTGTGAGCCGCTCTAGCAAATTAATGGAACCTAAGGGGGAGGTCGTGGGAACCTCCAATCTGTAGCCACAGGTAAGAAGCACAGGGAGCTGCCTGGAGCTTACAACCGGAGTCTGGAGTGGGTGGTGAAGGGCAGTCTTGTAGGACAGGGCCCTTCCCTTATCCTGGGAATCTGGTGCTGTCCCCGGGCAAATAGCATCAGAATTGAGTAGAGTTCTCCAACACCCTGCTGGTGTTCAAGAATTGCTTGGTGTAAGTATGTGCAGGAAAACCCCCTCCCACATACTTACACATATAGACATTGGGTCCAGGTACCCCAATGAAGTTACACTACTATTGCTGCTGTGTTTAATATTGTTACTGTTATATATATAGAGAGAGGGAATACACCATGGCATTTGGTGTCAGAAATGCTGCATTGGGGGATCAGAATATGCGACTCCAAAATATGCCACTGGAGCATAAGGATTATTTTGAGCTGAATACAATTAATAAGAAACAGCAAACAAAGGCAGAACAATCTGCCCTCTTATGTTTTACCTAAGGCAGGGCATAAATTTCCTTTTGTAAAGGTGCCTCCCTCCCATAACAGGAAGTGGAGAGCAGAATGACTCCAGAGACAACTCTTTATCACCTGAAATGACTTTAGTCTACGTAATAAACCTTACCAAACAACCTTTATTTACTACACATTTCCTAACCACTGTTCCACAGCCCACTAAGAAGCCCAAACCTCCTTTGTCTAGTCTCTCTTGGACACTTTCCACCCTTTGTTAAAATGGTATATGAGCCCCTGGGTGTAACTGCCTCTTTTGGGTTTTCATTTACCTGCTGCGCACCCCACTCTTTCAAATTAAAGTCTTATTTCTTGTATCTTATTTTCCACAAAAAGAGCTTGTTTAATATAGAAATGTCTTCCTTTCCAAAGGAAATCTGAGAACAGTAGAAATAAACACTGTATTACAAATGTTAATCCCCTCTCCTCCTCCTCACAATTATATAACTTCAGCTTTCAGATTACTTCTTTTAATAAGGAAAGTGTGTTTTATGGCTATAGTTGAAAGCAGTTATTCTAAAAGAATATTATTCTAATTTATTCAAATTTAAAGAATATGTATTTCTGAAGGCAATGCTGTCACTGGCTAATGCCCTAAGCACCTCAAAAGCCTCTGTTTTGCTCATTTCTATTTTAGGACCCTAAGGTTTCCAAAGCACCTGATGTCTTCCAAAGTTGTTGTTCACTTCAGTTTCAGGAAGAGATTAAATCACTAACTGTTCTAAACCAGTTTGGTTTACACCACAGGAGCAATGTCTATGCAGATGAACCAGGAAGTGTCTGAGAGTCACCTTTGCCTCGTAGTAAAACCCTGCCCAGTGGGGAGCTGCAACACAAATCTAGGCAAAACGATGTACACAGAACATGTTTTCAACCTGCACCTAAGCAACTTACACCCACCTCTACATGTAATGACAAAACCTTCCCTTTTTAAAATTCATTTCTTAGTCCCAATAAAAGAAACTTGCATTCTATTGGTCATGGAGCCTTGCTTTGGAAAGTGATTCCCCATGGATTTCTTATTTGCTGCAAATAAGATTTTACTTTGAGTGGCAATAACTTCTGGTGAAGGTTTTTGATTTCAACTCACCAAGAAGAGAACTCATATTGAGTAGGTAACAATGTCACCCGAACAATGAACTAAAACATTCAGAAAATTTCCAAAATGATTTTTCCTATCAGTGGTACTGACCTGATCAGAAGTCACAAGAAATTATTGTTTCCTGACTTCTCGTTCACATTGTAAAAAATGGTACATGTAGGCAAGCACTTTAAGCCTAGTTTGGCAGTCTGTATGACTCTTATAAACATTAGAGAGTACATACATGAAATTTCAAGAAATAATAGGACTTCAGCCAAATATTATTATTTTCTTAAGCAGCAGTTTAGAGTATGCATATAAAGGTCATCCACAAAAATAAAATACCTTCCAGTGCCAAGATTTTGTTTTGTATTGTTTTTCAAAATGGCTCAGTTGTTTGGAGTCACAGAAGGGGAAAAAGGGAGAAAAATACATATTTGATATTTGCTTCCTACAGTGGTAGATTCATGATTAAAGGCTAGCAAGTCAGTCAAAACTCTAGCTATAGATCTATTTTAATTTCCTATTTTAAAAATTGGGGATTGGAGGGAATGGGAGAGAGGCAGAGGGAGGCAGGGGGAAGGGTTGTAAAATGGCTCAAAGACAATGGAAGACTGAAATGAAGTAATCTGGAAAGTTGTGCCGCATATAGACAATGCACAGTTTCCAATGAAACACAAATTTTTCACTATATTTTCTCTATTGTTTTTTCTCATTGCATTGCATACCATAGAAAATATCAAAGTGGATAATAGTTAAGCTTCAACAAGTCAAAAATATTACAAAAACTTCAAGAATAAAGCAGTGCCAGTACAGTGGAAAAGTAAGTACAAAGAACTACACAGCTGGAAATGATGTAGGAAAGGCAAGAGAAATGAGAGCAGAAATGGTAGGAACTTAAAAGGATTGTTCAACTTTTCATCTCCCATTAACAGTAAGGAAACTTACAGGTACCTGCTTTCCTCCTCAATTCTGTAGCATTTTTTATGGTGCTTAGACCAAAGTTAGAAGTACTAAGAATACAACTTTCTTCCCATTTTATTTTAGACTTTTCCAAGAAAACCATTAACCTTCAGTATGCCAAACAGGTTAGCTCTCTATTTACTCTCAGATTTAAACAATTCAAAAAAGAGTATTTACAGTTTTCTAAACTATATTACATCTAATTTTCTAGATTACATTAGAAAAGGTTAATAGGTAAATTTTAAAAAACAAACTTCTTCATATTCACTATTTCCCCACTTTAGAGTCAAGTAACTTTTAGGTAGTAGGGGTAGGTAAAGAGGTGAGAACTACTAATGTGTTTATGAAAGTTAACTGGTAAAAGGCTCCTTTTTGGAATTACAGTTGTGATCTCCCAACTTTATAAATGTACTTCTACATCAACGTATTACAGGTTTTGATGTCAAAGAGTATCATCTTACTACCCAGTTGCTTACAAACACTGATTTTAAATGAGCAAAAGATGATTCTAAAATAAAAGGCCATTCACAAGTAAAATAAGGTGAAAACAGGCTTTTGAGTGACAGACTGATTTTTAAAATAAACAGTTCATTTTAATAATTCAGTACTACGACCTAGCATTCACAAAGGAATGCTTTCCAGCTACAAAGCATATTATGTGTTAAATAACAGATCATCACAACACCCAAGAGATGCATTACCATGATAAACTTTAATTTTATAGAATCAGAAATTGAGCTCGACGCTGTGGTCAGCATATATTGGCAATCAGTAGTGAAGCTACAATTTCAGTTAAAGTGCTTTCCCCCCACTCCTGTACCAAAGTCTTAGGCTCCTAAGAAGAATATACATCCTCCAAAACAGAGTAAACGTAAAAGAAGCGCTTTGTTGCTGAAAGAGGAGTGGGGATGTGAACTTATAAGTCCAAGCAGGCTTACTGCTGAATCTGAGAGGAACCCCTCTTGTCCTGGCCAGCAGAACAAAGGAAAAAAGGGTCTCTAACAGGTCAAGAGGTTTTGTATGGCCGGGCTTTGGCAGGCGCTTTGAGGGAAGGGCTCAGGGGAAAACGTGGGCTTGTGGCTTGCTGAAGTGCCCTCTGGAGGATGCCTGTAGCCTAGGTAAGGTGAAATCTAGGTCTCTCTTGACATGGTGGGTGGACTTATTCAAACGGCAGTACTCAGATCCAGATTTTATCAGTTCCTCCCATTCATTCGCTTAACAAGCTTTATTAAGCACCTACTTACATAAACCTTCCTAAGCCAGTCTTCTGGTCTCTAAAATGTCCAGCTTTCTCCTTGATTCATCTTCCACACTACAATGCAAACAGAATGTGCTTTCTAAGCCCAAATTAAGTCACCTTTTGCCCCTGCTTAAAACACTTTCATTTCCTATAGCTATCAGGATAAAGTCCAAACTTCAAAGCTTTAGCACACAGATTGTGTTAGTGATGCCTGCTCAGCTCTCTGGTTTTATCTGCCACTCTTCCAAAAGTACTCTGCCCTTGGCCACAGTAATTACACATACATGTAATAAGTTAACTGCCACCATTTCTGCTATAGTGGTTGACTTACTGTTCCCTTCCCCACCTAGACAATAGGCTCCTTGAGGAGAGCGGTCTTGCTTTATTGGACTTGAATCCTTAAGACTTGGCAGACAGAAGCCCCTTAGAGAACACTGATTCAATGAATAAATAAATACATGCCACAGAAAGAACTGGAGCTTCCCTAAGGGATGTAGTCATGAATACACACATTTTTGTAAACCACACAATAAGAACATTGGGTTGCAAAATGCATTACACAAAGTTATCTCATTCATCCATTCATTCATTCAACAAACATTTAACAACAGTCTTTACTGTGCACCAGTTACCACAGACAGGTGCTGGCTAAAATCTACTGGGATTAGCCAGGTAAGTAAAGAAATGATTACAATTTTCTGCTTCTTTCTATAACCAGACCTGATGAGAAACTTTTTAAAAACATGTGCTAGAAAAACTGAAGGAAAAAAACAGCAGCAGACTCACAGACTCCAAGAAGGGAATAGAGGTTACTAAAGGGGAGGGGTATGGGAGGGTAGATGGGGAGGGAAGGAGAAAGGGATTGAGGAGGTATTGTGTTTAGTACACATGGTGTGCGGGGGTCACGGGGAAGACAGTGTAGCACAGAGAAGGCAAATAGTGAATCTGTGGCAGCTTACTACACTGTTGGGCACTGACTACAGTGGTGTATGGCGGGGGGGGGGGACTCGATAATATGGGTGAATGTAGTAACTGTTAGGGTCCAGGAACTCAGGGTTTTCCCGAGAGAACAAAGCACACAGGCATGGAGATGTAAGTACAGGCAAAGTCTTTATTCAGCCAGCAAGCTGGGGTCGACAGCACCTCCCCTGACACGCAGGCCGAGTCCGAGCTGCCGACCCCCAGGCAACTTTACGTATTGCTTATATAGGATTTTCACAGCCGTTACACCGAAGCCCGCGCATTTCTACAACCAATAATTTTAAAACACATTCTATATTGTAACCAATGGGAAACATTGTAACCTTTTAGGGAACACTCCAGTTGCCTGACCGCTTCAATTGTTATCTCTTCTTACCCAAGCATGTCTATGTGACTTATCATGGATCACATCCCCAGGCTGTTGCCCACTTCTAGTTATCTAACTTAAAGCAGGCGCATTTCTAAGCTTAGCCTCGGGTTGTTTATTCAAAACTGGGTGGCCCATGCTTTAGGCAGTTAGGTTAAATGTTATTAGTCCTTTTTCCTGACTCTTGATGCCCTCTGCCCTCCTTTACAATGTTATTAGTTCTTTTTCCTGACTCTTGATGCCCTCTGCCCTCCTTTACAGTAACCACAGTGGTTTTTCATGTGAAACCTTCATAAGAGTGTATATCAATAATACCTTAATAAAAAATGTGCTAGCAAAATGCTTATCAAACATACATCAAACTGGTATTGTTACCAGAATTAGAATATAATGTAAAATTTGTCATTTTTTGTACATTTCTCATTACATTAACAGCACTGACTTGAGTTTGGCACATTTTGTACAGCCTTAGTCTGCTTTATGCATCTGCCCTAGAAAACACAACTGTAGTTATTACAATAATGAGGAACTGTGCTCAAAATGCTATCCAGCTCCGGGGGGCGGAGCCAAGATGGCGGCGTGAGTAGAGCAGTGGAAATCTCCTCCCAAAAACACATAGAGCTATGAAAATATAACAAAGAAAAATCTTCCTAAAATAGAGACCACAGGACACAGGACAACATCCAGACCACATCCACACCTGCAAGAACCCAGCGCCTTGTGAAGGGGGTAAGATACAAGCCCCAGCCCGGCGGGACCCGAGCGCCCCTCCCCCCGGCTCCCGGCGGGTGGAGAGAAACCGGAGCGGTTTTTTTTTTTTTTTTTTGGCGAGCGCTTTTTGGAAGCCTTAGAGGGACGGGCCCCCGTTGCTGGGGAGGCACGGTGACGGGACCGGTGAGGAGGTGCCTGGGAACGGCGCCGGAGGACAAAGAATATCCCGCGTTTCTCCCTGCGAGACCTGGGGGCGGGTGCCTGAGACCGGTGCCTGAGGACGGAGGAGGTCGCGCGTTTTTCCCCTTTTTTTTTTTTTCTCTTTTTGGCGAGCGCTTTTTGGAAGCCTTGAAGGGACGGGGACCCCAGTGCTAGGGAGGCACGGTGGCGGGACTGGTGAGCTGGTGCCTGGGACCGGCGCCTGAGAACAAAGAATATTGAGCGTTCCTTCCCTGCGGGACCGGTGGGTGGGTGCTTTTTGGAAGCCTTGAAAGGACAGGGACCCTGGTGCTAGGGAGACAGGGCAGCAGGACCAGTGAGCGGGTGCCTGGGACCGGCACCTGAGGACAAAAAAAAAAAAAAAAATCGCTTGTTTTTTCCTTTTTTTTCCTTTTTTTTTTCTCTTTCTTTCTGTTCCCTCTCTCATTGTTGCTGTTGTTGTTTTGGTTTGGAGAGTGCTTTTTGGAAATCTTAAAGGGCAGGACAGGTCACTTAGACCAGAAGCAGGGAATCTGGGGATCTCTGGGCACTCTAACCCCCTGGGCAGCAGGGAGCACAGAGGCCCCTTACGGAGATAAATAGTCTCCTGGCTGCTCCCCCTCCAACGGGGCTCCACCATTTTGGAGGAACAGCCCCAGCCAGGCCAAGCCCACAGCAACAGCGGAGATAAACCCCAAAGCAACTGGGCAGGAAGCAGAAGCCCTGTCTGCGCACAGCTGCCCAGCACAAGCCACTAGAGGTCGCTATTCTCCCAGGAAAAGGCTACAAACCAACAAGAAGGGAAGCTCTTCCAGCGGTCACTTGTACCAGCTCTGCAAACTATCTCTATCACCATGAAAAGGCAAAACTACAGGCAGACAAAGATCACAGAGACAACACCTGAGAAGGAGACAAACCTAACTAGTCCTCCTGAAAAAGAATTCAAAATAAAAATCATGAACATGCTGACAGAGATGCAGAAAAAAATGCAAGAGCAATGGGATGAGATGCAGAGAAAAATGCAAGAGCAGTGGGATGAGATGCAGAGAAAAATGCAAGAGCAGTGGGATGATGTCCGGAAGGAGATCACAGATGTCAGGAAAGAGATCACAGAAGTGAAACAATCCCTGGAAGGATTTATAAGCAGAACGGATAAGATGCAAGAGGCCATTGAAGGAATAGAAGCCAGAGAACAGGAACGTATAGAAGCTGACATAGAGAGAGATAAAAGGATCTCCAGGAATGAAACAACACTAAGAGAAATATGTGACCAATACAAAAGGAAAAACATTCGTATTATAGGGATACCAGAAGAGGAAGAAAGAGGAAAAGGGATAGAAAGTGTCTTTGAAGAAATAATTGCTGAAAACTTCCCCAAACTGGGGGAGGAAATAATCGAACAGACCATGGAATTATACAGAACCCCCAACAGAAAGGATCCAAGGAGGACAACACCAAGACACATAATAATTAAAATGGCAAGGATCAAGGACAAGGAAAGAGTTTTAAAGGCAGCTAGAGAGAAAAAGGTCTCCTATAAAGGAAAACCAATCAGGCTAACATCAGACTTCTCAACAGAAACCCTACAGGCCAGAAGAGAATGGCATGATATACTTAATGCAATGAAACAGAAGGGCCTTGAACCAAGGATACTGTATCCAGCACGACTATCATTTAAATATGATGGTGGGATCAAACAATTCCCAGACAAGCAAAAGCTGAGGGAATTTGCTTCCCACAAACCACCTCTACAGGGCATCCTACAGGGACTGCTCTAGATGGGAGCACCCCTAAAAAGAGCACAGAACAAAACACACAACATATGAAGAATGGAGGAGGAGGAATAAGAAGGGAGAGAAGAAAAGACTCTCCAGACAGTGTATATAACAGCTCAATAAGCGAGCTAAGTTAGGCAGTAAGATACTAAAGAAGCTAACCTTGAACCTTTGGTAACCACGAATCTAAAGCCTGCAATGGCAATAAGTACATATCTTTCAATAGTCACCCTAAATGTAAATGGACTTCATGCACCAATCAAAAGACATAGAGTAATAGAATGGATAAAAAAGCAAGACCCATCTATATGCTGCTTACAAGAAACTCACCTTAAACCCAAAGATAAGCATAGACTAAAAGTCAAGGGATGGCAAAACATATTTCAGGCAAACAACAGTGAGAAGAAAGCAGGGGTTGCAGTACTAATATCAGACAAAATAGACTTCAAAACAAAGAAAGTAACAAGAGATAAAGAAGGCCACTACATAATGATAAAGGGCTTAGTCCAACAAGAGGATATAACCATTCTAAATATATATGCACCCAATACAGGAGCACCAGCATATGTGAAGCAAATACTAACAGAACTAAAGAGGGAAACAGACTGCAATGCATTCATTGTAGGAGACTTCAACACACCACTCACCCCAAAGGATAGATCCACCGGGCAGAAAATAAGTAAAGACACACAGGCACTGAACAACACACTAGAACAGATGGACCTAATAGACATCTATAGAACTTTACATCCAAAAGCAACAGGATATACATTCTTCTCAAGTGCACATGGAACATTCTCCAGAATAGACCACATACTAGCTCACAAAAAGAGCCTCAGTAAATTCCACAATATTGAAATTCTACCAACCAATTTTTCAGACCACAAAGGTATGAAAGTAGAAATAAATTCTACAAAGAAAACAAAAAGGCTCACAAACACATGGAGGCTTAACAACATGCTACTAAATAATCAATGGATCAATGAACAAATCAAAATAGAGATCAAGGAATATATAGAAACAAATGACAACAACAACACTAAGCCCCAACTTCTGTGGGATGCAGCGAAAGCAGTCTTAAGAGGAAAGTATATAGCAATCCAGGCACACTTGAAGAAGGAAGAACAATCCCAAATGAATAGTCTAACATCACAATTATTAAAACTGGAAAAAGAAGAACAAATGAGGCCTAAAGTCAGCAGAAGGAGGGACATAATAAAGATCAGAGAAGAAATAAACAAAATTGAGAAGAATAAAACAATAGCAAAAATCAACGAAACCAAGAGCTGGTTCTTTGAGAAAATAAACAAAATAGATAAGCCTCTAGCCCAACTTATTAAGAGAAAAAGAGAGTCAACACAAATCAACATAATCAGAAATGAGAATGGAAAAATCACGACAGACTCCACAGAAATACAAAGAATTATTAAAGACTACTATGAAAACCTATATGCCAACAAGCTGGAAAACCTAGAAGAAATGGACAACTTCCTAGAAAAATACAACCTCCCAAGACTGACCAAGGAAGAAACACAAAAGTTAAACAAACCAATTACAAGCAAAGAAATTGAAACAGTAATCAAAAAACTACCCAAGAACAAAACCCCGGGGCCGGACGGATTTACCTCGGAATTTTATCAGACACACAGAGAAGACATAATACCCATTCTCCTTAAAGTGTTCCACAAAATAGAAGAAGAGGGAATACTCCCAAACTCATTCTATGAAGCCAACATCACCCTAATACCAAAACCAGGCAAAGACCCCACCAAAAAAGAAAATTACAGACCAATATCCCTGATGAATGTAGATGCAAAAATACTCAATAAAATATTAGCAAACAGAATTCAACAGTATATCAAAAGGATCATACACCATGACCAAGTGGGGTTCATCCCAGGGATGCAAGGATGGTACAACATTCGAAAATCCATCAACATCATCCACCACATCAACAAAAAGAAAGACAAAAACCACATGATCATCTCCATAGATGCTGAAAAAGCATTTGACAAAATTCAACATCCATTCATGATAAAAACTCTCAGCAAAATGGGAATAGAGGGCAAGTACCTCAACATAATAAAGGCCATATATGATAAACCCACAGCCAGCATTATACTGAACAGCGAGAAGCTGAAAGCATTTCCACTGAGATCGGGAACCAGACAGGGATGCCCACTCTCCCCACTGTTATTTAACATAGTACTGGAGGTCCTAGCCACGGCAATCAGACAAAACAAAGAAATACAAGGAATCCAGATTGGTAAAGAAGAAGTTAAACTGTCACTATTTGCAGATGATATGATACTGTACATAAAAAACCCTAAAGACTCCACTCAAAAACTACTAGAACTGATATCGGAATACAGCAAAGTTGCAGGATACAAAATCAACACACAGAAATCTGTAGCTTTCCTATACACTAACAACGAATCAATAGAAAGAGAAATCAGGAAAACAATTCCATTCACCATTGCATCAAAAAGAATAAAATACCTAGGAATAAACCTAACCAAGGAAGTGAAAGACTTATACTCTGAAAACTACAAGTCACTCTTAAGAGAAATTAAAGGGGACACTAATAAATGGAAACTCATCCCATGCTCATGGCTAGGAAGAATTAATATCGTCAAAATGGCCATCCTGCCGAAAGCAATATACAAATTTGATGCAATCCCTCTCAAATTACCAGCAACATTCTTCAATGAATTGGAACAAATAATTCAAAAATTCATATGGAAACACCAAAGACCCCGAATAGCCAAAGCAATCCTGAAAAAGAAGAATAAAGTAGGGGGGATCTCACTCCCCAACTTCAAGCTCTACTACAAAGCCATAGTAATCAAGACAATTTGGTACTGGCACAAGAACAGAGCCACAGACCAGTGGAACAGATTAGAGACCCCAGAAATTAACCCAAACATATATGGTCAATTAATATTTGATAAAGGAGCCATGGACATACAATGGCAAAATGACAGTCTCTTCAACAGATGGTGCTGGCAAAACTGGACAGCTACATGTAGGAGAATGAAACTGGACCATTGTCTAACCCCATATACAAAGGTAAACTCAAAATGGATCAAAGACCTGAATGTAAGTCACGAAACCATTAAACTCTTGGAAAAAAACATAGGCAAAAACCTCTTAGACATAAACATGAGTGATCTCTTCTTGAACATATCTCCCCGGGCAAGGAAAACAACAGCAAAAATGAGCAAGTGGGACTACATTAAGCTGAAAAGCTTCTGTACAGCGAAAGACACCATCAATAGAACAAAAAGGAACCCTACAGTATGGGAGAATATATTTGAAAATGACAGATCTGATAAAGGCTTGACGTCCAGAATATATAAAGAGCTCACACGCCTCAACAAACAAAAAACAAATAACCCAATTAAAAAATGGGCAGAGGAACTGAACAGACAGTTCTCCAAAAAAGAAATACAGATGGCCAAGAGACACATGAAAAGATACTCCACATCGCTAATTATCAGAGAAATGCAAATTAAAACTACAATGAGGTATCACCTCACACCAGTAAGGATAGCTGCCATCCAAAAGACAAACAACAACAAATGTTGGCGAGGCTGTGGAGAAAGGGGAACCCTCCTACACTGCTGGTGGGAATGTAAATTAGTTCAACCATTGTGGAAAGCAGTATGGAGGTGCATCAAAATGCTCAAAACAGACCTACCATTTGACCCAGGAATTCCACTCCTAGGAATTTACCCTAAGAACGCAGCAATCAAGTTTGAGAAAGACAGATGCACTCCTATGTTTATCGCAGCACTATTTGCAATAGCCAAGAATTGGAAGCAACCTAAATGTCCATCTGTAGATGAATGGATAAAGAAGATGTGGTACATATACACAATGGAATACTACTCAGCCATAAGAAGTGGAAAAATCCAACCATTTGCAGCAACATGGATGGAGCTGGAGAGTATTATGCTCAGTGAAATAAGCCAAGCGGAGAAAGAGTAATACCAAATGATTTCACTCATCTGAGGAGTATAGGAACAAAGGAAAAACTGAAGGAACAAAACAGCAGCAGAATTACAGAACCCAAAAATGGACTAACAGGTACCAAAGGGAAAGGAACTGGGGAGGATGGGTGGGCAGGGAGGGATAAGGGGGGGGAAGAAGAAGGGGGGTATTAAGATTAGCATGCATGCGGGGGAGGAAGAAAGGGGAGGGTGGGCTGCACAACACAGAGAGGACAAGTAGTGACTCTACCACATTTTGCTAAGCTGATGGACAGTAACCGTAATGTGGTTGTTAGGGGGGACCTGATATAGGGGAGAGCATAGTAAACATAGTATTCTTCAGGTAAGTGTAGATTAAAAATTTAAAATAATAAAGAAAGAAAGAAAGAAAAGGGGGATTACTCCTTAACAGGATAAAACTATTGGTAAATCAAAGATCAACGCATGCTTTAAATATCCTTAATGTTGATCACTTAAAGGGTGTCAGATGATCAGCTATGGAGGTACTCTTTTCTGATAATATTCCTTTCTCTTAATTAAAAAAAAAAAAAAAAAAAAAAAGCAGTTACTGTGTGCTGACCTCCAATGAGTTCTGCACAGTGGTATAGAGGGCATGTCAAAGTGTGGGCAAAGGGTCTGTTTGTTTCTATGCAGAAGATCAAGGCCTAGCTTGGATACCCAGAAAATGAACTAAGATACGATATGAGGAGGAGCTTCCGGCATCAGCACTCTCTGGAGGACTCGTGCCGGGGGATGATCATCAAAAAGCCTCCACAGGGATCCGGACGATGCTGCGGTTGTGGCTGCATCCAGCCCACCGTCTCCTGGACTTGCCATAAGAAGGAGGAGGGAGATGTCTAGGCTGGCATGTGCATACAGTGAGACAACGAATTTGACTGGATCTGTACTGTTGGAACTCAACCAGGAGTTGGGAGGGGTGCAAGTTGTAGCACCCCAAAATCTCATGACTATAGACTATCTATGGTTAAAAGAACATATGGGATGTGAACAGATCCCAGAAATGGGCTGCTTTAATTTGTCTGATGGTTCAAGTACAGTTGGAAAATATCCATCATATCATAGATAAATTTTCACAAATGCCTAGGGTGCCTAAATGGTTTTCTTGGCTTCACTGGAGATGGCTGGTAATTATAGATTTGCTTTGTTTATGTCACCGTATTCCTATTATGTTAATATGTGTGTGCAAATTAGTTAGTAGTTTAAAACCTATACATACTTAAAGTACTATACAAGAAGATATGTCAAAGAAATAATCAATCCTCCCAAGTTTCCTTCATATGCTACATCTATAGCTTTTCTTCTTCCTTCCTAATTACAAACCTTAAATAGAATTCGTGCCTCATATCGAATTTACCGAGTATCATAATTCCTCCAGGTGGTAAAGATACCTCGAGACAAGTGCTGGGCATAGAAGCCACAGGGCATAAATCTGCAAAGAAGTAAAAAGCTAACCTTTGCAAACAATATGGCTTCTCTCTCACTTACCAACTTTACATTTCCCTGTATGGCCCCGGAAGATGACTGGTTAGCCAGAGACGGGTAAGATTCCTCAAGGGAGGAACAACCTAAGACAGGCACAGTCGCAGGGGGGCCATCAGGTGAGAATTTGGGGATCAACAGAGGTGAGGCTCAGAACCTCACCCCCCCTGCTTTGAGAGAAATCTTCTGCATCCGTGGATGTCTTGCTGCCCTTGTCTAGCCTGGATTAATACTTAGTCCATAGGCACACACCTGATCATCTGATCATCTACATTTGCCTTCTTACAGCACTAAACTATGTTTTCTACCTTTATCTTGCATCTACCTACCACTTCAGCATTTTATTAAAAATAAAAATAATAATAATAATAGGAGAAATGTGGGATCAACATATAAATCAAGTACAAAAATCAAATGAATATTCATATTTGACCTGATGGTTTATAGGTCATATTGCATGATCAAAACCGAAAGTTTCTGTGATGACTGCCCTTGTACTGTTCACCATGTAAGAATTTATTCACTCTGTAAGAATTCGTTCACCATGTAAGAACTTGTTCGTTATGCTTCAGAAGATTGGAGACTGACGAGAATTAGGCTTGAGATGGATTAATGATTGTACATTGAGCATTGACCCCCCTATACTGAATTTTATTGTTGTTAACAACCATTTGATCAATAAATATGAGAGATGCCCTCTCAAAAAAAAATAAAAATAAAAATAAAAAAATAAAAAAATAAAAAAATGCTATCCAGCTCCCTTCAACTCAACTCCAAAAATGTGTCACAGAGACTAAAGACTCGGTCTTAATACATTTAGAAGTTATAATTACATTCCCACTGTTTGACTGCCAGAAAAAAAAGTGTGTCCATTTTAAAAGCTTCATGTTTAAGGATGGTCAAATACCAAACTGGTTTGATTTATACCATATTATTATGAATCACCTAAGGATACAGAATTTCTTTGATATCTCTACCTAATATATATTTCATATATTTACAGTTTATGTCTATATCTATGCACATACATACCTATACACACATGTACGTATACATTTACTTGATTTCAACCAGGTACTTGACATAAAATAACAAGATCATTTTTTTTCATATCTGACAATCATGTAAGTGTATACTTAATATTTATGTTCATTATGAACTCCCATTTCAGAAATACTGACTAAATTATGTATTTATGCATATCTATATTGAAACAGAGTTGTACATACAAACATTTGTACCATCACTTTATAGGTAATAAGGGATTTACAAGGGTAGTTCTGATTACATAAGGCTTTCACTTTATGTGCTAAGAAGTAACTCTATCATAGGATACAGCTGCATCATAAGAGTATTAAGAATCATTTTCAAGCTTTTAAGTATTTGCCTGATTTCTAAAGCATGCCTACAATACTTAGCTGTGTACTTAGATATCTTTCCTGTTTAAAAAAGATTTATATTTACATTTCAAAATTTGGGGAAAAAATCTGTTTTAACATTCATAATAACAACTGGCAGTATTCTCTTAAATTAGAAAAGCTGTATTAGTTACAACTTTCTTTTTGTCAAATTATGTTACTTTTTACTATTAGATATATTATTGTGTTTAAACAATCTGCCTACAATAATTTATTATTTATTTTACCAGTTGAATAATTCAGGCTTTAAAATAAGGTGCTACACATCTTGGTTTCAAGAATGCTAACAGAAATTCAGCTGAGAAAGAGCAGAACATGGAGTTCACCATATATACTTAATAACTTCTATTTAAAAGAACCATCAACTTTTCTATTGTATTTTTCTCTTTTTCTCTTTAAAGTTGAGTGGTAGTTAAATCCTGTTGGCTTTTACACTTTAAAATATAATGGCCATTTACTGCTTAATGTCCCAAATTCAATTCCTCAGTTAAGTATTTGAGGCTGAACATCAACAGGTTCCTCACTACATCTATCTTTAGTGCTCATCAATCCCAAGAACCTTTAGTTCTTCCAAACCAAACATTTATCACTTACTAAGGACTAAGACTGAAGCCTTTTTTCCCTAAGAAGTATTTTTAGGTTAGCTCCATCTCGACTAATCCTATAATTTCATTTCAAATAAATATTTAAGTTATTTGATTGTTTTACAGGAATTTCATGAGACTGAACATGGCTCAAAATAGGTAGAGCATTAGTATTAGTGGCTTATATTTTCAATGTCTATATTCATAAATCTAATCACTAGAGCACTATTGAGTGTGAATGTCATTTCTTTAAAAGGAGACTTTTTAGTTATTTAGTAACTGCCCTTTAATTACCACCTGATGAAAACAAGAAGACATTGATCATCATAAAGTCTGGCCCTATAAAAAAAGAAACAAGTTATCTCTACTAATTTCCAAACTAAATATACATATTTTATGCTTGTACAATCTTTACTAAATGAAACTTAAGTAACTAATAGCTTATCAGTTTTGATATTGTGTGAGGATGATTATAATGTGCAAGGAGAGCTAGTCCACAGTAACTCCTTTAGCAAGTGAAGCATTCCTTGCCCATCAATTTGCCATTAGAATACGCTTGCTAATTTCTTGGTAAAGAAAACTAACCAGAGTGAAAATGATGAGCAGATCCCTCAATTTAAGTAAGGAAATCTCAACAGTACCATTTGTTCTTCTGGTTTCCTTTATGCCTCTCCTATACGCCTTCCTTTAACCAAGAGTACAGAATGTGACATTCTAGTTCTTCAGCGGATGGCAGTATTCAGTCAACCACATCTCAAAAGCAAATCAAGAGAAATTATTTTCAGAGTCCTTAAGAGCCATCCTCTGTCCTACTTCTATGTTGTGTCTTTGCATCAAGGCAGACCAGAAGGCTACAGACCTAGACTCCATCAGTTTAGTCCTTAAAAAATTGGCTGATTTGTTGCTCTAATTGTTGTGCCAACTGCCAGAAGAACAACTATAAACCCACTTTTGCATGGGCTGTGAAACTACAGTTGGACACTAATAAACATATAATAAGCTACATGATATTTTTTAAAACAATTTAGTTCAGGTAAAAGCTGGATCCTATTCTTAAGGGTTATGTACTTCATTACTGTGATCCTCTTTCCACACAATTGATCCTCAATCAGACCTGCCATCATTTGGCATATTTGTTGCTTCTTTTTTATTTTCCTAAAATTTTCTCTTTTTATTTCTCTTACTATGTCTTCATTTATGTGGCCTCAAATTCTTTTGACAAAGGCAAAGTACAGATATTTCTCAATAAAAATAACTGTGTCACTAACACTTGTGGATTTTTCACAGAACTGCCAATATCTCAATTACAGTTAAAAGTTTAAAAAGTTATATCTGGTCAGAATATGAAATAAAATGGGACATTTTATTAAATAGCATTTTTTAAAAATTCTTACATATGTAGAATCACTTCATCATCCTTGATCATGGCATAGTTAGAAATGGAATGTAATCATCAACCACCACATATTCATTCCATATATACATGCACACTGGACATCTACATATACACTAACTGCCAGAGGATATTTAAAAGATAATCTCATGAAATGCCGAATTTTGTACATTGCTTTTCTGTGTGACTAACCATATACTTTCAGAGCTATTCAACATTTTTTAAAACAATGGAGAAGCAATTCTTTTTAATAATATATTATCTAAGAAAGTTACTATGATTCTATATTACCTAATATATAATCCATATTCAAATTTCTCTGACTGTATCCAAAATCTGTATCTTTAAATGGAGATAGATATACAAGTATAGAGATAGATATCTATCTCCAGGAGCCTATCAAGGTACATGCACTGTATTTGGTTGGCATGTCTCTTTAGTCTCCTGTATTTTAGAATAGTCCTACCACTGTTATTTCTTTTATAGAAATGGCATTACTTACAAACACAGGACAGCTGTATTACAGAAAGTTTGCATTCTGGATTTGTCTGATTCATACTTCATAAACAGATTTAAGTTAACCATTTTAGGCAGCCATTGTGTATGTCTCATTGAATCACTTCAGGAGACATGTTAGTTTGTCCCATTACAGATAATACTAAATTTGATCACCTGGCTAAGGGTGTAACTGCCAGATCTTTCCACTACAAAGATGTATTTTTCCCTTTACAATTCATAAATAATTGGTGGGGTGATACCTTGAGACCATGTGAATATGCTGTTTACCTACAATCTTTCACTCAAAGGTTTTAATGTCCAATAATGATCCTTGCCTGACTCAATTACTAATGCAAATCATTTTTAGCCACCATTCCTGTAAAGAACTTAAAATTTTTCCCACTTTTTTTTCTCTTTGTATTGAAGTAGGCTTTTTTTTTAGTGCCATTATTGACTTAGAAATTCTTTTTTCATTCAATGTATTATAATTCACTATAATATTATTCTTTTTGATGTCAAGTTATCTCAAATTTTGCCTGTGGGAACCCTTCAAGTAGGTTTCTATATATTTTTGACATGCCCCCAACCATATTTGAGTCATTTTTGCTTTCTGACATAGTAAAATGTTCCCAGATCTCTCTGCCCCAGATTTTGGAACTGGGAATTTCTCTAAGGAGCACTGACTCCTTTTAGTGGGAAATAGTATTTGGAAACCAAAATTTGGGCATTGGGTATGTTCATTCTTACTGCGGCATCATTGCCTCTAAGTCCTTTCCATGAACTGATAGGAAATCTCTTTTTTTAAACTATAAGTTCATAGTGATATATCCAATTCAAATTCAAAACTACAGTACACTTCTCAATTTTCCCCATTCCATAATTTACATCTCCTGAGAACACTGGTTCTCCAGAATCCAATATAATTACTCATTTGCTCTCTCCTGTATTACACACAAAAGAATTTCAGAATTACTACATAAGTACCACTAACAAGTCTACTAGGTACAGTTAAAGATCTTTGTGTAAGTTACAGTTCTTAAGACTATTTCCCTCTAAATTTGTACAGTCAGAATAATATGTTTAAATTAGTTAAATTAATTTTTTTGATGATTGTTATGAATTTGTTAGGTTCATTTGTTTCTATTTGTATTCAATTTCAGGATTTGTTATTTTTTATTTAATGCTGTTGTTTGTGAAATACTTGTATAGTTTAGAAGTCACAACTACATATAAAAACATATCCTCAAAGAAGTCTCACTTCATCCTTATCCTCTCCCTATTACTTACTCCTTACCCACTCCTTAAAGACAACTATTTTACTGGTCTCTGGGTTAATCCTTCCTGTGTTTCTCTTTTGCAAAAATAAACTTTATTTTTTCCTATTTTCCCCTCTTTATTACTAAAAAGGGACCATAATTACTAAATGTAAGTACTTATTTCAATGTGAAAATTATTCCGTATCAGCTCATAGAAATGTTCCTTATTCTTTCCAGTTATTATAGTTTTGTCAATCAGTCTCCTATGGACAGACATTTGGTTTTCCCCAGTATTCTAACACCACAAACAATCCTACAGTGAACAACTTTGAGCATACCTTATTCCACATTTGTACAGGGTAAATCCCTAGAACATGGTAGTAGGCCAAAGAGTAAATACAGGTACATTCTTGCTAGATATTGCAAAATCTCATAAAGTTACAGCATTTCACATTTGCATCAGCAGTATGTAAAAGTCTTTGTTTACTCACTGGCTTACCAACTAAGCATATTCCAAGGTTTTGAACTTCTGCCAATCTAAGAAGTGAAAATGGTCTCCCCATGTATTTTTTTGTGCATTTCTCCTATTATTAATGAAGCTGAATAACTTTTCATATAATGTCAGATGTCATATCTTTTTTGGTTGAACTGTCCATGTCCTTCTCATTTTCAAAATCTTGATTTAAATTTTTTAATGGAAAAATTACTTAAATTGTTATAATAATACCTTTAAACTGTTTTAAAAATAAAGAATAACAAAAATTGAAAGATGAATATATAAACCAAATGAAAAGAACACTAACATAATTTAAAACTATACTATTACACATATTATATGCTGTGTCATATTATATCCAATCCATTAAAAAAAGTGACAGCTCTTCATGAATATACCTCCCTGGGCAAGGGAAACAAAAGCAAAAAAGAACAAGAGGGACTATATCAAACTAAAAAGCTTCTACACAGCAAAGGACACCATCAATAAAACAAAAAGGCACCCTACAGTATAGGAGAATATATTTATAAATGACAGATCTGATAAAGGGTTGACATCCAAAATATATAAAGAGCTCACAAACCTCAACAAACAAAAAGCAAATAATCCAATAATAAAATGGGCACAGGATCTGAACAGACACTTCTCCAAAGGAGAAATTCAGATGGCCAACAGGCACATGAAGAGATGCTCCACATCGCTAATCATCAGGGAAACGCAAATTGAAACCACAATGAGATATCACCTCACACCAGTTAGGACTGCCACCATCCAAAAGACAAACAACAACAAATGTTGACGAGGATGTGGAGAAAGGGGAACCCTTCTACACCACTGGTGGGAATGTAAATTAGTTCAACCATTGTGGAAAGCAGTATGGAGGTTCCTCAAAAAACTCAAAATAGAAATACCATTTGACCCAGGAATTCCACTCTTAGGAATTTATACTAAGAATGCAGCAGCCCAGTTTGAAAAAGACATATGCATCCCTATGTTTATCACAGCACTATTTACAATAGCCAAGATATGGAAGCAACCTAAGTGTCCATCAGTAGATGAATGGATAATGAAGATGTGGTACATATGCACAATGGAATATTATTCAGCCATAAGAAGAAAACAAATCCTACCATTTGCAACAACATGGATGGAGCTAGAGGGTATTATGCTCAGTGAAATAAGCCAGGTAGAGAAAGACAAGTACCAAATGATTTCACTCATCTGTGGAGTATAAGAACAAAGAAAAAAACTGAAGGAACAAAACAGCAGCATACACACAGAACCCAAGAATGGACTAACAGTTACCAAAGGGAAAGGGACTGGGAAGGATGGTGGGAAGGGAGGGATAAGGGGGAAAATGGGGCATTACGATTAGCACACATAATGTAGTGGGGGGGGAACATTGGGAAGGCAGTATATACAGAGAAGACAAGTAATGATTCTTTTAGCATCTGACTACGCTGACGGACAGTGACTGTAATGGGGTATGTTGGGGGGACTTGATAATAGGGAGAGTCTAGTAACCATAATGTTGTTCAAGTAATTGTACATTAATGATACTAAAAAAAAAACACTAGTAAAAGAAGTTTGACACACAAAAAAAGTGGCAGCTCTTTAAAGTGAGAAGAATATTAAGAAAAATGCCAATTCATTCGAGTTCCAATTTTATGATGCTTACTAGCATAAATAGTTAATCCCACAAATAACCAAGCCATTGAAGAAGGTGAAAGTTTGGGAAAGAGATGACTGAGAGCCATTTCATTGTAACAGTTTCATTACACCCACCTCATTAGTACAGGTAACTCTTCTAGGATGAGGAGCTTCCTGTTGCAGCTGATACACTAAAAATATAAAATAAAAGATGTCAGTTTCCCTTATGTAGAACATCTGAATATATCAGGAATCAAAAACTGGCTGCTTTTTTATTTCCACAAGAAAACTACTGTGTAGTTCTGTTATTACATTAAAATTTGTTATGAACAAAGCAAGGGAAAGGAAGCAAATTGAATTTAGTAAAAGCCCAGGAGCAAGCACAAACACAAAAATCATAATCCACACAGGTGTCTTTTTACCTTGTAAATCAGTAAGAGATATTTGGCTCTGTTCTCCATAATCTGGTCATTTATTTTCCCCAATTCTTTGTGGACATATTACATAAAGCACATCTTTGATATAAATCAATAATGGTTATGTATTTTTAAGCACATTATTATGTGACAAAATTGAACCTAAAATTAGGATTTATGTGTTAGAAGTAACAGATATGTTGTTTCTCTCCCCTATTTAAATTGCCAACATCTATCTTCAAACATAATTACCCCTAAAAACAAAATTTCTGACCCAAAGTTACCACCAGTTCTTCAACTATGGCAAATACAGCAAAAGAAAGAATTCAGGTATTGAAATAACTTGCCAAGGAGAGGATAATTTTTAGTGTATCTGAAAATGAGTCAGTTAAAATCATACTGATACCATGACTTTCGAGCCTCACCTCAGGCTCTAATTTGAAATAAAGAATGAATAAAATGAATGGTTGTCAGAGAAAAGATATTTATGTATGTCTAAGTTTATCTTAGAGGGAATTTTTTTCTATTTCCACATACTTAATCACATAAAATTGAATTTAAGTTAATACTTTAAATACTTAAGATATTTCATCAACAAAACATCAAACTACCCAGACATCTCTGATTGTCAGATAATGAATGACTCAGATTTCAACTGGGTATCATTACATAGACTCCATCCCTCATTTCATTCATATATATCACAGGAACATACATAAATTAGACTATATATAAAAATACATAATTAGGCTATGTATATGTATGTATGTATACACACTATATATGAGAACATACCCAGACATACATCCTTGTTCTGTATCACTATGTATGTTTGAGTTTGTTCTGAGATGGGGAAGGGAAGCAAGCAAGCACTGAAACCAAACTTGCGTGGCCCTAGAGTGTGCGTGTTATCACCCAGATAATACATGTGTGATCTCCACATTCTCAAGAGAAACCAAAATATGATTTGCAAAGAAGGGAGGATTATTCAGGTCTATCCCTCCATATTGGTAACTAACGATGGGAAAATTCAGTTCACCTTTCTGCTTTTAGTCAGTGATTCTCAAAAGATCAGTTACTTTCCTTTGTCAAGGAAATTCTTTAGAGAGTATTGTCACCTACAGAAACTAAATTATGAGAACTGAATGGTACTCAAGAAGGATGTTATAAGTTGCCAGAGAATGTAAAATGTTGATTTTGGTTCAAAGTACACATACTATAGTACATGGTTATCATCAGTAATGCATATTTACCTATTCAGTAAGCAAACATTTAAGATAAGCCTGTATGAAAAAAGGAGTGACAATATCAAAACGTGAGAATTTCACCCTTTGTTTTTTAATCAGGCTCAAAGGTTATAGTTCTGTTTCATGAAGAGAAGTAATTTTTAGACAAATGCCTCCTCATTGGCACCAATGATAAGTCTATCTTTAAGGTTCATTATAATAAATAATACATAAAAGGGAGTTTTGGATATTGTACAACTGAATATAACATAAATTCAGGGACTACCTATCAAAAGAATCACTAAAAAGTATACACAATAATAAAGACTCATTCAGACCCTTCTCAGTTTGGAAGTTTTGGTAATTTAAACGGAAACTCAGATGAAATTTCAATTGCCCAATCATTAAATGCTTCACCAAAACTTAATAGCTAAATTCAAGATGAGAAGATACATGATTAAAGTACTTAACATTATTCAATTACTTTAGAAATGTCAATGCTTATATACTTATACATGAATTTCTCAGTACCTGGAGACAATCCATTGTTAATCAAGTTCAGAGATTATAGTTTGGTACTTGAGGTTCAAAACTGGCTCACCAGTGTTTTGTTTGCTGTTTTCTACATTTAAATTTGTTCTTATTTAAAAATTAAGAGATTTAACTATCTAACAACAATAAAAGCAAAAGAAAATTCCAGTGTCTCTTGAAAAATCAGGATGTGACAGCGTTGGACTTAAAGTTTCAGATGATCACAATAAGGGGGTGCTGTGAGCTACTCCCCACAGACAGGCGTCCAGGCTCTACCTTCTGAGAGCAGCCGCCTGACTCTCTGGCCTCATTTATTACCTGTAGCTCCCGAGTTTAAGGAAGCAATATATACCGAAAAGCAATAAAACTGTACTTGTTTTAAAAGAGCCCTCATCTTAAGACTTCTTACTAATTCTATTTTCCTAGTGGTTTGCGTTTGTCAGGTTTTACAATTACATTGAAGGGATTTCAGGCATTGAGGCTTCTAAAAGAAACTATAAAATCAGTAGCAGAAGTCTCACCAACAATTAAATCTGACATTTTTTAATACAAATGGTAGCTGCTATAAGACAGTTGAAGATATAAAGAAAATGCATCATAAGTATGTGCAAGGTACAAATCAGAGCAAAGGGAACAAAGAAACTGAAAATGAGAAAATACAAAGAATTTTTAAATAGGCTTTTAGTCAATGAAATTATAAGACAAAAATCTTTAAGAAGAGTATTAGTCATTTTCATACACACTTTGAACTATACTCCCCAGAAGCAAAAAGGCACCAGCAGGGATGTGGGAGAAGCACAAATGGCAGTATTTTTAGAGACTGTTCATATCTTGCACCCTATAATTAGCCCAATGTAGTACACGATGAAAATAAAACTATCCATTGTTTAGAACGTAAAACTAACAAGAATCTGAACTGCTGCTCCTTAAGTCAGCAAATTTCAGCAACTTATAAATATAAAAATTTAGAGTAACTCAACATTTACTAAGATACTAATACTATATATTTAAAGTACAGGTTTCTTAGGTTGCTAACTCTACGGACAACAAAAATTTACAGTACTGGTTTTTGCAGTAGTGTATTCATGGATCTCTTTTTAAAACTAATTTAGTTACATTAACCCTATTTCCACTTTTAAAAAATCTGAAATATCTTTTACTCAGAAAATAGTAATATGCTGTAGGAAACAAGGAAGGGAAAATAAAGGACTAAGAACCTAAACTCTTGAAGAAACTATTCCAACGCAAAATTTAAAGAGTAATACAGAACTCAAATGTTCCTCTTCTACATTTGGGAAAGCAATTCCTAAAAAATTAACCAAAAAAATTCTTTTGCCTCTTTTCACCCATTCACTCTATCAAGATAACCTCCTGACCTACCATATTTATATATTCCTTTTTCATAAAAAGAATCAGGATATGAGAATAATTAGATTGCTTGAATTCTTAGCTTCACTTTGCATTAGTTTTATCAGCTATTATTAACAAGTAGCCTCAAGATCAATAGGGAATTCCATGCAAGCTCAGAGTGGGATGAGATGTATTCCAGACATGCAAACCATATACAGACTTTGTGGAAACACTCCTGTTTTCTCACAATTTCTTCTTTCATGCTATTCCCAAATCCTGATGTGAACTGATTTTTCAATAATCGGTACAATATGGAACGGATCCTCATACCTAATGATCCTAATATTTTTATGTTACTTATAAAGCACTATAACCCACCCAATTTAAAATTATTTCTATACTTACAGTAAGATTTCCAAACAGGAGGTCTATATTCATCTGCATCTGAAAGAATAAAGAACATTACTAAATATTTATCATTTTAAACAAGATATTCTAATCACTAATTTATTTAATATATATTTGTTGAGGTGTTATTAGTCCTAGGCATTGTGCTAGACACTAAAATTCCAAAAGATTTTTATCTTAGTCCTTACTTTCTTGGAGTAGTTTCATGAAGATGTTCAAAGAAAATTACCGTATTTATTCAAGTGCTTATCACACAAAAACATTAATGTTAATTTTTATTGCTTGCACTCATTTTTTACAGTCTCTGAGGTAATACCAATAAGGTCTTTGTTTCTTTGGACTTCATGCTATTATTATTTCACTGAAAGACCCCTGAAATCTTTGGAATTTTTCAGTCAAATTGACCAGATAACAACTTTAAACCTCATAAATATAGTTCTTTATGTCCCCCCACCATATTTGGGGGATTCCAGATTAACTGGTTTTACTAACATCAGTGAAGTACAGCAAGGTAACTGATCTTAGTCTTCATACAACCTGGACAATCAAAACCAGGAAATGAGAAACACGTCAGTGGAAGGGAGCCTATCTAGGGAGCCACAAAGAACATGAGGTGAACATCTGCTCTTCAGGTCCATTTCCCTTCACTCTGCTTGAGTGTGGATGCAGGAGACAGTGTGGAGAGGCAGTGGGAAGAGATAGAAATACAAACACACGAGGGAAATGGGGGAATTAGAGAAAGGAGAGGGGACACTGTTGGTCATCAGTAAAAGCACAACTGGGAAATAATCTTGTCAGCCAAAAGTGCTGCCTGCAAGGCCATGTGGCCAAACCAGCTGACACAGCGTCTTGGTGTGGGAAGGTGCGGCTAGCCACCTCACCGGGCTCTGCTGGCATCCAACACAAACTCATTAAAGAAATAATTCGGCCAAAAATCTGGGTCTCTGAGGAGGCCATAAAATTCCTGGAAAATTTATTGAGAAGACTAAATCTAACACATGCTGGTCAGGTAAAAATGGCTATAGAGTAGAAACATTAGACACCCAACTCCCAACTTTTAAAATGAAATCAAACAATTTATGATGTGCTATAAACCACACAAACACTTTGAGGGCTATGACAAGACTACTAATAATAGGCATAAGGACACAAAAAGGAAATTCTAAGCTACATAGAAATTGCTTGGCACTCAAAAGTATTCAAACATGTCTTCTTAAAGAATAAAAGATTACATGAGTAAATGAATGATGAACTAAGTAATACAATACAGTTGATTCCCATTACGATAGTTACATTCTATAGTCACTTTGAACAATGAATTTGTGCGTATTGAACCATTGCTCCTAGGGGAAACACAAAGTAAGGTTTCTGTGGGCCTCTAGTCACAACATTTTCATCAACCGAACAATACATAACCTTGCTTTGCATGTGTTTCTGTTTAAAGACACCTTATTTCATATAATTGTTGATTGATTAACATTGACTTCACAGCCAATGGCACTGTAATTCATGCCACAGTGAAGTTTATCCAACAAATACATCTCCTTCCTAAGATACAGCAGAGCCTTCTTGTGCTTAAGAACACCAGGCAGCAGTTCAGCACTATGCTTGGGGGCTGGGGGCCATTTTAAACAGCAAAATCACCTGGCATCAGGAAGCCCAAACACAGAAGAAATAGCAAGTAAAATGGATGGAGCAAAGACTCAAAGGAGGGAGGAAGTAATGGGCTCAAAAGTCACAGGTGGTAGGCAAGGCCCGGGAAGGTGGAGAGAGTTCTACTTCTAAGAGGGAAAGTAAGAAGACTGGTTCTGCTTGAGACATTCTCCTCTGTGACTGCAAGAAATCTAAACAAATTCAAGGAAAAAAAATGAGATAAGTGAACTACATAAAGACCACATTGATTAGTATGTACAGTATGACCACATTTTTATAAATGAAAGAAATGTGTATGTACATGTGATTAGGTATGTGCACATGTACATACGGGGGCAGAGGAACAAGGAGAGGGAGTATGAAAGACCTAGTATGACATACTAACTCACTTGGCAGTAGTTACCTCTGCCTGGATCAGCCTTTCTCATCCAGGTTCCTCATCTGAACTATAAAGCACAGAAAATGTTTGAGTGACTATTTTCTCAGTACTCCCATGTGCGGTAGATAGCCAGTGTCTCTCTAGAAGCACAGAAGAGAAGTTAACTTATCACATACAGTGGAGACCCTAGGCCACTGAGGTGTTATTTTCTCCCAAAACCAGGAGGACAAAGGCTTCTCTAGACAGTAATTTTTTATTTAACATATCTATGTAATTTTTTTAAAATTATACAATGAATGCATTACATTTGTGCTAAGGAAGAAAAGGAACTATTAAAAAAAAGTACTAAGACAGTATATCTTGCTCCCTTTGGGCTCCTAAGAGTTTTATGACTATGAGTATTCTATTAATATAGTTCTAGTTCTTTTCCAAAATAACTAGTTCTGATTAGATTTTTAAAAAATAAGCAATATTCAGTTACTACATGAAACAGTCAAGAAATTTGACAGCCTAGGGACTTTTTTTAGTTTAGTTTAATCAGACATTGATCTGATAAATACTTTAATTTACTTTAATCCATGGAAAGTTTAGTTGTCCTTTCAAGTTTGGTTAGCTGTTCTGAATTATATAAAATTAAAATTTTCTAAAACGTCAAAAAAAAAGTACTAAGACAACTATTTGTGAAAAGAGGAAAATATGGAAACTGTTTCCATTAGAGAAAAGTCCCAATTAAGGAACTCAATAGGAAGTTCTGTTTTGAGTGGACTCTTAAAATCATATTTCCAGTCTGAGATGTTTAGAAATCAACTTTGTGGCAAATTTATACATAAAGCACCATCTTCTAAAGTCCCTGAATTCCCACTCAGAATCTCTGTGGAAGTCTTCATTTATCAGTTCTCTCTGTTTCAACTGAATCTGCTGAATGGCAAGCATTCATTATGAAAAATAGAATGGTTTTTTAATTAAATTTTCTTTCACTTGTGGTTAATTGTTAGAATTGTTGAGTCAAGGAAATCTTACTTTAGCAATATATTTTATCATGTTTATGAAAAATGATTCCAATTTTTTTCTTGCTTTTTAAAACTAAAAGATACAGATTTTAAGCAAGATCTAGTGTTAAACTTGCTTTTGCCTATCATTTTCTTTTGGGCTTTTTTTCCCTAAATATAAGTATTTTCAGGACATTCATTTGTCCTTTAATATTAAAAATTTCAAGATACTTATCTGTACCTTTAGGCAATGATTAAAGAAACCTTAGCAAAATACATCTAGGATAATATTTTTGATATCATATGATATGATTTACAATATTAGGGCTATTACTCAGTGATTGACAAGATTAAATTTATTTTTATAAATAATGTTCTGAATTTTTAGATTAACTTAAAACATTGTACAATTGATTAAATCCTTATGTTCCCTCTAATTAGATCCTATTCACATCCAATATATTATGGATATTGTTGAAAATGACTTTTGAAAACAAAATTAATTTCATTCTTTTTATGACATATCATGTAGTTAAATCTTATAAATTCTTTAGAAAAATATTCCTCTTCTGAAGTTTAAAATTGCTTAACTTTTTATTCTAAAACAGTTTATTCCAGAACATAGAATGTTAAATTTAAGCTGTTTATTGTTTTAGGCTCAAACCACAATAGCTTTTACAAATTCTTAACAATACGATGGGTTTTCTCAAAAGGACTATGCTGCATTTTAAATGAGGTTTAAATTAATGACACATGAACACCCAAAAACTATGTGATTAATCTTGTAAAGCACATTTGTTTCAGATTGCCTTTGGCTTGAAAATTAACAATTTTGATTTCTATAAAAAAGAATGACATTTATTGATACAAAAAAGAACATTTCTTTCCTTCAAATGAAGACTCAACTTTCAGCCAACTGACAAGAGATTCCCTGTCCTGCTTTAACCAGAAAATGTAAGGCACTGAAGATATTTTGCTGTTTTGTTTCTGTACTAAATTTTGGCACATCAAAATAATGAGATGTTTGTGATCACAAAACTCTAACTAGAAAGTGATCTTTTAAAAGAACAGGGCATAAAATTCGCAATAAATACCAATTACTATTATTAATATTTCAAAGAGTCACAAAGAAAACCACCAACCGTCTTCCTATAAAAGAAATGTATCTCTTGGAATACAAAAATTCCCAGTAAATATTAAAACTCTCATAATAACAGAGACTATTCTAAACTAATGAAGAAACGAATAAATATGGTTTCTAGATTAAAAGTAAACTAGGCTTCTAGGTACCTCATATCCTGACTAAACTTTCCTAGAAAATCCTTCAAAATGTGGTAAGAAAGCATTTCAACTAGGATAATTAAAATTCACTCTACAAAGTCTTGGCCAAATCAGGTCAGTTAAATTCACCCTTAGAAGAAACAAAGTCATTTAAAGCCATTCCACGTTGAAAACTGATGTGTCATAATAAAATTGTGACAGAAATAAACTATCTTTAAAACCAAAGATAATTGTTTTTAATTCTTCAGGGAATAATGACCCAGAACTGTTAAAATATGGGGGGAGGAAATCTTGCAAGACTGTGCAACTCCAGTGCTCACAGGTCATCAAAGATCTCCAAAACCAATTATTTTGCAAATAAACAGCATTCAAGTCTTCCCAGGGACCCAAGCTTGGGCCATCAAAGCCTCCTAAATGAAATGTGAATCAAACTTGGAAACTGCTCCTTTTTACAACTGAAGCTTGGCCTTTTATTAGAAGACCTAAGCTATGTTTCTTTCCTCGAACCAATTTGGCAGACCTAGCGAACACCCTACACACACAAGTCCTCCTGCTTACTTTGACCTTTCTATTGTACTCTTGGAAAGAAAAAGCTGTACACAGGAACTGGGTCATTCAACTCAATTCAAAGGTAAGGGTTGTCATTTTCCAATCTACTATTTATTTTTCTAGACAACAAGTTATTCCTCTCTGATGTTTCTTGTTAAAAAATTTGATAATTTCTGATAATATTTACCTAAATATGTTGGTACATTAACAGAAAGTCCTTAGATAGGCCAACTTAACCACCAGTTTTCCATCAGAACTTCAAGGAGAGATGTAGC
Source organism: Manis javanica (assembly GCF_040802235.1). Lineage (NCBI taxonomy): Eukaryota > Metazoa > Chordata > Mammalia > Pholidota > Manidae > Manis > Manis javanica. The sequence continues at coordinate 59,094,571 of NC_133167.1, read as the reverse complement.
TCCTACCAACCTCTCAATAACACCTCAGCATTCTCAAATAGGCTCCCATTTGGACTTGGCATGGTAAGTAAAAATGTTCACCTTAATAATATGATACATTTCCTAAAAACCTTTACCATTAAAAAATTAGAATACACAAAATTCAACAATAAAGTATATAGGCTTTTGCTTGGTTTCTCTGAATCTCACAATGCCTACAATTAAACTACAATAAATTAATTTTTATGAAGTCCTTGTAGTTTATCTTTGAAAGAATATACCATATACTATACACATTTCACCACGCACAAAAAAGAATATACCTGATGAACACTTTTTCCAAATACAACAACTTAGACTTTTAACCATCCAGAGCACTTGAAGTTACAGGTATTAAAGATGAAACCACATGAAAACTGCAGATTTTTTACTTTTTACAAATACAAATTCTGGAAAATAACCAACTGAAAATATACTTTAGTGGGGATCTTCCTAGTTATTTACCTAAGAACTGTAACTCTATTCTCTGAAATGTCTCACCTCCTTCTCTATACAGTAGACACAGTATATATATCCTCCTTGCCCTTTTCTTAAAGGAAGAGTTGCTAACATTGTTCTTGTTGTTATTCATCCTTTGGGATAAAGTATTCCCAGCACATGCATTTCCCATACACCAACATAGTCTTGCAGCAATGACTCACTTGGATCCTTGCCCTTGGAAAAGGAGTCTATCACCATAGTCTCAGCCTTAGGAGTACACAATAGAATATTTTTATTAATATTTACATTATTTTTTAACACAGATTCATAGAATAATTAGGGTTTCCCAAGGATAAGAGTCAGTATGTCATTTTGCAGGTAAGCACTAAAACAGCAACCTTTCAGAATCTTGCCTTACATCAGTATTTTCAAGTTTATTCAGGAAGACAGGTACTCAGAAAACAGGATATAAAAACCCTTAAACTATGGGGAAAAGAGAGAGAACACTATCACTAATAAGATATTACAGATAACTGATACGGCAAAAGATGACAACATTCCTCATCTTTCATGATTATTTTCCAATGCACTTCTCTGGCAAAATTAACCAGTCACATTTTTTTTAAAAAGGTAGATCTTAAAGAACACGGCAAAGCTTGCTTTAGATTACAAAATGTAGAGCTAAATGTGGAATAATAAGACAGCTCATAGCTGTAGGAAAGAGCAGTCAGATATGGAAGTAATATTGTGTCAACCACAAATGAGTGGAGCTGGATAATTCCAAGCACATGCTATGTCCCAAGGTATAATAAAATGCTCAGCATGTTTTAATTAACTGTGCTTTGACTGCACACATGACAGTATAGGCTGCCAAGATGCAGAAATTCTTTGGAAATGAGAATGTGTAATCCAAATTGATGCCTAGTTTTGACTGATAGCTATTGTTACCTATTTTTCTTCCTCTGAGAGCATAATCCAGGGCATGAAAGATCTTTGTTGCTATCAATTGCATCCACGAAGACCTAAAATGAACATGTAATGGACTTAGTCTTAAAGAAGTTCCTGTACTGTGCAGACATTAGGAGCAACTAACTGAAAGTATAATAGCAACAAAAGCCCACCTTTTCTCAATTCTAAAATCCAAATGTTTTGAGAAGTAGAAGTATTTTTATAACTCATTTGCCAGCAAACTCTGGTCTGACCTAAACCTAAAAGTATTTTTATAATTCTTTTTGACTCATTAGTGGCAAAAACCTCATCTGAACAGATGTGAGAATATTTACAGTCTGTTTACTCCATTGAGTGTGACTGTTGTTTCATTGCAGAAATATTAGTATGTGCTTACAGAGTGATGTCTCAGACACTGGTGGCAGATACAATATACTATAAAATATACTTTACATGTATCTATCTCTATATGTATATATGAAGTGTATTACCATTCTAAAATCTGGAAAATTTTGTATTATAATACACATCTATTATCAAAGGTTTTGGATAAGGGATCAAAGACCTACCACTATTATTAATATTTATGGCTGATCATGTTGAAACATAAATCAGAACATGACACTCTTCTGCTAGATTCTCTCCAACGACTTCCTGTATAAAAGTCAAATTCTTTACAACTGCCTGGAAGATTGCTATTCAAAGAGGATGAGAATGTTCTCTGATATGGTTTCAATCTCAGTTGCATCTGACCTTTAGGAAACTGCCATTTCTCAAGTTTTAGTGTAGAAAATATCTCTTTTCCAACTACCTGTAAGATTGCTATCCAGAGAGGACCACAACAGTGACACTACTTATAATTTGTTAGAAATACAGAATTGCAGGCCCCATCTCCAACGATGAATTAGAATCTGCATTTTCACAAGATCTCCAGGTTATGTGCATGCACCTGATTTTCCAGAAGCACTGACTTACAAGACTCCAGATCATCTGACCCTCCTCCCTTGCTGAATTCATCTCCTACTTATCTCCCCCTCACCCACTTTTCTCTAGCCTCTTTGGTTTCCTTGCCACTTATCAAACATATGAGAAACACTTCCACCTAGCTGTCTCTCAGACTGGAATGTTCCTCCTGCAGGTATTTCCACCTGTGAGAGATATGATCTGTTCCCTCACTTGCTTCAGTTCTTTATTCTAAAGTCACCTTCTAAATGAGGCCTTCTCTATAACCATTATCTAAAATGTTCAAAACCCCCACAATGTATATTCTCCTCAGTTTTCACTAGCTGTCATTTTTTTCTCTTCTGTATTTATCACAATCCAAAATACTAACCTTTTACCAAATTATGTTTGAAAAAGACATATGCACCCCCATGTTTATCACAGCACTATTTACAATAGCCAAGAAATGGAAGCAACCTAAATGTCCATCAGTAGATAAATGGATAAAGAAGATGTGGTACATATACACAACGGAATGTTATTCAGCCATAAGAAGAAAACAAATCCTACCGTTTGTAACAACATGGATGGAGCTAGAGGGTATTATGCTCAGTGAAATAAGCCAGGCAGAGAAAGACAAGTACCAAATGATTTTACTTGTCTGTGGAGTATAAGAACAAAGAAAAAAACTGAAGGAACAACAGCAGCAGACTCACAGAACCCAAGAATGGACTAATAGTTACCAAAGGGAAAGGGACTGGGGAGGAGGGGTGGGAAGGGAGAGATAAGGGGAAAAAAAGGGGCATTACTACTAGGAGACATAATGTGGGGGTGGGGGGCACAGGGAGGGCTGTACAACACAGAGAAGACAGTAGTGATTCTGTAGCATCTTACTACACTGATGGACAGTGACTGTAATGGGGTATGTGGGGGGGACTTGATGGGAGGAGTCTAGTAAACAATGTTGCTCATGTAATTGTAGATTAATGATACCAAAAAAAAAAAAAGAAGTTACATGCCTTTTTCACTATATTGACATTTGTACTAGTAGTGCAAAAGCTCTAGTGGGCAAAACTGCTGGTGCTTCAGCACACAGAAAATGCAACGGCACCAAACTGTCAGTTGTCACTGAATTTTTGTCACCATACATTCATAGCTGTAAAAAAAATTTCAATTTCACCTAGGAATGTCCTTGATGAATTGAAGAAGTTTTAAAAATATTAATTTTATGAAATCTTGACCCATGTATGTGTCTATTTAATATTGTGTGGTTAAATAAGTTTGCATAAGACATATCTGTTGCATAGTACAGTATGTCCTGAGGACAAGCACATGTGAGATCATTTGCGTTGTGAGCTGAACTAGCTGCAGTTTTTGGAATGTCAACTTTGTGAACAATTTTATAAACATTTCACTGGAAAGAATGACTGGCAAGCAAACTATTCAGACTTGGGTATCTGGGTAGAGATTTTCTTGAAAATGAATGAAGTCACCTTGTTACTTCCAAGAAAACAACTGACAGTATTTATGGCCAGTCAAAAATAATCCAGGCTTTGAAGTGAAAATTAGAATTTGGGGAGACTTGTATTCACCAGTTTGTTAATATGTAAAGACTTTTCTGAGGAGATCAATAATTGGTAGTAAAGAATCCAATTTGTTAATATATTGTACAATGAAATGTGTTAACATCTGTGTGATGCAAAGATTTATAAGAAATATGTATTTAGTCATTCAGATGATCAAAATATATTTCTCAGATGTATTTAGTCTTAGTTCTGAAAAAAATGCTTTAAAGCCATAAAGGTGAAATGGGTGTCTTGTTATGTTAATAGAGAGACTTCTGGACTCCACACAGGTGCAGGGGCTGGATGCAAGAGGAACCAACCATGTGATTGGAAAGTAGGAACTTTTAGCCCCCAAGCTCCAACCTCCTGGGAGGGAAGAGGGGCTTGAGTCAGCCATGGCCAATGACTCAGTTACAATTGTGACTATGCAATAAAGCCTTCACAAACACCAATAGTAGAGCATTTGCTCCTTTTTGTGCATCCTGCTTCCTGTCCAGAGAGAGAGCTTCTATGCTTGGGGAACCAGAATGCTTCCTTATGCCACCTCAGTCCACAGGGATTAAAAGCTTCTTTATCTGAGACCTTGCCCTATGTATCTCTTCATCTGGCTATTAACTTGTATCCTTTACAGTATCCTTTATTAAACTGGTAAATATGTGTTTCCCTGAGTTCTGTGAGACAGTGTAGCAAATAAATGGAACCTAAGAGGGAGGTGGTTGGAACTTCTAATATGGAATTGGTGGGGGAGCAGTCTTATAGGATTGAGCCCTTAACTTGGGGAATCTGGTGCTGACTTCAGCCAACTGAGTTGAATTCTGGGACACACTGCTGGTGCTTATGAATTGCTAGGTGTGGTGCATGGGAAAACCCCCTCCTCTCCATACACACATTGGAATTGGGTCTGGGAACCCAAACAGAATTTGAAAGATTTGCATAATTCAATGCAATTCAATATTTTTGAAATGACAAATACATGACAGAACAAAATCATGCATGGGTAAAAGATGCAGTCAAAGTACAAGACAGACAGACCAAAATGTAACAAAGTACAGAATGTTCTCTGATATGGTTTCAGTCTCAGTTGCCTCTGACCTTTAAGAAACTGCCATTTCTCAAGTTCTAGTGTAGAAAATATCTCTATTCCAACTACTTATCTGTATAAGGCCACATCTTCCTTCATATTCTCCAAACAACATATTACAACAGATTATTGCAAATGAACTTTCTTCTAAGCTAGATATTAAAGTTTCTAAAAACATAAAAGAATGCCACTCTTCTCACTACTTTAGAGTTATATTTCAAAAAAATGTTACTGATGCTAACATGGGTTTATTATTATTTTTAAATCAACTGATATTTTAAATTTTTCTCAATTTTATTTTCAAATACAGTAAATAATAATACATATAACCCACATAAATAAATGTTCCTTAGGTTCCTCAATAATGTTGAAGAAGGGTCCTGAGATTAAAACGTTTGAGAACCACTGTACTAAAATGTTAACTAGCAGGTAGTAATAAATTTTGTTGCACTGAATACTTACATTGTGCTAGGCTCTTGTTAAATGATTTTAACACATATTTATGCCTCTCAACAGCCTCATAAAGTAGGTATTATTACTAGCACCATTTTTACAGATAAGAACCAGTACTTAAGAGAGAGCAGTCATTTGTTTAAAGTCACTGGCAGCAGAGCCAGTACCAGAGCTGAGATCACGTGACTACAGGTTCCCCAGCCATCGCTGTGTTCCTAACCACTACTGATACTATAATAAAGCATACTAGGTTAGAAACTAGGCAAACAGTGCAAAGTCAGGTGACTACATTTAAAAATATAAAGGAAATAAAAAAGGGCCAAAATAAACAGGCACATGAAAAGATGCTCCACATCACTAAACATCAGGGAAATGCAAATTAAAACCACAATGAGATTATCACCTCACACCAGTTAGGATGGCCAACATTGAAAAGACTAGGAACAACAAATGCTGGAGAGGATACAGAGAAAGGGGAACCCTCCTACACTGCTGGTGGGAATGTGAACTAGTTCAACCATTTCGGAAAGCAATATGAAGCTTCCTCAAAAAACTAAGAACAGAAATACCATTTGACCCCAGAATTCCACTCCTAGGAATTTACCCAAAGAAAACAACTCAGATTCAAAAAGACATATACACCCCTATGTTTATCACAGCACTATTTACAATAGCCAAGATATGGAAGGAACCTAAGTGTCCATCAGTAGATGAATGAATAAAGAAGGTGTGGTACATATACACAATGGAATACTATTAAGCCATAAAAAAGAAACAAATCTTACCATTTATGGCAGCATGGATGGAGCTGGTGGGTGTTGTGCTCGGTGGGGTGGGTCGGGTAGAGAGTGACGGGTGCTGGGTGATTTCCCTCATTTGTGAGGTGTGGCAATGAAGCAAAACTGAAAGAACAAAATAGCAGCAGACTCACAGACTCCAAGGGACTAGTAGTTACCAAAGGGGAGGGGTGGGGGAGGGCGGGTGGGGAGGGAGGGAGAAGGGGATTGTGTGGTATCATGATTGGTACACACGGTGTGTGTGGAGTCACAGGGAAGACTGTGTAGCTCAGAGAAGACAAATAGGGACTCTGTGGCATCTTACCACACTGATGGACAGTGACTGCAGTGGGGTATGGGGGTGGGGTGTACTTGATAATAAGGGTGAATGTAATAACCACATTGCTTTTCTTATGAAACCTTCATAAGTATATATCAATGATACCTTAATTTAAAAAAAGGGTCAAAATACAATGTCAAATGGGTAGGGGATTGAAGGAGGTTCATGTGAGCACAAGAAAGGCAAAGGCAACTCAGAGGCAGAATGCAGGATGTCTGAGGAGGTATTTCAAGCATAGCCCATTGGGTACAACAACTATCAGCAGACTAAAGAATGAACAACCAAACCCCTGAGGTGTCTATTTAGCTTCAAGACCAGCTTCCAAGGACAGTACAGACAAGCTAGTGTCCTTTACAGTCAGCTTCACTCATGATGCTGTTAACATCTTCTTGCTGCTATTGGTCTCCCTGTAGCTCAAGTCTGAGTAATGCATTTAATGAAATGTTTAGGATAGTCTCTGGTTCCCATGCCCAAAGAGTTTCTACATATTAAATCTATCAACTCCAGTAAGTGCCTTCTCTCAGACCCACAGTAGGGTGATATCCTGAAGTTTCATCATCTTGACTGGGTTAGTACCAAAAAGAGTACTTAACTGTGTGCATTTTATGAAGGAGTCCCATAAGGTCTAGAACAGTAATTCATTCCCATCTTCAAATTTTCCTAAGGTAAAAATCCCACTAGAATATGCAGATATACTTTCTACAATCTTTAAATTTCTACTTCTTGTAATATTTAAACCATGAATCACTTTTGTTAAAGATGATTTAAAAATAAGTGATCTAGGATTGAGAAGGAAAACAAGATGTAGTGGATGGCAGAACAGCAGTCATTTTAGCAATGCAGCCTTCAGACAGCGGAAGTCAGGGCAAGGGAAGTGAAACCTGGGACCCATTCCCCTCACTCTACTGAGAAGGGGGCCATGAAGTCAGGTCAGACTGTTCACCTGTGTGCTCAGTGCTGAGACTGAGGAATTAAGTTACATAACCCTATCAGAAATAAGGTTTGAAAAATTCTTACTCAGCTCTGCATACAGAAGACTAGAAATAGAAAAATACATAGTATCTGCAGCAATGGGGAAAAAAAGTGAATTTATATGAATATTCTCAAAATTTTGGATGGAGATCCTGAAAAGTTCCTAGTATATACAAGGGATGATAAATGACAACTGATACTCGTTTACTCTAGTCTTCTATCTTCATTTTATATCAGTGAATATAAAAAGAAAATTATGAGGGCTTTCATAACTGCACTGGTGATCCAGAATCACCCTACCACTATTTCAGCCTTAAACCCTTTAGTTCCTCAACCACAAATTCTTCTACATGGGGCTTTTGAAGTAAAAATCTAAGATTAGAAAGAGAATATTGGGTTACACTGATCATGCTCCTGGTATTTTCCACAGCTGACTGGGCTGCTGTCCAATCATCGTATCTCCTTCCTACCACAGCCCAGACTTCAACATACGGTATACAGAACTAGAGTGACTCAACATTGTGCTGGATCACAAAACAGGAAACATGCGTATGAAACACAGTTAAATGTCTTAGATTCCAGAGAGCACTGTGGTCTTCGTGAAAGACAGCAATGGACCAACTGAGGCTGCTCAAAGTCCAGTCACAAAATACAATCTTCTGAGGAAGGGCAGAAGCCCAGAGCAGAAGCTGACAATATATCTGTCAGGAAAATCATGGAAAAGTAAGTTCTGGGGTTCTTTTGCTATGAACATATCAAGCAAAAGAACAAGAATGCCTGAGCGCTGCACCCCCGGGGTACTGAGGAAGAAGAGGATTATGCACCATCCGCGCCAGGCTGGCGTGAGATTCAGGACTGACTGAGGACCTGTTTTACTTTGTGCTACTGGCTTTGGCAGTACAGGGTACTGGTTACAAGCGTGAACTCTGGGGGTGCTCTACTAGCACTCTAATTGAGACTGACCTTGTGGACAAGCCAACTGGACAAATGAGTATTAGCCAAAAAAAAATTTTTTTTCTAATTTGATTCCTGAGATACCTTACATTAAGGAAATTTCTAGGTGCCAGCAGTAAGATTTTCATGTTCTTCAGAACATCTAAGATGCCATACCCTAAGCCCTCACAGAATAACATTCTTGTCATTCTGCAATGAGCATTTCCTAAGCTATTGAGTTTTTTCTGTAGGATGAATGACAGTTTGACAAAAAAGTGACTATATGAGAAAGAATCAGAGTTGGCCAACTGGATTTCAGCCAACATTTACCTGATATGATTTCAGTCCCCATGCATATGAGAATTATATATATGACAATCATAAATATATCAATCTATGTATCTACATATGTATATAAATCAAGCAGAGGGAAAAACAGGTACTGGTTAAAACCATATAATGTTTGAGTTAAAGCAGTACAAAGGATCTCTTAAATGAATGTAGCTAGAACTCAAATACCCACCGTACTTTACATGTGTAATGTTACATTCCAACAGTTTTACCAGAAGGAAAAGATAATCAGTTCGTTTTCAATATCAAAAGTCTTCTCTTATTTAACTTGACTTGATGCAGCTTTCTAATATGCAGTATTATTTGTTATTCAAAAAACCAACTAAGTGATTTATGTCATGCAGCTGTGAACAAGTATTTTGTTTAAAATAGTATCTGCATGCTTCACTGCATTAACACTATTAGAATGCCCTCAAGGGCTGAATACTATGGATTGGAAAAGAAAACGTCACTGTCACTGGAAAATGAAAAAAGACTTCACTGATTCAAACCAACATCAAGCACAGAGAAATGATAGCAGTGGAAAAACATTTTCTTGTGTCTTTATCAGTCTGTAACAGAGAATTATTTTAACTCTCTAATAAGACTTAACAGTTCTTAAACAAAAATAAATAAATTTTAATAGTTCATAAGTTAGGTCATTCTGTTTTCTGTTTTCTCATAAATTTTTAAATATTTCGTATATTTGAAAGTCAATGTAAATATGCTAGAAGTATTTTCTCAACAACAATGAAATGCTCAAAAATAAAGGAGGAATATAATTTCATTCATATCATTAAGAAATATACACAATTGAGACTGAATTCTTTCATGCACATAATATATACATAAAATAAACAATTTCAGAAAACTTGAGTTCTCCATACAAAACATGTGCCTGTCATTTTAAAGAAAATTTTCTTGATTTTCTATGTAAAAAGCAAATGATGAAAGCCAAAAGCAATGATAAAAACATCATGGAACATACAGACACAAGCCGTACTGCCCACAGAGGTTAACTGTTCTAACAAACCTGCCTAATAGACAAGGAAAATAATTTCTGCATTTTACTGGTAAATATAGTATTTTCTGAAAGTACAAGAAATTTTAAGAAAACTCATGGTGGCAAACAAATGTGTATCAACTTTACCATCTTATACCTCTACTGCTCAGCAATAAAATGCTGATAGAATCAGAAGCAAGCTAAACCAGTAATTTTTGAAATATCTATTTATAGTATAAATGCAAGTGTTTCCTCTAAAAAGAAAGCATACTGGAGGAAAAATCGTTTTTCTCAATCTGTTTGAGAACCAAATTTTCATTTCTGTGATTTCTTCTCTCAGTTCTTTATTTAAAAAATATCCAAACCTATGAAAATTTTTAAATAGTACAGGATCACCTTTCTTTCATCTAAATTCACTAACTGCATTCTTCCCCATTTGTTACCTCCTCTTCCCTCTTCTCTATCTATAGACACCCCCCAAACAACTTGGGAGTAAGTTCTGGCATCATAAAACTCCACTCATAAACAGTTCAGCATCTATCTCCTAAAAATAAAACATTGTCCTATACAACCAAGAAATTAACCCTCTCTGAGCCAGGAAAAACAGCCATCACCATTACTATCCAGGTCCATGACACTGATTTTTGCATATTTAAGTTATTTTATGAATAACTTATGCCCCCAGTGGACAGCACCATTCTTTGCAGCCAACTGCTAACCAACAGTCACACAAACACATTTTCTAAATACTGATTCCAGGATTCAAATACACCTCTAATAGATGTTAGCTTATCATTGCTCTGGTTCTTTTTGCACTTGCACTGTCAAAATGCAATGAATATTTCATATTTCAAAACCATCTTCTTTATGTTCTTACTGGTATTTCTGGTATTTCCTCTTGTACATGTATACATAACATTTGTGAAAACTCAACTTATAATTTTGTTGAAGAGAAGAAAATCATCTTTATTCCATAACTGAAAGGAAAGGAGCGACACATAGCAGCAATTCACCGGAGAGTTCCGCTTTATTAGGGAAAGGTGCTGGGTTATATAGGAGGGGGCATGAATTGATTGAGGTGTCACTTCTACGGGGCTGGTGGCTGTTGGCTAGATGCTGGGATTGGGAGGGGGGCGAGAGGTGATTGGGCTTCAGGTGGCGCCGGCGGGAACTGAGGACCCCGAAGAGAAGCCGGAAGTTTGCCATCTTACTGGTGGGGACCCTTCATTCCCCCCTTTCTCCTCTATGGGTTTGTGGACGTTGCTTTCTCTCTGGCTGCTTCCTGCTGAACAGGGGCGGAGAAGGGAGTGAGGGCTTGAGGATTGGGAGGAAAGGGTTGATAGGACTCCCCACAGTAAGGACGAGTAGATGTGGACTTCTTCAGGTTGGAAATCAATGAAGGTTCCCTGTAACCATAGGTTGGCCAAGAGGATATGGGTGTTAGGAGCCAGGCGTCTGTGGCTATTGTTTCCAGGAACAGTTTCCAGTGGAGAGAGGGGTCCATCTCAGCGTGTGGTGAGGAGGTCACATGAGGGTGAGGGATCTTCTGTGGCCAGAAGCTGGTAGTTCCTGAGTAAAAGCTGGTTGAAAGCTTGATTAGAGATTTTTCCGACTTGGGATTTGATGAACTTTATTATACAGGGTAAGAAGAGACAGGCGAGAAGAATGATTATTATGGGGCCTGCAATGGGCCAGAGCCAGGTGAGGAGGGGGTTTGTTAGTATTGACGAGAATGGGTTGGAATTGGAAGCAGAGTGGAGACTGGAGGCAAGGTCGGTGAGTTTGGTGATGTCAGTTTCTACAATGCCAGATTCGTTGATGTAATAGCAGCACTCTTCCCAGAGGAAGACGCAGGTGCCGCCCTTCTTGGCTGTAAGCAGATCTAGGGCCCGCCGGTTTTGAAGGGTGACTTTAGCTAGCGAAGTGACCTGTCTTTGGAGAGAGGCTAGAGAATCGGCAGTGGATGTCAGGGCTCCCTCAAGTTTGGCGTTGAGATCTCTAACTGCCTATAGAGAGTGACCCAAGGCTCCTCCCGAAAACCCTGCCCCAATGGCTGAGGTGATCAAAGAGCTACTGACCATGATGGGAAGGAAAGCAGCTCTTTTTGTGCGCGAGGGCAAGGGAGGTTGGAGCTCAAGGAATTCTGCCATGCTGTAAAGTGTTAACTGTGGGATTAGGGTGACGAGAATGCAGGGTGTATCGGAGTTGAGAGGCAGTGAGTTGAAAAGACTGCCATTACACTAAAAGAAGTGTCCCGGTTGCATAAAAGTCTTAGAGCCGGAGGTAGGGGTGTAGATAGAGAGGCAGTGAAGTGCACTGGAGGGGGGTGGAGTTGGGCCTACACAGTGGTGGATGGTGAGATTATCTGAGTATTCTGGTTCCCATAGGGGTATGTCTGCCATGGGGCAGAGGGGTTGTCTTTCTGCATGGAAGGAGTAGTTGGAAATATTAAGGGGCATGGCGGCCAGCAGTGGGCGCTGTAGTGATGCGCACAAGAAACAATTGGCGGGGTTAAGGGTGTGGTTGAGAAAGATGGTGGTGTCTTGAATGAGCTGTAATGAAGAGTAGGAGAAATGGGAAGAGGGGTGGGGATAAGAAGATGAAGAGGCACTATCAAGAGTTTGGATAATGACTTTTTCGGAATGTCTGCTATCTGATGCAACTTGAGAGATCTGGGAATGAGAGGGAACATACTTTCGAGAGATATGAAGGGTACTGTGAGGGGTCGAGGACCCCCTGTAGTAAACTGAGGCTGTGACTCTGGCAGCCCATCGAGAGTCCCAGGGATCTGGGATTGATAAGCAGAATGAGCCATTGGGATATTTCATGAAACGGTTGGAGGAGTAATACTGTGGGTACTGGAAGTTACCTATGTAGTGAATGGTGCAAGACCAGTAGGGACATCTCCCGTAGGTATCTGGCCATCGCCTGCAATAGGCTTGTTTTTGGTCATAGAGGAAGCAGAGGTAGGGAGAATAAGGGTAGCTGCTAGTGAACACTTCAGTGGAGGGAGGAAAGTGGAGGTGTAAAGGCTCAGAGCAGCTTTTCAGAGGGCAGTCTGGTGTGGCAATGAGGGCAGTAACTTTTGTTTGATGCTGTGTGTAAGTCTGTCTGACTTTGAATCGCCACACAAAGGAGGCTGGGGTGGTGGGGAAGACAATAGGAATGAGGAAAAAAAGCGAGAGAGCAGTAAAGGAGGAAAAAGTCATGATTCGGGTATGGATGGCAAAGAGGGTGAACGGGATATTGGAGGAAAGAGGACAGTAAGGTCAGGAGTCTGGAGGGAGGGAGAGTCTGTAAACTTTTGTAGGTTAAGAGATCTTTTAGGTGATGTGGGGACAGAATGGTAAGGGGCGCCCTGAATGTCAGTTTATGAGCTGCCTTCTGCAAGAGCTGCCCAGCGGCTAATGCCCGTAGGCAGGGGGCCCATCCCCGAACTGTGGGGTCTAATTGCTTGGAGAGATAAGCTACTGGGGCAAAGGATGGGCCATAATATTGGCCTAGGACTCCTAGAGCTTGACTGGGCCTCTCATGAATGTATAATGAGAAGGGCTTCGACAAATCAGGAAGATGGAGAGCTGGGGCTTCCACAAGGGCTTGACAGAGCTTAATGAAGGAGTGTTGGGGTGAGGAGGATAATGGTTTTTTAGGGGGGGCTCTTGCTGAGGTCGTATAGGGGTTTTGCCAACAGGGAGCAGGGAGAAGTTACGGATTTACGGTCTAAAATATCTAGCCAGGCTTAGAAAGGAAAGGATTTCTGTCTTGGTTTTGGGAATGGGCAGGTCAGAGAGGAGCCATTTTCTGTCTAAGGTAATGGACTTTCTTTGTTGAGATAGAAGGAATCTGAGGTAAGTGACAGGAGGGGAAGAGATTTGAGCTTTGACGGGGGATACTCGGTAACTTCTGGACGCTAGAAGGTTAAGTAGGGAGGCAGTGTCAAGTTGAGACTGTTCTCACGAGAGACTGCAGAGTAGAAGATTGTCCATGTATTATAATAAGGTGGACTTCGAGTGATCATGATGAAACTGTTTGAGGTCTTGAGCTAGGACCTGTCTAAAAATATGGGGACTATCTCGGAAGCTTTGTGGCAAAACTCTCCAGGTGAGTTGTTCAGAATGTCTTGTGTATGGGTCCGTCCAGGTGAAGATGAAAAAATCTTGGGAGCAGGCGTCTAGAGGGATAGAAAAATGGGTCCTTGAGATCTAGGACTGAGAAATGGGATGCTGAGACTGTATGGATTTGGAACTAAGGGATGGATAGGGACAATGGCTATGTTGATGAGGCGAAGGTCTTGGACAAGGCGGCAAGATCCGTTGGTTTTTTTAACAGCTAATATGGGGGTATTAAATGGGGAGTGAGTGGGTCTGCTTGAATGATGGGTTGGAGGCCTATGAGGGCTGAAGTGGTTAGGGGGTATTGGGCCTGACAGATATACTGAGAGGGGTCACATAATTTGATAGAGGCAGGGGGACATAGGGCCACGGAGGGGCTTGTAATGTCCCAAACTTTGGGATTTACAGAGTGTATGAGGGCAGAACCGGAGCTTTCATTGGGTAGAGGGGGGTCGTCGGCTATGAGGGCCATCAGAAAGGGAGTACTGGGGGCTGTGGGAGTGGATATAGTTATGGAAACGTGGAGGAGGGAAAGGATGTCTCGTCCTAGTAAAGGGATGGGACACTGGGGCATAACCAGGAAGGAGTGGGAGAAAGGTATGGGATTGTCTTGGATTGTGCATAAAAGGGTGGGTGGGGGGTTTAATGGGAAAATCTGTTTACCTCCTACTCTGACTATAGGAGTAATGGCTGGCGTGGTAGGGCCCCGGTATTCTCACAAGACTGAGAAGGTGGCTCCTGTATCTAGGAGGAAGGAGATGGGGTGACCGTCTACTGTTAAAGTAACCCTGGGCTCCTGTTTGGTGATGGAAATGGTCGGGCGAGAAGCCACCGGGCCCCATCAATCTTCTTCTGCCAGCCCCACTACGGCGGGCTTAGGATGGGGGTTGTTCGTCCAGCCTCCCCTTTGGGTGGTTGGTCAATCAGACCCCCAGTGGCCCTTTTTGTGGCATCTGGGGCATGGGGTGGTAGGAGATCTGGGGGAGGGGCACGCCCTTGACCAATGTCGCTCTTTTCTGCACTTGAAACAAGCTCTTGGGGGGGCTTGTTTGTAGAGGGGTGCCCAGGTTGTGGTTTTATCAGCTGGGCCAACATCTGGAAATTGGCCTGATCAGCCTTTTGTTTACGGCATTCTTTCTCCTCCTCCCGCTTATGGAAGACTTTAAAGGCCACTGTTAGTATCTCAGTCTGTGGGGTAGCGGGGCCCTGTTCTAAGTTTTTGAGTTTAGCTTTAATGTCGGGGTAGCCTTGAGCTAGGAAGTATGTCATAAGGACATGTCTTCCTTCAGGTGTTTCTGGGTCCAGGCTGGTATACTGTAATAGGGCTTGAGTGAGTCTGTCTAAGAACTCGGAGGGGATTTCATCTCTCTTTTGAATTATGTCTTGGAGCTTTTGAAAATTGACTACTTTACAAGCTGCCCTTTTTCAGACCTGCTATTAAGCAGGAGGCAAAAATATCTCGAGAGCGGAGACTCATGGAGGTGTTATAATTTCAGTGTGGGTCTTGTTCGGGGATAGCAGTGGGGCTAGGGGGATAGGTGGGGTCAGTCCTGTGGGTTTCAGTAGCCTGCATTTGGGTGAAGTCCTAAACTCGTTTACGCTCTTCAGGGAGGAGAGTATTGGCCAGGAGCATGAAAATGTCATGATGTGTGAGGCTGTAAGACTGGAGGGTCTATTGAAACTCCCTGATGTATGTCATGGGATCAGTGGAAAAGTAACTTAGGCATTTCTCTAGTTAGGCTAAATCTCTTAAGGAGAAAGGGACGTGAATGCGCACGATGCCTTTGGATCCTACTACCTCCCGGAGGGGGGCGATAATTTTGGGAGGCTCTCGGGACTGAGTCTGAGGGGGACTGAAGGGTTCTGGCTCAGTCTGTGGGGGAGTGACGCGGTCTAGCCGTGCCTAGTCGAGCAGGTCCTGAAGTGCAGAAGGGGTGCAAAGAAAATAAAGAAAGATAGAATCGGACCCACATGTCGCCAGCTAGCAGCCCAGCTGCTTGCCTCTGCTGCTTTAGTTGGGCTTGAACTCATGACTCTGAGGTTAAGAGTCCCATGCTCTACTGAGCTACAGCAGGGCTCCAGTTAATTGCTTATGGAATGCGTTGTTTTCTATTCCTGCCACATCCGCAAGTGGGGGAAGGGCATAGCTAGAAGCAGGGGTGGTGTTTCTACACATCTTCAAGGTCTCCCTATTTTCAGAGTGAGGAGTCTTGGCAAGATATGTTTTTGTGGACAGATAACTTCTAAGGACTGCACCGGTTGTTCTCTAGCTTGTGCTTTCCCATGCTGCGTTCAGACATGGGGGGAGGTGGTTTCCCATTCTCTCTACAAACATGTGAGAAGACAAAGGCGGTCCCTAACAGGGGAGAAACAGGTGATGAGGGCAAAGACGGAGGACGCCCCTGGGACCTAGTTAAAGGGGGGCTGAAAGGCTCAGGCTTAATCTGCAGGGAATGAAGGTGGAGGGGGTGAGATGGGGGAGATGGTTGGGGAGGAAGGGAGAAGGGCTGTTGTAGGAGAAGAAGGGGAAGGGAGTGAACGGGAGGCTTCTGCGGGGGCGGTGCCTTGCAGGCTAGGAGAACTTGGGAGGGGGCGGGGAGAGGAGGAGGCGGAAAGCTTCGATATAGGGAATCTCCTTCCATTTTTTCAGGCGCTGGCAGTAGTTAAAAAGATCGCGAGTGATGTTAGGATCAAGAGTTCCCCCTGCGGGCCATTGCTTGTTATTGTCTAGGGGGGTATATCGGCCAATCTTGGGAGCAATATTTACGGAGAAGTTTTGGTTTTATATCAGGCGTCAGGGAGAGGGTAGCCAGATGCTTAAGCAGGCATTCAAGAGGTGAACTTTCAGGGAGGGATGAGGAGGCTCCCATGGCTAAAGGACAGAGAAGGAGACAAACGGGAAGACGAATGGAGATCCTCGGACTGGAAGCAGACCACAAGGAGACAAAGGGCGTCCCCGATGATCCTTGGTGGTCTGCGGAAACTCGTATACGAGTCGGAATTTCTTGGAAAGTGTGGGTCGTCACCCAGACTTCCCTAAGAAGGCAGAGTGCCGGAGTCTCGAGGTACCTAGCGCTAGGCGTTTTCGGCGGACGGAACAGAAGGAGGAGGGGGGGAAAGGGAGCGTTCTCATCCACAAAGAAGTCACCTCGTTTATGGCTCTTGGAGGGGGGTGCCTGAGAGTCAGCTGTAGCCGTGAAGGCCTGAGGCAGGGATTTATGACTGTCAGAGGAGGGGCCTGAGCGTCCGCCGCAGCCGTGAAGGCCTAAGGCGGGGAGAGTTCCCTCCTCATCCCCGAGCGTCAGGGCCTTGCCGGACGATCACGGTCAATGGCACTGCGATAGCTCGGGGAAAAGTGGCCCACTCCGGGGGGAAAACTTACCTAAAGGCCAGAGAGGAGTGGTGAGTGTGATGAGCCAGCGCCGGAAAAAGAGGACGAGGGCAAGCTGCTGCTGGTGTCGGGGGAAGACGGGGCCCAGTTGGGGTGTCCCGTCTCCCGGGTTTCGGCACCAATGAAAGGAAAGGAGCGACACATAGCAGCAATTCACTGGAGAGTTCCGCTTTATTAGGGAAAGGTGCTGGGTTATATAGGAGGGGGCATGAATTGATTGAGGTGTCACTTCTACGGGGCTGGTGGCTGTTGGCTAGGTGCTGGGATTGGGAGGGGGGCGAGAGGTGATTGGGCTTCAGGTGGCGCCGGCGGGAACTGAGGACCCCGAAGAGAAGCCGGAAGTTTGCCATCTTACTGGTGGGGACCCTTCAATAACTGTAAAACATTTTCATTTTTAGATTTATAAAAACTAATTTAAATGACCAATCCAATAAATCTGTCATTTCTACATCATCTATTTCCTTCCTGTCAGTTTTGTACATACACACCTGTCTTAGGCATTAGTCCTCTCAAGAACTGTATCGGACACCTTTTGGTACACAAACACAAAAAATTAAAAGATAGTGTCAATTGTCCCACGAGCAAAACAAGACGGTCCAGATTCCTGCTGAAAAATAGGATGCAATGAAATTCTTCCTGTTGAATGACTAACTTGATTTGAATACCTTATTTCCTTTTTTCCTTAAACATATATTGTTCATCATCAATTGTTCAATATTAGAAAATTCAAACAATAGTTGACAAGCTTTTTCTATAAAGGACCAGTTAGGAAACATTTTAAGCTTTGCAAGCCAGACCACCTCTGTCTCAACTACTTAATTCTGCCTTTATAGAGGAGACATAGCCATAGACAGTATGTAGGTAGGCATGGTTATTCCCATTTAAGTAATGATGAAGTAATTCTTAGGACCAGGAAGTAGCAAAACGTTTCCAGGTACAGGAAAAATAAGATCATAAAAATCCCTTAATGTATCTTAAGATTTATAAAGAAACTTATATGGCAATTACAAGATACTGTTCTATTTTAAAAATAAGTAAATTCTTCTTCTTTAAAAGACACCTTATAAATAGTTAGAATTGCTCAAAAAAGAAACTCAAAAATTAACACTAAGTAAAAAGGACCCGGATGGTATATCCAGGTTTAAGAAAACCATCAAATATCCTCAATTGTGTACAATATGTCCTTTCATTCTGTTTTGTGTTTTGATCCAGGATCGAATCAAGATTCACATACTGCATTTAGTTTCCATGTCTCCTTAGTGTTCTTTAATCAAGAACATTCTGCTCCTCTACCTTTTAAAAACATGTTTCATGTGTGGATAAAATTGTAATATTTCCAGAATATCTCTCCTGGCTTTAGTACATCTGCATATCAATAGGCATTCAGAGGTGTAAAGAAGTGTGGCTTTAGTTTATTTGCATCATTCCTCAGGGGTGGAGAGAAGTTCATCTCCATATCAATGGGTAATTACCTGGGCAAGAAGGGCTTATCTGTACCTGAGGTAAGGGGAGGGCCAGTTTGCCTCTGCTGTGTGGGAAAGAAAGAAAGGGCCCCAGACTGCAGTTTGTAAGCAATAAACGGATTTTAAACTTTATTCCTCCCTGTGACTGATTTCGGTTTTTAGAGGTATTTTGCCCTGGGATTTCCTCTCCCCGGACTTACACATGACAGTGACATTTCAAAAAAATCTGAACCACTTGTCTTGAAGAATGCCCACATTTCTGCATTTCTGTGACTATTTCCCTGTGATTCAGATCAGGGCCTGCTACAGAATTTTTAAATACCCTGTTCAAAGACTATTAAGAATTTCATGAAGGTGAAATTGCAGCCCTGTGTTGCCTGCAAGTTCAACAACCCTAAAGCCAGCCTTAATTCAGGTTAAACATTTGTATAAGCATACTACAGAGATGATTCATAGTGATGCTGGGGTTCTTGTTCACGAAGCCGAAGAATGAACTTCACAAAAAGTCAAGGTAGGAGAGCAAAGTACAGGCTTTTATTTAGAAATAAAGTGAGAGAATGGAGCTCTGGCTCACGCCAGAAGGGGACAAGAGAGCCCATAGTGGTGCGTTGTCTAGGGTGTTTTATAGGTGTTAGGCTGGAGGAAGGAAAAACAAGGACATGCAAACAGAACAGAGAGATGCCATAGGGGAAGAACAGACCAGACCCCAAGGTCTGTGCCTTATATGGAAAGGGGACAGCTCTTCCTGAATTCCAGCCTTCTGATGTGCCAACTAAGACCAGGATGTCAGCCTCCTCCCTTTTGGAAGGAAAAAAAGTTTCTAGTTGTCTATTATGTCACCTTCAGCCAATCATACCTCTCCACACCCCCTAGGATAGCTTGCCCACTCCTCCCCCTCCTAATCCCCTATAAGCCCCCACCTCCCTGACCGGGTATGACTTCCCCGGCCTGTAACACCCAGACCTGGAACATCACCAGGGAGTGGCATTCAAATAAACTACCTGGCCCTTTGTTGCCTCTCTTCGCCTGCTTATTTTGGCTAAAATTTATCTTACAGATCCTAGTGTGTTTTCAATAACCTTAACATCTTCCACAAAGACCCTCAGCTCCTAAAATAGAAATAAGCAATTTTCAAAAGGTTAAATTGAAGCTCATCAATTTTACAGAGTCAAGCTTTCTGGATATCTACACTTTTAACATTTCAAATATATAAACATTTAGATTTTCCTTCTTAAATTTTTGCTGAATTTAAGCACAGGAACAATAGAGGAAACAGGTTGGCAAGCGCCATCTTGTGGACTCACTAAAAAATGTTTTCATTCAATTCAACAGTACAGTTCCAGAAGCAAATTACAAATATTCAATACAATATTCTCAATATTCAAAATGTTACTTTAACTTAAATCGAAGTATTCACTAAAGGTTAATTTTCTAGTGTCCAAATACCAATAACTTTAATGAGGTATTTTTGTGGATCTGAGGTAAGATCTTTCTTCTAAAGCACCAGAAACATTTATAGCCAAACCATCACATTTGATCTTTACAACATCCTCAGGTTAGACTGGAGAGAGGTATTATATATTAATGAAGCCTGAGAATCTTATATACCAAAACAACTAAAAAAATCATCTAGTCAGTAAAGAAATCAGAATGATTCTCCTAATTTCATAGTGTAGCAAACAAAATCATAGAACAGTGCCTTGTAAAAAGAGGCTTTTTGTTGTTTATAACAAGAAAAACAACAAAGTTATTAAAAATTCTTAATTCAGTGGAACTACTAAATAGATACATCCAAAGACCCATTCTTTCTGTGTGTGCATGTCTTATAAGCAAAAGTTCACAAATTGAGTTAATAATTCAGGTATACACAGTATATGAAGATGGGGGGAAAAAAACCCAGAAGACTAATAGGAAAGAAAATGCCCCGAAGTCATGTTCACATGATTCTTTTTCTACTTTAGATATAGCATGGTTTTATTATTTCATATAATATTAAAGAGGAAACATTAATATTCTAAATTTACACAGTGACCTGGAGTTCCTCACGGCCAGCCCAAAGATGTGTTTTCTTTGGCCTACACAGTACTTTATTTTAAAGGCCAAAATCACCAACATTTAAAACCAGGAAATTCCTCATAATGTTACCTATCTGCCCACTACAGGATTCTGAAATGTGGTTTACATTTTGTCTTTGTAACTTCCCTAATTTTTTTCCAGGGTTCTTTTTCCTGGTACTCTTTTTTAGGGGAAAGGGGAAGTGCGCAAGGGCATCCAAGCTCAGATCTTAACTGTTAGAAAGCACTGCTAACTGCTCTAGGATCTTCTCTAATTTCCTACTTAAAAGGTGCTTAATCACAATTAATTTGTTAATTACCTAACAATACCTGGAGTTTACAGAATATTCATCTTTTTAAAACTATGTTCTGAGATCCAAAACCTTGAGAGAGCTTTCTGCTTTGCAAAGGGAAATTCAAGCCTACAACTGGCTGGAAGAACTGGGAAGATGCAGGTTATGGTTTAACATTTTCTTCATGGGAATAAAAAAAAACTAAAGACATGGGGGGAGATGGGGAAGAACATTTCTTGGCCATTTCATTGAAATGACAGAATTTTTAATTTCTACCACTTCCCACATCCATTTTGATAAAAGTAACCCAGAGCATACCATTTTGCTAGTGTCACTAATGATTTTTTTCTTACTAGTTTTATAAGTGATTATTTACAACATAATTACTATAACAGATTTCATTGCCTTGTGAGAATATGGTATATAATATTTCTATAGCAGCTTTCTCAGGGGCTGTGAATCTTTTTATAACAAGGCACTGAAAAATAAAATGTGAAGCCCATTAAACTTCATCTTTCTGCTAAGTTCTTTAGAAATAAGGCACAATTTAAAGTGGTAATAAATAAAATGTTAAATGTATATTCACCCAAGTTTTCAGCATTAACAATGTATTTTTGTAATCAGGAAAAAGTTTCAGATGGAACTAATTTAAGGAAACAGATTTGAAATATAGAGTATGAGAATTTAAAGTGGCAGATGACTTCATTCATGTCAGTTTGTATGACCATGTCTAAGTTTAAGTTTTGCCCAAAAATTGAAACTTTGAAAAACTGCTGCTTGGTGGCATTTATTATTAAAAGCTCCTGTATTTTCTCAATTAAAAAATTTTAGATGAAGTTCATCTGTGATAAAGTCTTAGTCTCTCAATCTACGGATTACTGGTTAAATGAAATTGCATAATCCTTCTGTTTAAAATTTAAAATAAATGGCAAATAAATATGTCAACTTTTCTTTGTATTATTAATATAAAATCACATAAGCAACACTGTGGTTACTAGATTCCCCCCATTATCAAGTCCCCACCACATAACCTAGTACAGTCACTGTCCATGAGGGTAGTAAGAAGCTACAGAGTCACTACCAGTCTTCTCTATGCTATACTGCCTTCCCTGTGACCCACCCTATGAAATGTGTGCTAATCACAATGTCCCTTATTCCCCTTCTCCCTCCCTTCTCACACACAGGCCCCAGTGGCTTTCCTTTTGGTAACTGTTAGTCTGTTCTTGGGTTCTATGAATCTAGTGCTCTTTTGTTCCTTCAGTTTTTGCTATGTTCTTATGCTCCACAGATGAGTGAAATCATTTGGTACTTGTCTTTCTCCACCTGGCTTATTTCACTGAGCATAATACCCTCTAGCTCCATCCATGTTGTTGCAAATGGTAGGATTTGTTTACTTCTTATGGCTGAATAATATTCCATTGTGTATATGTACCACACCTTTATCCATTCATCTACTGATGGACACTGAAGTTGCTTCCATTTCTTGGCTATTGTAAATAGTGCTGTGATAAACACAGGGGTGCATATGTCTTTTTGAAAATGGGATCCTACATTCTTAGGGTAAATTCCTAGGACTGGAATTCCCAGGTAAAATGGTATTTCTATTTTGAGCTTTTTGAGGAACCTCCATACTGCTTTCCACAATGGTTGAACTAGTTTACATTCCCACCAGCGGTGTAGGAGAGTTCCCCTTTCTCTGCATCTTTGCCAGCATGTGATGTTCCTAGTCTTTTCGATGTTGGTCATATAAACTGGTGTGAGGTGATATTTCATTGTGGTTTTAATTTGCATTTCCCTGATGACAAGCGATGAGGAGCATCTTTTCATGTGCCTGTTGGCCATCTGAGTTTCTTTGAGAAGTGTCTGTTCATATACTCCACCCAGTTTTTAATCGGGTTATTTGCTTTTTGGGTGTTGAGGCATATCTTTATATATTTTGGATGTTAACCCCTTGTAGGATATGTCACTTACAAATATATTCTCCCATACTGTAGGATGCCTTTTTGTTCTGCTGATGGTATCCTTTGCTGTACAGAAGCTTTTTAGCATGACATAGTCCAATTTGTTCATTTGTATTTTGTTTCCCTTTCCTGAACAGATGTGTTCAGAAAAACATTTCTCATGTTTATACTCAGGATACTTTTGCCTATGTTGTCTTCTAAGAGTTTTATGGTTTCATGACTTACATTCAGGTCTTTGATCCATTTCGAGTTTACTTTTGTGTATGGGATTGGACAATAATCTACTTTCATTCTCTTGCATGTAGCTTGCCCAGTTTTGTCAATACCAGTTGTTGAAGAGGATGTCATTTCCCCATTGTATATCCATGGCCCCTTTCTTGTATATTAATTGACCATATATGCTTGGGTTTATAACTGGGCTCTCTAGTCTGTTCCATTGGTCTGTGGGTTCTTGTGCCAGTATCAAATTGCCTTGATTACTGTGGCTTTGTAGTAGAGCTTGAAGTCGGGGAGCGAGATCCCGCCAGCTTTATTCTTCCTTCTCAGGATTGCTTTGGCTATTTGGGGTCTTTTGTGCTTCCATACGAATTTTAGAATTACTTGTTCTAGTTTGTTGAAGAATGCTGTTAGTATTTTGATAGAGATTTCATGGAACCTGTAGGTTGCTTTACATAAGATGGCCAGTTTGACAATATTAATTCTTCCTATCCATGAGCACGGGATGTTTCCATTCATTGGTATCATCTTTAATTTCTCTCATGAATGTCTTGTAGTTTTCAGAGTATAGGTCTTTCACTTCCTTGGTTAGGTTTATTCCTAGGTATTTTGTTCTTTTTGATACAATTGTGGATGGAATTGTTTTCCTGATTTCTTTCTGCTAGTTCATCATTAGTGTATAGGAAGGCAACAGATTTCTGTGTATTAATTTTATATCCTGCAAATTTACTGAATTCAGATATTAGTTCTAGTAGTTTTGGAGTGGATTCTTTAGGGTTTTTTATGTACAATATCATGTCATCTGCAAACAGTTACAGTTTGACTTCCTCCTTACCAATCTGGATGCCTTTTATTTCTTTGTGTTGTCTGATTGCCATGGCTAGGACATCCAGTATTATGTTGAATAAAATCAGGGAGTGGGCATCCTCGTCTTGTTCCTGATCTTAGGGGAAAAGCTTTCAGCTTTTTGCTGTTAAGTATGATGTTGGCTGTAGGTTTGTCATATATGGCCTTTATTATGTTGAGGTACTTGCCCTCCATACCCACTTTGTTGAGACTTTTTATCATGAATAAATGTTGAATTCTGTCAAATGCTTTTTCAGCATCTACGGAGATGATCATGTGGTTTTTCTCCATCTTTTTGTTGATATGGTGGATGATGTTGACGAATTTTCGAATGTTGTACCATCCTTGCATCCCTGGCATAAATCATACTTGACCATAATGAATGATCTTTTTGATGTATTTTTGAATTCAGTTTGGTAATATTTTGTTGAGTATTTTTGCATCTATGTTCATCAGGGATATTGGTCTGTAATTTTCTTTTTTTGGTGGGGTCTTTGCCTGGTTTTGGTATTAGAGTGATGCTGGGCTCATAGAATGAGTTTGGGAGTATTCCCTCTCCTACTTTTTCGAAAACTTTAAGGAGAATGGGTATTAGGTCTTCACTAAATGTTTGATAAAATTCAGCTGTGAAACCATCTGGTCCAGGTGTTTTATTCTTAGGTAGTTTTTTCATTAACAATTCAATTTCTTGCTGGTAATTGGTCTATTCAGATTTTCTGTTTATTCCTGGGTCAGCCTTGGAAGGCTGTATTTTTCTAGAAGGTTGTGCATTTCTTCTAGGTTATCCAGTTTGTTACCATATAATTTTTCATAGCATTCTTTCATAATTCTTTGTACTTCTGTGGTGTCCACGGTGATTTTTCCTTTCTCATTCCTGATTCTGCTATGTGCATAGACTCTCTTTTTTTCTTGGTAAGTCTGGCTAGGGGGTTTCTATTTTGTTTATTTTCTCAAAGAACCAGCTCCTGCTTTCATTGATTCTTTCTATTGTTTTATTCTTCTCAATTTTACTTATTTCTGCTCTAATCTTTATTACGTCCCTCCTTCTACAGACTATGGGCCTCATTTGTTCCTCTTTTTTCAGTTTTGTTAATTGTGAGCTTAGACTGTTCATTTGGGATTGTTCTTCTTTCCTGAGGTAGGCCTGTACTGCGACATACTTCCCTCTTAACACAGCCTTCGCTGTGTCCCGCAGATTTTGCGGTGTTGAATTACTGTTGTCATTTGTCTCCATATATTGCTTGATCTCTGTTTTTATTTGGTCATTGATTCATTGATTATGTAGGAGCATGTTATTAAGCCTCCGTGAGTTTCTGGGCTTTTCGTTTTCTTTGTGTAATTTATTTCTAGTTTTATACCTTTGTGGTCTGAGAAGCTGCTTGGTACAATTTCAATCTTTTTTAATTTACCGAGGTTCTTTTTGTGGTCTAGTATATGATCTATTCTTGAAAATGTTTCATGTGCACTTGAGAAGAATGTGTCTTCTGTTACTTTTGGATGGAGTGTTCTGTAGATGTCCATTAGGCCCATCTGTTCTAATATGTTGTTCAGTGCCACTGTCTCCTTACTTTTCTGTCTGGTTGATCTGTTCTTTGGAGTGAGTGGTGTGTTGAAGTCTCCTAGAATGAATGTATCGCATTCTATTTCCCCCTTTAATTCTGTTAGTATTTGTTTCACATATGTAGGTGTTCCTCTGTTAGGTGCATTAGTATTTATAATAGTTATATCCTCTTGTTGGACTGACCTGTTTATCGTTATGTAATATCCTTCTTTGTCTCTTGTTACTTTGTTTTGAAGTCTATTTTGTCTGATACAAGTACTGCAACACCTGCTTTTATCTCCCTATTAGTTGCATGAAATCTTTTTCCATCCCTTTACTTTCAGTCTGTGTATGTCTTTGGGTTTGAAGTGAGTCTCTTGTAGGCAGCATATAGATGGGTCTTATTTTTTTATCCATTCAGTGACTCTGTGTCTTTTGATTGGTGCATTCAGACCATTTACATTTGGGGTGATTATCGATAGGTACTACGTATTTATTACCATTGTAGGCTTTAGATTCGTGGTTACCAAAGGTTCAAGGGTAATTCCCTTACTATGTAACAGTCTAACTCACTTAGTATACTATTATAAACACAATCTAAAGATTATTTTTTTTCCCTCCTTTTTCTTCCTCCTCCATTCTTCATATATTACATTTCATATTCTGTTCTCTTTGTCTATCCCTTGATTGACTTTGGGGGTAGTTGATTTGACTTTGCATCTGCTTAGTATTTAATTGTTCTACTTTCTTTGCTGTGGTTTTATTTCCCCTGATGACAGCTATTTAGCCTTAGGAATACTTCCATCTATAGCAGTCCCTCCAAAATGCACTGTAGAGGTGGTTTGTGGGAGCTAAATTCTCTCAGCTTTTGCTTATCTGGAAATTGTTTAATCCCTCCTTCAAATTTAAATGACAATCTTGTCGGGTAAAGTATTCTGGTCCAAGGCTCTTCTGCTTCATTGCATTAAATAAATCATGCCATTCCCTTCTGGCCTGTAAGGTTTCTGTTGAGAAGTCTGATGATAGCCTGATGGGTTTTTCCTGTGTATGTGATCTTTTTTCTCTCTCTAACTGCTTTTAAAAGTCTGTCCTTGTCCTTGATCTTTGCTATTTTAATTATTATATGTCTTGGTGTTGTCTTCCTTGAGTCCCCTGTGGGAGATCTGTGCAACTTCATGGCCTGAGAGACTATCTCCTTCCCCAAACAGGGGAAGTTTTCAGCAATTATCTCCTCAAAGACACTTCCTATCCCTTTTCCTCTCTCTTCTTCTTCTGGTACCCCTATAATGCGAATACTGTTCCATTTGGACTGGTCACACATGTCTCTCAATATTCGTTCATTCTTAGACATCCTTTTTTCTCTGTGCCTCAGCTTCTTTATATTCCTCCTCTCTAATTTCTATTCCATTTACCATCTCTTCTACTACATCTGCTTTCAAATCCCTCCATTGTATGTTTCATTTCAGATATGGAATTTCTTAATGATTGAATCTCCGTCCCAAATCCATTCGAATTCTTGAATATTTTTCTGTACCTCCATGAGCATGTTTATGATTTTTATTTTAAAATCTCTCTTAGGAAGATTGGCGAGTTGTTTCATTTGCCCCTTTTCTTGATGTTTCTGAGATTTTTGTTTGAACCAGATTCCTTTGATGTTTCATATTTGTATGTGGTGCCCTGTAGTGCCCAGAAGCTCTAGTCTCTGGAGCTCCTCAGTCCCTGGAGTGATGTTGGGGATTGCAGGAGAGCTGCGCTGGTGCCTGATGGGGAGGAAAGAGCTGTTTCCTGCTTCCCGGCTGCAGTGCTGGTCTCCACTGTCAGAATCAGTGGGCTGAGCACAGGTATAAGCCTCTGCGCTTTGTGTCTGTAGCTGCTATAGGTGGGGCCTCCCTCTGGCTGGCCTAACGCCACCGCAGGGACTGCCGGTTTGTGAGCCAGTGCTGGCAGGCCAGGAGGAAGGCGCAGCAGACTGCATATCACAGTGGCAGACCTTGGAGCTGAGTAGCTAGCCAGGGGTATGGAACTCCTGAAGCTCCTGAAAGTTCCAAACCTCCTGGGCAAGGCATGCCCAGACAACCTTGTCCACCTATCCCTTCTCCTGAGCAGCAAGCTTTGTGCAAACCCTGCCAGCAGCCCTCTCACTGCTAGGAAGCCTCTCAGATCACCTGCCTTTCCGTTGTCCCAGAGCAGATGGATGTGGATCCCCATCCTCCACAAATGGCTGGAATCTCAGTCCCTCCAAGTATTCCACTTGTCTTAGCTTTCCAACCCCACTAATCTCCAGAGCACCATGCAATGTAGGTTTGTGCTCCCAGAACAGATCTCAAGGGCTGGGTGTTCAGCAGTCCTAGGCTTCCACTCGCTCCCTGCTCCATTTTTCTTCCTCCCGCTGGTGAGCTGGGGTGGGGGAAGAGCTTGGATCCTGCTGGATCATGGCTTTGGTATGTTACCCTGTTTCGTGAAGTCTGCTCTGTTCTCCCGGTGTATGCAGTCTGATGTAGCCTTCTTTCCTGTTGCTCTTTTAGGATTAGTGGTATTAACTATATTTTCATATTATATGTGGTTTTGGGAGGATTTCTCTTTCTCACCTCTCATGCCGCCATCTTGAATCTCCTAAATATGTCAACTTTTAAAAATTGTTCCTTGCCACGTAATTATGGCTGTTGAAAATTCACAGCAAGCAATATATTAAAACTGCATAATTATTTTCAATGTAACCTTACTAATGAAAAAAAACTATCCTGAGACAGATCTTTTGCAAATTTTCTAATATTAATACACCTAACATACATTAATTTTCCTTCTTCCTCGGTAAAAGAAAAAATAATTCATTAAAAGATCTAAAAAGTTGGACATTTTCTGTTGAGACTTTTAGCAATTTTTGATTAAGTGAAAATTATTTCAAAAAGACTTTTTAAAATTTGCTAATGCCTTTTTTCCCTAGGGTCAATTATTATACTTGAAAAACAAGATGAAAGGTGAAAATTTTTTATTAGAGGAGTGAAGTCAGAAAGTACCCTTAGCTGTCTTATCCTAAAGGCACACATCCTGGGCCCTCTGTGTGCAATCACTTTTCCTTCCCTCCCATCCTTCCCAAAGTTGGTCCTGGAGAAACACCAGAAGAGAGAGCAAGAGGTCCTCAGTCTGGAGAGACCTAAGAACAAGAGAGGGAGTTGGATGGGGCAGAGGGGAGGGCTGCCATGCCAGAAAGAGGCTTGTCTCTCTGTGGGACTTCAGGCCATCTGTCTAGAAAATTCAGGATGACTGGCCTCTAAATATTCTGCAAATCTCCTTCCTGTACAACAATGTCTGTTTCCATCTGTTTATTACTGTACTGTTAATCCATCTTGTTCCTTTTTCTTGTTCTTTTGAAATAACTTACCTTTTAACGTCAACTAAAATAGTGAACTGACAAGGTGAGATTCATTTCTCATTCAAGGATTATAACTTTAAGTCTCTGCTTAACTTTCAAGCATATGATGAAGGAAAAAAACAGGAACTGTATTTTCACTGTTCTCATCTTTATGTATTTTGCACACATATATCCAAATCTGAGAATATTAACAAATGCCATCCAAAGACTTATTATACTAGCAGTATCACCAAAAACAATTTACAGAAGTGGCAAAGTCAGTTTTATCAATTTTTTTGGTATCATTAATCTACAATTACATGAGGAAAATTATGTTTACTAAGTTCCCCCCTTCACCAAGTCCCCCTAACCCCCATTACAGTCACTGTCCATCTGCCAAGATGCTGTAGAATCACTACCTGTCTTCTCTGTGTTGCACAGCCCTCCCTGTACCTCCCCCCACATTATACATGCTAATCGTAATGCCTCCTTTCTTTTTGCCCCCCTTATCCCTCCCTTCCCACCCATCCTTCCCAGTCCCTTTCCTTTTGGTAACTGTTAGTTCATTCTTGGGTTCTGTGATTCTGCTGCTGTCTTGTTCCTTCAGTTTTTTCTTTGTTCTTATACTCCACATATGAGTGAAACATTTGGTACTTGTCTTTCTCCGCCTGGATTATTTCACTGAGCATAATACCCTCTAGCTCCATCCATGCTGGTGCAAATGGTAGGATTTGTTTTCTTCTTATGGCTCAATAATATTCCATTGTGTATATGTACCACATCTTCTTTATCCATTCATCTACTGATGGACACTGAGGTTGCTTCCATTTTTTGGCTATTGTAAATAGTGCTGTGATAAACATAAGGGTGCATCTGTCTTTTTCAAACTGGGCTGCTGTATTCTTAGGGTAAATTCCTAGAAGTGGAATTCCTGGGTCAAACAGTATTTCTATTTTGAGCTTTTTGAGGAACCTCCATACTGCTTTCCACAATGGTTGAATTACTTTACATTCCCACCAGCAGTGTAGGAGGGTTCCCCTTTCTCCACAACCTCACCAACATTTGTTGTTGTTTGTCTTTTGGATGGTGAAGATCCTTACTGGTGTGAGGTGATATCTCATTGTGGTTTTAATTTGCATTTCTCTGAGGACTAATGATGTGGAGCATCTTTTCATGTGTCTATTGGCCATTTGAATTTCTTCTTTGAAGAATTGTCTGTTCAGATCCTCTGACCATTTTTTTATTGGATTATTTGCTTTTTGTTTGTTAAGGTACGTGAGCTCTTTATATATTTTGGATGTCAACCCTTTATTGGATCTGTCATTTATGAATACATTCTCCCATACTGTAGGATGCCTTTTTGTTTTATTTTTGGTGTCCTTTGTGTGACAGACTTTTCAGCTTGATATAGTCCCCCTTGTTCATTTTTGCTTTTGTTTCCCTTGCCCAGGGAGATATGTTCATGAATAAGTCGCTCATGTTTATGTCCAAGAGATTTTTGCCTATGTTTTTTCCTAAGAGTTTTATGGTTTCATGACTTACATTCAGGTCTTTGATCCATTTCAAATTTACTTTTGTGTATGGGGTTAGACAATGATCCAGTTTCATTCTCTTATATGTAGCTGTCCAGTTTTATCAACACCAATTGTTCAAGAGGCTGTCATTTCCCCATTGTATGTCCATGGCTCCTTTATCGTATATTAATTGACCATATATGTTTGGGTTAATGTCTGGAGTCTCTATTCTGTTCCACTGGTCTGTGGCTCTGTTCTTGTGCCAGTACCAAATTGTCTTGACTACTGTGGCTTTGTAGTAGAGCTTGAAGTTGGGGAGCAAGATCCCCCCCTACTTTATTCTTCCTTCTCAGGATTGCTTTGGCTATTCAGGGTCTTTGGTGGTTCCATATGAATCTTTGAACTATTTGTTCCAGTTCGTTGAAGAATGCTTTTGGTAATTTGATAGGGATTGCATTGAATCTGTAGATTGCTTTGGGCAGGATGGCCATCTTGACGATATTAATTCTTCCTAGCCAAGAGCATGGGATGAGTTTCCATTTGTTAGTGTCCCCTTTAATTTCTCTTAAGAGTGTCTTGTAGTTTTCAGAGTACAGGTCTTTCACTTCCTTGGTTAGGTTTATTCCTAGGTATTTTATTCTTTTTAATGCAATTGTGAATGGAATTGTTTTCCTGATTTCTCTTTCTGTTAGTTCATCGTTAGTGTATAGGAAAGCCACAGATATCTGGGTATGAATTTTGTATCCTGCAACTTGGCTGAATTCCGATATTAGTTCTAGTAGTTTTGGAGTGGATTCTTTAGGGTTTTTTATGTACAATAATATCATGTCGTCTGCAAATAGTGATAGTTTGACTTCTTCTTTACCAATCTGGATTCCCTGTATTTCTTTGTTTTGTCTAATTGCCATGGCTAGGATCTCCAGTACTATGTTGAATAACAGTGGGGAGAGTAGGCATCCCTGTCTTGTTCCCGATGTTAGAGGAAAAGCTTTCAGCTTCTCGCTGTCCAGTATGATGTTGGCTGTGGGTTTGTGATATATGGCCTTTATTATGTTGAGGTACTTGCCCTCTATACCCATTTTGTTGAGAGTTTTTATCATGAATGGATGTTGAATTTTGTCGAATGCTTTTTTGGCATCTATGGAGATGGTCATGTGATTTTTGTCCTTTTTGTTTATGTGGTGGATGATATTGATGGTTTTTCAAATGCTGTATCATCAATTTTTTTCCATAACTAAATGACATATTATTAGCAGTATGTGAAATGCCCTATAAACCACTGACTTCATCTTTCTTTTGGGGTTTCAGTGCTTTATGGAAAATAACCATTAGTGTGAGCTTCTTGTTCCACTGCTCAGTGACTTCTCTTCAGCAACTCTAAAAAGACTTATTGAGCCATTTTTTAAATGGAGGAACAATATTCAAACGTCCTATGAACTTGACTAACACACCAACGTCTGAAAAGGAAGCTTGAACAAGGAAGGGCTTCCCTTCACCATCTCCTTACTAGTGCCCTGAAAAAGTCTAAAAGAACAGAGAACAGTTATCAAACCAGAAGTCCCCATCATTTCCCTAACCTCTAGCATGGTATAATCTTCAGCTGAATACTGGACTCATGGCCACATTAAAAGAGCCAGCAAATCAACCTTGATTAACCCCATGTTTGCAGATGCTGGTTCATGTCCCTTCTGCTCTGCTTTGAGAGTTGAAAAAGGATGAAGAGATCTTGTACAAAATATTAAAGCAGTATAAACCCAACTAGAATTTCACCAGAAACTGTTGAAATATTAAGTTAATAAAAGCAACCAATCCCCAAGTAAATGATGTATCTGCCCTTGACATGCAACAAAACTGCAGGAATATATGTACTTGTTCCTTTAAAGTTTTAAAATAAGATAATTGGCAACAAAAACAATATGAGAAATTTTGAGATGTGTTTACTATTGTTAACTTATTAAAGCATTATGAAGTTACAGAAAAAAACTAAATGTTCTATATTTCTACCATAGAAATTACTAAACTACAGAGGTACTGTGGTTTAAGAACTATTTTATTAACTTAACAAATATTTTTTCACCCCTCCCATGTGTGGAATCACTGTCCCAAGCACTCTAAAGAATGAGTCTTACACCTTACAGAAACCATCAGCCTAGAAAAGACATGATGAAAATGCATTAACTGCTGTGAAAGGAACACATTGGCAGATGTCACAGGAGATTTGCAGATAAAATGATAAAGAAGATGAAAGGAATTCCTTTTGAATGGGTGTCAGGGAGCAGAGGGATTGCAATGCTGAAGATAGGGTAGAGCAGGAATTGGAAATACAAAGGATAGACATGGCAGCTATTGCAAAGATTGAGTCTGCAAGCACTAGCAGCTGACTAGGTATTAAAGGCAAGGGAAGAGAGGATGGAAGAACAAAAGCTAAGGATTTCGTGCTGGGAACATGTGGAATGTTCAGTGTATGCAGGAAGTCCTCAGAGAATTGGAGAGCATAGAAACACAGGTCTGGAGATGGGAGACCTGAGAATCATCCACATAGCACTCACTGTTGAAGGTTACATACTCCCAAGTGAGAAAGGGAAGCCAGTTCTTGGAGAGCACTGACATACACAGGAGAAAATAAAGGAAGCTAAGGAATAGAGAAAAAGGAGAAAAGGAGTAGCAGGAGAACACAATGTCTTGAAAGACAAGAGAAAAAAGTTTCAAGAAAAAAGAGGCAATCAGAAATATCAAATAGTGCAGAAAGATCAAATGTGAAGATAGGAAAAACCACTGTTTCCTGGCTATTAATTGATAAAGCACTTCCAGCAGAACAGAAGCAGACGTAGGAAATTCTCCTCAAGCAAACTGTAGTCAAGTTCCTCTAAGCCATCTTCTTGTCTGGGCCTCAACCTTGGCCTCCACCTTGCCAGGCCTATGAAGCCCACATTTAGCAGATGGGAAGAAATGGTGCAGACAAGGATTCAAGAGAAGGCAGGCACGCAGGAAGAGGAGGGAGAGCAGAGAGAATGCTCCTTCAATAGACCTCTGCTAAGAGGTGGGCCACTAATAAAACTCGTAATGGTGCTTGAGAGAGTTTCAAAGTTAAGGAAAGGTTTTCTCAAATGGAACAGGAAAGCACGGCTATAATCTAAGGGAAACATCCAGGGGAGAGGAAGAAACTAAAGATGTAAGACAGAAAAATAAATCCCCATCCTTATTATTTTCAGTCCTCTTGTGCTGCAACTTTTTGCAAACCACCTCAAATTCTTCCTGAAACAATGACAGGTATTAATAAACAAGTAAATTTTTTCTTCTATCCATTTAAAAACATCAATGTTTAAATTGCTGTTTATATCTGCTCTTCTAATAAACATGTGAAAATGAACAGGAATGTTAATATAGCACACAAATTTAATATTATGAGAGGAAGATTATATTTTTCTTAGTTTTAGACCTCCAAAAGGTTAAGTTAGCCATTTTCATACTGAATACCTATTCAATTTGATTATGTTCCCTACTGTGAGGGTAAAACATGAACAAACCAAGCTAATTTATGTGTAATTCCTTTGTACTACTGAAATGAAAAGGAACAGCAGCTTAATAAAATGGAATTTGTTATCTAATTATACCAAATAATTTAGAAACATCTGCTGGTGGTTAGTAATACTATAGTTAAATCTTGAAGAATCTGCTCCCAGAGAGATTTCCATTTTATTCAAGACTTTGTGAGCTTCCAGTTGGGAAATCCATATTAGAGTATGAAAGCAAGGGAAGATATAATGGCACATTTACCAAATTTTTTTTAAGAATCAACAAATGAATGAAAAATAGATGTGTATCACATGGATTTGGGCCTTAAAATTAACTTCCAAATTTAAACACAGAAGACTACTGCAATATCCAACATTCATTCAAACATTTACTAAGTAGCTGGTATGCATCAGACACTGTGGCAGTTGTTAAGGATACAAAAAAGAAATCCATAGCTTATCTATTAGGCAACTTCACCTAACAGAGAAGACAGGACAATATAAACTAACCATTATATCACATGGTAAGTGGTAGGGCAGAGACATATATAGGGCAATATGGATGCAGAAAAAAAAGTAACTCAAAAAGGAAGACTACTTATTCTAGCTGAATTTTGCAAGATGTGTAGAGGTGAGTGAGGGCAAAGAAGGACTTGGGAAGTTACGGTGCCAAAGGTAAACTGAGTACAATCCTTTCTGAAAACCTCAAGTAGTTCAGTATGGCTGAAGCACAGCCTTTGAGAAGAGAGTAAGAGATAAGGCCAGATAACGTAAGCAGGGGGTCCTATCCTGAAAGCCTATGTGCAGGCTAGGGAATTTGGACTTAATGGTGATGGGGACCCACCGGATGATTTTACATAAAGAAAGTGCACTGTTAGACTAACCAGTTTCTAAGAGGCAGGGTGAAGTTTCCATTTGTGGACTCATTTTATAATAAGCAAGAATCAACACAAAATAATAAAGGAAGAAAAAAGATAAATGACAGCAAATGCTTGAACTGATTCAAGGTCTTTCACAGGATAAGCACAGGGAGTAACAGTTCACTGTTACATATCATTCTTTGTTCATTCATTTACTCATTGAATTAACCTGGACTGAACACATATTATATGCCAAACACTGAATTTCCAGTCTTTGATATATTTTAAGTGCCATGAGGGCAGGGTCCAGTCCTGATTATAGTCTGGATTACCTACAAAAGAAGCAAGCAATGCCTGTTGGCCAGTATATTTTTCACATATTCAGAGTGCAAGAAGTATCAAGTGTCCAGCACTATCAGAGTCTATCTGGTCTTCAACTTATATCCCTGAACCAGATCTCCACCAGAGCATTCTCAAAGTCTACAATAGCACATGCCAAGTATTTAGATGTACACATAAACCAAGAAGATTGCAGAACCACTTGTTCAAGTGGGTAAACAGGCCTGTGATGATAACAAATGCAGAAACTCTGCTGCTATCTTGATTTTTGTTAATATGACAATAACATTACTGACAATATTAAGTACTATGTATCTTCAATCACTATGTTAAGAACCTTACATAGATGATCTCATTTATGTTTGTAGCAATGTGGGATTAGCCTGTTTACATACGAAAGAAATAAAACTAGAATATACAGCTGACACTTGGCAGAGAAAGAATTAAATGCAGCACTTTTACTCCAAAATCTAAGCCCTTTCCTCTACACTACATGCTATAGAAGTACCCTCCACAATCTTCCCATGTCAGTCAGCGTAAAATCTCAAGTCCTCCCCATTGCCAAAGGGTCTGTGACCTCACACTCCACCATCCCCCAGGTGCCTCTGTCACATCACCTACCACTTTTCTGTGGCTTATTCTGCTCTAGCCATGTTGCCCTTCTCTCTGCTCCTCAAAACTGTCCAGCACATTCTGCCTCTAAGCCTGATCCCTGAGGAAATTCCCCACTTCATATGATTCATTCCTTCAGTTTCTTCAAGTCTCTGCTCAAAATCCACCTTGGCCATGGTCCCTTCCCTGAGCACTCTGCCACAGAGCTAGCCTGTGTACCTGACACATATTAGGCCCTCAATTCATCAAAGAGATGAAGAAACAAATCAGGCCACAAAATAGGAAAACACAGCCCAAGCACCAGAGGTACTCCCCAGAAGTACGGAACACTGCACTTCTTGTCACTTCCTTTTTTCACCAGGTGGCATCATGCTTTCCTTCTCCCAAGCCCAAATGCCCTGTGCTTTTACAGTGTGTGCTTAGTACACTACCTTCTACAGGGCCTTCTCACGAATAACCACCCTCTAAAAAAAAAACTGCCTGTGATATAATGAGTCATAATAAATATTTGGTCATTCAGATGACCAAATATATATTTCCCAGGTATATTTGGTCTTCATTCACATTTCCTGAAGACACTGTAGAGTCTTATTAAAGGAGAAATGGATGTCCTGTCATGTTACTGAGAAACTTTTGGACCCCACGCAGGGGCGGGGGCTGGAGGCTGAACCAGCCAATGGCCAATAATTTGGTCAGTCATGACTATGCAATATAACCCTCACAAAAACCAGAAGAGCTCATGGCGCCCTTGAGATGCTGCTTCTCTGTTGGGAAGAGCTTACACACTCAAGGAATCAGAACACTCCCAACATGCCATGGAGCCAGGCCCCATATGGTGTCCTTTATTAAACTGGTAAACTGTTTTCCTGAGTTCTGTGAGCTGCTCTAGCAAATTAATAGAACCTAAGGGGGAGGTTGTGGGAACCTGCGATCTGCAGCAGGTAGGTCAGAAGCACAGGTAATGGCCTGGGGCCTGCGACAGATGGTGGAGGGCAGTCTTGTAGGATGGAGCCCTCAACCTGGGGAATCTGGTGCTGTCTCCTGGCAGATAGTATCAGAATTGAGTGCTTGGACACCCTGCTGGTATTCGAGACTTGCTTTGGTGTTACGTGTGGGAAGACCCCTGGCCCCTGCAACGCACACACTGGCATGGGTCCAGGAACACAAAAAGGAGTCAGCACACCATCGCACTGGCTCTCTCTCACACAGGGTAGCTTCCTCAGTCAAAATGCTGGCCCTGTCTTCCTACTTTAAGATATTTAGTCCATAAATTAAAATCATTCTTTCATGCTATAAAAAGATATGGATCTATATTTAGCATGTTATTCCTCACAGGTAACATGCTACAAATTATACTCTAATCTTGGCATAGTAGTATAAAATTCATTCACCATGGAAGGCCTTCAGTTAGGCAGATGTGTACATATCCCTCAGACAGACATCCAACACCACTTACCTGCTGTCTGTTCTCCCTGACACAAGCTACTTTAATCCTAAAATCATCTCTGACAAAGTAATTTCACAGCATTAGGAGATGAAAAATAAAGTTCTAAATGGAAGGTATAAGACAGAATATCCTGAGGGCTGAAGATATGTGGTAATGGCAGAAATGGGAAATACCAGGAAAAATTAACAATTTAAAGACCTGTTCAGTTTTTTAAACATCAAGTCTGTGGTCATAAAAATCGATGGAAGCAGAGATTTTTTTTTCCTGCTTGCTTTATAGGAAATACACATGGTCCAATGAAACCCAAAGGTAAAAAAATCAGAATGGAAAGTGAAAGGAACAACTTTCAGGGCAGCTGGATAAAACACAACAACGAGGTGGCCCCGTGCCACCCTGCTGAGCAGCCGGTGACAGGCCTAGCCTCACTCATCTTCCCTTCTTCCACAGAGTATTCAATTGCTGGCATTATTTCCAAGAAGTGAACACTTTTCTAAATTTAAAACAACCATTCAGAACAGGTAGGGGCATTTTTAATCTATCAATTTTTTATTTTGTTTGTGTTTCTTAGGGAATAAAAAAAAGGTTTCTAAAACCATTAAGTTCTAAAAGGTACCTGAATATAAAACCAGTCTTTTAAAAATAGTAATTTGTGTTTTTTACAGTTTATATTACATTTTCCTTCTAGGCAATCCAGTTCCCCCAGCCCAGCAATTTCAAAACTACTATCCAGCTTGAGATACAATTCGCATACCATAAAATCTGCCTTTCAAAGTATGCCATGCAGTGGTTTTAATATATTCACATAATAGTTATTCTGGTTTTTAAAAATAAGGAGCCAAATTAAGAACATATATTTAAAACTCTGTCAGATGTAATTTCTTTGTCAACATGACTTTTCAATGTAAAAATACAGTTACACCATTCTGTTTTCTTAGTTTCTTCCCACTCTTGTTTTTTAAGGATAATAAGATTATATTAACAAATAAAAATTAAAGTTCATGGGAATAATTTTCTATGTAATAACTTATTACTGGTAATTTGTTAGGTATTACTTATTACTGGTAATACCAGGCCAGGCTCAAGGATTTATCTTAAATTGGGTTTGCACAAAGAGTCTGGTAACATCATTTAGTTTTTACATTGCAGATAAGTAAGTTTTTTAAAGGTACTGTTATTGATACTTCATGTAAGATTGAGAAAACATCAATTACCTGTATTACACACTATTACTTTCTAGAGGGACTTTGAGAAAAATTACACAAACCCCAGGCCTAGCAGGGAACTCTTTGTTATGTCTGCTCTCAAGGTGAAAGGAAACCGTTAATTCTTAGGTAAACCAACCTGATGGAAAGTGTGTAACTTCTTATACTAACATCGTTCCTTTATAGCTATGATTATATGATATAGAAAGCATGAACAAAGAGTATTCTTCTGCTTAATTATCTTATTAGTACTTCAGTCTAAAAAATGAATTCTCAGTGGGGTTAATAGTGTCCTCAAGAGAGCAAAAATTGGCTTTGGGGGGTCAAAAAAACTTACTTTTTGTGCGTAAAGCAGATATACATACAGCCATAAACATTTTATCTCCACTAAGTTTCATGGATAAAACAATTAAGAAAAATTGTCTAAATGGATTCTTATGCCTGGTGATTTTTAAAAAATGAGAAATATTGATCTAAAAGAAACTAAAACTCTTGAAAAATCTATCAAATTTTTATAATGAAGGTATCATTCCCTTCTATGCTCAAAGATGAGGATGCATACACCATCTTATCTGCAGGCACATGTGACTCACAAGACTGTATCACCAATATTCTTCTTGTACTGTACATAGATGGTGACTATCGGAGTTATAGAACTGTATTCTTTGATCTTTCTTACATAATACCAAATCGCCACACCTTAAAAGAAAAATCTTAAAGTGGAAATATAAAGCTTTTGACACCACAAAGAGAAGGAATGCTGACAAGTATTCTAATAAACACAGTGATTTTAATAACAGCTAAAAATACGAATTATTCTAAGAAAAGTAGCTGGGCTCTCACCTGTTGCTTAGATAACTCGCTCTCATATTCTTTGATGAGCAACATCTAAAAAATTAAAATATTAACACAGAGTGTATCCAAGTGGGAATTTCTTATAAAATTAGCTTTTGGTCAAATATTTCTTATTGAAAATGTGCAGGTGATTTATCATTTTTAAAATAAATTTTAATGTCACAACAGTCATGGGAAATTAGAAAATATCCTAACTGCATCACAAAGAATATGCCTTTGCCATTTAAGTGCTCCACAGAATCTCCACAAAGATGCCCATAGGCAGGTGTGTCAGGGCAGTGAGAGGCCTAAGAAGGCAGCACTATAAAGTTTCCATGGCAGTAGAAGAGTCAAGAGTTAAAAAGGTAAGAAATTGCAGTGAAATCCTAAAAATTAGAAGTGACCTATGGTAGTGATGATAGTGACTAAATGGTAATGAGAGGAAAAATTATAAAGAGGAGAGGGTGCAATGCCAGAGCTAATAATGTCCAGATAGAGAAGGCAGTAATTCAGAGGTCAGCCAGCCCAGCTGGACTATAATTGAGTTCCCAACCTCATCAGTTTGGGCTGAAAACCACAGCCCCACTTAGCTCTAAATGACAGAGACTCCTGCCAAGGGATAACCTAGCAGGATGCTTTTCCCTAGTACCCGTCTACTAGCACTCTGGGTGTTTTGTCAGGTACAGCTAAGAAGTTCGAAATTAGACGATCTGAGACTTTCCTTCTAGCATATCAATTAGAAGACATGAGCTTCTCTGCTAGGAAAGTTCAGACAAAGACTACATGGAAATAGGTAGTTATGTACAAACACTACAGTTCTGGAACATAAGCTCTTAGACCACAGGGATCATGTCTCTTGCACACTGCTATAGGTGTTTGTTGAATGAATGAGCAACATGAGTGAGCCAGGTATGAACCACATTTGGATAATGTTCATGACTTGAGGATCTTAAGTTATTTTGATTGATGCTGATGACTGAGGGATGGATTCATTTGAAAGGCAAAGAAAAAAATACAGAAAAGTTTCCAAACCTTCAAAAATGCACATTTTCAGCTCCCAAATGAGAGTGTAAAATCAGGAAGAATTGGGGTCTGGATCTTCTATCACAGAATAAAACAGAAATTTGCACTAAACTATCCTTTTCAGCAGCAAAAGCAATTAACAGTGAAGACAAAAGATGGTCTTCACTCTTCAGCTTAATTTAACAAGTATTTTGAGTTCCTACACCATACTTAAGTTAAATGTATACAAATGCAAATTGTATTAGGTAATTTTAGAGGCTCTCATTTTTTTAAATGGAGCTTTCACTAACTTTCTATAAAAAGAATAATCTTTACAATTATGAAAAACTTGGACGGAAACGTAAAACACAAAGCAAAAGAAACTAGTCTCTGTTGCTGGCTGCTATGCACTGCATTGTGTTGTCCCCCAAATTCACACGCTGAAGCCCTAACCCTCAATGTGATGGTATTTGGAGATGAGGCCTTTGGGAGGTAATTAGATGTAGATGACATCATGAGGGTGGGGTCCACATGATGGGTTTAGTGCCCATTTAAAAACAGACCAAAGAGCTTGCTCTTCCCCTCTCTCCACCAGGTAAAAGCACAGCAAAAAGGAGGCTGCCTGTACGCCAGGCAGAGGGCCCTCCCGGAAGTGAATGTACAGACACCTCAATCTGAGACTTTCCTCCCTCCAAAACTGTGAGAAATCAATGTCTACTGAAATAAATGTCAGCCACCCAGTATATGGTATTTTACTAGAGCGTTCCCAGCAGACCTAAGCTAGCAGCCTAAATACGTAAGATAGGATCCTGGCAGTTGTTACTTTAATGAAGCTTAGTAACTTCTGAGCTCTGGCTTTAATGACTGATTAGTCACACTTACCTAGTTTCTTGTTCCTACCTTCTCTTCACCACCATCTCACAGAGCTTTACTATCTTTTTGCTCCTTTATTCTAGGCTGGTTATTTAAGAGCAAACACAAAGGATATGAGACACTTAATAAGGCCAACTAGTTAAACAGTAGCAATATGTAAAATAAAATCCATTTCTTCTAAACTCTGGGGACTGCTCTTAATATTTACCAAAAGCTATTCTGAATTGGATAAGTTTGAGCAAATCTACTCTTTATCTAATACAAACTTAAGTGTGCATAAGAATCCCAGGGGAGTCCCTTTAAAATCTGCTTCCCCTACATTACGATTAGCATGTATAGCGTTGAGGGGGGGCACAGGGAGGGCTGTGCAACACATAGAAGACAAGTAGTGATTCTACAGCATCTTACTATGTTGATGGACAGTGACTGTGAACGGGGATGTGGGGGAGACTTGGTGAAGGGGGGAGCCTAGTAAACATAATGTCCTTCATGTAATTGCAGATTGATACCAAAATAAATAAATAAATAAATAAATAAATAAATAAATAAATAAATAAATAAATAAATGAATGAATGAATGAATGAATAAATAAATAAATAAATGAATAAATGAATCCACTTCCCCTAGAAATGCAGGTTCTGCAGGTCTCTAGCCAAGGGAATCTATATTCTTATCTCAGATGACTGATGAGTGGTGTGCAATCACACTTTTGAGAAATGCTGCTGCTCTATCATTACTGAAAAACAGCCTCTGCACATAGGTGACTTTGCTTTGTGACAGAGAAATGTTGCTAAATTGTAACCAAATTGGATTTTATAAACTAAATTCTATTTTCCCACAAGTCGACTTTAAAATTTACTTCATTCACTCTGAGGGATGGGAATGGTTTCTTATCCCTTTTTCTGGAGATCACATTCCATGTTCTTCCTTTCCGCATCTCCACCTAAAGATTTAATAACTTAGGAATCGTTTTAGAAGAGCTCCAATTCTCCCCAATTTGTCTGTTTTATTCATTCAGCAAAGTAGTTGATTTGGAAACCTTACCTTTGAAAACAAACCTTGAAAATGCAGACTTTGTCTTTAAGAAGGAAAATGATTGTTAAAAAATGTTTTAAAAGAGAAATTTATTTATGGAAAAGTTACTGCTGTGTGTTAGTTACAACAGTGTAAGATAAATCCTGCTTCAAAAGAAAATATCAACTTTGAGTAAAGCTTTCCATCATTTTAAAATTTTGTACCAAAAAAGTCTACACTCAAGGAAAATGTTTCTACTAAGTAATGCAGATGAGATCCATAGTTTTGGAAAGCAAGTGTGATTTTTTATTATTTCTTTTAAAGAAAGAAGAAACGATTTTTTTAAAGCACCTATAAAAAACCAGCACCAAATAAGAAATGTCATATCCCAATATGGTAGATATTTGGGTAAAGTAAACATAGCTCCAAACTAAATACTGGCAGGTTTTGTTGTAGGCTCGGTTTTATCCCAAAAAGACCATGTGACCTGGGGAAATACCATCTCTGCATCTAAATTTCATTTATAAAA
This sequence comes from Manis javanica, assembly GCF_040802235.1. Taxonomy (NCBI): domain Eukaryota; kingdom Metazoa; phylum Chordata; class Mammalia; order Pholidota; family Manidae; genus Manis; species Manis javanica. Next base: position 59,051,799 of record NC_133167.1, on the reverse strand, counting down.
TAAGATGGTTAAATAGAAGTAATTCTGATTCCAGCAGATTAATTCACCTGCAGTATTAGCATCAAAAAGCATTTCTGGTATGTGATACCTCTAACATGCTTGATCAAACGACCCCTAACGTAACTGGAAATTTGATATTGCGAGTAACTTAACTAGGACTGCCCTTGTAGCTGTCAGTTACATAGCACTGCACTGCCTTTCTCTGAAAGACGGAATGCTTTGAGCATCTAAATTCCACACACTGAGTTTTCTTAAAGAGAGGTACTATGTACTACGGTCTGTTTTTGTAAAAGGAAATCATGTATCTTCCAATCCTTCTTCCCAACCCATTGTCATTGAAGACTCTGGAAAAAAAGGACCTTTAAGTCTTAACCAGTGAAACAATAGTGTTGCAGTAATTACATCACAAAAATAACATTTCTTTTCTAAAATACTAATATTCTCCTGAGATTGCTTTGTTCCAGTAGCCAACTTTGTTCCTTCTGCTCTTATACTCGTTAGCGTAAACATTTTTTCATTTCAACAAATATTAAGTTCACCACTTATTCTTGTTTCCAACGGAATAGACCAAGAAAATAACACCCGTCCCCCGCCCAAAATCCAACAAGAATTAACATATGCATTTGGCAATACCAGGGAGGACAGGATGCACAGATATCTTATTGAAAATAAACTTTCCAGAATCTTTATTTACTGACTTGAGAAACGTCGGTTTAGAAACAACCAGCTAAACTTCGCTCTCAAGTTGGCGTCTTGGAGACTCTCGGTTTACCAAACACCCAGGACCTGAGAGTCTCGCAGCCCAGAATTGGCCAGGGGAGCACACGCCCATCGGCCCTGCCTGGAGAGGAGACAATGGGAGAGGCCCACGGGAGCGAGCCGGGCGCGCGGGCGCCCCAACTCCGCGCCGTAGGCCCGCGTCCGACCAGGCGCGCCGCGTCCCCTCCCCGGGCCCCCCGAGCCCCCGATGCCGGGGCGCGGCCCACCTGCAGCGGCACGGGCGAAGGGCTGCACTTACCAAACAGGGTCAAGGCCATGGTAAAGGCGCTGGCCCACTGCTTGCCGCCGCCCGCCGGTCCACGCGCTCCTCCAGGCCGGCCACTGATCACCGCACGGGCCAGACGCGCTCACACCTCGGAGGGAGCCGGGAGCCGGAGGGGCGTGGTGGGGCCGCGGGCGCGCGGCGAGGCAGCAAGCCGGGCCGCTGGGGGCCGCTGCAAGAAAAAGTTATTCACGCGTTATTGTCAGGCGCACCGCACTAGGCGAGACCCGCTAGCCCCAGGCGAGCCGGCACTTGCCGCTGCCATCTGTTCACTACGCGGAGCGCGCGCAGGCGGCGGTACCTGCGAGGCAGGAGGGCTGGGCCGCGGCGCAGTGGCAGGCGGAGACTCGGCGCCGCAGTGGCGGCGGCGGAGGAGAGAGAAGCAGCCTCGCAGTCCCCGGCGGGGCACGCTCACTCCGCATCTCGCGGCCTCGTAGACGCCATCTTGCGACAGCGTCTCCCACAGGATCTGCCGCGGCGCCGCCTCCCGCGTCCCGCTCGGGCGGCCGAGCCCCGTGCGTTCCCATGGCAACGGGCGCGCGCGGGGGCCGCGGGCACGCGCCCCTCCCGCCCCGGGCCTCCGGGAGGAGGCCTGCTGGGGCTCCGTGGGGGCGGGGGCGGCGTGCGTTTTCGCTGCAGTCCGAGGACTTTCCTTGAGTGGGATTCGCGGAAGCGCAGAGGAGAAAAACTGAGGTGTTACTCGAAAGAGGAAGAGTCACAGGAGGATGCTCTGTGAATTTAAGTCCCGCGCCTGGGTCACCTGGGGATCGAGTTCGCTTACGGATCATCTCCCCCACGGCGCCATCGCGGTTAACGGAGAGTCTGGAGCCTGGGTCTCGGGGAGGGAGCCTGGAGTCAGACTGAAGCTCTGCGTGTTTTCTCTTCTCCCCCTTGGTCTGATCAGATTGTAATGTCTGTGGAAACAGGAGTCGGTAAAAACAATACCTGGGATTACCTATAATAATTTGTTAGAAGGCCAGTGCTTAAATCCAGTTTTCTTCCTTTTACTTCACACCTCTTTGATGTCGTCTCTGGAAAAATCAACATTTCTCACCGACTGGCACTTCTTTACCACAAAAGATTGTTCTCCTGAGCTTTTTGCATTTATCTGATGATCACTGGCAACATCCTTCTCTCTTTGATGTTCTTTACTTGTCTCTGCCTTTGCATTAATTAACGAGAAGCTGTATAACGCCTTGAGATTATCAGCCAAAAGATGCTCTTGAAAAGCTCAATTGTGATTTTTTTTTTTGTCGTTTTCACTTAATGCGTTAAATAATTCACTATTCTCTAGTTGCTTTATTTGTTCCCTGTTTTAAGAGCTTCCTTTTTTCTATTTCTCTGCTCAGGGACTTAACACTGTTTCAGTATCTAATCATGTACATTTCCCTTGGCACTCGCGTTTTCCAACGTGCATCTTTCAGTTCCTCAGATTCCCCAATGTCATTTTCCTCTTCTCTCTAATTTTCAACTAATTCTTATAAGAATATTATAAAAATGTCTTCTATTTATCTTGAGGATCAAAATGGTTATAAAAATGAAAATTACTACTTCAAATAGAACCATAGTTAATCCATCATCATTTCACAGCACAAACATCAGAAGAAAAAGAAGAACAGGCTGGAAGGAGGAGCCAAGCCTTTTGTTTCCTGTCAGTTAAGAAAAAAAAAATAGTAAAAATAATTCAACATGAATAGGCAAATGCTATATACTTGAAATTTCTGATGTGGTCAAATGGCTGTCCTTTGGCCACTGATAACAAAATAAATCCTGAAATTCCCAGAATTTTAAATCTTTAATGAAAAGAACTCTTGATTTTGCACAGTCTTTCTGCTCATGAAAAATTATGAACACATGGCTCATGAAGATGAATGAGAAATTCAGGAAGGCTTTATGCAACAGATTTTATAACCATGTGAAAGATTGCTGCTGATGTGCTCTGCACCAGATAAAATCAGAAACTAAAGACACCATTTACTGTCTCAACCAGTGATCTTCAACCGTTTTGGGGACCTAATTTTCCTTTGAAGTTGTAATGAAAAATAAAGTCCCCTTTACTTGGAAAATGCTTCTGTAAATACATACACTTACCAAAAAATTTTTCACAAAATTTCAGTGGGATTATGGACCAGTCAGAGACTTAGGTTAACCCCCAGATAGCCTTTGTAATCTCAGGAAGTTTTGCCTTTAAATTAAAATTTTTAAATTTCCCCTTTCACAAAGAAGCATGGAATTTTGAACAGGAAGGGACAAAACCAATTTCCAGATAAGGAATCTGAGGGCCCCGTGTTCAGAAGAATTTCCCAAATGTGCATAGCTACCAATTTAATGGCAGAACTCATAGGAAACCTCAGGCATCTGGGGTTCTCACTGACCTCCCCCACTCTCCGTCCTCCACCAATTTAGAGAGTACATGGTTTGAATTTAAAGAGAAAATCTGTTTAGTATTAGAAGCAGAGTAGCAAGGGAGGTATTTTGTCCTCAGCCATTTTGCATGTTTGGGTCGTCTTATAGTTGGGGATGTTGAATTTTGTCCCAGAGTTTTTATTCACATGCTCTTCTACTCAGAACTGTGTATCCAATCAGGCTAAGACAGGTGAAGTGTTTTCTCTCCTCTTTGCTAAACTGTCTTACAGAGGTCCCAGAGCATCAAGGCTTTGGTGCTACAGCTCAGCTTGCTGGTAAATCTTTGTTCTTAGGGCTTATCCTGGAATGAGTCAGAGGGAAATAACAGTCCTATTCTCAGATTTACCTTCCCATCTTACGCTCAAGCTTTGGTTCCTGGACCAGCTTTGCACTAACTAGTTGTGGCCAAACACGGGTGAATCCTTATGACAGACTCGGACTCAGACTTGCACTCCCCTTCCTCTTAGAGTTCGTTTAAGGATAAATCTCTCCCATGGCGCCGTCGGGGTTAACGGAGAGTCTGCAGCCTGGGACCTGAGGCCAGGGGGACTCGGGGAGGGAGCCTGGAGTCAGGCTGAAGCACTGCGTGTTTTTTCCTTTCCCCTTGGTCTTAGGAGCCACTAGGAGTACTTCTGATCAGATTGTAATGTCTGTGGAAACAGGAGTTGGTAAAAAAATATCTGAGATTACCTAAAATAATTTGTTACCAGGCCAGTGCTTAAACCCAGTTTTCTTCCTTTTACTACCTCTTTGCTATTGTCTCAGGAAAAATATTTCTCACTGATTGGCACTTCTTTACCACAAAAGATTGTTCTCCTGAGCTTTTTGCATTTATCTGATACCTGTGACACCTCTCACCCCAGATGTTTTTAGGATACCATTTGAACAGTGCAACTAAATGTTACCATGTTTGCCTTTGAAGCATCTAGCTTTCCACAAATAACTCCTTGCAATTGATTTCCTTAGTGGTTTGATGCTCTAACAAAATGCTTTCTGTACTTGATCAAAGTGCTGTGACTTGAAAATAGTATTCATTTTTATCATATTGTATTATCTGATGAGGAATAAAGTGTGATTCCTTCTCACCTAGCTGGAAATAAAGCCATAGCCTTTCAGCTACCAGATTCAATGAAGGGAAGGGCGTTAACCACTTGGGGGTGATTATCATGGGTGGTGCCTTAGGTTGTTTATTAAAAAGGGTGAAGAATGAAGTGACTTTTCAAAACAATATGTTTTCATTCAAAGAACTTCATATTACCGAGCAGTGTTTGCCCAGTCCTTATTTTATTCCTTCCAAAACGAAAAGAAAGTTGTTTGTAGAAAATGTGTGTGTGTGTGTGTGTGTGTGTGTGTGTGTGTGTGTGTGTGTGTGTGTGTGTGTGTGTGTGTGTGTGTGTGTGCGCGCGCACGCATAGGTGTGAAGAGAGGGGAAACAGATTTTTGGGTTTACACACAAGCACCTAGAAGGGACAGATTTGTTTTCTGTGTTAGTAACAAGTTGTTAGATTTTTAGAGACAAGTGTTTTTACTCTTTCTGGTTCCTGTCCTCATTTGAAAGGTGAAGGGATGGGACTAAGTTATCTCTAATGTCCCTTTTAGGTTTAGCTGTCATTCTGTGATATTTTAAAGTACTCAGATTAGCTGGATTATGGATAAAACAGAGAAGACATGTTTACTTTAATATTCAATACATTATTTATTCAATATATTTAAAGTGCTGATATATCTGGTAAGTCTGAGTCATACATTACAGTTCATAAATACCTACTGTAATAAAGTCATTAAAAAATGGTACTGCTACTTCATGGGCAATATTTATATTAATGTTTTATTTATTGTATAAAGAGCAACATTTTCTCAGGTTTAACAGGATTAAAATTAAAAGTATTCACTGAAAAATCATTTCAAATTTCCTAAAACGGTTTCTCATTTTCAAGTTTTGTTGACTAAAGAGAACTTAGACAACCCTTAAAAAATTTTTTTCTACATTTTAAACTAATGACTTATTACAAGTGTTTTGGATTCTGTTTCTGTTACCCATTTAGCTTTGTTCCCATTGGTAAACATTGATTTGTTCCTGAGTCAGTTTTGAATGAAGCAGAAATTAATGAAGCAGTTTCTGCCTCACAATAAGTTAAAATTACAGTACTTTATCATATCAACACAGCTTTAAACACCAAAAATACCAGTGCTATTAATACAGTTCCCAAAATGGTGCAGAAGTTTGCTGTTGAAGAAAGGAATTACAGAGTGTATTTCTGCTAATGTAATGGAAATATTTTCTATTTCTCAGTTACACAGTTTAAGATTTAAATTTTTTATTCAATATATTCACAATATGTGGTCTTGTCTTTATGTTATCTATCTTATATGTATGTTACCAATTGAAATATTTATTTCCATAGTGTGAATGTGTGTAGAGTGGATTTGGTTTGTTTTTAGTAATGTTTGCCTTAAACACCTAATCCAGATGATTTTTCTCCTCTTTCTTTTATTTGAGGTTTTCTGAGTAATTCTTTACCTGATATTTGCATGGCATTTCATGATTTATAAATAGCATTTTCACAGGGAAAAGCCATGTACAAACAATTAATGGAAGTGGCATTTGCCTTGAATGTAAGGATTTAAACCATAAAACTATTTAGAAAAAAAAAGAATATGTCATAGCCATAAAATTTGCCTTTAAGCTTAAATAATTCAAATTAATGTTCAGGAGCATTAATTGTGTTCTATTGACCACCAGAGGGTGCCTAAATTATATCCACAGGAGTAATCTTGGATGGTAGAAATGAAGTGAAATTTGAAAAATACATAACAATCCTTAAGAATTGAAAACCTTCTCAGTTCCTTTAACCAGTGCTTCTTATGAAGTAGCAGAAGATAATCCCCCCAAAATCATTCTGAAAGGGGAGGTAGCTGTGGGCTGGTCACACACAGCCTACAGCTATGCCTATTTCTGAGCAGTGTTTGCCCAGTCCTTATTACATCTCTTCCAAAGTGAAAAGAAACTGTGTTTGTAGAAAGTGTGGGGGGTGGGGAGGGGGGTATGAAGGGAAAGGAAAACGCGATTCAAAAGCATATCAAAGGTTTTGGTTTTTTTGTGTTTTTTTTTATCCCTGACTCAAGATAATGGACTTTCTGTTAATTACTTAGCTTGAAGGGGGAATTTTAGTTCAATAGGTGATGGGACCACATGTATTACTATGAACCCTAGGTTAGAATTGTCCAAAAGCCACAGGTCCTATATTTTTTAATTGTGTGACAGAACTTATTCTAACATATCAAAATTACCACTGGTTTGTGCTGGCCAAGAAAAAAATGGTAAAAAAGGACTGTTTTTACTTTGTTTTGACTACATGTTTATATGAATACTTATCACCTGGTAAATACCATGGCAGATCTTTGGGAATTTTGTGTAAGCTTAAAATCAAATACATTTTCAAATACATATTAGATAAAATAACAGTGATTATGGCTGCTCTCAAGTAAAAGTTTTGTTCTGAACTACAATCATATTATAGTGGTCTAAGCCAGCATTTCCATTTGTGTGTATTTTTCTGAAGTCACCAGGCATGTCTAATGCACAGTGTAGCTAAACGTCTGTTTGACTGGATCAGCTGGGTTTCTGCCAGATTTTGTTTTCAAGAGGGTATTAGGAGATTTGGCTACAAATCAAATCTCCCTAACATGGCCATGGTTTTTCTGGGTAATGTGTGTGTCCAAAATAAGATGACTTTTTTGGATTACACTGTGAATCAACAAAATAGCTATGAACTCCAGGTGAGTGTCACACAACCACTATTGAAATAACAGAGCTGAAAAAGAGAGCACTGTTATTTCCATGATTAAAATCACAATCTGGCTCAAACCTTGTCTACTCCTGTGATGGATTTTACATAAAGCTCTGTGGTATACTATTGTAAAATAGGACTTGCATCAGACATTTAGAACAATGCGCCAAGTGGAATTCATCCATCTCTCCTTCATCCAATCAACAAGTATTTACTGAGTACCTGTGGTACAACCAGGCATTGCACTAGATTCTGGTAAAGGAGTCAAAGGTGACTCACACACATATTCAGATTTTTAAAAACTTGCAGTCCCTGGAAATAAGACTTATAAATGGTACAATGACACGGGACACAAGAGAGGTAAAGATGAAATATTGTAGGAGTTCAAAGAAGAGAAAGATTATTTCCAGATGATGAAACAGACGAAGTCTTCGGGACAACTGAAGCTCTCCTTTGGAGTAATGACCAGAATTAGGCAAACAGGAGAGATAAAGGGAGAGGTGGAGTTTAGGGAAAAGGGAGGAGCATGACGTAAGTCTTGAGGAAAGAGATGGGCAATCATGAGAGGAGAATTGCACACAGGACATCTTGGCTATAGCAAGGGCTTGTAGAAGGAGAGAGGTTGGGGACATAAGAAGGCCAAGCTGTGGCTTTGATGCTTACTATGTCATCTGAACTCTGCAGCTTTCTACAAGTGCTTGAGGCAACTGGGAATTTGGATTATGTCAAATTCTAGTCTCAGAATTTTTTTATTGTCTTATTTTCTAGGAAGAAATTTTTGAGTACATGACACACCTATATACATGTATATATGTAAACATTCATACATATGTGTGCTTTTGTTGTAAGCTAGTAAGGCATTTTAAGATGCAGTTTGTCATTAATGACATAAATCTATACTTTAAAGTCTTCTTGATACTTTCTCATTCTTAGAGCAACTTCTAGCCAGATCCTATTAGATCATTATTTTATTTCATGTGGCTAACAAAGAGCTTGTACCAAGCATAGGAGTTATGTCAGTTCTGCCTTTTCTTTTACATTTACTTGCACTTGCATTATTAGTATGATTTTCAACACATGGTTTCTTTGAAAGATCTTTTTAAGATAGCTGTCCAGTGGTAAGGATTAATTTATTAAAAAGCATGTAATACAACCCATAAATCCATTTAACTTGACCATGTAAATAGCAGTGAGTTGCAATGAGCCCAGTGAGAAAAGGTGCATCATCCGCACTGCCAGCCCATCTGATAGTGGGACTTCCTCTCTCCCTTCAGGATAACTTGCACATGATGCATGTGAAGTGGGAAATTCCCAGCATACAAACTGAATAAGGGAATCTGTGTCAATCTGTACACAAAATACTAATAACTGTTAAATTTTTCCTCACCTAGAAAAAAAACTAATAACTATATACAGAAGGTCTACTTTGTCTTTCCACGTAACAGTGGAAGCTTTCAGCATACTGTGAAGGCATGCACACTCTACTTTGGAGATTACTGCCGTAGACATTGGGAAACCAGGGTAAATAATTGCATAGTGGTATCATCAGGGCTGACCTTCAGAAAGGTGAATCTGATATCTGTGTGTAGAGTAGGTTAAAGTGAGAGAAACTGAATTACAGGGGCTCTTAGTTCAAGCCCTACTATTACAATTGTTACCAAATTCTAAGAATTCTGATCTCAAGTTTGAGTAAGCCTAGCTTTCAAATGGTTCCAGGAATGTCACTCAAAGCCTTCACTCTCCCAGGAAAAAGGAGGCTAAACTTCAGGAAGTTAGGAGTAGAGAAAGAATACTAGCCATACAGAGACAAGAGGGCTAGCACTTCCACAGCTTAGAAACCAAGCATGGTGGAAGAGTTTTGACATTTTGTTTACTCTTAATATTGCATGGAAGCATAGCCTATAAAACACATAGCTTCTAGAACACTGGATTTCACTGAATCCAGGGTTGAGGTAGGGAACTGTCATCTGCTACCTCCCTAAAACTTCTCCGGTACCACAGTACGTCCTGAAAAACTCTGATCAGAAAGATCTGGCTTCAAATCTTAGCTTCACCTCTCACTACCTAATGTGACTGGGGACAGGTTTAAATCATTTTTGGACTGTAGTTTCCTTCTCTGTAAAATGAAGTAGTCTCTGCATCACTTGGTTTGCAACCTTTTGGTTGATATGGACAGAAACTTAATACAAATTAGCTTAAAGAAAGAAAGAGAAAAACCCAGAGTCAGGGGGAGCTTCAGGGAAGGCTGATCCAGCAGAGCAAAAAAATGACTCCAAAGACATAGTCCCTCCTTTGTCCAGTCACTACCTTCATATAACACAGGGTGCCCCCACCAATGGCATCTGCAGGCTCTCCCCTTGTGGCAGCAAAATGGCTTCAGAGGTGCCAGACCTCACACATCCTACCCCTCCATCCAAGGGGAGAGAGTCTTGCCCAAGTCCAGGACTCTTTCACCTTCATTGGCCTGAGCTGGGATATTTGCCCACCCATGAATCATGATGTGACCATGGAGAGTGGGTGAATGCTGCCAATCACAAGCTACCCTGAACCTGAGAGGATCAATCCTCCCAAACCTCACGGCCCAGGTGAATTCCCCAGGGGAAACCCAGCATACAATTTGGAGGAGAGAGGAGCTGGGCAGGCAGCTTACACATGTCTGCCTTTTGGGGTCATTCTGAGGATTAAATAAAGCACAGGATTAATTAAATGTGTTGAATTGTTGGGCAGTCAACAAATATGGTTTTTCTTCTTCTCTCCATAAGTGTTATCTTCCTCTGTATTTGGGAAAAGCCAAATTTTTCTGAAGGCAGGGACCCAAATCTTATGCCAACAAGTTCTCTCTTTACTAAATAATCTATTCTCAAATGTAGAGCAATGCCCAACTCTTTCAACCTTGTAAATATTTACTTCCCAGACTCTTTACAGTCATGGTGGCATTGCCAACACTATCAGTAGGCAACAAAAATTGTGATCAGTCTTCCATAAAATGTGTTTGTCTATTGTGCAATGTCAACTAAATAGCTGGGCTTTTTCTCATTAAAACAGCCACTTGATTTGTCATCATATTGTTCAGTTTTAAAATAATTTAAATCTCTTTCAAAATACATAATTGATTCAACATCAGGAAAATTATTTTCTCTATGCTTTAGGATTTCCATCTGAGCCTCAACTGAGATTTCAAGTTTGATTGTGTGATGAACCAGTAGGCTTTATAGCAGCACACTTACATAGACAGTATTCACGGGTGGGGGTGGGGGGTGTTAGTTATGTTAATAACTGGCTAATAACACTGGAACTTATTAAGACAGGGACCATGGGTTTAGGCAGAGTAGGGGGAGGGCCTCCAGAGAAAAAGCAGAGCATGATAATTACAGTCAGAACAATGTAACAATGTGCAAAGAAGTCCCTTTCAAAACTGTGTTAAGCATTACGCAAAGTCAGAGTCACACTAATTCTCTAGGGTAAACATACCAGACTAGGAATATAGACATCATCAACGAGATTAGTTAAAGCTCAAAAGCCAGGAGCAACTTGACCTGGAATATTTAAGTGTTCTGCAGATAAAGAGAAATGTCTTAGCAAACCCATGAATTCACTGTATCAATTAGATAACAACACTGTAAAATTTACCTTAGCCTGCTAAAAGGCCCACCTTATTTTTAACTGTATCTATATGCTACATTTCCTTCTCTGATCCTAATCAAATAATTTGCAACCTAGGAAAAAGACTAATTTAGTAAGCAAGCCCAACTATAAATAGCCAAGAAGTTAAGAAGTAAGATTCTTAACACACTTTAGCAAACAGGCAACAACCTAGTCCACCTTGGGGGCAGGGCAGGCAGTCTTAATTGACATGCTCCCAGAGGGAAACTGCTATCCTAAGAAAGAATCAGAGTAGCAAATTTCTTCTGTTACTCATCAAAAATGAGCATTCTGGGACCACTCAACAAGTCTGCACCCCTAGCCTTTTACCCCCATTCCTGAAAATCCTCAACCACGCATAAAACCCCTAGACAACAATCCAACCACGGACTCTCTTGTCCCCTTCTGGTGTGAGCCAGGAGCTCTGTCCTCTCACTTTATCTCTAAATAAAAGCCTCTACCTTGCTCTCCTATCTTGCATGTTTGCAAAGTTCATTCTTCAACTCCGTGAACAAGAACCCAGGCATCATTATCATAAAATGAATATATTCCAGATCCACAAATGGCCTCATCTCTGCAAAGAGTTGCATTTTGAGAAAGAGATGATCTGTCAAAAGTTAAAAAGGAATTTTAGTCTTCAATTGCATTTTACAAAGAATATGATAAGTTATCCACTGTATGCCACTGCGATATAATGAGTTGTAAGAAATATATACTGAAAAGAAAGGAAGGAAGGAAGGAAGGAAGGAAGGAAGGAAGGAAGGAAGGAAGGAAGGAAGGAAGGTAGGAAGGAAGGGAGGGAGGGAGGGGAGAAGGAAAGAAGGAAGGAAGGAAGGAAGAAAGGAAGGAAGGAAGGAAGGAAGGAAGGAAGGAAGGAAGGAAGGAAGGAAGGAAGGAAGGAAGGAATATATATATATATACTGGTCCATGATGACCAATATATATATATATATATATATATATATATATATATACTGGTCATTCAGATGACCAACTATGCATTTCCCAGGCATATTGGTATTCAGTCATAGTCCTGAAAACACTTCAGGGCCTTAAAGGTGAAATGGGTGTCTTGTCATGTTAATGAAAGACTTTGGACCCCACCCAAGGTCAGGGGCTGGAGGCTGAATCAGCCCATTGCCAATAATTTAGTCAATCATGACTGTGCAATGAAGCCCTTGTAAAATCCCCTGAGAAAAGCTTGTAGGTCGTGTCTCTCTGTCAGAGGGAGTTTCTATGCTTGAGGAACCAGAAAGCTTCCATGTGCCACCCAGCCGGCTCCAAGCTCCTTGAGGATAGAAGCTCCTTTATTTGGAACCGTGCCCTATTTTCTCTTCATCTGGCTGTGAACTTCTATCCTTTATGGTGTTCTTTATTAAGCTGGTAAATGTGTTTACCTGAGTTCTGTGAGCCACTCTAGCAAATTAACGGAACGTAAGGGGGAGGTCGTGGGAACCTCCAATCTGTAGCCAGTTGATCGGAAGCCCAGGAAAGTACCTGGTGTGGGGAGTGGAGGGCAGTTTGTAGGACAGAGCCCTTAACCTGGGGAATCTGATGCTGTCTCTGGGTGTTTCAACTTGGTGCCTAAATTCTTCACTAAACAGGGGTCCATGAACTGGCTCAACAAGCAATAATCTTCCTGTTCTCCTGACACTCAGCTTTAGTCTTTCTCTGGCTATTATCTCAATTCTGCACCACCAAAAAAGCTAAGAAATCTGGCCTTTTCATTAGAAGGTGAGATGGCAAGAAATATCACCAACACAAAATTCTAATAAATTTTGTTCCCAGCTTCAAATGAGGGCCAGGAACTGTATGAAATACATTGCATACATTTTCTCATATGAATGTCAGAGCAAACTTGTGAGGGGACATCCCGTAGTCTAGGACTTCCAGCTCAGAACGTCAATGCTTGGTTAACTAGAGCATACTGCCTTTCTCTATAAAAAGGTCTGGCCACAGCAAATTTTTATCATTAGTGTTTGCTCATCAATGACCCTTATTGTAGAAGTTAGCCTAATACCATAAACAAATATTTTTCTATTAAAAAATAGAGTTTAGAACTGATGCTCCAATTTGAATTCAGTTTAGAAATTTAACATATATTCATTTAATGAAGCACCTATTTGTGATGATAATGTAGCAGGAGCTCAGATATACAATGAAATCTATTTAATAAAGCAAAGAACAGTTATAACCAAAACATCTATTATGAACTCTATGTTTTGCAAAGTGCTCTGATAGAAATTTTTTATATGTGTTTTGGGCAGACCGAATGAAGGAAACATTATATAATTGGAGCTGGGTTAAATTTTTTTAATGCTTGGGGAAGGGTTAACCTGCAGCTCTTTCCCCCAAATCTCTCTGGGTAATGGTGAGTGGGGGGAGACAGCTGTTGAAGAAGGAAAAGGGGTCCTCAGAGCCTGCCTGTCATTGGACCATCAGTGCCACTGGAATGCCCATACATTGCTCACCCAGGAATTATAAGGCGTTAAAAGATAATAAATAGGTCAGCAGATAAGTGCGAGGATGAAACTTATTTTACTGACAAGATTTTAAAAATTCCAGTCTGAGGTAGAATAAAAACTTCCTGTTGAGTATTTATTGTATCCATAAGTGACTTCATTACTAATCCTTTTTTCTGAGTTTGGGTTAGTCTGATTCCTAGGCTTTAAAAATGTTGTAAGTGCCTAGTACCTCTCAGCTATGAAGGGAAACCAGCTGTCTCAGGGTATGTCTTCCTGCGTTTCCTGTGTTTTTTCTGAGGAACAATGCAAACTGGAGAGAGAGAACCTCTAGAGACAGGGGGAACTAAGGCGGCAGTCCTAATAAAAAGAAGAAAACATCCAGAATGAGAAAAGCTCTTGTATCCGTTCTTCGCCCAGCGTGGCCAGGCCCCTCCCTGTGTCCTCCACCCCTTTCAATCCTCAGCACCTTGAGTTAGTTGTCCCTCCAGATGGAAGCTACGTCTCCCTTTAGTTCTAACAGCCTCCCTTCCACCACCACCATGACAGGAAACATTAGGCTTTCTACCATTCAACATGCATTTTTATCCCATTAGTTAATGGAATGAAATGGCTAATTCATTTCTCCAGGGTTTTTTTTCATTTAACAGTACAATCTCCTTCAGGAAAGAACTGGTGTTTGCTTGTCTTACCATAATCAGTCAGAAGCAGGCATATCTTAGAGTGAGGGAGTCAAGCTGGACAGCACCCACCTTCTACAGTCCTTCTCATTCTCCTAGATCCTGGGGACCTTAATGTTCCACCCCTCCTTGTCCACCCCCAAATTGGGACAGTGTCATTTAACTGAAAATATTTACTGCCAGTTCTTCTTTAGGGCCTCCCTAGTTTTTAAGCCTGTGTAGCCCATGGCAGCACAGGGATATGCTAATACAGGTTCTTGATAAAAACAAAACAAAAACAAAATATGTAATGATACATAAGATATATATTAATATATATAATGTTATTTCTCATCTGAGATCCCAAAACAATCATTTAAACTTAAATTTTCCATGAAGTCCCCCCACCAAGAAGTAATCAATCCTTTTAACCCCTGGAAAACTCTGTTTCAAGTTCAAGTATGGGTCTAAACGTAGTTTACATTTTATTATGATTGAGGCTCCATGTGCATATATGTAAAGTATATATTTGTGAGTAATACACATGTACACACATACACATTCTATCTTTCTACCTACCGGATCCTTAGTCCATTAAAAGTAGGGTTCTGTTGTGTTTTTCTATTTCCCAGCACAGAGATACTCTGCAAATATCAGTTGAATATATGAATGTAAATATAATAACTCTTACAATGATTTCACATAGGCTATCTATGTCCTGTATCGCCTAGTGGGGAGCATGCCAGGATATTGATAGCATTCTGGTTGATGGTTTACATTGCCCTGCTCCAGCCTATATTTTGGCAAAAGCAAGTGGAGAGTTTTGTTAAAGTTTGTACTTCCAGAATAGTGACGTGATAGAGGATTAAGGAGCACCAGAATATAAGAGGTTAATTATAACTGCTGAGCATATGGCTTTTCCACGTTTAGTTTGTAGTTCAGTGGAATAAGCTTTGCAAAGTCAAGCCAGATTTTCTTTCACACCAGTTTCCAGAAAATCTTACTTTATATGAACTGTCTTTCTATATACCCTAGTGCCAGAGACAGGTGCCAACTTTTTCCTTGTAAAAAACATTTTCAATTACAAAACTACTATTTTTCTATATATAGCAATTATAAAAATACATATACAAAAAGAAAAAAGGAAAGAGAAACTGCTGTTAATTCCACTATCAAAAAGTAACCAATGCTAACATTTTGGTTTCTATTCTTTGAGATTAGTTCTCTAACTGTATAGATGTGGCATATGCAAATATGGATTTGCCCCTTTCTCTGCCTCCTTGAATCCAAATGGTTACATGCTAGTACTGTGTGATTTTAGCCTCTACCACAGTCATTCAGTAGGTCCATGGATGGACACTGACCTAAGCTGGACCATTCAGAATTACCCTCTGAGGATGCAGCCATTGTATTTAAGTTAGGGGCTACTGGAAATAATCTTTGAACAAGTGAAAAAAGAAACAGAAAACAGTCCTGAGAGAAGGAGATGCATTGGGAAAACAAAACAAACAGGATAGAGAGCCCTGATAGCCTCCAGGTGTCTGGTTCCAATTATTCTAAGGCTTGGAGGAACAGCAGCTTTCTGTAAGTTCTGCAGGCAGGCTAGGTGCTGCGGTGTGCTGCCCAGATCCTCCCCATCGAGACTGAGGATCGTTTGCCCAGATGCCCAAATGTCTGTCGTTGATGCCTCATAGCTGAGTCACTTCTCAGAACTTGCCCTTAGACTGAAAGAGCTGCTTGGACCAAGGTCACACACCTCCTGCAGCGGCAGCCTCCGTTCGGTGATTGCCTGATATGTGAGCATGAAGGCCTGGGCTCCTTGCCTCGATATTGGACAACCCAGAGCTTTCCATGCCATTAACTGTGGCACTGATTACAAATCATCACAGTTCAACTTTGCCCCTGCCCAATACTCCTTTCCTCACCCTCTTCAGGGTATTGATTCAAAGAGCACTACCCACTAACTTTCTGCTGCAAATCTCTATCTCCATCTGTTTCCTGGGGAGACTGACATAAGACAGGGGGTGCGGCAGGGACATCTAAATGTCCCACATAACACATTCTCCCTTTCTTCCTTTGTAATATGGTTTATACTATACCCTGCTAATAAATGACTCCACCATGTTAAGCTAGCACAAGTAGCTTCTTGCTTTTTGCAGCCAAAAGGCTTCTAACTAATAATTATTTCCTTATAAATTTTTAGAAATAAAATTAATGTTATATAAGAGATACACATTTTTAAGACTTTTGACCCCTTTGCCACCTCATCCTTCAGAAACATTGCACCAATTTACATTTTCTTCAATAGCATGTGAAAGTGACCATATCCCAGACTCTGCACAACACTGACATTATCCTTTTTTTCATTCTTTCATTCAACAAAAGTTTATTGAGTGCCCGCCATATCCGTGGTTATGTACTTAGGGCTTTAGGATAAATCCCTGCCCTCGTGGAGCTTGCATTCCGGGTGTGAAGAGACAATTAACAAAATAAGTGAGTAAGCTGTAGTATACACCAGAAGCTGGTGAGAGCTACAAAGACATATGAAGTGGGAGGGGGGCAGGCAGTGCAGGGGGTCGGGGGTGTCTGTTTTAAGTGCAGTGATCACAGATGCCCTCACTTAGATGGTGACTTTTCAGCAAAGACCTGATGGAGGGTCAGGAACAAGGCATGAGAATATCTGGGGGAAGAGCATTTTTGGCAGAGGGAACAGCAAGTTCTAGAGGCGAAATCACATCTCACATGTTCAAACAACAGAAACCAGGCCTGAGGCTAGAGCTGAGGGGTAAAGGAGGAGTGGGTGATGTGGTTGGTGCGGTAATGGGGGCTGCTATGTGGTCCTGGGAATCGAGGCTTTCACAGGAGATGGAGAGCAGTTGGAGGGATTGGAGTAGAGGAGTGGCGTGTTACCAATTACGGTTGGAAGGGTGCCCTCTAGCTGTTGCATTCAGACTACAGAGAAGGCAAATTTGGAAGCAGGAGAACAGTGAGGAGACTGTCTATCTGCTAAACCAAAAATAATTACTCCATTGTTTATTTTGCTTTTGAATATTTTATATGTAAATTGGCTTGTATTTCTTCTATTCGAAATGGCCTATTTTAAGATGTCTACTGATGTTTCTAGTTGCATATTTGTTTTTTAGGAATTTTCAATGATATTAAGAATGTAGCTCTTTCAAGTAGTGACTCTGTGGCATCTTACTACACTGATGGACAGTGACTGCAATGGGTTATGGGGGGGACTTGACAATATGGGTGAATGTATTAACCACTTCGTTTTTCATGTGAAACCTTCATAAGAGTGTATATCAATGATAACTTAATAATAAAAAAATGTAGCTTTTTGTCATATATATATAGCTCTCTGTCCCCAATTGTTGTTTTAATTTAATCCTAGTTATTTTTTTTATTAGATAGAGACATTTTTAATTTTAATGAGGACACATTTTTTTAAACTTTTCCCTTAGGGATTTTAATTATGATATCACACTTAGAAAGTATTTTGCAAGATTCTTGCTACTTTGTAATCCCAATTGTAGGCTCTTTTATTTTCAAATATTAGAAGCTGGCTTAATTAAGGGAAACCTACTCCAACATTTTGGATTTAAAATGGAACCTAGATGTAGGACATTTAACCAGGCCACATGAGATTCTGGAACTGGGAACTAAAACCTCACCTGGAACCAAAACATCTTTCCCATTTCTCTGAGCTTACCTGCCCTCTACTCTCTACTGCCCTTTAAGCAGCAGCTTCATTCTTCTCTCTTCTTTTCTGACAAACTACTTCTCCGTACTGTGTCTGCCCCAGTTCCATCACCACTGACAAGTGAACTATCATCTCTGTGCCTTAATTTCAGCTCATGGGAAAGACAGCCGGATTCACACAGTGCATCCAGTAGACTGGCCTATTCCCCTCCACTCCCATGACAAGATGTGTCCAGGGGGTGATGGAGTCAGAAACTATAAGGAGTTCATCTTGAGGGGAGGAGCATATGGAGAAAGGGCAGTTCTCAGAAGGAAGAGGGGACATGCATTGAGCATATACCATAAAAGATGTATAATCCACATTTATCTACATTTTTAATAGTATTTTTATGCTTTAAAATTTTCCATATATCTGAAATCAATCTTTGTGTAAGCCATGCTTTAGATCTACTGCTTTATTTTACACTTTATTGCAAAAGGCTAGTCACTTGTCCCCCAAAATTTGATAGAAAATAAGTTAAACTGGTGCCAAAATTGCTATAGAAGTGAAGCAGATGTCTTATATTTCAGATCACTTAAAGTACTTTGATGGCCACTGCTATTTAAATAATGTTTATTTCAATGTCAGAAATTCCTCTTGGTTATTGTTTTGTTGTTACTGTTCATTACCGACTCAAAAACAGATGAAAGGATAGAATCAAACAAACATGTTTATTCTACCTAATTCTACCTAGTGGCTCATTGACACGAGGAAGATGGGAGCAACCACCAGGCTCTCATGCTTGAGGAATCCTTGTCCAGACCTTGGTGGAGAAACAGCTGCATGCAGAAAGGCACATCTTTCCAATCCCTTTAACCTTTAGTACTTATTATGTAGGGGCTTCTTATTTTTGTCCAGTAACATGATTTTTAAATTAATTATATCATGATTTTTTTAAACCCACCAAATAACTACAGGTGAATTATTTTTTGATTCTCAATTTTTTCACTTACTATATGTCATAGTTGAATCACGTGATTTCTAATGTTCCTACAAACAGAAAAATTCTGATTACTGATTTATTAGTTTCCTGTGTAGAAATCTGTTGTGCTGTATGAAACCTTTAACTAAATGCTTTTCCTCCAAGGCCTTTCATGTCCACTAGAGTCAATACTTCCAAAGACTAGCTTACCAAAAACACATTAAAAAAATTAGCCTACACTTAATAATTTTTCCAATTGTGGTAATTGGGAGAGGAGGATTATACTCTTTTCCAAATGTGTAATCAACTCTTTAAAAAAGAGAGCGTTCTTAACAGCATTTTTTGAGATATACTTGACATGACAAACAGTGCATATTTAAAATGCACACTTTGATACATTTGGATATATGTATATACCCATGAAACTATCACCACAGTCAAAATTATAAACATAGTCATCACCCCAATTTTCTTGTTCTCTTGGATAATTCCCTACTCTAGCTACTCGCCCCAGAAAACCATTGATCTCCTTTCTGTCACTATAAATTAGCTTGCACTTTTTAGAATTTTGTCTCAACTGAATCATATACTATGTAACCTTTCTTGGCTGGCTGCTTTCATTCAGCATAATTATTTTAGATTGATCTATGTCATTGTGTGCAAAAATAGTTTTTTCCTTTTTATTGCTGAGTAGTATTCCATTGCACAGACATACTAGTTTATTTACCCACTCACCTTTTCATGGGTATTTGGGTTGTTTCCAGTTTGGGGCTGTTATGACCAAAGAGCTATAAACATTCATGACCGAATCTTAGTATACTCACATGCTGCCATTTCTCTTGGGTAAATACCTACTAGTAGAATGGTTGGGCCAGATGATAAATACATGCTTAACTCTTTAAAAAATAGCCAAACTGTTTTGTGAAGTGGATGAGCAATTTTACATTCCCAACGATGGTGTATGCGAGCTCCTATTCCTCCACATGCTCACCAACACTTGGTACGGTCAGTCTTTTTAATTTTAGCCCTTCTAATAGGTATAGAGAGGTATCTCATTAATCTTGACTGGAGAAAAATGAGAAGAACAAAGACTGGTGCTGATTTGTTCTAGGGAAGATGTTAATCTTATCCTACTAGGATACCTTAAGCTGCCCTAGTTCTCGTTCCTGATGAGCTTGGTTCTTCAGCTGATTTTATGATTCTAGAAACCACCCCATGCCTTCTAATATATTTCCTTTACCTTTGAGGTAGCCAGAATAGGCCTCTGTTGCAAAGACCTCCATCTGCTAGAGGAGGCTTTTCTGTACCTCTGCTGAGGAGGCTTTCCCTCATCTGCTCTTGGTAGCAAATCCACCCAACCCCTAACCACAGCAACTTTGCCTCTAGATCTTATTGCCTTTCAACCAAGGTATATTCTTCCTGAACTTTGGATATAAGACAGTCAACCCCAATTTTTTTTTTCAAGAAAATGAACATTTTTATTATCCTAAAAAGTTCTCCTGTGCCCCTTTCCCAGTATTTCTGTTGTTTTTTTTTTTTTTTTTTAGAGGGCATCTCTCATATTTATTGGTCAAATGGTTGTTACCAACAATAAAATTCAGTATAGGGGGGTCAATGCTCAATGTACAATCATTAATCCATCTCAAGCCTAATTCTCGTCAGTCTCCAATCTTCTGAAGCATAACGAACAAGTTCTCACATGGTGAACGAATTCTTACATAGTGAATAAATTCTTACATGGTGAACAGTACAAGGGCATTCATCACAGAAACTTTCGGTTTTGATCACGCATTATGACCTATAAACAATCAGGTCAAATATGAATATACATTTAATTTTTGTACTTGATTTATATGTTGATCCCACATTTCTCCCTCTATTATTATTATTATTATTATTTTTAATAAAATGCTGAAGTGGTAGGTAGATGCAAAATAAAGGTAGAAAACATAGTTTAGTGCTGTAAGAGGGCAAATGTAGATGATCAGATGATCAGGTGTGTGCCTATGGACTAAGTATTAATCCAGGCTAGACAAGGGCAGCAAGACATCCATGGATGCAGAAGATTTCTCTCAAAGCAGGGGGGGTGAGGTTCTGAGCCTCACCTCTGTTGATCCCCAAATTCTCATCTGATGGCCCCCCTGCAACTGTGCCTGTCTTAGGTTGTTCCTCCCTTGAGGAATCTTACCCATCTCTGGCTAACCAGTCATCTTCCGGGGCCATACAGGGAAATATAAAGTTGATAAGTGAGAGAGAAGCCATATTGTTTGAAAAGGTTAGCTTTTTACTTCTTTGCAGATTTATGCCCTGTGGCTTCTATGCCCAGCACTTGTCTCAAGGTATCTTTACCACCTGGAGGAATTATGATACTCGGTAAATTCGATATGAGGCACGAATTCTATTTAAGGGTTGTAATTAGGAAGAAAGAAGAAAAGCTACAGATGTAGCATATGGAAGGAAACATGGAAGGATTGATTATTTCTTTGACATATCTTCTTGTAGAGTACCTTAAGTATGTATAGGTTTTAAACTACTAACTAATTTGCACACACATATTAACATAATAGGAATACGGTGACATAAACAAAGCAAATCTATAATTACCAGCCATCTCCAGTGAAGCCAAGAAAACCATTTAGGTACCCTAGGCATTTGTGAAAATTTGTCTATGATATGATGGATATTGTCCAACTGTACTTGAACAGTCTGAGAGAAAGCAGACAAATTAAAGCAGCCCATTTCTGGGATCTGTTTACATCCCATATGTTCTTTTAACCGTAGATAGTCTATAGTCATAAGATTTTGGAGTGCTACAACTTGCACCCCTCCCAACTCCTGGTTGAGTTCCAACAGTACAGATACGGTCAAATTCGTTGTCTCACTGTATGCACATGCCAGCTTATACATCTCCCTTCTCATTCCAATGGCAAGTCCAGGAGACGGTGGGCTGGATGCAGCCACAACTGCAGCATCGTCCGGATCCCTGTGGAGGCTTTTTGATGATCATCCCCCGGCATGAGTCCTCCAGAGAGTGCTGATGCCGGAAGCTCGTCCTCATATCGTATCTTAGTTCATTTTCTGGGTATCCAAGCTAGGCCTTGATCTTCTGCATAGAAACAAACAGACCCTTTGCCCACACTTTGACATGCCCTCTATACCACTGTGCAGAACTCGTTGGAGGTCAGCACACAGTAACTGCTTTTTTTTTTTTTTTATTAAGAGAAAGGAATATCAAAAAAGAGTACCTCCATAGCTGATCATCTGACACCCTTTAAGTGATCAACATTAAGGATATTTAAAGCATGCGTTGATCTTTGATTTACCAATAGTTTTATCCTATCAAGGAGTAATCCCCCTTTTCTTTCTTTCTTTCTTTCTTTCTTTCTTTCTTTCTTTCTTCTTTCTTTCTTTCTTTCTTTCTTTCTTTCTTTCTTTCTTTCTTTCATTCTTTCTTTCTTTCTTTCTTTCTTTCTTTCTTTCTTTCTCTTTCTTCTTTCTTTCTTCCTTTTTTTTTTTTTTTTTTTTTTAATTTTTAATCTACACTTACATGAAGAATACTATGTTTACTATGCTCTCCCCTATGTCAGGTCCCCCCTAAAAACCACAGTACGGTTACTGTTCATCAGCTTAGCAAAATGTTGTAGAATCACTACTTGTCCTCTCTGTGTTGTGCAGCCCACCCTCCCCTTTCTCCCTCCCCCCCATACATGCTAATCTGAATACCCCCCTTATTCCCCCCCTTATCCCTCCCTGCCCACCCATCCTCCCCAGTTCCTTTCCCTTTGGTACCTGTTAGTCCATTTTTGGGTTCTGTAATTCCGCTGCTGTTTTGTTCCTTCAGTTTTTCCTTTGTTCCTATACTCCTCAGATGAGTGAAATCATTTGGTATTTCTCTTTCTCCGCTTGGCTTATTTCACTGAGCATAATACTGTCCAGCTCCATCCATGTCGCTGCAAATGGTTGGATTTTTCCACTTCTTATGGCTCAGTTCTTATGGCTGAGTAGTATTCCATTGTGTATATGTACCACATCTTCTTTATCCATACATCTAAAGATGGACATTTAGGTTGCTTCCAATTCTTGGCTATTGTAAATAGTGCTGCGATAAACATAGGGGTGCATCTGTCTTTCTCAAACTTGATTGCTGCGTTCTTAGGGTAAATTCCTAGGAGTGGAATTCCTGGGTCAAATGGTAGGTCTGTTTTGAGCATTTTGATGAACCTCCATACTGCTTTCCACAATGGTTGAACTAATTTACATTCCCACCAGCAGTGTAGGAGGGTTCCCCTTTCTCCACAGCCTCGCCAACATTTGTTGTTGTTTGTCTTTTGGATGGCAGCTATCCTTACTGGTGTGAGGTGATACCTCATTGTAGTTTTAATTTGCATTTCTCTGATAATTAGCGATGTGGAGCATCTTTTCATGTGTCTCTTGGCCATCTGTATTTCTTTTTTAGAGAACTGTCTGTTTAGTTCCTCTGCCCATTTTTTAATTGGGTTATTTGTTTTTTGTTTGTTGAGGCGTGTGAGCTCTTTATATATTCTGGACGTCAAGCCTTTATCGGATGTGTCATTTTCAAATCTATTCTCCCATACTGTAGGGTTCCTTTTTGTTCTATTGATGGTATCTTTCACTGTACAGAAGCTTTTCAGCTTAATGTAGTCCCACTTGCTCATTTTTGCTGTTGTTTTCCTTGTCCGGGGAGATAAGTTCAAGAAGAGGTCACTCATGTTTATGTCTAAGAGGTTTTTGCCTATGTTTGTTTCCAAGAGTTTAATGGTTTCATGACTTACATTCAGGTCTTTGATCCATTTTGAGTTTACCTTTGTATATGGGGTTAGACAATGGTCGAGTTTCATTCTCCTACATGTAGCTGTCCAGTTTTGCCAGCACCATCTGTTGAAGAGACTATCATTTTGCCATTGTATGTCCATGGCTCCTTTATCAAATATTAATTGACCATATATGTTTGGGTTAATGTCTGGAGTCTCTAATCTGTTCCACTGGTCTGTGGCTCTGTTCTTGTGCCAGTACCAAATTGTCTTGATTACTATGGCTTTGTAGTAGAGCTTGAAGTTGGGGAGTGAGATCCCCCCTACTTTATTCTTCTTTTTCAGGATTGCTTTGGCTATTCGGGGTCTTTGGTGTTTCCATATGAATTTTTGAATTATTTGTTCCAATTCATTGAAGAATGTTGCTGGTAATTTGAGAGGGATTGCATCAAATCTGTATATTGCTTTGGGCAGGATGGCCATTTTGACGATATTAATTCTTCCTAGCCATGAGCATGGGATGAGTTTCCATTTATTAGTGTCCCCTTTAATTTCTCTTAAGAGTGACTTGTAGTTTTCAGAGTATAAGTCTTTCACTTCTTTGGTTAGGTTTATTCCTAGGTATTATATTCTTTTTGATGCAATGGTGAATGGAATTGTTTTCCTCATTTCTCTTTCTACTGATTCATTGTTAGTGTATAGGAAAGCTACAGATTTCTGTGTGTTAATTTTGTATCCTGCAACTTTGCTGTATTCCGATATCAGTTCTAGTAGTTTTGGAGTGGAGTCTTTAGGGTTTTTTATGTACAGTATCATATCATCTGCAAATAGTGACAGTTTAACTTCTTCTTTACCAATCTGGATTCCTTGTATTTCTTTGTTTTGTCTGATTGCTGTGGCTAGGACCTCCAGTACCATGTTAAATAACAGTGGGGAGAGTGGGCATCCCTGTCTGGTTCCCGATCTCAGAGGAAATGCTTTCAGCTTCTCGCTGTTCAGTATAATGCTGGCTGTGGGTTTATCATATATGGCCTTTATTATGTTGAGGTACTTGCCCTCTATTCCCATTTTGCTGAGAGTTTTTATCATGAATGGATGTTGAATTTTGTCAAATGCTTTTTCAGCATCTATGGAGATGATCATGTGGTTTTTGTCTTTCTTTTTGTTGATGTGGTGGATTATGTTGATGGATTTTCGAATGTTGTACCATCCTTGCATCCCTGGGATGAATCCCACTTGGTCATGGTGTATGATCCTTTTGATATACTGTTGAATTCTGTTTGCTAATATTTTATTGAGTATTTTTGCATCTACATTCATCAGGGATATTGGTCTGTAATTTTCTTTTTTGGTGGGGTCTTTGCCTGGTTTTGGTATTAGGGTGATGTTGGCTTCATAGAATGAGTTTGGGAGTATTCCCTCCTCTTCTATTTTTTGGAACACTTTAAGGAGAATGGGTATTATGTCTTCTCTGTGTGTCTGATAAAATTCCGAGGTAAATCCGTCCAGCCCCGGGGTTTTGTTCTTGGGTAGTTTTTTGATTACCGTTTCAATTTCTTTGCTTGTAATTGGTTTGTTTAACTTTTGTGTTTCTTCCTTGGTCAGTCTTGGGAGGTTGTATTTTTCTAGGAAGTTGTCCATTTCTTCTAGGTTTTCCAGCTTGTTGCCATATAGGTTTTCATAGTAGTCTTTAATAATTCTTTTTATTTCTGTGGAGTCTATCGTGATTTTTCCATTCTCATTTCTGATTATGTTGATTTGTGTTGATTCTGTTTTTCTCTTAATAAGTTTGGCTAGAGGCTTATCTATTTTGTTTATTTTCTCAAAGAGCCAGCTCTTGGTTTCGTTGATTTTTGCTATTGTTTTATTCTTCTCAATTTTGTTTATTTCTTCTCTGATCTTTATTATGTCCCTCCTTCTGCTGACTTTAGGCCTCATTTGTTCTTTTTCCAGTTTCGATAATTGTGATGTTAGACTATTCATTTGGGATTGTTCTTCCTTCTTCAAGTATGCCTGGATTGCTATATACTTTCCTCTTAAGACTGCTTTCGCTGCGTCCCACAGAAGTTGGGGCTTAGTGTTGTTGTTGTCATTTGTTTCTATATATTCCTTGATCTCTATTTTGATTTGTTCATTGATCCATTGATTATTTAGTAGCATGTTGTTAAGCCTCCATGTGTTTGTGAGCCTTTTTGTTTTCTTTGTAGAATTTATTCCTAGTTTTATACCTTTGTGGTCTGAAAAATTGGTTGGTAGAATTTCAATATTTTGGAGTTTACTGAGGCTCTTTTTGTGAGGTAGTATGTGGTCTATTCTGGAGAATGTTCCATGTGCACTTGAGAAGAATGTATATCCTGTTGCTTTTGGATGTAGAGTTCTATAGATGTCTGTTAGGTCCATCTGTTCTAGTGTGTTGTTCAGTGCCTCTGTGTCCTTACTTATTTTCTGCCCGGTGGATCTATCCTTCGGGGTGAGTGGTGTGTTGAAGTCTCCTAAAATGAATGCATTGCAGTCTATTTCCCTCTTTAGTTCTGTTAGTATTTGCTTCACATATGCTGGTGCTCCTGTATTGGGTGCATATATATTTAGAATGGTTATATCCTCTTGTTGGACTGAGCCCTTTATCATTATGTAGTGTCCTTCTTTATCTCTTGTTACTTTCTTTGTTTTAAAGTCTATTTTGTCTGATATTAGTACTGCAACCCCTGCTTTCTTCTCACTGTTGTTTGCCTGAAGTATGTTTTTCCATCCCTTGACTTTTAGTCTATGCTTATCTTTGGGTTTGAGGTGAGTTTCTTGTAAGCAGCATATCGATGGGTCTTGCTTTTTTATCCATTCTATTACTCTGTGTCTTTTGATTGGTGCATTAAGTCCATTTACATTTAGGGTGACTATTGAGAGATATGTACTTATTGCCATTGCAGGCTTTAGATTCGTGGTTACCAAAGGTTCAAGGTTAGCTTCTTTAGTATCTTACTGCCTAACTTAGCTCGCTTATTGAGCTGTTATATACACTGTCTGGAGAGTCTTTTCTTCTCTCCCTTCTTATTCCTCCTCCTCCATTCTTCATATGTTGTGTGTTTTGTTCTGTGCTCTTTTTAGGGGTGCTCCCATCTAGAGCAGTCCCTGTAGGATGCCCTGTAGAGGTGGTTTGTGGGAAGCAAATTCCCTCAGCTTTTGCTTGTCTGGGAATTGTTTAATCCTGCCATCATATTTAAATTATAGTCGTGCTGGATACAGTATCCTTGGTTCAAGGCCCTTCTGTTTCATTGCATTAAATATATCATGCCATTCTCTTCTGGCCTGTAGGGTTTCTGTCGAGAAGTCTGATGTTAGCCTGATGGGTTTTCCTTTATAGGTGACCTTTTTCTCTCTAGCTGCCTTTAAAACTCTTTCCTTGTTCTTGATCCTTGCCATTTTAATTACTATGTGTCTTGGTGTTGTTCTCCTTGGATCCTTTCTGTTGGGGGTTCTGTGTAATTCCATGGTCTGTTCGATTATTTCCTCCCCCAGTTTGGGGAAGTTTTCAGCAATTATTTCTTCAAAGAGACTTTCTATCCCTTTTCCTCTTTCTTCTTCTTCTGGTATCCCTATAATACGAATATTATTCCTTTTGGCTTGGTCACATAGTTCTCTTAGTGTTGTTTCATTCCTGGAGATCCTTTTATCTCTCTCTATGTCAGCTTCTATACCTTCCTGTTCTCTGGCTTCTATTCCTTCAATGGCCTCTTGCATCTTATCCATTCTGCTTATAAATCCTTCCAGGGATTGTTTCACTTCTGTGATCTCCTTCCTGACATCTGTGATCTCCCTCTGGACTTCATCCCACTGCTCTTGCATTTTTCTCTGCATCTCATCCCATTGCTCTTGCATTTTTCTCTGCATCTCTGTCAGCATGTTCATGATTTTTATTTTGAATTCTTTTTCAGGAGGACTGGTTAGGTCTGTCTCCTTCTCAGGTGTTGTCTCTGTGATCTTTGTCTGTCTGTAGTTTCGTCTTTTTATTGTGATAGAGATAGTGTGCAGAGCTGGTACAAGTGACCGCTGGAAGAGCTTCCCTTCTTGTTGGTTTGTGGCCTTCCTCTCCTGGGAGAATACCGACCTCTAGTGGCTTGTGCTGGGCAGCTGTATGCAGACAGGGCTTCTGCTTCCTGCCCAGTTGCTATGGGGTTTATCTCCACTGTTGCTGTGGGCGTGGCCTGGCTGTGGCTGCTCCTCAAAAATGGTGGAGCCCCGTTGGAGGGGGAGCAGCTGGGAGGCTATTTATCTCTGTAAGTGGCCTCTGTGCTCCCTGCTGCCCAGGGGGTTAGAGTGCCCAGAGATCCCCAGATTCCTTGCCTCTGGTCTAAGTGACCTGTCCTGCCCCTTTAAGCCTTCCAAAAAGCACTCTCCAAACCAAAACAACAACAGCAACAATGAGAGAGGGAACTGAAAAAAGATAAATATAAAAAATAAGGAAAAAACACTTGATTTTTTTTTTTGTCCTCAGGCCCTGGTCCCAGGCACCCGCTCACTGGTCCTGCTGCCCTGCCTCCCTAGCACCAGGGTCCCTGTCCCTTCAAGGCTTCCAAAAAGCACCCACGCACTGGTCCCGCAGGGAAAAATGCTCAATATTCTTTGTCCTCAGGCGCCGGTCCCAGGCACCCTCACCAGTCCCGCCGCCCTGCCTCCCTAGCACCAGGGTCCCTGTCCCTTTAAGGCTTTCAAAAAGCACTCGCCAAAAAGAGAAAAAAAAAGGGGAAAAACATGTGATTTCCTCCATCCTCAAGTGCCGGTCTCAGGCACCCACCCACCGGTCCCGCAGGGAAAAACGCAGGATATTCTTTGTCCTCAGGCACCGGTCCCAGGCACCTGCTCACCAGTCCCGCCACCCTGCCTCCCTAGGAATGGGGTCCCTGTCCCTTTAAGGCTTCCAAAAAGCACTCGCCAAAAAAAAAAAAAATCCGCTCCGGTTTCTTGCCACCCACTGGGAGCTGGGGGGAGGGGCGCTCGGGTCCCGCCGGGCCGGGGCTTGTATCTTACCCCCTTTGCAAGGCATTGGGTTCTTGCAGGTGTGGATGTGGTCTGGATGTTGTCCTGTGTCCTGTGGTCTCTATTTTAGGAAGATTTTTCTTTGTTATATTTTCATAGCTCTATGTGTTTTTGGGAGGAGATTTCCTCTGCTCTACTCACGCCACCATCTTGGCTCTGCCTTCAACCCCCATTTTTGGCTTAATATAGTTTGAGCCAGGTTTCTGTCACAACTCAAGTCACTGTACCCCAGTTTCCCCTCATTTGTCCCAAATATGGGGCAGAAGGCTCCCATAAGCAGGCTGCAGCTCAGTGAGGATGTGCTCTTTACTCATGGGGGCCGTCTGGGGATGCAGAGAGCTGCCTTGCCCTTGACCCTGAGAGGAGCTGGGTGAATGCAGCCTTCAGGACACATTAATAGAGAATCATAAATGTGGGAGAGAATGATAATTTCACATCCTAAAAATGCATGACTATTTTATTTGAGAGTTTGATTTTTAGATTTGAAGGAAGTTAGCCAACACTACACCAATGAATTGCAATTTTTGAAAGTAGAAGCAGTTGCATATATCGGATGCCTTTTGCTCTAAGGGAGGCATGGGAGGAAAAAGACCAACAGCTACCTCCCAGGGCAGATTGTCCCCAGCTAGTCCCATCTTCAGGACTGTGTCCATGCATGTAGTTAGCAATGAGCCTACTTTCACTATTCCTGATACTCGAAACCACAGTATCTGTAGGACCCAGAAGAAACAATGGTCCTGTCATCTGTGATGTTAAGATGAAACCCTGTGAATCCATCTGATTGCAGTCTTTCATTTTGGTTGCTTTCCTCAGTCCTGGAGGCGTAGAAGACAGAGTGGATAGTGCAAATCCTGTGTGCAAGTGTATTTCTTTGTAAAGAGGTGCCAGAATAGTTGCTCACAGAGCAACCACTGGCTAGTGGGTCCCATGCTAAATAAATGCCAAGGAATTAAAATGACTCAGACGAGCAGAATTACTCTGTTTTTTTTCACAGTGAAAGTGGTTGTGGGGAAGCTGGGCTTCCTATGGCCAGGATCCTCACTGAACTTAAACCACCTGATGATGTAACTGGCCTGTTGCTAGGCTACCACTTCCACACCTTTAAGCAATAAGCTATTATTGCACTCCATCGAGAGCTTGTCCCAGTGCTCTGGGCTGAGGCAGAGATGCTAGTGCTCGACTTACTGCCAGGAGAACAAGCTGGGTAATAAACCATTTCACCCCAAAGAATGTTTGTTGTCATTTTCTTTTGGTCACATTGAATCCATAGCGAACTTGCCCAGGGCTGAAACCCACTGGCAAGACAGTAAGTCTTTACCACATAATAGAGCCTCAGTGTCATAGTAACCACTTACTATGTGCAAAGACTAGTTACCTTGACTCATTAATCCTCAAAATAATTCTCCAATTATCATTATTGTTATTTTTCCCATTTTATAATTGGGGAAATTTATAAGTGATTCAAATCTCATTTTGGCAACAGAGCTAATGATTTTCCTACAACAACCTACTGCATAATAATCTAGCTATATTCTGCCTGAAGTTTTCTTTTTGACCTCTCTAAAATGGAGCAGGGAGATATTTGATATTAAGTTCTGAGGGTTATACTACAAAACAGAAATAATAGAATGCTGGCCCATGTCAGGGCCTTTATCTCTATGAAGCTGGGTTTTATTACTCATGAAGTAATAGTGTTAGTTCTAGTAATGCATTCCTATTTTCAACACATGTTTTTTGTTATTACCCATTGAAATCTTTGCAAAAATTACAAAGTAAACCCATCCCTATACTTTTACCACTCCATTCTTCTCCACTGGGTAAATATTCAGCTGCTCAAGGGAATTCAAGTCTTTCCTGCAGAGTGGGCCTCCCCTATTACCACCCCCTTCAAAAACAGAAAGTGTCTACACTCAGCCTCTGTGCCTCCTGCCCCTACCGCCCAAGACAACCAGTTTTAGAATGCCAAAGGCACAGCTGGCATCTGTCAGAGATGCATGCATGTAGCATATTCCACTTAACCCAACTACCTTAGCAAAGGCATGACCTCCGGAGAAATCAGTTAATTAGTCGCATGTGACTCATGGAGGGGGCTTAGAGCACTGTCTTCTGCTTTGCCAAAAAAGGCAAGAGGTTATTCTGACCAAAATGTCAGTGTTTTGGTGGCTTGATAAATTGCACAGTTCTTACACTAAGGAAAAAAAAGTATGAAAAGGACACATTTTAATTGCAAGCCATAATTATTCTAAGGTAGGGGACATTCCTTTAATATCTCCACATGGTGGGCTTACAGCGTGTCTAACAGTTTACACTCTCCATGTAGATCCTGTGACTTTTTCCCAACTCCACATGACTCACAAATCCCCATCAACCTCTGTTCATACTGAATTAATTTTTCTTTTTAAAAAACGGAGCAAGGGATGGATACATTAGACCAAGGCTTCTCAACCTCAGCACTAAAGGTCCAGGTAACTCTTGTTGGGGAGGGACAGCTGTCCTGGGCATTGCAGGAAGCTCAGCAGCATTTCTGACTTCTGTCTACTGAACAGAAGCAACCTGCCAGTTGTGGCAACCAAAAGGTCTCCAGATGTTGCAGAATATCCTACAGGGGGCAAAACCACCCCTGGTTAACAACTATGGCTTTAGGCTCAGTTATCGAAATATTTCAGGTGAAGCTATCTCTCCTGGGGCAATCTCCTTAATGACACCCACCCACTTTATTATAAAGTTGTATTTTTGTGGATTTTGCATTTCATTTTGGTATGTTGTCATGTTGGCTTGTGGCTTCTATACTGCATGGATATTTTTCTAAGATGTCTTATATTCTTTTCTAACCTTATAAGCCGTGTAGTTTGAGCATCAATGAACTGTTTCCTTATGGCCCAGAGTCGTCACTAGAACCATCAGAAGTTATACTGCACCATAATGCAGTGAACGTCCTCCTGGCCTAGGAATGGTGCAAAATGGTCATTCTTTGCCAAGGCGCCCTGGATTCTTATGCTGCTGAAATTCTTGTGTCTGCTTTTTATTGTTTTTCCATATCCCTTCTTTCCTCTCACAGTTGAATACCCTTTCTCTTTGTAAGAATAGAAATAGGTTAGCATAAGCATAGCCATCTTAAAGGCCTAGAAGCCATTTTCTGAGTATGTGACTTAGAAAGAAAAACTGGAACTGAGTAAGGCCTTGAAAAACAAGTTAATCATGAGCACTGGGTGGTGGGCAGCTGTGACCCTTGGTCAGCTAACCTTGGTCAGTAAATCTTACATACCAAGCTTATCGTGCAGAACCTCCCTAACCATTGAGGAGTAGTCTTACCCTGCCCTTGCTTAACCCCAGGATATATGTCTTGCAAGAATAATGTATAGTTATAGAAAATTGCTATGAGTTAAGTGCTTTGAAATTGCTATATAAACCCTTGGCTCTGAGTGCTCGGGGTCCTTGTTGAGACCCGCTGCATCGGGCTGACTTGGACCCCAACTAGTTGGCTGAGTAAAGACTTTGCTTGAATTTACATCTCTATGCCTGTGTAGTTTGTTCTCTGGGGAAGCCTCGGAAGCCTGCACCCTAACATTTGGGGGCTCATCCGGGATCTCGAGCGGCTTCCCTGAGAACAAAGGACAGCTGGAGGCAAGGTCTAATTGTCCGGAAGGGGCAGTGTAATTCGAGGGTCGCCCCCTCGTGTCTGCATAAATCCATTATAAAGCGGGAGTCGCCATCCCGTGTATGGTCTCTGGTTAGTAGTCCCGAGTGAGGAAGTCCGGGCTGGTAGTCCCGGCCCCCAGGTTAGTGACCCTGGGTAAAAGTCCAGGTAACCAATCCTGGCCCTAGGGTCCGAGTGACTCGGCCTTAGGAAGGCAAATCCGATCGGTAGAAAACTGGCGCCCGAGGAGGAAAAGATTGAGCTCGTCACCCTGCGGCAGTCCGAGTGGACGCCCTTCAGGAGAATTACGAGAGTTTTTGAAGACCCTGAAAGTGGTGAGTGTGGTGCGCACCAGAGTGAGAGAAGGACCGGTCCGAACGAGTGCGATCAGATGTGGTGTGTGTGTGCTTAGTGTTATCATTGACTGTTTTACTGTGTTTTGGTTTCAGTTTATATTTTTTTGTGCTTCTCATTTTAAGTTTCCTTGTTCTAAGGTTCTCCTGCTCTCTCCGTTCCTCCTTTCTGCCACTACATCATTCCCCGCGGGCACGGGTCGGGCAATTAAGAGCCATTAGGGCGCCCGCCGCTAGAAGACTCCCGTGACAGGATAAGGGGGTCACAGCCGCGAATCCCAGATAAATTCGCGTCCCCCGTGGAAGAAAAACTGTGCAACGACAGGCACTCGTTCACAAGCACATACAACAGTCATTTTGTTTGAAGTGGCATCTTCATCCTTCGCCTTTGTCTCCCTCATATTCTTTTTCCTTCTTTCTCACCATGAGACAGACTCAGACGACCCCCTAAGTGTGTAAATGAATATATCTTTCTACCTCCGGATGGTATTAATGAAATTGATTTAAAGACAAGCGCTTGTGAAAATTGGGTATTCTAAAACTTCCAGAAAACCTGATAAAAAGTGTTAAGCATTAATGCTAATTTGAGTTTGCCTGAGGCGGGCATGTCCTTGTAGTTATCAGCTGCCTAAATTTACCTGAGGTCATTTAAGTCATGTTATCTGCTAAATCTTTTAAAAATAAAATGCTTAAAGGCTTGGCTTTGTCTAATATTCAGTAAAGGTCTTGTAAGTAATCTAGAATAGTTATTACGAATGAGTGAACTAAATGACTGAAGCAAGTGAACCTTTTTAATTGTGTGTTACAGTGTGTATACCTACCTACTGCCTGAGAATCTTTGTAGAAACCTAAAACCTTAAAGTTTTGCTAAGTTAAGAAGATATACTCTATGAGAGATTGTGCTGTAAAGCTCATGGTTACAGAAATTATAAAATGTGTTCATAAATTTGTCAATCTAAAGAATGTTAGTTTAACAGTTTACAATGGCCTGCTTCTCGGTGTTCACTGGAAATTAAAGTTTCTAATGGTTTTAAGTTTTAATTAAAACTACTTAAAGTAATAAAACATTTCTCTATGCTAAAAAATGTATGTTTTAATAAGAAAAAGTATAAAGAATGAAAACTCTTCTGCATGCTAAAAAATGTGTTTTGTGATAAAAGAAAGTAACTTTGTTCTAAAGTACAGCTATTTATTTAAAGAAAGAAAACAGCGTGGTGCCTTTTGTTGTGGAAGATCCGCTCAGCCTGTTGCTTTGGGGGGAGGGTCAAGATGTTTAGAGATAAGGTGAGATAAACCCAGTCAAGCTGCAGGCAAGCCCAGGCATAATTCTCACCGGTTTATGTGCTTGGGACCATGGGGCAAATGAAGAATAAATTACTATATTCTTACAGATATAGTCGTGCCTAGTGAAATTAAAGCAAGTGAGTCTTGATATCAAGTGCACAGCAAAATTAGAATCTCGTTTCCAGTTAAACAGTTTTCTTTAACTGTTAGTCTGCTCTTAATGTTGAAAGATCAAAGCAGTTTCTCATGCTTAAAGTCTCAGTGAGTTGCCAGAATATTAAAAAAAAAAAAAAATGAAATCGTAATATTAAAAAGACGAAAAGCTAAAGTTTGTTAACAACTGTATAAGCTTTATTTGCCTTTGAAATATTTTGTTATTGAAAACGATTGCATGGCCTGAGAAATTGAATTATTTATTCCATATATTTTTATAAGTGGAAAAATCTCTAACCAACAAATGATTAAAGTTGTTACTGATTATTTGTTTTCTTAATTTATCCACCTAAGCAGAATGGTAACAAAGCTTTTTTCAGCTGATTAAATGCACTTAGTTAACAAACCAAAATTTATTCTTAAAAATTAAACTAGAATCTAGACAAGATTATGTTTCTCCCAGAAAAACAAGTTTCACTGTAAAAGTTTAAATGGACAAACGTGTGACCACTTTTGAGAAAGGTTGTAATAGATTTTTTTGACAACCACCAGGTCTTCTTGTTTAATTTATATGCTGTATGTTTTAAAAAAAAAAAAAAAAACATGGGGGATGAAAGGAAAGGAGCGACACATAGCAGCAATTAACCGGAGAGTTCCGCTTTATTAGGGAAAGGTGCTAGGTTATATAGGAAGGGGCATGAATTGATTGAGGTGTCACTTCTACGGAGCTGGTGGCTGTTGGCTAGGTGCTGGGATTGGGAGGGGAGCGAGAGGTGATTGGGCTTCAAGTGGCGCCGGCGGAAACCAAGGACCCCGAAGAGAAGCCGGAAGTTTGCCATCTTACTAGTAGTAGTCCTTCAGAGGACTCTTCATATTTTTTAATGCAAATGATCTTAGAGCTTTTAATAGAATTTGCATAGCAGCTTATATCTACTATTAAAGAGTAAAACATTCTTGAAGCTTTCAGAGAAGACCTGTAGACTTAAGCACTTTCTCTGCTTTTTTTGTATCTGGTCTTGGACACTTATGCTAAGTTCAAAAAAAAGTGCTTTTACCTCTAGTTAACTCTGATATTTTCCAGAGGGCCCCTGGAACATGTCAGAAGAATTTTTTCTCATTAGAGAAAGTATTTGACTAATTTGGCTTATTTATCTGATATATATATATTTATTTACCAGGAAAGCACTGTCAAAGAGAATGATGCTAAACTTTGTTACTAAATGTTTTGTATTACAGAAATATCAGAATTTCCTTATGTCAACTGTCTTACAGTAAGCTCTCATCAGATCTTTAACCATTGTCATTTGTAAGTCTTTTGTCATTTATAGTATTATCCCTAAACTGGTAAAGAACTAGATTTCAGCAGAACAGGTATTAGTTACATAAAATTACATAAAGAAAATGATTTTGTGTCTTTTTGTTTCAAATGTTGTTGATAAAGTGTTTTAACCTTGTTCTCTTAAACTGACAACAGTTTAGTAAATGACTATCTTTATGAGCAGAATTGAAACTTCCTTCTCTCTACCTGATCCCTCCAGAGTTTAAAAACTTTCAGTGACTGTTTTTGTATTCCATGGCAGTATGTTTATTTGCATGAGTTCAATAAGAATCTGCTTTCCTTGTGAGAAGACTACTTAAGAACACTGGTTATACTGCCAGGGCTTTGACTGGAATGTCATACCTGAGAGACATGTGCATGGACTCAGATGTGAACAACTTTAAGGAACTAAGATTGACTTTATAAAGCCAACAAAGCCCCTTGGAAGAACTGGCCTGGTACCTTGCTTACAGAGTTCCCAGCAGCCTTACCAGGTGAGTAAAGAAGGTCACTTCCTGGCAGGTTCAAAGACCTCGAGAAGAGAAGAATTCATCCAAATCTACAGGTACTGCAGGCAAAGCCTGATGGCAAGTCTAGCTTGGCTGTCTGGCCTCAAGAGGCCTTTAAAAGTTCAATCTGAAATTCCTTACAAAAAGTTCCAGCAAAGCATATTTAAAAGAGCCTGTGTAATCAATTGCTCTTCTTGCTGCACTTGTGCAAATGATCAAGCCAGCTGTTAATTATTTTCTTAACCTGGTTACTTCTAATAAAAATGAGGGTGATTTTAGAGAAAAGTATTGTTTCAATAACTGCAGCCTCCAGAATAGAAAATCCAACTCCAGATGTTGCTACATAACCTAATAACACAATTTGTTTTATCTTGCCTAGAAGCCACAAAACTGCAAATAGTAATAGAAGCGCCAGCCTTCTGAAGCCCTCTCAACTGACCAGTAATAGAGACCTAGCTGCACCCTTTACTGCACCCCCTTCTCAGCACGAAGCAGCCAGAGCAGTCATCGCCCCTTTTCCCTAGCAGCCACTAGAGTCCCTATCTGTAGAAGACAAAGACCGAGACTCACTTTATCCTCTGCAAGTAGGCAAAGAACCTGCATTGAGAGAGTTCCTAAAACTTACACCTCCCTCTACAACAAGACAGAAGTAATCAGCACCACCCCAGCTTATTCTAACAAGTAGTAGGCCCGCCAAACCGGAGTCACTCCATGTGTTACCTTTATCAAAGAACGCATTAGCACCGTGCAAATCATAGTGTTGAGACAGAACTATCAGAGTGTTAACCAAACAGATGACCCCTAATTTCATGATTGAAATAGATACATGAAGAAGAGGGGAATGTAAGAATAGAAATAGGTTAGCATAAGCATAGCCATCTTAAAGGCCTAGAAGCCATTTTCTGAGTATGTGACTTAGAAAGAAAAACTGGAACTGGGTAAGGCCTTGAAAAACAAGTTAATCATGAGCACCGGGTGGTGGGCAGCTGTGACCCTTGGTCAGCTAACCTTGGTCAGTAAATCTTACATACCAAGCTTATCGTGCAGAACCTCCCTAACCATTGAGGAGTAGTCTTACCCTGCCCTTGCTTAACCCCAGGATATATGTCTTGCAAGAATAATGTATAGTTATAGAAAATTGCTATGAGTTAAGTGCTTTGAAATTGCCATATAAACCCTTGGCTCTGAGTGCTCGGGGTCCTTGTTGAGACCCGCTGCATCGGGCTGACTTGGACCCCAACTAGTTGGCTGAATAAAGACTTTGCTTGAATTTACATCTCTATGCCTGTGTAGTTTGTTCTCTGGGGAAGCCTCGGAAGCCTGCACCTTAACATCTTTCCCTCCTTCCCCTCCTGTTTCTTTCTTTCTTTTCCTTTTTTTAAAATGTATACAGTGTCTTCCTCCTACTTAGAGTGTACCTGCTGTATCAGGCATATTCTTCCCTTCCAATCACTTTTCTGAACCAGGTATTGACTTATTAACCAAACTTCTGATCAAAGTATATGCTGTTCTGGTAGGAATGTAAATTGATATAGCCACTATGGAAAACAGTTCCTCAAAAAATTGAGAATAGAACTATGATATGATCCAGCAATTCACCTTCTGGGGACTTGTCCAAAGGAAATGAACACAGGCTATTGAAGAGCTATCCATGCTCCCATGTTTACTGCATCCTTAGTCACAATAGCCAATACGTGGAAGTAACCTAAGGGCCTATCTACAACTGATGAATGGGTAGAGAAGGCATTTATATATTTATATCTATATCCCTGTGTATATAGAAAGACTCAGCTATGAGATACACCTTGAAAGCATGAAACAAGCTGGACAGGGAAAGACAAACACTACGTGGTGTTACCAATGTGCAGAATCTAAAAAAGGAAAAAGTCAAACTCAGAGAAACAGAGTAGAAAGATGGCTGCCAGGGGCTGAGGGGTGGGAGAAATAGAAGTTGGTTAAAGGGTAAAAACAAAACAAAAACAAGCAAACAAAGTTTATTTTGTTATTTATTTGGATACCTGCCCCTTCCTCATTCCTTGTCACATTATGAATAGTTGAGTTTTCTATTTACCCAAGTTCAACAAAGGTAACTCTATATTACTGTATAAAAATGATCATTATAATGATGAACCTGAATCATTACAAAAAACTGAGTGGACTTTATTTTGTAACTGAACTAATAAAGAATTTAAGCAAGAAAGTGACCTGATCAGATATCACTCTGGCAATAAATAGCATGTTAGAAGGTCCAAGGCCAATCTGAAGCCTGATAAAGCATAGCCACTGTCATCTCA
This sequence comes from Manis javanica, assembly GCF_040802235.1. NCBI lineage: Eukaryota > Metazoa > Chordata > Mammalia > Pholidota > Manidae > Manis > Manis javanica. The sequence goes on along the minus strand of NC_133167.1, from coordinate 59,013,779 downwards.
CATTTATATCCACCCAGGATTGTGTGCTGTGTAGTTGATAGCATAATTTTAGAACTTAAGAAGATGTGTTTTATTCAAGGTTTAATTTTCACTTCGGGGAGAAAAAGCAATAATGGTTGATTTACTAAGGACAGTAAAGCTTCACTATAAAAGCAGCACATATCTGGGGATGTGTGTACATCTCTGTACCACAAAGGGCTCCTGGGAGGGAAGCCTCCCTATGAGCTAGATGGGTAGAGAGAAGATGGCAAGGGAAGTAAAAAACTTTGAGGAGGAAACCATGATACTTGATCCATAGATTCTACTGGGAAGTTGTTAGCAGAGGTTGACTATGAAAAATCACTCAGACTCTGATTTACAAAGAGAGCTAGCTCTTCAGGAATGGTGTGTTCTGAATAAAAAGGGGAGCCATCAAGTACTTCTACCTGCACTGGAAGCCAGTGTTTTGACTCCTAAAGATGGACTTTTATAATCACTTATATAGAACTAAATAGAATCAATCATATACTGTAAGACATCTGGGGTTTTTTTCAACAGTGTGTTCAAATCTTGGTAAGATTCATTTATTCCACCTAACAAATACTCATGGAACACATACTGAGCCATTATGCTGGGGGTGCCACTGACTGCGACAGGGGAAACAAGAAAAGATCTATGAGGGAGGATGATGTGTTCAGTTGATAAGCACAGTAAGTCTAAGGTGCCTGGGTAATGCTCAAGTGGAGGTGCTCACTAGCAAGCAGTTAGCACTCAGGAAAGATCTGGGACAGGGATACAGATGCAGGAATCATCAGTATATAGATAACTGGAGCATTAGGGGAGGAAAAAAGCAACCAGGGAGAGTGTCTAGAAAAAAAAGAAGGGTCTCAGAATAGGGACTTTGGGAATATAAGAATAGAAGCCTATCAAGGAGACTTGAGAGAAGTAGAAGAACAGTAAGGAGAGTATAGTGATCTAGATGTCAAAAGAAGAGATTGCCTTAAGAAAGGAAGGCCATGGTATGAAATGTTTCCAACATGCCAAGAGGAATAAAGAATGGAAAAGGTTCAATAGATTTAGTAACATGAAGGCAATTGGAAATCGTGGCAATGACAGGTTCAGTGGAAGGGTGTTGATAAAGGCCTTATTGGAGTGGGCTCATGAATATAAAGGGTGGATAATGGAAGATAGTAGAAGCAGATCCCTTTTAAGTTGTTTAAGAAGGGAAGAAGTAATAGTGTGGCAGTGGGTGTGGACACTACCTTGGGGGAAGGCTTTTGTTCAGAAGAGAGAACAGAAATGATTTACATAATCAAGGGGAAGGACTGAGGATGTCATCTAGTGGTCAGCCAACACGGGTGTTCACGTCACAGGAGCCAGCCTTCTTTGGGTGTGGAGCTGCTGTTCGTGCTCCCAGGGAGCACTGGGAGGTAGGCACGTGAGTGGAACACAGTGTTGGGGTTCTGCCAGGCAGGGCAGTAGAAGTTTAAAGCACACGAGTTTAGAATCTCGGAAAGAGTATGATAGAAGTGAAAGATGTGGTGTCTTAGATAGAGAAGACAGGGAAGACAGAGGAAGAGGGGGTGATGGGGAATGCATTAGGGGACTGTGTGTGGTCGGAATGATTGAAGTGAAGTGTGGACAGAAAATCTGAGTTTAGGGCCAGAGAGAAGGATTTTGAACATAAGAGTTTCAAAGTGGAGCAGTTTCAGGTAAGGATGGCCTACAGTGCGGCCAAGGAAGGGTAAACTGAGATCTCAGGTTGAAGGTAATTCCCCAGTTATCAATCTACACTTTAGGGTTAGAGAGAGAGAATCTTCAGGTCCCAACAAGGGACATAATAAAAAGACAGCCAACCTGGTACGTATGAACTCAATATTGTCCAAAGGCTGAAAGAGATACTGTTGTGTTGAACTGTGTCCCTCCAAAGTTCATATATTGAAGTCCTGTCTGGCCCCCAATACCTCAGAATGTACCTTATTTAGAGGTGCAGTCTTTACAGACGTAATCAAGTTACAATAAGGTCATTAGGATGGAACCTAATTCAATACGATGGTGTCCTTAAAACGGGGAATTTGGACATGGAGAAACACACAGAAGGAAGAAAATGGGAAGACACAGAAAGAAAGCCACGTGAGCATGAAGCTCATGGTTGTCTGTGTGCTGAGGACAGAAACCTGAAACACATTCTTCTCACGACCCGTGGAAGGAACCAACCCTGCCAGCATCCTGATTTTGGACTAATACCTCCAGGACAATGAGACAATAAATTTTTTTATTTGAGCCACCCAGCTTACGATAGCAACCCTAGCAAATGAATACAGATGCCAACCCTAAACTGCCCCAGGACCTCCCAGCAGCCCTTGCATTAGAGGTTAATGGTCAGAATTTAGCCCATGGCTAAACTAATCACTTGCAAAGGGCCTGGGATTACAGTGATTGATTTAGGCAGGGGGCCAGAGTTCCTGGGAGCACATGTATGCCTCCTACTAGCAAAGTCAGGAGTGAATGGACAAAAAAAGAAGGGTGGGAACGCTAGTGGGCGGGCAGCACCGTGTCTGCTGCGCCTCCGGAAGAGTCTGCTTCTTATGACTTGTTCTGCTTGCAGGTTCCGTATTGTCCTGATCACCCAGGTTCCTCTGAGGACCTGCAAGGAATACACATGCACAGATTACTTACACTGATGAAAAGTTCAGCAAGGATACTCTAGAACCTAAACTAGAAGGGGAGCCTAGTATTTTAGGAAAGGATTCAATGGACACTGAATGGAGTCAGTCCCTTCTACTTTATTTTGAATTGTTAGATTGTATCCAAAATGCTTCATATTAATTAGCTTTTAAACTTTCTTTCTCTCTCACTACCCCAAAAGTACTTTTGACCCCCAATCTCCCAAACAAAGAATAAAATGAGGAAAAAGCAAACACAACATGAACAGCAGTGGTGAGCACCCATTCCAGCTATTTTCTGGACAGTTGTCCACAGGGGTTGCTGTGACTGGAGACTCCAAAGCAGGAAAACAGGTCCAGAGGACATCTGGCCTGGGGGACTTGCCCATGGCCTGACAGTCCCATGCCTGGACTCTTACTCCCTCCTGACTTCCTCTCTCCCAAGCACCAGCCTGCTGTTTATTAGGCTTCTTTGCGTTGAGTGTTCCATCTTTCAGGGGATTTGCCCACCTCCATTCTGTTCTTCCCAAGGGACATTTTGACTCAGAGGGAACCTCAAATTACGTCATGGCAACAATGAAGGATGGCTAAGTTTTGGAGCTGCCATCTTGTCTTTGCTGGCACCCCCTGGGCTCTTGCCCCTGTTGCAGGCTAGAACCACCTGGCCTTTGATTATTGTCACAGGCTGCTAGTCAAGGGACACAATCACTTCAGTAAGGAAGGAATGACCACATGAGGCAGGTTTGCAGAGAGGCGGGTCCGGAGTCCATCTGGTTGTGGAATGAATAGCAGATAAAGACTTGAGGACAGCAAGTGCAGACACCTGCAAGGGGGGAAATAGGACTGAAGAGAGAGGAGGCCACTGAGTACGTTTGAGGTTTGTCTGCTTTTAGGGTGAGAGAGATACCTGATTTTAAGGAAGCAGGGAGTGAGTCAGCAGGGAAGGAATGGAGACGCGCGTAGAGAGCATCCTGGCGGGCCTGCGGGAGACGCACAGGTGCAGGTGGGAGCATCGGGCTTCCGCTCAGACGGGAAGAGGAGATCTACCCGGAGGGGAGGGCCGAGCTGGGCCCGGCTGTCAGGGTGTGGACTTGGTGGCAGAAGCCGGATGAGGTCCCAAACAATGGCTTCTGTTTTTTCTGTGAAGTAATAGGCTCACCTTCTTCAGAGATGGGCACGTGGAGAGAGGTCTGAGAAGAGCGGAGGTGACTACCAGGGCCATTCAGAGAAGGTGCGTTGCAGGCGTCTCCAGATAGCTACTAAAGCAAGCTCTCACCCCATGGTTTGAAAATGAAAAATCTGAAATGCGGTAAGGATATTTTTCTGGGCTTCAACGTGGAGACTACATTTCTCACCTTGGCTATACACACGGTATGGGAACACATGCAGTACGAAAGGAATATTCTGTGACATTTGGGGCATGAGGATTTTTATCTGCCCGGCTTTTTACAAGACTCCAACCATGTAAGGCCTTTAATATTTTAATACAAAGTTACCAAAGAAAATAAACGGATAGTGAATCAATTCCAAATTTTCTACAAGAAACTTAGGTTCTCTTCAGTTTTAAAATATTTTCAACTACCACTAGGTGGTGTTTTGTTCAATTAATTCAAAAGGGAAAATTTCTTCTGACTCCCATTTCAGAAGGAAATGTACTGAAAAGTAAACATGCTACCGCTGCTTTTCAGTCCTAATATTTACTTTCCAACTAATTCCAATTTTCTAGACTAGTTATGGTATAAATGAAAACTGCTTTTCTCGAGAGTTACACACTGTTCCATTTGTCTTTAAATGGAATGGAAATGAGAAGGTCTTTCTTTTTCTCCCCTTAAAAGGAGCCTGGGCCTGGAATGATGCAGGTGGCAAGTCCTATATGGGAGAGAAGTACAGATGTTTGCCTTATTGAGAAATCACTTTGTATTTACATTTCTCATAAAATTTCTTTAAAAATGTCATTTTTAAAAATCAAATTCCCTTTTAAAGATACTAGCTTTTTTAGTCTCCTTATTTCATAGTGCCAACCACACCTATGCTAAACATACTAAGTCTTCTGCAAATGCATTACTAGAAACACTTGGTTAAAAACTAAAATCATGGATCTCTTATGAAAATACACCCAACAATGATTTAAGTAAATAAATACATTTTTTTCTCTCATTAGAAATGGTAAATTAGCATTTTATGTGTCAACCTAAAGCCTTTCTTTCCCTCTATGTCCAACCTGGGTTTAAACCCTAATTCTGCTGCCTACCAGCTCTGTGACCATGGACGAGCCCCTTTACCTCTCAGCTGAGGCTTTCTCACCTCTAACACTGACACCTGCCTCCCAGGGTTGTTAAGGTGAGCAGTGGAAATCTTGTCATTTACAGATTGCTTGATAAACAGCAGATATTAAGTCCAAGGGCATCCTCTCTCTCAGATGCCAAAGCTAGAGAATGTCTGGGGGTTGTGCAAGTATCTTGCCCGCTGTCCCTCCCTTGCCCCAGGTCTAGTGGCTACCTATTTCCACCCTGTTTTCTGCTCAGGACGGTTGACTTGTATAGAGCCTACATGAAGAGGTTCCTTTGTCCTCTGGCTTCTGGTTGAGTTTGGCCAGTGGACAGGAGATGGGAGGGAGGGTGGAGAAGGGGTCGGGTGTTTGTTGGTCCAGGCCCCTTCCTGTGGGGTCACTGGGGGCTGGCCACAGCTGTCAGCTGAATTCACAGGCTCTGCTGGGTGGTCCTCTCCACACAGCTCACTCTATGCCTCTGGGTTTCGGTAACTACTCCTTCTCCTCACTCTGGGTACAACCAGCCCCAGTAACTGAGCTTACAAGGTCTCTGTGCTTACCCCTTTTTATATAGTCCCTTTAATAAATTCTCCTCACATTTCCTAGTTTAAGTGTGTGCCATCGTTTTCCTGCTTGGTCCCTGGAAGCTAATTTGGGGGCCCTTACAAGAAATATCCTTAGACTATTCATCACTTAGAATTCTGTGTGTCCCCAGAAATCTTGATGAAACTGGGCCTGAACCCAGTTCAGGGATCTGTGAAATTCAAAGGCCTCCTCACTACTTTCACCTACTGCTTTCTCCTGCTGTTATCAATGCTCTTGAGTCTAGATCTTCTTGGTTCACTGGGGATCAGGGCCAGAGATGAAGCTCATCCCTTCCCCATTGTCCTAAGAACTCAGAGCCCATTAACATTTGGTGATGCTCTGTGACTTTGCTGAAGAGTCGGGGTGCCAAGGGCAGGGACCCCAGAGCCCCACCCAGGCTTCAGACATCTTTACTGCTTTCCAAAAGTGTTCCCCTCCCAAGTGAGCCCTGCTTGTCTGTCATCTCGTGTCCTCCAACTCCCCTTCCCCCTGTTCCCCCTGTTTCTCTGCTCAGAGCACCCGTGATGGCTCAGCTGCTTTCCACTGGCCTCCCTTGTCTCATGACCCTCGGGGAAGCAGCCAGGCTCAGCAAAGCCCCAAAGTGGGCCAGGGTGCTGCACATTTCTGCTGACCCCTCACCTGACCCGCCAGTGATGATCCCCCTGAGGTCCCACGGTGCAGGCTAGAAGGGTGGAAGGCTGGGAAGCACTTGGCAAGAAACAAACCAGAGAACTTCAGGGGCCAGACGTTTGCCCAGGACCCTGCTTGGGGAGACCGCAGGCTTGGCGGGCTGGGGCTCTCCCTCCTGTGTACCCAAGCGCCACTCTTCCAGTTGAAAGAGCTCTGCTAAGTCAATGATAAAGTACCAACACCAACACCCGCGTGGTCCCCTCACCCCCCAAAATGAGCAAAGAACAAGATCTGCCTATAAAAGGAGTTGCAGCCGAGGGCTGTGGGCTCTTTGCCTGCTGCCCCTTCCTCTTGATGAAGAAGGTGGACTGCTGGTGAACTCCTAGGCCTGGAGCCTCTGGCCAGGGTGATGGCAGACCGCTGCCCACCCCGAGCTGCAGGGCCAGCCGGAGACAACCACATCTGATCACGGGGTCCAAAGAGGGCCCTGGATGGTGTGGGAGTCGAGCGCCTGCGGGGCTCTGCCGGGCACTGGCCCCCTCAGGCTGCTGCGCTGTCCCTGCTCCAGCACTGCCCCAGACCTCCACAGCAAAAGCTGAGGCCATTTGGGAACACTTAATAAGCCTTAATGAGTCTTTCCTGAAGGTCCAGGGGTAATGGGGAACTCCATATGGAGAAAACCCCAAAAGCACAAAGCAGTAACAGCAGAGATCTTTCCTGAGCGCCCCCCCAGGCCCGCCCGCCAGTCCCCCTCACTCTCAGCTTTAGTTGCCCACCCCGGCATTTCCAAGCCTCAGATCCCAGCCTCCCGTTTCCTGGGACAGTTGTCCTTCCAGTCCATGGCCTTGTCCCTGTCCCTGGCCAAGCTCCTCCCGTAACCACTCGCCAGGCATGTTCATCCCCCAGGGAGCACTCCGTCTCCGCACAAAGACTCAAATAGACTAATACCCAATAATTGCTAAAATATTTCTCAATTCTGGGTTAGTTTATCTAATTTATGAGTATGTTTATAACATCAGATTGAATTGAAATTGGGTTGGACAACAAATAAGCTAAGTCTAATGCCTTTTGAGATTCTCTTCAAGAATTAAAAATTCTTATGATGCATTTTATCTACGGTTTGCTTTCTTACCACGTTTTGGTGATGTGTCATTCAGAATGAGAAGGCCATTTATATTTTTGATAGACTTTTACCATTTTTGATATAAATGCTTTTGTCTTGTATAATACTTTAGACTTTGAATGCCATTTTGGCCAGTGTTAATATTGCTTGACCTCTAGTTTTACTAGCTGGCATTTCCCTAGCATCTTTTGTCATCTCTTTATTTTCAATCATTCTGTCTTATTTCATATGTATCTCTTATACAGAGAATAGAGTTAGAGGCTGGTTGCTTTTTCATTCAATTGTGTGTTTATTATGTTCTATTGTTATTTCCCCTTTCACTCAATTTCACGATTTCTGCTGTATTTTTTTCCCTTTTCTCCTTTTCTAAATTGCCTTTAAGTTTCAACGAACCTGTAAAAGTCTGTTTCTTCATCAATGTATGGTGACTCCTGGATTTTTACTCTGATTGTTTCACTATTTGTTGAAGTGTGAGCCTCCCCTGCATGGCCACTGGGACTCACCTCCACGTGGACACTGGTGAGCTCTGGGGGAGCCTTTTGTTCTAGAACTCGAGTTTCTTCTGTTCATTCCCCTAGCCTTAAGAGTTGTAGCTGCTTCCCGAGGTTATTACCTGTTTTAACACAAAACTCCCTCTTTGATTTTTAGTTTTCCAATAATTGTTAAACTAATTCCCCCTATTAAAATTCTCTCCACTTAAATACCTAGAATGGTTTTGGTTTTCCTGAATGACCACTGCCTGACTGATACATTAATCTGTAGCTGGATGGCCAATTGCCATGAAAATTTTTATTGCTATTTAAGAAGGGGAGAATGGATACTGGGAGCAACTATTAGTCCTCAGAACAAAATAAGAATTGAGTACAATTTAATTCTTCCCCTATATCCCATCATTCCTTTGAAGATTTGTTGAAACCATCTTGAGCTTTTGCTCTAGATCATTAATTTTTATGCTTAATGCCCATAGCATTTTAAGACTTCCTTAAATAGTTCTACTTAAACTCACAAATACAGTATCATGAATTATTTGGACTTCACTGTACATTTTATTGGTTTTATTTGTTACAACTCAATCTGGTATAACATCTTCCTGTTTTACAGGTTATTTATTCTGATTCTTTCTCCTTCCCTGTGTAATTTTTTAAAGACAGGTTCTATGGGGGGTGTGGGCATATATTCTGGGTTCCTGGGTGTTCCAGACACATTCTGAATAGGTACAGATATCACTAGTGCTGTGACATAGAATAAAATCATTTTGCTGAGAGAAAGCTACAGACAGAAGTAGCAAAGGGCACACATGCCGTGAGCTCTCACTGTTCCACAGAAGGGTGATCTTGGGGCAGTATAGTTGGACCTCATGCCAATGGACCAGTTTCTAGGAGGGGAGGTCCCAAAGTGCATTCATATTTATAGGGAAGAAGGGAGTGAGGAACACAGTGGATTGTAACAGTGGGGCTTCCCATTTGTAGAGGTTGATGAAGAGACAGCCTCTGCTCTTAACCTGTTCTACTGCACTGACTTAGACCTGCTGAGTAGGCCTCCTGCTAAGTTGTTGAAGGAAGTGAGGGAAGATTTCTGGTGTGTTTGGATTTTCATCTCCTCTGGGAGGTTTGTGCTAACAGAGAAAAGATAAAAAAGGATAGGCCTGGCAGAAGAGAATGGCATGATATACTTAATGCAATGAAACAGAAGGGCCTTGAACCAAGGATACTGTATCCAGCACGACTATCATTTAAATATGATGGTGGGATCAAACAATTCCCAGACAAGCAAAAGCTGAGGGAATTTGCTTCCCACAAACCACCTCTACAGGGCATCCTACAGGGACTGCTCTAGATGGGAGCACCCCTAAAAAGAGCACAGAACAAAACACACAACATATGAAGAATGGAGGAGGAGGAATAAGAAGGGAGAGAAGAAAAGACTCTCCAGACAGTGTATATAACAGCTCAATAAGCGAGCTAAGTTAGGCAGTAAGATACTAAAGAAGTTAATCTTGAACCTTTGGTAACCACGAATCTAAAGCCTGCAATGGCAATAAGTACATATCTCTCAATAGTCACCCTAAATGTAAATGGACTTAATGCACCAATCAAATGACACAGAGTAATAGAATGGATAAAAAAGCAAGACCCATCTATATGCTGCTTACAAGAAACTCACCTCAAACCCAAAGATAAGCATAGACTAAAAGTCAAGGGATGGAAAATCATATTTCAGGCAAACAACAGTGAGAAGAAAGCAGGGGTTGCAGTACTAATATCAGACAAAATAGACTTTAAAACAAAGAAAGTAACAAGAGATAAAGAAGGACACTACATAATGATAAAGGGCTCAGTCCAACAAGAGGATATAACCATTCTAAATATATATGCACCCAATACAGGAGCACCAGCATATCTGAAGCAAATACTAACAGAACTAAAGAGGGAAATAGACTGCAATGCATTCATTTTAGGAGACGTCAACACACCACTCACCCCAAAGGATAGATCCACCGGGCAGAAAATAAGTAAGGACACAGAGGCACTGAACAACACACTAGAACAGATGGACCTAACAGACATCTATAGAACTCTACATCCAAAAGCAACAGGATATACATTCTTCTCAAGTGCACATGGAACATTCTCCAGAATAGACCACATACTACCTCACAAAAAGAGCCTCAGTAAACTCCAAAATATTGAAATTCTACCAACCAATTTTTCAGACCACAAAGGTATAAAACTAGGAATAAATTCTACAAAGAAAACAAAAAGGCTCACAAACACATGGAGGCTTAACAACATGCTACTAAATAATCAATGGATCAATGAATAAATCAAAATAGAGATCAAGGAATATATAGAAACAAATGACAACAACAACACTAAGCCCCAACTTCTGTGGGACGCAGCGAAAGCAGTCTTAAGAGGAAAGTATATAGCAATCCAGGCACACTTGAAGAAGGAAGAACAATCCCAAATGAATAGTCTAACATCACAATTATCAAAACTGGAAAAAGAAGAACAAAGGAGGCCTAAAGTCAGCAGAAGGAGGGACATAAAAAAGACCAGAGAAGAAATAAACAAAATTGAGAAGAATAAAACAATAGCAAAAATCAACGAAACCAAGAGCTGGTTCTTTGAGAAAATAAACAAAATAGATAAGCCTCTAGCCCAACTTATTAAGAGAAAAAGAGAGTCAACACAAATCAACATAATCAGAAATGAGAATGGAAAAATCACGACAGACTCCACAGAAATACAAAGAATTATTAAAGACTACTATGAAAACCTATATGGCAACAAGCTGGAAAACCTAGAAGAAATGGACAACTTCCTAGAAAAATACAACCTCCCAAGACTGACCAAGGAAGAAACACAAAAGTTAAACAAACCAATTACAAGCAAAGAAATTGAAACAGTAATCAAAAAACTACCCAAGAACAAAACCCCGGGGCCGGACGGATTTACCTCGGAATTTTATCAGACACACAGAGAAGACATAATACCCATTCTCCTTAAAGTGTTCCACAAAATAGAAGAAGAGGGAATACTCCCAAACTCATTCTATGAAGCCAACATCACCCTAATACCAAAACCAGGCAAAGACCCCACCAAAAAAGAAAATTACAGACCAATATCCCTGATGAATGTAGATGCAAAAATACTCAATAAAATATTAGCAAACAGAATTCAACAGTATATCAAAAGGATCATACACCATGACCAAGTGGGGTTCATTCCAGGGATGCAAGGATGGTACAACATTCGAAAATCCATCAACATCATCCACCACATCAACAAATAGAAAGACAAAAACCACATGATCATCTCCATAGATGCTGAAAAAGCATTTGACAAAATTCAACATCCATTCATGATAAAAACTCTCAGCAAAATGGGTATAGAGGGCAAGTACCTCAACATAATAAAGGCCATATATGATAAACCCACAGCCAGAATTATACTGAACAGCGAGAAGCTGAAAGCATTTCCACTGAGATCGGGAACCAGACAGGGATGCCCACTCTCCCCACTGTTATTTAACATAGTACTGGAGGTCCTAGCCACGGCAATCAGACAAAACAAAGAAATACAAGGAATCCAGATTGGTAAAGAAGAAGTTAAACTGTCACTATTTGCAGATGATATGATACTGTACATAAAAAACCCTAAAGACTCCACTCCAAAACTACTAGAACTGATATCGGAATACAGCAAAGTAGCAGGATACAAAATCAACACACAGAAATCTGTAGCTTTCCTATACACTAACAACGAATCAATAGAAAGAGAAATCAGGAAAACAATTCCATTCACCATTGCATCAAAAAGAATAAAATACCTAGGAATAAACCTAACCAAGGAAGTGAAAGACTTATACTCTGAAAACTACAAGTCACTCTTAAGAGAAATTAAAGGGGACACTAATAAATGGAAACTCATCCCATGCTCATGGCTAGGAAGAATTAATATCGTCAAAATGGCCATCCTGCCGAAAGCAATATACAAATTTGATGCAATCCCTCTCAAATTACCAGCAACATTCTTCAATGAATTGGAACAAATAATTCAAAAATTCATATGGAAACACCAAAGACCCCGAATAGCCAAAGCAATCCTGAAAAAGAAGAATAAAGTAGGGGGGATCTCACTCCCCAACTTCAAGCTCTACTACAAAGCCATAGTAATCAAGACAATTTGGTACTGGCACAAGAACAGAGCCACAGACCAGTGGAACAGATTAGAGACCCCAGAAATTAACCCAAACATATATGGTCAATTAATATTTGATAAAGGAGCCATGGACATACAATGGCAAAATGACAGTCTCTTCAACAGATGGTGCTGGCAAAACTGGACAGCTACATGTAGGAGAATGAAACTGGACCATTGTCTAACCCCATATACAAAGGTAAACTCAAAATGGATCAAAGACCTGAATGTAAGTCACGAAACCATTAAACTCTTGGAAAAAAACATAGGCAAAAACCTCTTAGACATAAACATGAGTGATCTCTTCTTGAACATATCTCCCCGGGCAAGGAAAACAACAGCAAAAATGAGCAAGTGGGACTACATTAAGCTGAAAAGCTTCTGTACAGCGAAAGACACCATCAATAGAACAAAAAGGAACCCTACAGTATGGGAGAATATATTTGAAAATGACAGATCTGATAAAGGCTTGACGTCCAGAATATATAAAGAGCTCACACGCCTCAACAAACAAAAAACAAATAACCCAATTAAAAAATGGGCAGAGGAACTGAACAGACAGTTCTCTAAAAAAGAAATACAGATGGCCAAGAGACACATGAAAAGATGCTCCACATCGCTAATTATCAGAGAAATGCAAATTAAAACTACAATGAGGTATCACCTCACACCAGTAAGGATAGCTGCCATCCAAAAGACAAACAACAACAAATGTTGGCGAGGCTGTGGAGAAAGGGGAACCCTCCTACACTGCTGGTGGGAATGTAAATTAGTTCAACCATTGTGGAAAGCAGTATGGAGGTGCATCAAAATGCTCAAAACAGACCTACCATTTGACCCAGGAATTCCACTCCTAGGAATTTACCCTAAGAACGCAGCAATCAAGTTTGAGAAAGACAGATGCACTCCTATGTTTATCGCAGCACTATTTACAATAGCCAAGAATTGGAAGCAACCTAAATGTCCATCGGTAGATGAATGGATAAAGAAGATGTGGTACATATACACAATGGAATACTACTCAGCCATAAGAAGTGGAAAAATCCAACCATTTGCAGCAACATGGATGGAGCTGGAGAGTATTATGCTCAGTGAAATAAGCCAAGCGGAGAAAGAGAAACCAAATGATTTCACTCATCTGAGGAGTATAGGAACAAAGGAAAAACTGAAGGAACAAAACAGCAGCAGAATTACAGAACCCAAAAATGGACTAACAGGTACCAAAGGGAAAGGAACTGGGGAGGATGGGTGGGGAGGGAGGGATAAGGGGGGGGAAGAAGAAGGGGGGTATTAAGATTAGCATGCATGGCGGGGAGGGAGAAAGGGGAGGGTGGGCTGCACAACACAGAGAGGACAAGTAGTGACTCTACCACATTTTGCTAAGCTGATGGACAGTAACCGTAATGTGGTTGTTAGGGGGGACCTGATATAGGGGAGAGCATAGTAAACATAGTATTCTTCAGGTAAGTGTAGATTAAAAATTTAAAAAAAAAAAAGAAAGAAAGAAAGAAAAGGGGGATTACTCCTTAACAGGATAAAACTATTGGTAAATCAAAGATCAACGCATGCTTTAAATATCCTTAATGTTGATCACTTAAAGGGTGTCAGATGATCAGCTATGGAGGTACTCTTTTCTGATAATATTCCTTTCTCTTAATTAAAAAAAAAAAAAAAAAAAAAAAGCAGTTACTGTGTGCTGACCTCCAATGAGTTCTGCACAGTGGTATAGAGGGCATGTCAAAGTGTGGGCAAAGGGTCTGTTTGTTTCTACGCAGAAGATCAAGGCCTAGCTTGGATACCCAGAAAATGAACTAAGATACGATATGAGGAGGAGCTTCCGGCATCAGCACTCTCTGGAGGACTCGTGCCGGGGGATGATCATCAAAAAGCCTCCACAGGGATCCGGACGATGCTGCGGTTGTGGCTGCATCCAGCCCACCGTCTCCTGGACTTGCCATAAGAAGGAGGAGGGAGATGTCTAGGCTGGCATGTGCATACAGTGAGACAACGAATTTGACTGGATCTGTACTGTTGGAACTCAACCAGGAGTTGGGAGGGGTGCAAGTTGTAGCACCCCAAAATCTCATGACTATAGACTATCTATGGTTAAAAGAACATATGGGATGTGAACAGATCCCAGAAATGGGCTGCTTTAATTTGTCTGATGGTTCAAGTACAGTTGGAAAATATCCATCATATCATAGATAAATTTTCACAAATGCCTAGGGTGCCTAAATGGTTTTCTTGGCTTCACTGGAGATGGCTGGTAATTATAGATTTGCTTTGTTTATGTCACCATATTCCTATTATGTTAATATGTGTGTGCAAATTAGTTAGTAGTTTAAAACCTATACATACTTAAGGTACTATACAAGAAGATATGTCAAAGAAATAATCAATCCTCTCAAGTTTCCTTCATATGCTACATCTATAGCTTTTCTTCTTCCTTCCTAATTACAAACCTTAAATAGAATTCGTGCCTCATATCGAATTTACCGAGTATCATAATTCCTCCAGGTGGTAAAGATACCTCGAGACAAGTGCTGGGCATAGAAGCCACAGGGCATAAATCTGCAAAGAAGTAAAAAGCTAACCTTTGCAAACAATATGGCTTCTCTCTCACTTACCAACTTTACATTTCCCTGTATGGCCCCGGAAGATGACTGGTTAGCCAGAGACGGGTAAGATTCCTCAAGGGAGGAACAACCTAAGACAGGCACAGTCGCAGGGGGTCATCAGGTGAGAATTTGGGGATCAACAGAGGTGAGGCTCAGAACCTCACCCCCCCTGCTTTGAGAGAAATCTTCTGCATCCGTGGATGTCTTGCTGCCCTTGTCTAGCCTGGATTAATACTTAGTCCATAGGCACACACCTGATCATCTGATCATCTACATTTGCCTTCTTACAGCACTAAACTATGTTTTCTACCTTTATCTTGCATCTACCTACCACTTCAGCATTTTATTAAAAATAAAAATAATAATAATAATAGGAGAAATGTGGGATCAACATATAAATCAAGTACAAAAATCAAATGAATATTTATATTTGACCTGATGGTTTATAGGTCATATTGCATGATCAAAACCGAAAGTTTCTGTGATGAATGCCCTTGTACTGTTCACCATGTAAGAATTTATTCACTCTGTAAGAATTCGTTCACCATGTAAGAACTTGTTCGTTATGCTTCAGAAGATTGGAGACTGACGAGAATTAGGCTTGAGATGGATTAATGATTGTACATTGAGCATTGACCCCCCTATACTGAATTTTATTGTTGTTAACAACCATTTGATCAATAAATATGAGAGATGCCCTCTCAAAAAAAAAAAAAAAAAGGATAGGCCTGGAAATCTAGGGTCAGAACACTGTAAACATTACTTAGATAGTAGCCGGAGTTTCTTGTGTCCTTGAGAACTATATGAGATGAACCTGAATTCTGATTTCACATCTTGCACATCCAATGCACTGCCCAAGATTTCTTCAAATTCCCAGGGGATTTGTGTAGACGAGCCAAACATCTTTGCTCAAATTCTGACTCTGTTGCTTGTATAACCATGTGACATTGGTTACTTAAACTTTCATTGCTTTATCTGTAAAGGAGGAAAATAATACATCAACTCTCCTGCCTGAATCTTTGCAGTTCTCCTCTTCTGGTCCCCTTGTGCCTGCATTGAGTTACATGACTAGTTCTTGGTTGTGCATAGAGATATTCGTGGTCTCCAGAATTGCTGGTTTGAGACCCTCAAGAATTCTCTCTTCCCCCACTTTGATGCAATGACAAGCAATGTTCAAGGTGATAAAAATTGGCCAGTAGGCATACACAGATGAAAGGGAATGACGAGAATCTTGAAATTTGAGGCCTTGTAGGTAGGCCTGCCTATAATATTTCTGAGGAAAAGAGACAGAGTAGAAAAAGGGGGTATATATGACAGCTGTCTAGATACTTGCAGTTTATAAACTGATAACAAACCATTAAATGAAATATGTTCTACCCTCCTGCCTTGACAAATATATTTCCATAATGGGAAAAATAAAGATCAAGTAAAGCTATTTTTTTATGAGCAGAGTCAGCAAAATATCAAAGATGCTATATTTAATAATTATTACACATATTTTGGGTGTTCTCTGATGAGTCAATATTTATATGAGTAAGAAAATGACAAAATTTATGATATTTGATATATTTAGTCTTGCCTTCATTTTAATAACATCACTAATTCAGTGGCTGTAATGAGATTTTCACATCATTTCTGTTCTCTTCACAGTAGTGATGTAAAGGGTTAAAAACAAAGTATTCAAACTCTACAAAATTTAAATATAATTTCATCAAAATGGAAAATGATACAATGCAAATATCAAAAATTAAAATTTTGTTTCCAAGAAACACTTTCTCCCACAATAGTAAAATTATAGTAAATAAATTATAATTAATGAATATATCAAACTTACAAATCAAATTATTAAAACATAATTTTAATATATTGAAATTTTAATTAAATTTTATTGATATTTTTATCATTTTAATTGCAATCCCAGTGTTCTGTGTCCATCTAGTTGCCAATATAAATGAACTGGTCAAATTTCACATGTGCAGCTGGACCTGATGTTCCCAAATTTA
Source organism: Manis javanica (assembly GCF_040802235.1). Taxonomy (NCBI): domain Eukaryota; kingdom Metazoa; phylum Chordata; class Mammalia; order Pholidota; family Manidae; genus Manis; species Manis javanica. The sequence continues at coordinate 58,997,203 of NC_133167.1, read as the reverse complement.
AGAGTAATGAGCATTATTAATATTGAAAAATGTTTCTCTGGCGCCCTCCCTGTTCATCTTTTGACAATTCTATAAATTAGAAAAAGAAAAGAAAATGGGCATTTGACATTACTGGGAAATGATACTTTGTTGTGTGTTGAACCTATTGTGTTGTGGAAGAATCTATTGCATTCATGTTGAGAGGAAAGATTTGACAAGTTAATTTGCCTCTTTTCTTACCTAAGCATTTCCAAGTACTCAAATCTTGCCTGCACTGCAAACTACTGTTCATCTCTGATGTCAGCAGTGACACAGCCCACAGAAATTTATCACACTCCCATGCAGTCACTTTTGTTTAGATCACAAATGAAAGAGATGTGAAGAGGTGTTTTCCTTAAACCTGAATGGTCTGTCATGAGACTAACTGGTTAAGTTTATGGGTTTTACTATGCCAGGACTGAGTATCAGATATCTAGTAATAAAGGAACTCTCTAAAGTATGGGGCTCCAGGCGTGTCCTCTCCTGTCCACGTCTGATGGGACTAGGGTGGCACAGTTGGAGAAACCACCTGCTCCTAACCTTTAAAGAAGAGACATTAAGAAAAGCTTTGAATGTCAAAGGTCAACCAAGACTGAACACAGCAGCAAAGAATTGAGTTTTCTCACTCAAGTCTGATGACTTCAAGCTGCCATTTAGTAGAGAGAAGGAGGCCTGGGAGTGAGGCAGTGTAACAAATCAGACTTGATCACACTTTTTTGGCTCTGGCTTTATAATGGGAGCCCAGTGGCAGCCCCTGGCTTGTGGCCTTGATCCCTTCCCCGTCTAATTGTAAGGTATATATTTAAAATCTTTCCTCTAAGGTCAGGTGAGCTCCAAAGGACATCTAACTTCAAATCCAACTCTCTGTTGTGGGTGTCTTTTTTACTTATAGTGCTCTTCTTGTTTTATAGCTCAGCTATGTATTAAAATATTTCAAATATTATATATAGCATTGTTGTGTATTTGGAGAAGGTAGGATTGCATACCACATGAGCTCTATTTGCCGTCCTGAAGTTCTCCCAAACAGCTAACTTCCTAAAAGAGAACTCCAAAATTCCAAAAAGTAAATGTTTAATCACTGGACAAGCAGAAGCATTAGTTTTACTTTTCTTTTAAAATATATTTATTTCATCTTCTCCTATGCATCTTTCTACATGGTTGTAATTAGAACATAAATCATGATTTTTTAATGCTTGCATAATACTCATTGAGTTCCCATGCAATATTTTTGCAGTGAATTTCTTAGTGGCTTCAGCTTGTTATTTATCAAGTAGAACATAAATATAATCTACTAATTTACAGTTAGATAGATCTGATGTTAACATCATAAAATTGTTTTTTGAATTCCTAACTATGGCTTTCCTTCTAAATATAATTTTTCCCAGTAGACTTTGCATATAATAAGTCATGGTATTTATTGTTCTTCTAAATTTTAGAAAGAAATTCTATATTTTGAGATGAGTTGTTTAAATTGGGTCCATTTTAGTTTGTCTTGAAAGAGTGTAATGTAGGACTGGATCAGTATCTTTTCTCTGTTCAGAGGAGTATTTATATTTCATTTAAATGAGCAGAACCTCAGAGGCATACTGAACATGAGAAAAACTGGTCAGTGATGATATTTTAGGGTAAAAAAAAATCACTGGCCACTTGTTTTAAATACTAGTCAGCTAAATCTGTTTTTGATGTATTTGAGTATATTTGAGTATATTTAAGATTACAAATAGCCTTAAAAAGAAGTGACACATGGGGTCTGGGACTTGGTCATGGTGTTTTAAAAAGCAGATTGTTATGAGGAAAAACTGGTAGTTAACCACTCAAAAAATTCAGTGTAATTTTGGTAAAATTGTTTCTTTCTATCATTGCTGAATATTTTCATTTTTAGATTAATTTTTAAATTATGAAACATTGGCAGATAGGGAAAATTAGATATGAGAAGTGAAATTGCTGAGTGGTAGTATGTGTATGTCTTCAGCTTCATAAAGTATTGCAAATTTGCTCTTCAAAATCATTATACAAACTTAGGCTTCCACCAGCAATATATGGGAGTCCCAGTTTTCTCATATTGTCCCCCAGTACTTGGCCACATCTGATTTATTTTTCTAATTTGATGATAAATTTTTAACTCCTTTTATTTTTATTGATACTTCTCTGCTTATTATTAGGGTTAAATATTCTTGAACTTCCTGTCTTTATCAGCCTTTGGGGCTTCATTTTCTGTTTGTCTTTGTCCTTGTCTTTTTTTGTTGTTCTAATATTTGTCTTTCCACATTCACTTATAGTTTATAAGAGTTCTTTAAAGAGGATATTATTCATATAATTTTTTTAAGAGGTTGCCCTAGGATCTACAATATTAATCTTTCCCTAATCACAGTCTATCTTTAAATGATATCCTACTACTGCACCTATAGTATAAGAAACTTACACCAGTATTACCCCACTTTCTCCTTCCATCTTTTGTGGTATTGTGGTTATATATATTATTTTTGCATATGCTATAAACCTGCAATGCATTGCTGTTATTGCTGCTTTAGATAGTCAATGTTTAGACATTTAAAATGTCATTTATATTTATCTTCATTTTAATGATTTCTGGAAGTTTTTGTTTCTTTTTGTCAAACCAAGCTTCTGTTATTATGTACCTTCTTCCTGAAAAACTTCCTTTGACATTTCTAGCAGTGCAACTTTGCTGGTAACTCTCTCAGTATTCTAAAAGAGTCTTTTTTCTTCAGCTTTGAAAGACATTTCATTGAATATAGAATTCTAGTTTCATCAGTTTCTCTCTCAGTTCTGTAAAGGAATCATTAAGGAGGCTTGCTTAGTTTTTAGACAAGAAGTCTGCTGTATCTTATAATTTTACTCTGTGTGCAACTTGTTTTTTCAGGTTGCATTTAAGATTTAATTTTCAACAGTTTGTATATGCTATGTTTAGATGTGAGATATATATATATATATGGATATATATCTGCTTGGATTTCTCCAAGGATTCATGGTTTGTTCATTATTTTTGGAGAACTCTTGGTTATTTTCTCTTCAAATAATACTGTCAAGTTCTCAGTATGGTCTTTTCCACAGCTCTTGGCTGCTATTTTTATTTTTTCATGTATAGCATACTCCTCTTGAGTGGGAGTGGGACCTGTGAATGTGATGAGCTATTCCTCCCATGGTTGTGTTACCTACATGGCAGATGGAATTTTGCATGTGCAATTATGGTCCCTAATCAGTTGGCCTGGAACTACTCAAAACTGAGATTACTCTGAGTGATCCTGACCTAATCAGATGAGCCCTTAGAGGAGGTTGGATTCAAAGTAAGTGAAACTCTAGTACTGGAGTCTCCTTGAAGGAGCAAGCTGCCACACTGTGAAGGGGACCACGTGGCAGTGCGTGGTGGGCAGCCTCTAGGTGCTGAGAATAGTCTCGTTAATGGCCATCAAGAAAGCAGTTTCCTCAGCTACTGTAAGAGACTGAATTCCTTCGACAACCAGAGAGCTTGCAAGAGGATGTGGAGCCTCAAAAAAGATCGCAAGGCAAGCCAACACCTTGGTTTCAGCCTTGGGAGACTCTAAGCAGAGAAGCTGGGTATACACGCCCAGACTTCTGACCTAACGAAACTGTGAGATAATAAACAGTTATTGCTGTAAGCTTGTGCTAACTTGTTGTACAGATAGAAACAAGTGGTTTTACCTTGTGATTTTTTTTGAGGTACAATTGACAAAAATGTTTCAGGTGTACAACATAATGATTTGATACTTGGATATACTGTGAAGTGATCATCACAATAACTGGTTAACATCTGTCACCATATACAGAGTTATAAAAATTTTTATTCTGGTGATATGAACTTTTAAGATTTACTCTCTTAGCAACTTTCCAATATGCCAACAGGATTATTAGTAGTCACCATGCTGTACATTGCATCCCCCATGACTCATTTACTTTACAACTGGATTAGAAGTTTGTACCTTTAGACCACCTTCACTACTTCACCCTCCAGTCCGCATAACACCCCCTGGGACAACCAATCTGTTTTCTGTATTTTTAAGTTGTTTGTTTTTAAAGATTCTACATATAACTGAGATTATATGGTCCTTGTCTCTCTCTGACTTACTTCGTTTAGCATAATGTCCTCAAGGTCATTCTGTGTTGTCACAAATGGCAAGATTTCTTTCTTTTTATGGCTGAATAATACTCTGTTGTCTATATGTACTACATTTTCTTTATCCATTCATCAATCAGTAGACACTTAGGTTGTTTCTGTATCATAGCTATTGTGAATAATGTTTTGGTGAACAAGGGGGTGCATATATCTTTTTGAGTTAGTCTTTTTATTTTCTCCAAATATATACCCAGAAGTCGAATTGCTCAATTATATGGTAGTTCTAAATATTTTAAGGAATCTCCATACTGTTTTCCATACTGGCTGCACCAGTTTACATTCCCACCAACAGTGACAATGGTTCACTTTTTGCCACATCCTCACCAATACTTATTATTTATCTTTTTGATACTAGCTATCCTGTGATATCTCATTATGGTTTTAATTTTCATTTCATTAATGAGTCATGATGTGGAGCTCCTTTTCATGTACCTGTTAGCTTATCTATATGGTTTTTTTTTTGAAAAATGTCTGTTTCCTCTGCCCATTTTCAACTCAGACTGTTTTTTGCCATTGAGTTTTATGAATTTTTATGTATTTTGAATATTAACCCTTTATCAGGTATATTATTTGGTAATATCGTCTCCCTCTTGGTAGGTTGCCTATACATTTTGTTGATCATTTCCTGTGCTATGTAGAAGCTTTTTAGTTTGATATAATCCCAATTATTTTTGCTTTTGTTACATTTTCTTCTGGTGTTAAATGCAAAAAACATCATTAATACCAATAAGGAACTTACTGCCTATGCTTTCTTCTAGGAGTTCTATGGTTTCAGGTCTTAAGTTCAAGTCTTTAATACATTGTGAGTTAATTTTTGTGTATGGTGTCAGATAGTGGTCCAGTTTTGTTCCTTTCTGTGTGTCTATTCAGTTTTCCCAAAACTATTTATTGAAGAGATTGTCCTTTCCCCATTATATATTCTTGGCACATTTTTCATAAAGTACCTAACCATACATATGTGGGTTTATTTCTATGCTCTCAATTCTGTTCATCGATCTGAGTCTGTTTTTTTTTTACTTTTATTTTTTTATTTTGGTATCATTAATCTACAATTACATGAGGAACATTATGTTTACTAGACTCCCCCTATCACCAAGTTCCCCCGACATATCCCATTACAGTCACTGTCCATCAGCATAGTAAGATGTTGTAGAACCACTATTTGTCTTCTCTGTGTTGCACAGCCCTCCCTGTGCCCGCCCCCACATTATACACGCTAATTGTAATGCCCCCTCTCTTTCTGCCCCACCCCCCTTATCCCACCCTTCCCACCATCCTCCTCAGTCCCTTTCCCTTTGGTAACTGTTAGTCCATTCTTGGGTTCTATGAGTCTGCTGCTGTTTTGCTCCTTCAGTTTTTTCTTTGTTCTTATACTCCACAGATGAGTGAAATCATTTGATACTTGTCTTTCTCCACCTGGCATATTTCACTGAGCATAATACCCTCCAGCTCCATCCATGTTGTTGCAAATGGTAGGATTTGTTTTCTTCTTATGGCTGAATAATATTCCATTGTGTATATGTACCACTTCTTCTTTATCCATTCATCTACTGATGGACACTTAGGTTGCTTCCATTTCTTGGCTATTGTAAATAGTGCTGTGATAAACATAGGGGCGCATCTGTCTTTTTCAAACTGGGCTGCTGTATTCTTAGGGTAAATTCCTAGGAGTGGAATTACTGGGTCAAATGGCATTTCTATTTTGAGTATTTGAGGAACCTCCATACTGCTTTCCACAATCCTTGAACTAACTTACATTCCCACCAGCAGTGTAGGAGGGTTCCCCTTTCTCCACAACCTCACCAACATTTGTTATTGTTTGCCTTTTGGATGGTGGCGATCCTTACTGGTGTGAGGTGATGTCTCATTGTGGTTTTAATTTGCATTTCTCTGATGACTAGCGATGTGGAGCATCTTTTCATGTGTCTGTTGGCCATCTGAATTTCTTCTTTGGAGAACTGTTCAGGTCCTCTGACCATTTTTTGATTGGATTATTTGCTTTTTGTTTGTTGAGGTGCATGAGCTCTTTATATATTTTGGATGTCAACCCTTTATCGGATCTGTCATTTATGAATATATTCTCCCATACTGTAGGATGACTTTTTGTTCTATTGATGGTGTCCTTTGCTGTACAGAAGCTTTTCAGCTTGATATAGTCCCTTCTTCTTCATTTTTGCTTTTGTTTCCCATGCCTGGGGAGATATGTTCATGAAGAAGTCGCTCATGTTTTATGTCCAAGAGATTTTTGCCTATGTTTTTTTCTAAGAGTTTTATGGTTTCATGACTTACATTCAGGTCTTCGATCCATTTCAAATTTACTTTTGTGTATGGGGTTAGACAATGATCCAGTTTCATTCTCTTACATGTAGCTGTCCAGTTTTGCCAGCACCATCTGTTGAAGAGGCTGTCATTTCCCCATTGTATGTTCATAGCTTCTTTATATTAATTGACCATATGTGTTTGGGTTAATGTCTGGAGTTTTTATTCTGTTCCACTGGTCTGTGGCTCTGTTCTTGTGCCAGTACCAAATTGTCTTGATTACTGTGGCTTTGTAGTATAGCTTGAAGTTGGGGAGCGAGATCTCCCCCACTTTATTCTTCCTTCTCCAGATTGTTTTGGCTATTCGGGGTCTTTGGTGGTTCCATATGAATTTTAGAACTACTTGTTCCAGTTTGTTGAAGAATGCTGTGGGTAATTTGATGGGGATTGCATCGAATCTGTATATTGCTTTGGGCAGGATGGCCATTTTGATGATATTAAATCTTCCTAGCCACGAGCATGGGCATTAGTTTCCATTTGTTAGTGTCCTCTTTAATTTCTGTTGAAAGTGTCATAGTTTTCAGGGTATAGGTCTTTCACTTCCTTCGTTAGGTTTATTCCTAGGTATTTTATTCTTTTTGATGGTATTGTGAATGGAACTGTTTTCCTGATTTCTCTTTCTGTTAGCTCATCGTTAGTGTATAGGAAAGCAACAGATTTCTGTGTATTAATTTTGTATCCTGTAACTTTGCTGAATTCAGATATTAGTTGTAGTAGTTTTGGAGTGGAATCTTTAGGGTTTTTTATGTACAATATCATATCATCTGAAAGTAGTGACAGTTTGACTTCTTCTTTACCAATCTGGATGCCTTGTATTTCTTTGTTCTGTCTGACTGCCATGGCTAGGACCTCCAGTACCACATTGAATAACAGTGGGGAGAGTGGGCATCCCTGTCTTGTTCCCAATCTCAGAGGAAAAGCTTTCAGCTTCTTGCTGTTCAGTATGATGTTGGCTGTGGGTTTATCATATATGGCTTTTATTATGTTGAGGTACTTGCCCTCTATACCCATTTTGTTGAGAGTTTTTATCATGAATGGATGTTGAATTTTGTCGAATGCTTTTTCAGTGTCTATGGAGATGATCATGTGGCTTTTGTCCTTCTTTTTGTTGATGTGGTGGATGATGTTGATAGATTTTCGAATGTTGTACCATCCTTGCATACCTGAGATGAATCCCACTTGATCCTGGTGTATGATCCTCTTGATGTATTTTTGAATTCATTTTGGTAATATTTTGTTGAGTATTTTTGCATCTATGTTCATCAGGGATATTGGTCTGTAATTTTCTGTTTTGGTGGGGTCTTTGCCTGCTTTTGGTATTAGGGTAATGCTGGCTTCATAGAGTGAGTTTGGGAGTATTCCCTCCTCTTCTATTTTTTGGAAAACTTTAAGGAGAATGGGTATTATGTCTTCTCTCTATCTCTGATAAAATTCAGCAGTGAATCCACATGGCCTGGGGGTTTTGTTCTTGGGTATTTTTTTGATTACTGATTCAATTTCTTTGCTGGTATTTGGTCTGTTTAGATTTTCTGTTTCTTACTTGGTCAGTGTTGGAAGGTTGTATTTTTCTAGGAAGTTGTCCATTTCTTCTAAGTTTTCCAGCTTTTTAGCATATAGATTATCATAATATTCTCTAATAATTTTTCATATTTCTGTGGGGTTTGTCATGATTTTTCCTTTCTCATTTCTGATTCTGTTGATGTGTGTAGATTCTCTTTTTCTCTTAATAAGTTTGGCTAGGGGCTTATCTACTTTGTTTATTTTCTAAAAGAACCAGCTCTTGGTTTCATTGATTTTTTTCTATTGTTTTATTCTTCTCAATTTTATTTGTTTCTTCTCTGATCTTTATTATGTCCCTCCTTCTGCTGACTTTGGGCCTCATTTGTTCTTCTTTTTCCAGTTTCAATAATTGTGAATTTAGACTATTCATTTGGGATTGTTCTTCCTTCTTTAAATATGCCTGGATTGCTATATACTTTCCTCTTAGAACTGCCTGCTGTGTCCCACTAAAGTTGGGGCTTTGTGCTGTTGTTGTCATTTGTCTGCATATATTGCTTGATCTGTTTTAATTTGGTCATTGATCCATTGATTATTTAGGAGCATGTTGTTAAGCCTCCATGTGTTAGTGAGCCTTTTTGTTTTCTTTGTACAATTTATTTCTAGTTTTATGCCTTTGTGGTCTGAGAAGTTAGTTGGTAGAATTTCAATCTTTTTTAATTTACTGAGGCTCTTTTTGTGGCTCAGTGTGTGTTCTATTCTGGAAAACGTTCCATGTGCACTTAATAAGAATGTGTATCCTGCTGCTTTTGGGTGTAGAGTTCTGTAGATGTCTGTTAAGTCCTTCTGTTCTAGTGTGTTGTTCAGTGCCTCTGTGTCCTTACTTATTTTCTATCTGGTGCATCTGTCCTTTGGAGTGAGTGGTGTGAGTCTCCTAGAATGAATGCATTGCATTCTACTTTCTCCTTTAATTCTCTTAGTATTTGTTTCACATATGTTGGTGCTCCTGTATTGGGTGTATATATGTTTATAATGGTTATATCCTCTTGTTGGACTGATCCCTTTTTCGTTATGTAATGCCCTTCTTTATCTCTTGTTAATGTCTTTGTTTTGATGTCTATTTTGTCTGATACTAGTACTGCAACACCTGCTTTTTTCTCCCTATTGTTCGCATGGTAAATCTTTTTCCATCCCTTGACTTTTAGTCTGTGTATGTCTTTGGGTTTGAGGTGTGTCTCTTGTAAGCAGCATATAGATGGGTCTTGCTTTTTTATCCATTCTATTACTCTGTGTCTTTTGTTTGGTGCATTCAGTCCATTTACATTTAGGGTGATTATTGAAAGATACGTACTTATTGCCACAGTAGGCTTTAGATTCATGGTTACCAAAGGTTCAAGGTAGCTTCTTAACTATCTAACCATCTAACATAGCTCCTATTAAGCTATTATAAACACAGTCTGATCATTCTTTGTTTCTCTCCCTTCTTATTCCTCCTCCTCCATTCTTTATATGTTAGGTGTTTTATGTGTGTCTGTTTTTAATGCAGTAACATACTGTTCTGATTACTATTGCTTTGTAGTATAGTTTGAAATCAGAAAACACAATGCCCCCAGCTTTGTTCTTCCTCAATTGTATTGGCTATTCAGGGTCTTTAGCAGTTCCAACAGACTTAAGATTTTTTTTTTCTATTTCTGTGAGAAATGCAATTGGTATTTTGACAGGTATTCCATTGACTCTGTATATTGTTTTGGATAGTATGGGCAATTTAGTAATAATTCTTCCAATCCATGAACATGGAATATCTTTCCATTTGTCTTCTTGAAATTCTTTCATCAATGTTTTGTAGTTTTCAATATCCAGATCCTTCTCCTCCTCGGTTAAGTTTATTCCTCAGTATTTTATTCTTTTTGTTACAACTGTAAATGGGATTCTTTTAATTTATTTTTCTGACAGTTCCCTATTATTTTATAGAAACACATCAGATTTTGTTTATTGAATTTTGTATCCTGTAGGTTTATTGAATTGATTAGTTCTAATTTTTTTTTGGAGGAGTCTTTTCAGTCGGCTTGTCAACTTACAGCTTTTCACCATTGACTGTGATGTTAACTGTGGTTCTGTCTTATATGGCCTTTGCTAATTATTTGTACCTGTTAAGGTACATTTCCCTAGTCCCACTTTGTTGGGAGTTTTTTTCATAAATGTATGCTGAGTATTGCCAAATATTTTTTCTGCATCTATTGAGATGATATGATTCTTATCCTTCATTTTGGAAATGTGGTGTGTAACATTGACTTATTTGCAGATGTTGAACCATCTTTGCATCCTTGGTGTAAAACCCACTTGATCATGATGTATAATCCTTTTAATGTATTGTTGAATTCAGTTTGCTAATATTTTGCTGAGGCTTTTTGCCTGTGTATGTTCGTTAGGGGGACTGGATTGTAATTTCCTTTTCTTGAGGCATCCTTGTCTGGTTTGCTGGATGATGCTGGCCTCATAAAATGAGTTTGTAAATATTTCCTCTTCTGTTTTTTGGAAGAGTTTGAGAAGCATTGGTATTAATTCTTCATTAATTGTTGGGAGAATTCACCAGTGATGCCATCCTGTCCTGGACTTTGGTTTGTTGGGTAGTTTTTGATTACTGGTTCAATCACGTTATGAGTTTCTGGTCTATTCATAGTTTTTCTTTCTTTATGATTCAGTCGTGGTAGGTTGTATGTTTCTAGGACTTTATTCCTTCTAGGTTGTCAAATTTATTGGTGTATAATTTATAATTGTTCACAATAGCCTCTTAGGATCCTTTGTATTTCTGTGGTCTCAGTTGTAATGTCTCCTCTTTCATTTCTGATTTTACTTGAGTCTTCTCTTTTTGGTGGTGAATCTAGCTAAAAGTTTGTCCATTTGGTATAGTTTCACTGATCTTTCATGTAGTTTCTCAGTCTGTTTATTTCCACCCTGATCTTTATTTTCTTCCTTCTGCTAAGTCTGGGCTTCATTTGTTTTCTTTTTCTAGTTCTTGGGGTGTAAGTTTGGATCATTTGAGATTTTTCATTTCTTGAGGTAGGCACTTATCACTACGACTTCCCCCTGAGAACTCCTTTTGCTGCATCCTGTTGGTATGTTGCTTCTCCATTTTCGTTTGTCTCAAGGTATTTTTCTCTTTTGATTTCTTCTTTGACCCATTGGTTGTTCGATATCATGTTGCTTAATCTCAAGGTTATTTGTGAATTTTAAATGTTACATTTTCCAATTCTTTATCGAGTTTTAAAGTTATTACTATAGAGCTGTTATTTTCTTTTCAATTCTACTTAATTTAATCCACTTATCCTTCCTAACTTTTTTTTTTTGGTTATAATTTAAAACCTTTACTTAAGTTTAACATTATATATAGAAAAACACACTAATCATATCCCTTATTTTCCCTTTTCCTGTTTATTAGTCTAAATGGACTTTCAAGGCCCTTTATAATTTAGTCCTATGCTAGCTATGCAACATTTCTCATTCCTGGCCCTTCCTTTCTCCATTGTTCTAGGAACCTAACACATTTGTTTATCTAAACTTTTGTCTTTACCTTTTTCTTTCTACCCCAATTCTATTCATAATTTAAGGTGAAGCTTAAATCTAATGTGCTTTATTCCTTTTTATGAACTTGTAAAACCTGCTTCACAAATTGTAGACTCTTATTTCCTGTCATAGGTATAAAAAGTATGTTGTCTTTCTAAGTGGATCCTACATTAAGGTAGGATCCTGCTCTTCACTTCTACTGTCGTCCCTACAGTCCAGCACCTCAGCACAGAGTAGGTGCTCACTGGGTACTTACTAACCAAAGTCTTCTCTGTCATTTATTGGACCAATATTCTTAAGTATTTTCATCAGCAAGAAAAATTAGAGAAATATCTTTTTTAAGTGTTAGGAATTCTAGTATAAGATTGGGGGAAAGTTAAATAAGAGGTTAAAATACTTCATAATTTTAAATTATACATGTCTATGCATTGCTACATATAGTAGATATACAGTATCTTTTGTGCAAGTTCTGATAGATCAATGTCATGTTCAATAATAAGCTAACAACATTTGAGGCACTTATACAGCTTCTACAGATAAAGAGGAAACTTAATGAAATATGACAATGGAAACAAATCTTATATATTTTTGAAAATTAAAGTTGTCTTGTCATAAATACACTCTAGTGCATAAAACAGAATTGTAACCAATTTTATTTGGTCTTCAATGTCATGAAAAAGATCTGAAGAGCTTTGTTTGCAGTATGTTGTTAGGCTATTGACATGGTTGTTTATGGTTCAGCAGATTGCCTCATGGTGCTGGAACTCACCTCAGAAACCGCTAGCTGAACTAAATAAATAATTTTCCTAAAAATTTAGCAACTGAGAGAAAAGTCAATAATTATTTGTTGAGTAATTTTTTAAATGTCCAAATTCTAGGATAGTTTTATTACTTAACTCATTTTTCACTGATGTCCTAACAATTAATTTTAACAAGCCCACCTCCCAGAAAATAGACAGAAGAATTTAGCTACATGTTTAAATTACAGAGATTAAAAAATTGATTGGTTAAAATAAGATAATACAGTATTAATGGATAATACAAAAGGACTTACTTTTTTTTTTTTTTTAAACAAAGCAAATCGATAATTACCAGCCATCTCCAGTGAAGTCAAGAAAACCATTTAGGCACCCTAGGCATTTGTGAAAACTAGTCTATGATATGATGGATATTGTCCAACTGTACTTGAACAGTCTGAGAGAAGTCAGACAAATTAAAGCAACCCATTTCTGGGATCTGTTCACATCCCATATGTTCTTTTAACCGTAGATAGTCTATAGTCGTAAGATTTTGGAGCGCTACAACTTGCACCCCTCCCAACTCCTGATTGAGTTCCAACAGTACAGATCTGGTCAAATTCGTTGTCTCACTGTATGCACATGCCAGCCTAGACATCTCCCACCTCATTCCAATGGCAAGTACAGGAAACGGTGGGGTGGACGCAGCCACAACCGCAGCATCGCCCGGATCCCTGTGGAGGCTTTTTGATGCTCATCCCCCAGCATGAGTCCTCCAGAGAATGCTGATGCTGGAAGCTCCTCCTCATATCATATCTTAGTTCATTTTCTGGGTATCCAAGCTAGGCCTTGATCTTCTGCTTAGAAACAAACAGACCCTTTGCCCACACTTTGACATGCCCTCTATACCAGTGTGTAGAACTCATTGGAGGTCAGCACACAGGAACTGATTTTTCTTTAAAAATCTTTAATCTACACTTACATGAAAAATACTATGTTTACTATGCTCTCCCCTATATCAGGTCCCCCCTAAAAACCACATTACGGTCACTGTCCATCAGCATAGCAAAATGTAGAATCACTACTAGTCCTCTCTGTGTTGTACAGCCCTCCCTACCCTTTCTTCCTCCCCCCACTATGCATGCTAATCTTAATACCCCTCTTCTTCTTCCGCCCTTTATCCCCCCCTGCCCACCCATCCTCCACAATTCCTTTCCCTTTGGTATCTGTTAGTCCATTTTTGGGTTCTGCAATTCCACTGCTGTTTGTTCCTTCAGTTTTTCCTTTGTTCTTATACTCCTCAGATGAGTGAAATCATTTGGTATTTCTCTATCTCCACTTGGCTTATTTCACTGAGCATTATACTCTCCATCTCCATCCATGTTGCTGCAAATGGTAGGATTTTTCCTCTTCTTATGGCTTAGTAGTATTCCATTGTGTATATGTACATCTTCTTTATCCATTCATCTACCGATGGACATTTAGGTTGTTTCCAATTCTTGGCTATTGTAAATAGCGCTGCGATAAACATAGGGGTGCACCTGTCTTTCTCAAACTTGATTGCTGCATTCTTTGGGTAAATTCCTAGGAGTGGAATTCCTGGGTCAAATAGTAGGTCTGTTTTGAGCATTTTGAGGAACCTCCATACTGCTTTCCACAATGGTTGAACTAATTTACATACCCACCAGCAATGTAGGAGGGTTCCACTTTCTCCACAGCCTCGCCAACATTTGTTGTTGTCTTTTGGGTGGCAGCTATCCTTACTGGTGTGAGATGATACCTCATTGTAGTTTTAATTTGCATTTCTCTGATAATTAGTGATGTGGAGCATCTTTTCATGTGTCTGTTGGCCATCTGTATTTATTTTTTAGAGAACCGTCTGTTCAGTTCCTCTGCCCATTTTTTAATTGGGTTATTTGTTTTATGTTTGTTGAGGCGTGTGAGCTTTTTATATATTCTGGACGTCAAGCCTTTATCGGATCTGTCATTATCAAATATATTCTCCCATACTGTAGGGTTCCTTTTTGTTCTATTGATGGTGTCTTTCGCTGTACAGAAACTTTTTAGCTTAATGTAGTCCCACTTGCTCATTTTTGCTGTTGTTTTCCTTGCCTGTTTATGTATATGTCTAAGAGGTTTTTGCCTATGTTTTTTTCCAAGAGTTTAATGGTTTCATGACTGACATTCATGTCTTTGATCCATTTTGAGTTTACCTTTGTATATGGGGTTAGACAAAGGTCCAGTTTCATTCTCCTACATGTAGCTGTCCAGTTTTGCCAGCACCATCTGTTGAAGAGACTGTATTTTGCCATTGTATGTCCATGGCTCCTTTATTAAATATTAATTGACCATATATGTTTGGGTTAATTTCTGGAGTCTCTAATCTGTTCCACTGGTCTGTGGCTCTGTTCTTGTGCCAGTACCAAATTGTCTTGATTACTATGGCTTTGTAGTAGAGCTTGAAGTTGGGGAGTGAGATCCCCCCTACTTTATTCTTCTTTCTCAGGATTTCTTTGGCTATTCGGGGTCTTTGGTGTTTCCAAATGAATTTTTGAATTATTTGTTCCAATTCATTGAAGAATGTTGCTGGTAATTTGAGAGAGATTGCATCAAATCTGTATATTGCTTTAGGCAGGATGGCCATTTTGACGATATTAATTCTTCCTAGCCATGAGCAGGGGATGAGTTTCCATTTGTTAGTGTCCCCTTTAATTTCTCTTAAGAGTGACTTGTAGTTTTCAGAGTATAAGTCTTTCACTTCTTTGGTTAGGTTTATTCCTAGATATTTTATTCTTTTTGATGCAATTGTGAATGGAATTGTTTTCCTGATTTCTCTTTCTATTGATTCATTGTTAGTGTATAGGAAAGCTACAGATTACTGTGTGTTAATTTTGTATCCTGCAACTTTGCTGTATTCCGATATCAGTTCTAGTAGTTTTGGAGTGGAGTCTTTAGGGTTTTTTATGTACAGTATCATATCATCTGGCTAGGACCTCCAGTACTGTGTTAAATAACAGTGGGGAGAGTGGGCATCCCTGTCTGGTTCCCGATCTCGGTGGAAAGGCTTTCAGCTTCTCACTGTTCAGTATAATGCTGCCTGCGGGTTTATCATATATGGCCTTTATTATGTTGAGGTACTTGCCCTCTATTTCCATTTTGCTGAGTTTTTATCATAAATGGATGTTGAATTTTGTCAAATGCTTTTTCAGCATCTATGGAGATGATCATGTGGTTTTTGTCTTTCTTTTTGTTGATGTGTATGATGTTGATGGATTTTCGAATGTTGTACCATCCTTGCATCCCTGGGATGAATCCCATTTGATCATGGGGTATGATCCTTTTGATATACTGTTGAATTCTGTTTGCTAATATTTTATTGAGTATTTTTGCATCTACATTCATCAGGGATATTGGTCTGTAATTTTCTTTTTGGTGGGGTCTTTGCCTGGTTTTGTTATAAGGGTGATGTTGGCTTCATAGAATGAGTTTGGGAGTATTCCCTCCTCTTCTATTTTTTGGAACACTTTAAGGAGAATGGGTATTATGTCTTCTCTGTGTGTCTGATAAAATTCCGAGGTAAATCCGTCCGGCCCCAGGATTTTGTTCTTGTGTAGCTTTTTGATTACCGTTTCAATTTCTTTGCTCGTAATTGGTTTGTTTAACTTTTGTGTTTCTTCCTTGGTCAGTCTTGGGAGGTTGTATTTTTCTAGGAAGTTGTCCATTTGTTCTAGGTTTTCCAGCTTGTTGGCATATAGGTTTTCATAGTAGTCTTTAATAATTCTTTGTATTTCTGTGGGGCTGTCATGGTTTTTCCATTTTCATTTCTGATTATATTGATTTGTGTTGATTCTGTTTTTCTCTTAATAAGTTTGGCTAGAGGCTTATCTATTTTGTTTATTTTCTCAAAGAGCCAGCTCTTGGTTTCGTTGATTTTTGCTATTGTTTTATTCTTCTCAATCTTGTTTATTTCTTCTCTGATCTTTATTATGTCCCTCCTTCTGCTGACTTTAGGCCTCATTTGTTCTTCTTTTTCCAGTCTCGATAGTTGTGATATTAGACTATTCATTTGGGATTGTTCTTCCTTCTTCAGGTGTGCCTGGATCGCTATATACTTTCCTCTTAAGAGTGCTTTTGCTGCATCCCACAGAAGTTGGGGCTTTGTGTTGTTGTTGTCATTTGTTTCTATATATTCCTTGATCTCTATTTTGATTTGTTCATTGATCCATTGATTATTTAGAAGCATGTTGTTAAGCCTCCATGTGATTGTGAGCCTTTTTGTTTTCTTTGTAGAATTTATTCCTAGTTTTATACCTTTGTGGTCTGAAAAATTGGTTGGTAGAATTTCAATATTTTGGAGTTTACTGAGGCTCTTTTTGTGAGCTAGTATGTGGTCTATTCTGGAGAATATTCCATGTGCACTTGAGAAGAATGTATATCCTTTTGCTTTTGGATGTAGAGTTCTATAGATGTCTGTTAGGTCCATTTGTTCTAGTGTGTTGTTCAATGCCTGTGTGTCCTTACTTATTTTCTGCCCGGTGGATCTATCTTTTGGGGTGAGTGGTGTGTTGAAGTCTCCTAAGATGAATGTATTGCAGTCTATTTCCCTCTTTAGTTCTGTTAGTATTTGTTTCACAAATGCTGGTGCTCCTGTGTTGGGTGCATATATATTTAGAATGGTTATATCCTCTTGTTGGACTGAGCCCTTTATCATTATGTAGTGTCCTTCTTTATCTCTTGTTACTTTGTTTGTTTTGAAGTCTATTTTGTCTGATATTAGTACTGCAACCCCTGCTTTCTTCTCGCTGTTGTTTGCCTGAAATATGTTTTTCCATCCTTTGACTTTTAGTCTGTGCTTGTCTTTGGGTTTGAAGTGAGTTTCTTGTAAGCAGCATATAGATGGGTCTTGCTTTTTTATCCATTCTATTGCTCTGTGTCTTTTGATTGGTGCATTAAGTCCATTTACATTTAGGGTGACTATTGAGAGATATGTACTTATTGCCATTGCAGGCTTTAGATTCGTGGTTACCAAAGGTTCAAGGTTAGCTTCTTTAGTATCTTACTGCCTAACTTAGCTCGCTTATTGAGCTGTTATATACACTGTCTGGAGATTCTTTTCTTCTCTCCCTTCTTATTCCTCCTCCTCCATTCTTCATATGTTGTATGTTTTGTTCTGTGCTCTTTTTAGGAGTGCTCCCATCTAGAGTAGTCCCTGTAAGATGCACTGTAGAGGTGATTTGTGGGAAGCAAATTCCCTCAGCTTTTGCATGTCTGGGAATTGTTTAATCCCACCATCATATTTAAATGATAGTCGTGCTGGATACAGTATCCTTGGTTCAAGGCCCTTCTGTTTCATTGCATTAAATATATCATGCCATTCTCTTCTGGCCTGTAGGGTTTCTGTCGAGAAGTCTGATGTTAGCCTGATGGGTTTTCCTTTATAGGTGACCTTTTTCTCTCTAGCTGCCTTTACAACTCTTTCCTTGTCCTTGATCCTTGCCATTTTAATTATTATGTGTCTTGGTGTTGTCCTCCTTGGATCCTTTCTGTTTGGGGGTTCTGTGTATTTCCATGGTCTGTTCGATTATTTCCTCCCCCAGTTTGTGGAAGTTTTCAGCAATTATTTCTTCAAAGAGACTTTCTATCCCTTTTCCTCTTTCTTCTTCTTCTGGTATCCCTATAATATGAATATTATTCCTTTTGGCTTGGTCACATAGTTCTCTTAGTGTTGTTTCGTTCCTGGAGATCCTTTTGTGTCTATGTCAGCTTCAATACGTTCCTGTTCTCTGGTTTCTATTCCTTTAATGGCCTCTTGCATCTTATCCATTCTGCTTATAAATCCTTCCAGGGATTGTTTCACTTCTGTGATCTCCTTCCTGACATCTGTGATCTCCCTCTGGACTTCATCCCTTTGCTCTTGCATTTTTCTCTGCATCTCATCCCATTGCTCTTGCGTTTTTCTCTGCATCTCTGTCAGCATGTTCATGATTTTTATTTTGAATTTTTTTTCAGGAGGACTGGTTAGGTCTGTCTCCTTCTCAGGTGTTGTCTCTGTAATCTTTGTCTGCCTGTAGTTTTGCCTTTTCATGGTGATAGAGATAGTTTGCAGAGCTGGTACGAATGACTGCTGGAAGAGCTTTCCTTCTTGTTGGTTTGAGGCCTTCCTCTCCTGGGAGAATAGCGACCTCTAGTGGCTTATGCTTGGCAGCTGTGCGCAGACAGGGCTTCTGCTACCTGCCCGTTTGCTATGGAGTTTATCTCCACTGTTGCGCTGAGCGTGGCCTTGCTGGGGCTGCTCCTCCAAAATGGTGGAGCTCCATTGGAGGGGGAGCAGCCGGGAGGCTATTTATCTCTGTAATGGGCCTCTGTGCTCTCTGTTGCCCAGGGGGTTAGAGTGCCCAGAGATCCCCAGATTCCCTGCCTCTGGGCTATGTGTCCTGTCCTGCCCCTTTAAGACTTCCAAAAAGCACTCTCTAAACCAAAACAACAACAGCAACAATGAAAGAGGAAAAAAAAAAAAAGAAAAAAAATGCACGATTTTCTTTGTTCTCAGGCGCCAGTCTCAGGCACCTGCTCACTGGTCTTGCTGCCCTGTTTCCCTAGTATTGGGGTCCCTGTCCCTTAAGGCTTCCAAAAAGCACTTGCCAAAAAAAAGGGAAAAACACGTGATATTCTTTGTCCTCAGGTGCCGGTCTCAGGCACCCGCTCACCGGTCTTGCTGCCCTGTTTCCCTAGTATTGGGGTCCCTGTCCTTTTAAGGCTTCCAAAAAGCACTCGCAAAAAAAAAAAGGGAAAAACGCGTGATATTCTTTGTCCTCTGGCGCCGGTCTCAGGCACCCGCTCACCGGTCTTGCTCCCCTGTTTCCCTAGTATTGGGGTCCCTGTCCCTTTAAGGCTTCCAAAAAGCACTCGCCAAAAAAAAAGAAAAAATCCACTCGGCTTTCTTTCCACCCACTGGGAGCCAGGGGGAGGGGTGCTCGGGTCCCGCCGGGCTGGGGCTTGTATCTTACCCCCTTCATGAGGCGCTGGGTTCTTGCAGGTGTGGATGTGGTCTAGATGTTGTCCTGTGTCCTCTGGTCTCTATTTTAGGAAGTTGTCTTTGTTATATTTTCATAATTCTATGTGGTTTTGGGAGGAGAGAGCCACCATCTTGGCTCCACCTCAAAAAGGATTTACTTTTAAAGGTAATGTGGTATTGACAAATTTTCCCATTTCCTTATAAACATCACATCCTGAATGTTCCCAATTTTGAGAAACGATAACTCTTATCTTAAATTCTGTTACGCAAATCCCATTAAATAATTTTGCCTAATTTTTGTGTCAGCCTATGGAAAACAGCATTTCTTAATTTACAGGCTTTTAAAAAAAGTAAGGCAAAAATAATCTTAAAGTGTGCTGTAGGGGTAACATTCTCCTCTTTGTCTTTCCCAGAAAGCAAAACCTACTGTAAAATTAAGTAAATAATGTAAACCCTTATTTGACATAATAAAAATGAGATTTAGAATCAGTAATACTTTCCCAAATGATTGAGGTAATATGATAAACCTGTGGCAACTGCAACTGTTTAACAGAAAAACTCTAGCTCAAGGAATTGTATCTGAAATGTAAAATCTAATGCGACAGGCAAGAGAAGGCATTGTGACCATGGTATGGGTGCAAGGACGACCTCCTCTCCTCAGAAAGCCAGTGCAAAAATCTCATGTGCATTTGAGGGAAAACAATGGAACTCACTGGCCCATTACTGAATAACAAAACCCTTCTAATTTGCTGTGACATATTTCATAATTTATTTTACAATTGTTTTATTTGGTGGATTGCTAACAGAATCAAATTATAAAATATATCTATTTTATATTATAGATTTCAGTGTCACATGGCCTTTGTTATTTCAGAACTAGGAAGTCCTTTTATTTTGAAAACATTTTCACTGATTGTACCTTTTCTATGGCACTCTATGTAATTGGCAACTCACAATTTATTTAAATGATAGGACTATTTATTTCTCCAGAAAGGTCTTTGCATCAAAGAACATACAAGTTTATAGTTAGTCCAGGAGGACTTGAACTTTTATAAAAACGCATATGAGAGAATTACAGAAAAAAACTTGTACTTATTAAAAGTTTACTTTTCATAGCTACGACAGAAACAAACAAAAATGGCATGTTTGTTTCAGAAATATTATCCTGTGGTCAAGATAACCTAGAAATGTCAAATTAAAAAGTTTTTTCTTCTAAACATCTTTGTTTTATAACTGTTTTGGTTAACTGTGTTCTCCAGGTTCTTTTTGTTTTTTTTTTTACATGTGTATATTTGTCTAAGATGAAGGTCGAGGAGTAAATAGGATTCTCCAATAATTACATTCTCACAAATTAGTGTCAAACATCAAACTCCAGTCTCAGAGATGCAGAATTAGCAAAACAACATACAAGCTAAATACAAGCCAGAGACAAGATTATCTTTCCTGTCTGAAATAAATCATAAGGTGAAGTTATGCCTAATGTGCTTTATTCCTTTTTCTGAACTTATAAAACCTGCTTTACAAATTGTAGACTATTTCCTGTCATAGGTATAAAAAGTATGTCATCTTTCCAAGTGGATCAAATTAGTCTCAGAGATGCAGAATTAGCAAAACTACATACAAGCTAAATCAGATCCTTTAACATATAATTTGTCAAACTTTGTTTCAAAAATAAATCAGCTTGTCTTCATAAAATCTTTCATCTAATATAATGTGCTCTTAAGATATTTGTTAGAATGTATACCTTAAAAAATAGCCATGTGATTCTTTGAATCTTTTCAGATTGGTCCAATCTGAGAAGAAGACTGAAATGTCATTTAACTTGCTCTCCAGCAAAACTGGTATGTCTGTTTCTGGTACTTACTAGGTCTAACATAATATACAATATATTTACTTTGTTAATTTTGTTTACCCAAACCTCCCCTTCCACCTTTGTTAGAATGTGACAAAGGCAGAGAATTTTGTGTTGTGGCTATTGGTGTATTCCAAGTGCTTATAACAATGACTGATACCCTTAGTAGCACTCACAACATGCACTGAATAAAAACTGACAGGAGACGAGGTCAATGATGTAATAGGCTGGGGATGGGGAAAAGGTCACCTTGGAAGCCACGGTAAGGACTCCAGCTCTGAGTACAAAGAAGAGTCACTCCAGGATTAGGGGCAGAGGAATGCTGTCACCTGACTTCTGTTTGAAAAGCATCACTCTAGTTCTTCTGAGGGGCTGTAGTAGGCATGGGGGAAGCAAGGAGATAGGCAGATACAGTAATCTGGGTGAAGAATGATAAGGCACAGGTCAGGGAGATAATAATGGAAACAGTGGAAGTGACTGAATTCTGGTTTATTTTGAAGGTAGCAAACAGCATTTCCTGGAATAGGCTGGATGTTGAGAAAAGAGGAATCATGGATGGAAATAGTGGAAGTGACTGAATTCTGGTTTATTTTGAAGGTAGCAAACAGCATTTCCTGGAATAGGCTGGATGTTGAGAAAAGGGGAATCATGGGTGACAAGATTCTTCTGGCTTCAGCAACTGGAAGAATGGAATTGTCATCAAGTGATTTGTAAAAGATTGTGAGAGAAGTATGTTTGTGGGTAGGGTGGGGCAAGATAGAGTTGCATTAGGACATGTTTTGTTGAGCAGCCACCAAGAGACCCCAAAGGCCATTGGGTATGTGTGTGGCTGAATGTGATGGCATGTCTGGTGCTGGGGACATAAATTATAAAGGTTCATTGCGTAAGAATGGGGTTTAAAGAGAATGCAGAAAAGAGGAACAAGGCCTATGTACTCTGCAGTTAAAAGGTCTTTGAGAAGGAATGAACTGTATCACAGAAACATAAAGACTATCAGGTTCTTCTCAGGTAATAAATGCCCTGAAAGAAAGAGCATTATCAGATAATGTTACTTTCTGACAGATAGCTAAGAACAAGCAAATTACGAACATAATTTAAAGATAGAATTTATTCTCTGATGGTTTACTCATGCAAACTGCACATAAAAGAAAACAGTACAGTTTGTGTAACATTGCAAATATAAGGACTCAAAATGCTAGGTACAGAAGTAGTGTGACATCCTGAAAGTCAAAATGGAATTTGTTTATACAACTAATAATAATTTTTATTTGCTGAGTACAGACCGATTTACAATGAAAGTTTTGCTAACCTTAGTAAGCTCATTAACCGTTTACATGACTTCTTACATCTATGTAGTTTTATTTTACAGTTGCAAGAATTCTTGTTACCAAAAACTTTAACTTGCATAAATAATAAAATAAAAATGCACTGAAGGACTTAGGAGAGTGAAAAATTGAGGCTTTTTCTAACTCATCCAAGCTACAATAAAAAATAGCCTTCTTGCAGAATCCATGTTTTGTGCCTTTGAGATCAACTCCTTAGCATAACTATGGCAAAATCATGATTAGACATTGATCACTTTAAAATTATAAAATCTGTTAAAAAAATTTAGAAGAATTATCAACTAAAATGCTCCCATTTTTAATAAGCCGGACAATAAAATTCCTATTATCTTCATACTTAAAAGTCCTGAAATGTCATTTGTATAATTGAGTATTTCCCAGTTTGGAACTTAGGCAGGTGGGATATTTCCTTGAATTATCAAGGATATTCCATATAGGTTTTTAAAATGCCAGTCTCATTATATGATGGCACTGAGACTTAAGCAAATAGTATAGTACAGATGCAGAACAAACTGCACAACTTATTATAAATGCATTACAGATATTTACATAATGGAATCCTGCTTGAATGCCCGAAGTTGATACTGGGTAGGGCTCATAGCTATTTTACAAAGTTGTCTTACACACACACGTACTACTTTTTAATTTTTAACAATTTAGTCTATTTTAAAATATTGTACTGTATTCTGAACATACCTGCAGAATAAAAATAGGTAATGGCACATTAGAAAAATCAGTGTCCCACAGATAATTGGATAGTGAGAAAAGTATACCTACAATCTTCTCATCAGAAACAAACTACATCATGGAATGTTAGTTATCCAAGCCTGCACAGTAATGACATTTTAAATTGCAATCATCTATTGGCCAGCATCACACTGAAGGCATCGTTAAACATTCAAGCAAAGACTGCTGGCATAAACTATTGAAAAGATACACACACACACACACACACACACACACACATTCTCTCTCTCTCATTCACTCTTGCTTCCCACATTATAATTATATTGTTCTAAAGATAGATACTGATTTTTTCCCACGAGAAACATTATCAAAATTTGCTACTAAAAGATGACAGTGCTTTCACAATAAGTACAAGTTAGCTTGCAAGTACAAGACAATGGGGGTAAACAGTCTTAAATTTTATAAGTAGTAATTTTTAGACTTTTCTGGCAACCACACCATACTTGACTATGCATAAACCTCAGTTCGTAACCTGAAATCTGCAAAAAAACCCCACAAAAAACAAAAATCCTAATTAAAAAAATTATTAGATATCTGATTAACCCTGTCATACATTGTATCACTTCCTACTTTTTTAGCTTCAAACATAGGGTTGAAAATACTGAATTTAAGAATTGAAAAATAGTCATTTTTGAAATAACAAAGCATTCCAAAATCTGTGTCTACTGAAAGGAAGAAAATGCACTATTAGTAATGATCTTGATTTAGTTGATAAGAGTGTGCATAAAAGCACTGTATGTCTTTTACCATGTTTCACTCTAAAAATGTTCTCTCGTTCTTCCTTTTGCATAATGTGCAAAATAAAAGGCAAAAAAATTAAAAGCAAATTTCTATCTTTCTCTTGCTAGTGCTTTATGACCTTGTTTACATTACAAAGCCAATAGGGACTAAGCAGAACTTTGGTATAAATGATAACAATACTATCATCACAGTTGAGGGTTAAGAGGTGGTTAAAAGAAATGGAAGTGGGAAGAGATTCAGTAACACCCCCATTTATTAAAACACCACCAAATTAAACGTGAAATAAACTACAATGAATCATAATACAATTTACACAGCGAGCACAGAAAAATTAATAAATCTAACAGTATTTATAAAAAAAGCAAAATCAGTCTTTTTCCAGAGACTAAAAGCTGTTGTTCAGTCTGATCATCAATTGCTGTTATACCAACTTTAGAGCCAAATTTGATTTCAAGTAAAAAAAAATTTACGACCACAGATTTCGCATAAATGGAAACCAGTCTTTCCTTGATTTCCCTTTGAAGTCACTAATGAGTATCTAAAACTGCTGCACTGCAGGCTTTTTTAATCAGCTTCCTGAGGGCTGTGCCTGGGAGCCAGGAGCCATGACAATCTGTGAAAGTGCGGGCTCGGAACTCTGGTCCGCCATCTGGGTGAGGACTGAGGTGGCTACAGCTTCCGCCTTGGAGGTTGTACTGACGCCATTGGATGTGCTCACCGAACTGTGCTGTATCGCTTCAGCATGTGGACTACTTGGCACTGACAGGTCTTCTGAACTATCATCTTTATCAGCAGCTGAGTGAGAAAAAGAAAAATTACTCAGTTTCTTAAAATATCTGTAAGAATGTATCAGTAGGTTCAGTCAATACACAGAGTAAAAGTTAGAAGGTATCTGACAAAATTATTTAGGTAAGTTGCAGTACTTGAAAGATGGCTGTTAAGTCGCCAAGTAGACAATTTTACCTGTGACGGGTCAAATGAACACATCTGGGTGCCCAGTGCCTCGTGAATAGAGCTGAAGAAATATTTGCTTAATTAGTGTTAAGAAAATGTGGTAGGAATTTGGGAAATAGCCTCTTACAGATGTAATCAAACATGTACCAAGTAACACATTTAACAAAACAAGTCTGTTTGCCTACATGCCATTCTTATTAAAACACAAAAATGTTCATAACCACATGCTTAAACAGAATGAATTCTTACATTTACACTCTATCTTTCAAATTATTCCCTCTGCATTCTCCAGAACTATATTTATTCTGTCTGCTGACTTTCCATCTACTACAGCAATGGATGATTACAACACCTGATTCTAATGATGCATACACATGAGAATGAGCAATATTTAGAATCCAAATGCCACCAGCTTTTATAGTCACATGAATTAATTGGAATTCAACTATAACTTCACATAAAACTCTAGACACTGCAATTCAAAATATACCCAGGAAGGGCATTCTAAATATTTATGAAAATAAACCTATTTTTAGGCCTGAACAATTAATCTCTTACATCTTTCTCATTTTAACAGAATAAAATTCAGTAATTTATTAAGAAATGTGATATGTACAACACATACAAATAGTTATATTGTATGTAAGTTACAAGACCAAGTGATAAAACGAACACCTGTGACCCCAGCCCAAACTTAAGAGAACACTGCCAATAACACTGATGCTTCCTGGAGGTTCCCCTTCTCACCAAAGGTAATCACCATTCTGATACTTCTTCAAACCATTCCCTTTTTTCTTTGAAGTTTAACCAACCAGGTATGTATCCCCTAACAATACTGTTTAGCTGTATTTTTGAACATTCCAAAAACAGTATCACACCGGATGGATTCTTTTGTACCTTGCTTTTTTCACTGTGTATTAAAATAATTTTTATTTAGTGTTCAGAAGTGACAATAAGCAGGCTTCTATTAAATCTGAGAATGCATGCTGGCCTGCTTACTGATGGCTGGGTGCCCATTCTGAAAGTCAGTTATTAAAAGATTGCAGACCCTATGAAGCAGGACTTCTAGCATGATTTGTAATGAAGAAGATGGAGGGGGAGGAATTTGGCAAGCATGACTTTCATTAAAATAAAATGAGTTTTTAGAGTTTTCTGGAATACAGTAGTTCATACAGAATTTTGACACATTTGCCTCAAAGCCACGCATTTTTGAAAAGCAGGTTTTAAAATAATGAGATAGAATCCCATATTCTTTATAAATCTGCTCTAAATGCAAAACCACATCCCTGGAAAAAATCTGACCTCAAGATAAAATTTAAAAATTATAATTGGTAATCCTCTTAAAATTATATAAAGCAGAAAGGATACTGTTTTGATCAAGCAATAATGAAATGTTATAAAATATTTATAATTCAGTTAAATAGCCAATATAATAGCTACATTGTCAAGGGAAGGAGAATATTGCAGTGATAGTTGAAGTGTAGGGAATGCTAAAAGGTCCTCTTTATTTCACTGCTTTTCTTCAACAGGAAAACAAACTGACCTTTTTCTCAATGTTAAGTTCTAGGGATACACCAGTTTTCAAAACTAAAGAGAAGATTTGTGATATTTATCAGAAAATGTTAGGTATATATTGGAGGCAGTGACTAAACAAAACTGAATTTTAAGGGACGAGTGCTTATCTTCAGACTTTCACAATTCAGTAAAGCAAATCTCTGGGCTACACAAAGACTCAGGTACTCACTTATAAACTCTATACATAAAATACTTTTATAGTATGACATATCTGCAACTATGTCCCCTTCTAGAGATAAGGGGTGGAAAACTATAATTACAAGCACTAGAAATACACAAGAGATCATCTTACTGCCCTCAAAGAGCCATTTTCAACCCTACTTAAGCTCAAAGAAAACAACTGTTTGACAACTCTGTCTAAAGTTCTTTACCTATGTTCATACATATTTTCCTTATTAAAAATATAAACTCTCAGTTACATTTAGGGCCCAAGAAGCTTTCCTGCCCAGTTACAGAAACAATTATAATACAATATTATGTCCAAAGACCTAGAAAATATGAATTAACAGCAATAAGCTAACTTGTGATTTATTCAAGGAACTCAAACATTAAAAATGTATTCATATTTTCATTCATGTTTTATGGACTATTTATTAGAATGTTAACATGACTAACTGTCATGGTTTTCCCATGACTGAGGGGTTTCTAGGGTGCCGGACTTTCAGAGTTAATACCAAGACCCTATGATTGTGTGACTTTATACTGTCACCTTTACCTGAAAGATTTGATATTCCTTAATTTCTAATAAACCTTAGTTTTCTTTGACAAATATTTTGTAAGAGTAGTAGTATAGCTCACCACCATTAGCAATTACTGTGCGCTACATCAACATGATGAATACTGTGTGGGTCTGAATTTCCCCACATTTCTTAAGGTTTAAATATTCACTTAGTCAATGTACATATTTACCTTGACTATTATACACAGGAAGTCACATTTTTTCTCCAAAGACTTCAAATTTGAAAGTAGAAATTACTTTAAAATTTCTACCAAATTCAGTATTCTCCCAAAAGCTGAAGAGAACTAATTTTATGCTAGAACTATAGTTCACTTTAGTCAATTTGGTTAGATGACTAGACAGGAAAAAAGGCAGAAAATAGTTCCAAAAGCTGAAAATATCTGATTTCCTGCATTCTCACAATCTAGTATAATATATACTCACTAAAAACATATTAATCTAGACTTTCAGTCAGTTTATTTAAAGGTATAGTACATAAATCCATGTACCTATACACACATACAAAATCTTTATGAAAAATTGCTTAAATTTTTAAATTGGCTTGTGTTTGCTGAGCACACACTGCCTGGATAATAGAAAGATGTTGTGATTATCCAATAAATTACTAAGATTTAAAAAACTGCAGATAATTTTTAATTGAATGCAATTTTAGAGTTAATTTTCCATAACCATTTGTATATTTCTTTTTTAACTATCAAAATTCAAGAGAGCTGTCTTGTTAAGAAAATCACATATGCATAACACTGAACTCGGTAGCTTCTATAGGAAATTATGTTGTTAAGTCAGATGGGAGCCATAATGGCCTCATCCCTGCAGCGATCATTGTTAATACAAACCCCAAACATATTTCTATATGGTTCCAATTTACTCCACAATGTGTTTCACCATCCTGTGAAAATGACTAGATATAAAAGGACTGAGATTTATTTGTTCAAAAGTGACAAAAATCAATGTTCTAAGTATATATGGCAATAGAGAGTTGCTAAATCTACTGAATCTTTTAAATTAAAAAATATTGCCCATTCTGATGAAATGCTTACAATGACTACAAGTAAAGATGGTGGCCATTAAGTTTTATCGTTAGCACCTGAGGAACTGTTTGCATACAAAACAAAATGTTCCTTTCTTTTGAATTACTGACACTGGCAAATTAAAATGAAGTGGATACATATGGTTGAAACAATCTCCACATTTACAAATATCCTGAAATATCACTAAATCATAAAAATGAAAGCTGTGGGTTATATATTATGAATGTTGCCTAACACATTCCCAGCTCTGTTATTTGTTATAAATTTGTAGACAATGGACAAAATTGGCCATTTATTCAAGAGTAACAGCTGGTTCCAACATTGTGCATCTTATCAAAACAGGACATTACAAGAAGAAAAAAGCACAATTAACCTCTAAAATGCTGAAAACAAAAGAAACTCATTTTTGGGAAAAACATTTCAGAGTAAACATCCAGACAATTTAAATACAGTTCTAATTTAGCATTTTTACACCTAAAAGACTCTAGTATAAAGAAAGGTTCACAACATTTAAAAAACTGCACAATGGTGATATCTAAGAACCATAGAATCTGATACTGTAAATGGATAATACATATTAAGTGAAGACAGTTGATTGAAAAAAACATTACTGAATATAGGCTAGAAAAATATTAGTGTTTCACCCCATCAATCTACAAACTGTTACTCTGGGAAGATAAAATATTATCAGTACTTACAGGATATTTTAAACTATTAGCTAGCCAATTTTGTTGATGTATAATAATCCCTAGAAAAAAGCTAGAAATGGGAAAATTCAACAATTCTCTATATTCTAAGAAGTATAATACTCCCTATTTCACAATAACCTTGTAGAAGTTCCAGAATTTAATATTAAATATTAGAACTGCAGTCTCTGTTTTCTTAATGGTAGCTTGGTTCATTCTGGCAGTATTTCACTGATGCAGCCTGAGGCTATAGGTAATGGACCATTACTCACTATGATAGCCAGATTTCTTCTGCATGGCGGTTACAGGGCAATCTTTATGAGCCAGAAGAAGCTGTTTCAGCTGTGCCACTTCATTTCTCAGCAGGGTGACTTCACTCTGGAGAAGAAACAACTTAAGTACCTTGCCAGCATCAGACTAAACCTTTCTTACTGTTTAAAACAAATGAAGATTAAGATGGTAAAACTCAGACATCTTTAACACAGTACTGCAGAATAAAATATACTGCTTAAATATATTTAACCACCAGTATACATCAATTTTTATATTTTAACATTTTACAAAAACTACAGCTTCTATAAAAATTTAAGTAAGGTAATACAACTGGATAGCATATTTCCAAGTTTTTATATTACCATTTGCCTTGGGACTATTTATATATCATAGGTTACCTGTTGAAGTTATTTTTTATGTTTAAAAAATGATAAATATCAGGGGAGTCAGGATAAATTATTACTCACTTTTTTCACTCAAAAATGAAAAATTTATCCTGGAAACTCAATTAATCATGTTTCTCGTTTTCTAGAAACTAGGAGAAATAACCAAAGAATCATGGATACCCAAAATGCACTGGACAAGGAACCAATGAAAGTCGATGTAATATCTAAAAGGCTTAGTTGCCTTTGACATAGGCAATCTGTACATACCTAAATTTAAATCTGATAAATCAATGGTGATTTGTCCTACTCCTTATTACAGAATGAACACTTCAGCCTTTGTTTTGGGTGCATTAATCTGGTAGATTCTATGTAAAAGATCCAAATTGAGAGAGTCCAATTAATTCCTTTGGGCCACCCCCAAACATTAAAGACATGTAAATTAGTGATAATTACAAATAATTGAGTTACAAATAATATGAATTTAATAAATTGGTAATATTAAAAAAATCTTAATTTATGAATACCTTCTGCATATTTGGACTTACAACCTTAACCAGATTTCACCACTGAACCCAAAATTAAATGAAGAAATACTGCAAACCAGGTACACATAAAAACTCAGATACTTCATTTTCCATCCTTCAGTCTCTTAACCAGAAGGCTGGAATGTAAAATAATTTGGCAGATTAGACTCACTAGGTCCCTTAAGTGATCAATGACAGAAACATAAAAATCTTAAGAGTACAATTTAGGCAATCTAAAGGCCAATCTATTGGGCCAAATAGTTCTTAACACCCCAATAACAACAAACTGTGACACTGTATTAAAGCACAGGAACAAAAATTGATGCTCACAGGAATTTTGAACCATTAATAAAAAGGTTAAATTATGTTTAGAATACTGTATTTGATTCAAGAATGGATGTAAAGTGATCAAAGTACAAAAGGGAAAATTTTAAAGTTTTGCTTTAAAAAAATAAGCTGTTATTTATAACTCATCTCTATAGAACACTGCAGTCATTAGTGTCACTAATTATACCACTAATTATAACTCTTTATTAATGACACTGTTGATGACAAATCATGTTATGAATAATGCAATATATATTATCCAAAAAAGTTTCTCATATCAACTTTATTTTGACTCATGTCTACAGGTTTCTCTCAATTTCTGTAGTATGAAATAGGACTAGATATATATTTTTAGTCAAGAATACACAATCTTTTATAATCTGACACTTGTGACCACCCTTTCACATTAGTATGAACCTATGGAATAATCAATATTTAATCATTTTGACTTATAAAAATAAGCTTGGTATGGCCAGCTAAATATGGTATTTGTTGTCTCTACCTAGAATACCTTTCCTTTTTGCCTTGCTATTTCACTCATCTTTAAGAGTCAACTCAGTACAGTGTAAATTTGTATAGGAAAAGATGTTGCGTTTCCATTTCTGTACTCCCACAGCCATACACAGTGTGTATTTACGTAGTACTAATCACAGGATTGTAATTTCTGGTTCACTTGTCACCTCAACCAGATTGGGAATTTCTTAAGGGCAGGGATTACCCTACTCTTTGTATTCAAGTACGGCACATGGCCTGGCAGAGACTATTTATTTTAAAATAAAATAAAATGATTGTTTTAAAGAAGACATTGTAACTATGTGTGGGGGTAAAAAATATCAAAAAAGGTAAAATGAAATACTCAAATAATAATAAAACCGGTCAGAGATCCTTTTTTCATTATTTATGCCAATAACTTCACCAACATACCTACATTAATTTTCTCAGTCATGAAATGAAAATCGACATATTTACAGCATCATCTCAATTACAGAATTAAAAAAAATAAAAAATGCATTCTCTCCTGTAAATTCTATATAGACAGTCATCATAAACCTATAAATCTATATACAGTCATCATGAAACAAAATGCTGTATTAGATAAAATTCCTGAAGGATGTTATGAGGTGAATATCTGATAGAATAGCTGATTTAAATAATTCTGAGGATTAACAATTAAAATATTCCTATGCACTCAAAATTAGTTAAATAAATATATATATTCAAAATCTGTTTTTAAAAAGGTAGGTTTGAAACTGATGAATGGAAAATCAGTTTCTGTATTTCAAATTTAACAGTTGGTGGGATTAGGACTATTCATCTAATTAACTACCTGGCCCATTAACAAATCAACAAATGTGAAGATGCCACTAGCTAACAATAAGTAGTAAACACTAAGGACTGAAGAAGTAAGGCATGGGAGTCCTTATGTAATGTCCTTGTAAGTAACCCAACTTACATCGTGTTAACTGAATTGTTAACTGAATTTTAATTGGAATTACACTTAACAGAGCAAACAACTGAAAGGACCAAGAGGAGAGGAAATTGAAAACTTCTGAACATTTAAATATAATTTTCATATACTTAAAAGATATAATATACACCAGTATGTTGCTCTTTATCCAAAATTCAAATAATTGAAATTTTTTGTATCTTAAAGGACAGAAATGGTAAGAAAAAGAAATACCAGCAGGTTCAAGGTATGCTCAATACAAATTCAGTCCCATCTTTTACATCATCTGATCTAAGTTTTACAATAAAAGATTTTCCTAATGATGATGGTGAAAGCTCAGGAGTGATTTTTGACTGAAAGGTCAAATTAATAATTTGTATTACTTTTCTATCCTAATATTTGATTCTTTAAATGCTGCTATCAGCACTAAACTGAAAGCAGCAAATGGGACACGGTTACTAGCAAGGAAATAGGAGCAAGAGAAATCCTGCAGAGCAAACACGGTTGTGCTGATTAGGAATGAGTGGACTGAGCCTTGAAGGAAGTGGATGTAGTTGAGCTGTGGAGTCAGAAGTGTAAAGCATGTGCAACTTAAACAGGGGCTGATCAACTTAAACAGGGGCTGAAAATGGGAGGCTTATACAGGTAAAAGTTTTATGACTGAGTGAGGCAGAAAAGGTTAAAGCCCAGCAGGTTTTAAGTCATTATGTAAAGGTAGTAAAATTCGACAAATTATTCCAGACATTGAAGGACTGGAGTCTCATACCTGTATGTACATGGTAAAGGACTTAAACATAAAGACAAGCAGGACTGTACTAAAAATACTTAGGTAAAATGGTTGCATACACCATGACTTTAATTCTGAAATTTTTCTGTGGAGAACAGAAGACAGACTCAGAAAGGCCTACATACATATAATGAAAAGATGCCTGAAAATTCTGGAGACCTTAGAATGAAAAAAAAAAAAGTGGTCACACATGCACAAACACTATCTATATAAATAAATATATAAATATTATATTGGATAATTATTACTGTTATTTGGATTACTTTCGACTGGATTTTAATTGGATTCAGCCTCTAAGGCCCATCTGGTAGTATTACTACTATTTGTTAGTACGTATATTTGCAGAGTTAATCATCTTCCTCTTCGTGGGTCATTTTGAAGATGTGAAATAAGGGACATGAAAACATTCTGAAAACATAAAAGTCCCATTTAAATGTGAGCAATTATTGATATTGATTTTTTTCATCTAAGTAAAACATAATTGGAAGATAAAGCAGATAGTGAAAAATATTATTCTGGTTTAAAACAAAATGTAAATTATTTTGGCATTATTTGTATCATTGCTCCACTCTGTAGCTACCCAAAGGTTAATCACATACTAATAATGAACAAATAATTTTTTTACAGTTTATCTGAAGCAGATTAAGACTGATGAGATTGCCAATTAATCAAATTTTTCATGGATATCCAGCCATAAACTGATGACCAGGTATTCCATAAATTTGTGATCTTTGACTTCCTAGCTCAATTATTCCCAATAATTAAAGAAATAATACTGGATAATTTCTCCTTTGGGGAATTTCTCATTGCTAAAGATACTTCATGTTTAGTCTACCAAAAATCCATGATTAAGTAAGTATCAAGATTCCCATCACACAGTTCCAAGGGTTGTCATGGATGCAAAACCTTACACTTGAGAACAAAATAGTTCTTTATGTCTACAACAACAGAAAAAAAAATGACAAGGTTCTTAATATTTTGGAAATACTTCACAAAATAAATGGAATGGCTCTTCTATTCTCATACTTTACTGCTTGTTTCATGTCTGTCTCCTCTGCTGGGCCACAAATTCTGTAAGTGTAATTTTTCACTTTTTCTCATTATCTCCTGTGTCTAATAATTTTCCCTGCACAACAGATGCTTAAGACAAAATGAGTAATAAATAAGTAGAATTTGCATATTGTTGTTATAATACACTTTTCTATACCCTTTCTCATTTGATCTTCAGAATAGTACTTTATGAGTCTGACAGACAGTGAAGTAAAGGCTCAGAAGGATTTTTAGCAAAGCCTAGTAAAAAGAAGTACTAGGTCTCAAATTCACGAGTTAAGGTGACATCATTATTAACCTTTCTCGCTCTAGAACACAGTTAAAAATTCAGGGGAAAAAAAGGAAGACCATTATATCACAGAATACTATTTTTTTTTCAGGAAGTATAAAACAAACAGGTATTGTATAGTTGCTATTCCTTTTTTATTTCAAGTGATACATACTGAAATAAAATATTTTTTAGGTCTGGGAAAAAAAGATTTGATCCTATTCCCTTTAAGTCAATGGACAATACACAAAACGTTTTCCGTGTCATTAACTTATGAGTTAAAACTCTTCATGTATCCACCTACCAAACAATGCTTCTATTATTAATTTATTGAGCTTCCACTCCACACACATTTTGCAATACCTAAGTTTTAAGGCAAAATCCACAATAAATCTCCAAGTTTTATCCACAAGCCATTGTTATTGAGCTACTGTTAGCAGTAGTTTTTGGTTATAAAGGAAACATGATGAAATTGTAAACTGAAAACTGAACTTCAAAATGAGTATAAATGAAAGACAAACCCATAAAGAGGTTAAAATCGTTTCAAGTAAAATACAACAAAATCATATATTACCTCTAAAACTATAATTATGTATAACCAACTATATCCAATTCTTGGGTTAGTTACCACAAATGTCTCTAACATAATTTGATGGAAAATTGCCGTTTTAGCAACAATTATAGAAAGCTAAAATATAACTGAGCACTAAGGCTGAATAATTAATATTTTCTTGAAAACCTAATATATATTTGGTAAAAATATGAAGTCTCACCTCACTCATTAAACCTTTTATTTTGTATAATACATAAACAACCACAGGTCATCCCTGCCCACCACACCCATCAGCTAAGCCTGTATGTCACGTGATGATTAAGGAAATGTAGAACTGATGAATGTTTTCACATAAAGTAGAGTTTAATTATTTCTTTGACATTCAATTTTCTTCACAAGTCATTCTGTTCTTCACAGTTAATAGTTTTGCTGCTGGCAGAATGAAAGAATCCCCCACCACCACCCCCTGATCTACTATAAGCATGTTAACTCTTCACACTGAAAACTAGAATCTGTCACTTACTTTTTAAGAACGGATTTTATTTGACAAATACTTAATAACAATAACAAATTAAAATTGTACATCTACCTGAAACAACAGAAAGTCACAACTGAGGTATCCTTTCTTCCCAAACCATCCGTGCTTCCCAATATCCTCCTTTTCACCACTGCTACATCCTGGTACATGTCATTCCTAAAATTTTACCTACATTTAGGAGTTCATTTCTATACCAATTTCCACAACTACACTTACACATTTATCCATCTACATATAAAATTTTTCTTAATCAAAAAGAATTATGCTATATGTTCTAGTATGCAACTTTTTTTTTTTAGTCATTTGTTGAGGTAAAATACCTATAATATAAAATTAAACATTTTATCTGGGTGAATGTTGAAACCACAATGTTACTCATGTGGAACCTTCATAAGATTGTATATCAATACCTTAATTAAGAAAAAATTAACCATTTTAAAGTGAACAGTTCAGTGGCAGTTTAGTACATTTACAATGTTGTGCAACCCCCTCCACTAGTTTATAAAATAACTCTGTTGCTCTAAAGTAAAACCCTTTACCCATTATCAAGTTTCTCCCTATTTTCCCCTCCCTGCCAGTCCTCAGCAACTGCCAATTTGCATTCTGTCTCTATGGATTTATCTGTTCTAGATACTTTATATAAATGGAGTCACCTAAGTGACTTTGTATCTGGCTTCTGTCAGTTAAGCATACGTTCTGAGGTTCATCCATGTTATAGCATGTACTTTTACTCCTTTTTTAATGCTGAAAAATAATTCCACTGTTATGTATATACCACAATTTTATTTCCATTCATCCATTGATGACTATCTGGGCTGTTTCTAGCAACTTTCTTCTTGTCCTTAAAAAGACACTATAGATATTTTCCCAGACTAATACAAGGACCTTATTCGTTTTTCGCTTAAGCGTTTTTAAAAAATCTCTGGTAAAACATCATTTCACCTATCTTTGTATTTTGATATGCATCTCTAAAACTAAAAACACTTACTAACCATGATGCCGTTATCGTTCAGATTTTAATCATTAAAAGTACTAATTTTACTTGTTCTGTTTGTAATTTGAGGTATTACCTAAAGTTATATTCAACTGCAGAACTTTTTCAGTGATTTCTTGAATTTGACTTCTATTTAAATTCTTTGCTTTGAAAGTGATGAGTTAGCTAAATTTACCTAAGTGATAAATCTTGCCTTTATTCCTCCAAGAAATTTCTACACAAATTAGGAAACATAAAAATGTAACACATTTTATAATATTCTGATTAGTCTGTATGGTGGAAAAAATCATGAGATTAATGAAGTAAAGACTACATGTATTTTGAATACTGAATTTTTCCAAGTTTTCTGAAAAAATAAAGCACTGTTGCTATCAATAATGGTGACCAGTACTGCAGTATAATTAAAGAACTAGCCCTATCTCATTAAAAGCTGTTAATATTGCTATAACTTGGGTCAAAGTAAAAACTGGTCCAACCTAAAAAGGATCTCCTGTGATATTATATATATTACTTTACAGTATTTAAGCATTTTCACTTCTTAAAAAGGTACAATAAGCCAACTTACAAAGGAAAATATTGGTTTATATTATTAAAATAAATTTATGTCTTCAAAAATACTTGCACTCATTCCAAATCAACTCCTTTATTTAACATATAAATATGGATTTAACATGGATATGGATTTAACATTTCCAGAGAAGTATGGCTTACAAGTATTATTTTCTCTAATTCACAGATGAGACAACTGAAGCCAACAAAAATGGCATGTTTAATGTCATACAGCTATAAAATAGGCAAGTCATTCAGAAGACTGATTTTGTTAGTTATAAAAAAGAAAAACAGAGGTAACTAAATCACTCTGTTAAATGTAATATATTTGAAAATTTAAACAATAGTTAATATTCTAACAGAGATACCTGGTAAAGAACAGCTATTTTTATAGTAAATAAATATACTGGTATCTAAAATCTGTTTCATTTTATCTAAGAGGAAAAAAATTCATGTTTTCCTAAAAAATTATGAAAATAGTTCTTGAATTAGAATTCATCTACCAGACAATAATAATAGTGTATATCTGACATCTCTGTGATGTGGTACATCATGTTTAAATTTTTTCTAAATGGTGAAAAGTTTTGCAAGACAATTCATTTGTTATAAAGCTTGCATGTCAATATTCAAAGCAAAACAATCTTAAAAGATGTCTGACTCACCTATGACAAAATTTTAATCCAACTTAGAGTTAAAGCCATGCATGATACTAAAAATCTTTTCCTAAACTTTAAACATACATTTTAATTGGTGGCATCTTCAAAGACTGATTCACAAAGAAAGCAGGTGCCGTCACCAATTATGATTATACAGCAAGATTCACTTTTCCTCCCCTGCACCTATTTTTCCCATTTTTAACTGTGAATGGATAACTCAGAGGACTGACCAATAAAAACTACAATTCATTAACATCAATTTTCTAGTTGATGCTCATCAGTTGGTAGTTTAGAAGATTTTACTGGAGAATATTCACTACATTAAAAAAACAACAACAAAAACAAAAGAAAAAACAGAAGTAAGGAAACAGACTTGGTGCTGTCCAGTACTGTCACTGGATATCTTACCTAAGGCTGAACGAGAAGGAGCCTCAAAGCGTTTATACCCCATGAGGTTCCTGAGAAATGTATCCGAGGCACACTGGCAGGGCATTATGAAGTGATTTCTACTGCCACTGGCCATATTGTACCTGTGCTGTGGATATTTAGAGTCCAGTTTCCAAAGCTGTCAATTTGGCACCTTTCCCAAGCACTACATTCACTTAAAATAAAACAAAACAAAATTTATAATTCAAAGAACAAAAGAACACAGAAACTGCTACTGAAGCAACTTTACAGTTGTGATATAAACCAAAAATAAATAAGAATAGTGAAATACCAGTGATATTTTTTATTTTAAGATTCTTTGTTTAAACTTTATATCCAACTTTATATAAAGTTTAAGCCAGATAGTTTAGGTACTTTTGTACTACACAAGTAAACACTCTGTTTAAATGTCTTCATTGTATTTTATACTATTTAATCTCAGTATTCAAATAGATTTAAGAAACTATGCTTTACTAATGATTCCATACATACACAATATTGTGCCCTGAAATATCTAAATGGCGAACTGGAAAAACCGGGAGAAGCTATGTTCACAATTATTAAAAATAAATTTAAAGAATTTATATACCTGTAGCTGACCATTTAATGAACTCAAGTCTTCTGCTTTCTTCTCTAAAGACTGAACCCAGACTTTCCTTTTTTGTCGGCATCTTGAAGCTGCTGCTCTATTTCGCTCCAGAAACTTCCTCCTTTTTTCATCAGGATCTTCATTAGCTGCTCTTCTTCGACGACCACTTGTATTTTGGGTCTGTGGAGTTGTGTGAGCTGGAGAAGCCTATGACAAACACAAGTGGAAGCTTTTTATAAACCTGTAAAGTACTAAAGTAAAAAATTTAGTAACTTCTTATTTGAATTCACTATGGGAAGCCATGTTTTCTATAATATTTTTGAAATAAAGTGTTACATTTGTAAATTTTCTTTAAAAATTGATTTCTCTAAAATTAAGAAGTATAGAAGTTCCCTCTTATCTTCAAGGAATATGTCCTGAGACTCCCAGAGGGTCCCTGAAACTGCAGTAGTACCGAACCCTACCTATACCTTTTTCC
The DNA here is from genome assembly GCF_040802235.1 of Manis javanica. Lineage (NCBI taxonomy): Eukaryota > Metazoa > Chordata > Mammalia > Pholidota > Manidae > Manis > Manis javanica. The sequence goes on along the minus strand of NC_133167.1, from coordinate 58,958,387 downwards.
TACATATATGTATATATGATAAACTTTAATTTATAATTTAGGAACAGAAAGAGATACACAACAATAAGAGAACAATTTTAACAACATGCTGTAATTAAAGTTATGTGAATGCAGTCTAAGTATCTTATTTTACCAAACTCACCCTTTTTCTTATGATGATGTGAGACAATAAAATACCTGTGTGATGTGAATTGAAGTGAGTGAATGACACAGGCATTGTGATGTAATGTTAGGCTACTACTGACCTGACCATTAGTCAGAAGAAGGATCATGTGCTTTCAAACTGCAGATGACTGCAGGTAAGTCACACTGTAGAAACAAAACTGTGGATAAGGGGCAACTACTACTATACATCCTTTGGTATACTCAACTTCTCAGTTTTTGAAATTTAGAATCAGTCTTTTTCTAAAGGGCAGATTCATGTAATTATCAATACTCATTTCCTGGTGAGCAGAATCTCACAAGAGTCCACATTTTCATTTTAATTGATGCCCTCTTCCCTGGCCCCTCAACAGATAACCTAAACAGATCAGTAGGAGACAGAAATCTTCAGTCACTAGTGATAGTGTTTATAGAGACATTCTGTTGACTACAGAACAGTAACTTTTTCCACACCTCTCATAAATTCCAAAATTGTGCCACAGAACACTTGACTATGGGAGACAGGAAATGCACCCTTGGAAATAGTGCAAAGGAAATAGTACTTTTTGGCCCCACGCACACGATCCCAAGAAGCTTGAAATCAGTTGTTCATATATAACTAGATTTAAAATAATTATGAACAAATAAAACTTCTATCTTCTAATCTATATGATAAACGATATCTTATATATAAGCTCAAGGTTAAGTTCTGCAAGAAAATCACCAAAGTAGTTCCCTACAAATTCCAAAAAATACAAAGCTATCATTTAATTCCTTTACCAAGTAACTAGCATTAAAAATTATGAGGGTGTTATTTCATTCATACTGTATTTTCATTATAATAAAGAACAAATACTAGATTGTTTCTTTTACCTACTTAATTGCAAGTTAATTCTAGAAAAATATTTCTATGGCTGGCTTCAAGAATCGCAATTTTAAAATATTTTCTTCTTTTCATCCTCTTAACTTATCAGTGGCAGGTTTTTTTCTTTTACTCATTTGGCTGAATAGGAGAGAACAGTTTTTGTTTTTAAATTTATGACTCAGTTATTACAACACAGGTTAAAAGCAGAAATTATTACTGAGTTACATGTGTATATTTTTTTGCCTAACAAGGATTTGAGGCTACTGAGAGGCATATATTCCTTCTTCTCTCCGTCCTTCCATTGAGTCATTCATTCCACTTCATTAAAAAAGACATAGTAAAACTATTCTAGAAGCTAGAGAAACCTCAGTGAACAAACAGATAAAAGTCCTGCCCTCCTGGAGTTCCCATCCAATACAGTAAAATAAAAAGATATCAATAAAAAATAGATAAAGGGAAACTAGAGCTAGTATAAGAAAATAAATTCTATTCATTTCTTTTCTTTTTTAAATAAATTCTAAGGGTGTAAAAGCCATAGTTAGCCATGGCAAATGGAAGAGCCATGGGCTGGCATTTGGCCCGTGAGCCAGTTTGCTAACCCCTGAATTATGACATTAAAATACATACTTACTCACTTTCTTTCTTCCTCTGAACCTATGTAAAGTTAAAGTTGCTTAGTGGATGACAACCACAGCTATGTTCCACTTTATCTTAAGTTTGTGAAATGAAATAGTTATCTAAATTTCTATGCTTAGGAGGCAATCTAAAACTTGCCTTTTCCTGTTTCTCTAATTGTAAAGTTTTGCTTTAAAGGCCAATGCTAATATTCTTTAAGTAGAGAAAAGTTATAAATAGAGTTCTGAAAAATTTAACAGAAATATATCAAACCCTTTAGTGTAGAAATATACTAAGGACATATAGAAATACCAATCATCCAATATGCAGTGACAAGCTAGAGATTAAATTAGAAGCACCTCTAGTATGAACAGCTCCCATAAAACATAACTGTTCCTTTGGTTACGTTTCACAAATTTTAACTCAAGAATCATTTGACTTATATTAGTAATATAACGCATAAATACATTACTTGTTGAATCCAATCAACAGGAAAAAATATTTTATTTAAAAAGTACTGATAGATATTGTGCACCATCTCAGACCAACATACATAGATATACGTACAGAATCACTTATAGGGTGTCCTCAGCAGTAACAACTGCTTAACTACCTACATTTATTCATTCATTTTTGGGTATCACTATTTTTACACTGAACTACCTTTCTTAAGGTTTCTGATATACTTTTGAAATAGCAATATGACCAGAAATTATTTTTTTCAAAGTATATAAAGTAGTCATTTAAGTTACACTGTATTGTTTTTTTAAGGATGATAACAAAGTGCTGAATGATAAAAACAACACACATACCGGAGTTTCTGTAGTGGATGTGGCTGGCTGTTGTAATGACTGTGGCTGTGGTCGAGATTCCTCTGACTGAGTCCTAACCAATCCGCTACCATGACCTTTGACAGTATCACCATTAGTAACTGGAGGATGTTGCTGAGTCAAAGCAGCTTTTAATCTCTGAAATGAAAATACAAATTTTTCAAAAAGTTCCCTCCTTCCAACCAAATCCAATTCCCAGCATACTTTGGTTAACCAAAAAATTTATTTGTTAAGGAGTACATAAATACATTCAGCTGTAAAATTCATTTTGACTTATTGTATTCCATTGCATTTCATAAGATCATTACAAATACCAGTAAGAGAATACGACCTTTGGAAAGCTTCCCAAAGTCTTTTTGTCTAGTACTACTAGAGAATTCTAAAAATGGCTGTTCCTAATCAATTTTGAGAAAATAAAAATTTTCAATTTTTTTTCCTTCTCCAACAGAGACACTGTTGAGTGAAAATAACTAGCTTTGTTCAACTAAAATAATGACACAAGTTGATTATGGATACTTTTACCTTTTTCTCCCATTTTTACATTCCAATCTTCTCAGACTCTGCCTAGATTCTGAGACCTAAATCTCTTCTTCCAGATTTGGTCCATTTGGTTTCTGCTTGTAGGTTTGAGGTCAGTGCTTACTTGGACATTGACCTGAGGTTGCTTTTTTGGCCACTACACTGTCAGACTAAACCTCTTCCTAGAACCTACAGCTGGGCTTGCTATCACTTAGGTCTTCCCTGTCTTCAGTAAACAGACCTAGTTCCAAGTCTATTCCTTACACTATGTTCCATTTTGCGAGTTAACTGAATTGCACCTGACTGGATGTCCAAGTATGACAGGTCTATCATTCAAATGAGGCCACAGATATTCACGGCTATCTTTTTATAAAGACATAATTTGAATAATGCTTTTTTTCTATCAGCAAACATGTGTCATATGTGAGTATCTTACCTCCCAATCAGACAGTAAGCTCTTTAAGTGCAGGGGATTGTTTTGGATTTCTTTGTATCCTTTAGCAACTGATACATTGCTTTGCTTACGGGTGAAAACAAATATATTTGCTAACACAGAAAACGGTTGCTTTGGTGAAAATGGCCCATGTGATCTTTGGGGGAAGTTTTATTATAATGATCTGTAAATATAAAATAATTAGCAGAAGATAATCATACTACAATATCTTAGCAATGAAAAGGGACCTTAGGGACCTGAGAGACCTGGGGCTATTATTGTTGATATTGATCTTAGTGACTGAGACATAGTACTTGAGGCCAAAATAAAGTTTTATCAGAAAATTTAATGCAGAGATACATCCATTACATTTTCTTAAGATCCACATTCAGGTGCGTATTTGTGGGGAGACAGACTACAAAAATGATAGGAAAACTATGCCAAAATCTATCCAATGCTTACCAAACTTCCCAGAAGTAAATGAAACTGCCTGGGTGTTATGTATTAAAAACATATTCTTGTACAATCTTTCCTATCTTCCTTCCCTGGATACAGCAGAAAATGGTAGGTAAGAGAGAAGAGCTTTGAAAAGGCCCCCAACATGATTTTAGTACAACTGCTTTCATTCATTCCAACTAAGAACAATGTAGAAAATTTTACAACTACTAAAAAATTTGTAACTTCTTTTATTCTCATCTAAGCATTATCTTCTTGTCATCTATAAAGTGATTCAGATGCCTTAAAAACTAAAGCACACATGAAGAGGTCACCATAATTTCCACTGAGGCAGTTAACTAAACCTAGACAAGTGTTAGATATTTCTCTTCACTGTTAATCATCGCAGATTCTGTGTATGATTTTAAAAACAAAGTTGATAGTTTAAGAAAAGTTTTACTGAAATGTTACATACAGTAAGATCAACTCTTTTCAGTGTACAGTTCAATGAGTTTTAAGAAGCACCCCCTACAATCAGGATATATAACAGTTCTATGAGTACCTCCAAATTACTTCATGCTCTTTCTGTCACTTTCCTCCCATCTCTGACCCCTAGAAAGCACTAACCTGTTTTCTGATCCCAAAAGTTTTGCCTTTTCTAGAATACCATCAAAATGGAATCACATGGTGTATATTAGCCTTTTGAATCTCGCTTCTTTCCTTCAGCATAATGCACTGGAGATGTGTGCTGTGTTTTCAGTAGTTTTTCAATGAGTATCCCTATTTTACAGGTTAGGAAAAGAAACCAAAGATCATCTGCCCAAGGTCACTGGTAGCTAACACACAGCTAACTGACAGGGTATGTGGAAATGGGTGGACTAAAAATAGAATTAGATAAATGACCAAAGAGGTAGTTGGCTTCAGTCAGGTAGGAATATTTAAGCTAAATGGTCAAAGAAATGAAAGTAGAAAGACAGGCAGTTTGGAAGTGTGGATCATATAAAAAGAACAAAGGAGGACAATCTGCATAATTGTGTATTTTAAAAACAGAATGTTATAGACATCAAATTACAGTGCACATGTCTCCCTCAATCAATTGTTTAACATTACCAAACCCTAGTTTTCATAACTGTCAAACCCAGTGCATGACCTAAGATTGCACTGAGTGAATTTTAGGAACTACAGAGTAGCAAAATGTAAGCTTAAATAAGGGTCTGGGAAAAAAAAGAAAATATAACGCACAGTGCCTAGCACTGTTAGGTTAGGACTTTTATTTCGGGGTCTAAAATGCACATAAATATAAAATATAAGCAGTGATTGAGATGTGGAGCTTGGTAAATTATGTATTGGTAAAACATTTTTAAGTCCTTAGGTAGAAAACATCATAGAACTGAAGAGCATTTAAAGTTTTATAGTGAAGAGCTTAACTTTCAGAATTAATGAAATACAGTAACTGCACATAGGGGAGTCTGAAGTACGTAAATATCACTCTCTTGAATAATCTTTAGTAGGGCAAGTTACTACCTTATAGAGCACTTAAAAGCAGCATCACTATTCATTCATTATCCTCTCTTGACTGCCCTAGTGTATACCATACTCATCCAGTGAGGAATCTCTAATGTTTGCTCCATGCTGTTACACTGATTACAACCGGTCTGACTTGGAAAGCGTGCAACTGGGTACAGAATGTAAGAAAAAGATCTTCAAGGGTTAATTAACACTGTTCTGAACTGCATTTATTATAAACAAAAATAGATGTATGCCAGAAAATATTAGAATAAGATGAATAAAGTTCACTAAATGATTCATGTAAATTTCTTAATTAATAGAAAGTTATTTAAAATATCCACCTATATATATTTGCTGGAGACATTTTATAGGAGGACAAATAGTTTTGTTCAAAAAACATTAATGAAAACATATATAAATGTAATGGAGATTTATTTTACAATAGAATTTTGGAGAGATATTGGAAATAATTAATCTAATCATCATCTTACAGATACTAGGAAGGCCCAAAAAGACTAAAGTTACTCCCCAGAATGACAGCGTTCATTAGAAGCAAAGCTAGGACCAGAAATTCCCTGTTGACTCCTCATTCGCTGAAAATATTTTAAATAAAAGTTTTGCCCCACTAGAGCTTTAATCTAATAGTAGGTATTCTAAGTGTATTAGTAATCAATAAGAAGAGTTATCAGATATTGGTCACTCCATTACTAAGATCAAAACTTCTCTTAATAGAGAAATTTAATATAAGTAAATAAAGATTGAGTACTCAGAGAAATAAAGATGTTAGAAAGATCTAAAGTCTCCAAAAGGTACAATAAAACTTAGGCATAATTTTAATTTTAAACTAAAAGTATACATTGTTTGAAAGAAAACTAAAATATCTTTATTACCATATTTCTAAGCAGACTAATGTTTTAATATTTGAAATTAACTTTTGGTGATGTAAAATTCAACATGTACACTGAAAATTTGTTTTTTTAGAGAGATACAGACTGTGTCAATTAATTAGAGGGTGAACAGTTTGTTGTGACCAATCTGACACACTCATTCTAATGGCTAATCTATAAAAACTGATTTGCTATCCAAATACCATGCTGTATGTTGAACCCTTGAAAACAAATTTTATCACATCTGTCAGAACTTAGTAAGAACAAACTACTCCATCATAGTTCAAAGAAAAAACATAATGCTCTCTAGAAACAATTTATGAAAAAGTCAGATTCATATTTCATATGTGCCACAAAAGCTCATCAGAGTAATAACCCTCCTTCTCCTGGGTGTTATCCTACCATCTGCTGCTCTATTACTTATCTTTATTTTGCAACTAATTAACAGCATAATCTTCTAAATTCAGCAAGTTAATTATCATTATTGTGGTCTTTGCAGCATCATCAGTCCTCATGAAGTCCTGTCTCCCCATCCCCAGAGAACATATGAAAATGAAGTAGGTTGGGAGAGAGTCTGTTTCTTTAGAGTGGGCTCATTAGGTGTTTGCTGATTAGCTTAGCATGCAGAGGCAGGTCAGAAGAATTCTGCTGAACATGAGGTTCCATGCAGGGCCCAACTAAGTTAATGTAGGTTTCTGAACATTTGCCAAGATGCCCTCTGTCAGCTCTCAGTAGAAACCCCCTGCAGAAAACCTACTCACTACCCACTGTGTGCAAAAATATTTATTAGTTTGTCATATAAGTCTTGAAGGAATGATTCTGGAAAACAGTACTTAAATACATAACTAAATATTAAACAAAACTCCTAGATAATTAACATTTCCTTATTCAGAAGAGTTACTTTGGATATAAATATTACATAAGAAAATTGTTTTATTAGAAGAGTACCACAGATAACAAATATCTCTGGTTTATGTGTTTAATGACAAACAAAACCTCTAAACCTAAATTTGGTAAGATCCAGTGCAATTATACAGAAAACAGTAGATCCTAGGAATTTTTTCTGTAGCATTAAAAAGAACTAGATAATCTGTATCTGTGAATCCCCACCTACTTTTTAAACCACATTCTTACTTTTCTCCAAAGACTTAAAAGTTCTTTAAATAAAACAACAAGCTTGTTCTGAATTCTTTAGTAACAAAGAAGGACCTTTTTCATATTTACATAGTAGACATAAACACAATACATATATATCATCTCTAAGAACTGGGCACTGGCACTGAGAATCAGGAAACCACAAAAGCATCCTGGGCTACCTTAGGGTACAAATAACTTTCTCTTTAGCTGTATTGTGCTACTCATTCTTGTGTGTCCAATGCTGCAATTTCTTTTACACTATTATTTTTTTTGGTATCACGAATCTACAATTACATGATGAACATTATGTCTATCAGACTCCCCCCTCACGAAGACCCCCCCATAAACCCCATCACACTCACTACCCATCAGCGCAACAAGACACCACAGAGTCACCACCTGTCCGTTCTACGTTGCACAGCGCTCCCAGGGCCTCCCCCCACATTATACATGCTAATTGTAATGCCCCTTTCTTCCCACACCCCCTTATCCTGCCCTTCCCACCCACCCTCTCCAGTCCCTTTCCCTTTGGTAACTGTTAGTCAGTCCATTCTTGGGTTCTCTGATTCTGCTGCTGTTTTGTTCCTTCCGTTTTTCCTTTGTTCTTATACTCCACATGAGTGAAATCATTTGGTACTTCTCTTTCTCCGCCTGGCTTATTTCACTGAGCATAATACCCTCTAGCTCCATCCATGTTGTTGCAAATGGTAGGATTTCTTTTCTTCTTATGGCTGAATAATATTCCATTATTTATATGTACCACTTCTTCTTTATCCATTCATCTACTGATGGACACTTAGGTTGCTTCCATTTCTTGGCTTTTGTGAATAGTGCTGTGATAAACATAGGGGTGCATCTGTCTTTTTCAAACTGGGCTGCTACATTCTTATGGTAAATTGCTAGAAGTGGAAATCCTGGGTCAAATGGTAATTCTATTTTGACTTTTTTGAGGAACCTCCATACGGCTTTCTACAATGGTTGAACTAATTTACATTCCCACCAACAGTGTAGGAGGGTTCCCCTTTCTCCACAACCTCACCAACATTGGTTGTTGTTTGTCTTTTGGATGGTGGCGACCCTTACTGGTGTAAGGTGATATCTCATTGTGGTTTTAATTTGCATTTCTCTGATGACTAGCGATGTGGAGCATCTTTTCATGTGTCTGTTGGCCATCTGAATTCCTTCTTTGGAGAACTGTCTGTTCACCTCCTCTGACCATTTTTCAATTGGTTTATTTGCTTTTTGTTTGTTGAGGTGTGTGAGCCCTTTATATATTTTGGATGTCAACCCTTTATCGGCTCTGTCATTTATGAGTATATTCTCCCATACTGTAGGATGACTTTTTGTTCTACTGATGGTGTCCTTTGCTGTAAAGAAGCTTTTCAGCTTGATATAGTCCCACTTGTTCATTTTTGCTTTTGTTTCCTGTGCCAGGGGAGATATGTTCACGAAGAAGTCACTCATGTTTATGTCCAAGAGATTTTTGCCTATGTTTTTTTCTAAGAATTTTATGGTTTCATGACTTACATTCAGGTCTTCAATCCATTTCAAATTTACTTTTGTGTATGGGGTTAGACAATGATCCAGTTTCATTCTGTTACATGTAGCTGTCCAGTTTTGCCAACACCAGCTGTTGAAGAGGCTGTCATTGCACCATTGTATGTCCATAGCTCATTTATATTAATTGACCATATGTGTTTGGGTTAATATCTGGACTCTCTATTCTGTTCCACTGGTCGGTGGGTCTGTTCTTGTGCCAGTACCAAATTGTCTTGATTACTGTGGCTTTGTAGTAGAGCTTGAAGTTGGGGAGCGAGATCCTCTCTGCTTTATTCTTCCTTCTCCAGATTGCTTTGGCTATTCGGGGTCTTTGGTCGTTCCATATGAATTTTAAAACTATTTGTTCCGGTTCGTTGAAGAATGCTGTTGGTATTTTGATAGGCATTGCACTGAATCTGTAGATTGCATTAGGCAGGATGACCATTTTGACAATATTAATTCTTCCTACCCAAGAGTATGGGATCAGTTTCCAATTGTTAGTGTTCTCTTTAATTTCTCTTAAAAGTGTCTTGCAGTTTTCAGGGTACAGGTCTTCCACTTCCTTTGTTAGGTTTATTCCTAGGTATTTTATTCTTTTTGATGCAATTGTGAATGGAACTGTTTTCCTGATTTCTCTTTGTGCTAGCTCATCATTAGTGTATAGGAAAGCCACAGATTTCTGTGTGTTAATTTTGTGCCCTGCAACTTTGCTGAATACCAGTATTAGTTCTAGTAGTATTGGTGTGGATTCTTTAGGGATTTTTATGTACAATATCATCTCATCTGCAAATAGTGACAGTTTGACTTCTTCTTTACCAACCTGGATGCCGTGTATTTCTTTGTTTTGTCTAATTGCCGTGGCTTGGACCTCTGGTACTCTGCAGTGGGTAGAGTGGGCATCCCTGTCTTGTTTCCGATCTTGGAGGAAAAGCTTTCAGCTTGTTGCTGTTAAGTATGGTGTTGGCTGTGGGTTTATCATATATGGTCTTTATTATGTTGAGGTTTTTGCCCTCTATACCCATTTTGCTGAGAGTTTTTATCATGAATGCATGCTGAATTTTGTCAAATGCTTTTTCAGTGTCCATGGAGATGATCATGTGGTTTTTGTCCTTCTTTTTGTTTATATGGTGGATGATGTTGATGGATTTTCAAATGTTTTACAATCCGTGTATCGCTGGGATGAATCCCACTTGGTCATGGTGTATGAACCAACTGATGTATTTTTGAATTCGGATTGCTAATATTTTGTTGACCATTCTGGCATCTATGTTCATCAGTGATATTGGTCTGTAATTTTCTCTTTTGGTGGGGTCTTTGCCTAGTTTTGGTATTAGAGTGATGTTGGCTTCATAGAATGAGTTTGGGAGTATTCCCTCCTCTTCTATTTTTTGGAAAACTTTAAAGAGAATGGGTATTATGACTTCTCTGTATGTCTGATAAAATTCCGAGGTAAAGACCCACCTCAAACCCAAAGACATACACAGACTAAAAGTCAAGGCATGGAAAAAGGTATTTCATGCAAACAACAGGGAGACAAAAGCAGGTGTTGCAGTACTAGTATCAGACAAAATAGATTACAAAAAAAGGAAAGTAACAAGAAATATAGAAGGACATTACATAATGATACAGGGGGCAGTCCAACAAGAGAATATAACCATTATAAACATATATACACCCAATACAGGAGCACCAACATATGTGAAAAAGATACTAAGAGAATTAAAGGAGGAAATAGAATGCAGTGCATTCATTCTAGGAGACTTCAACACACCACTCATTCCAAAGGACAGATCCACCAGACAGAAAATAAGTAAGGACACAGAGGCACTGAACAACACACTAGAACAGATGAACCTAATAGACATCTATAGAACTCTACACCCAAAAGCAACAGGATACACATTCTTCTCAAGTGCACATGGAACATTCTCCAGAATAGACGACATAATAGACGACAAAAAGAGCTTCAGTAAATTCAAGAAGATTGAAATTCTACCAACCAACTTTTCAGACCACAAAGGGATAATACTAGAAATAAATTTTACAAAGAAAGCTCACAAACACATGGAGGCTTAACAACATGCTCCTAAATAATCAATGGATGAATGACCAAATTAAAATAGAGTTCAAGCAATATATGGAAACAAATGACAACAACAACACAAAGCCCCAACTTCTGTGGGACACAGCAAAAGAAGTCTTAAGAGGAAAATATATAGCAATCCAGGCATATTTAAAGAAAGAAGAACAATCCCAAATGAATAGTCTAATGTCACTACTATTGAAATTGGGAAAAAAGGAACAAATGAGGCCTAAAGTCAGCAGAAGGAGGGACATAATAAAGATCAGAGAAGAAATAAACAAAATTGAGAAGAATAAAAACAATAGAAAAAATCAATAAAACCAAGAGCTGGTTCTTTGAGAAAATAAACAAAATAGATGAGCCCCTAGCCAGACTTATTAAGAGAAAAAGAGAGTCAACACACATCAACAGAATCAGAAACGAGAAAGGAAAAAGCATGACAGACCCCACAGACATACAAAGAATTATTAGAAAATACTATGAAACCCTATATGCTAACAACCTGGAAATCCTAGAAGAAATGGACAACTTCCTAGAAAAATACAACCTTCCAAGAGTGACAAAGGAAGAAACAGAATATCTAAACAGACCAAATACCAGCAAAGAAATTGAAGCAGTAATAAAAAAACTACCCAAGACCAAAACCCCCATGTCAGATGGATTTACCTTGGAATTTTATCAGACATACAGAGAAGTCATAATACCCATTCTCTTTAAAGTTTTCCAAAAAATAGAAGAGGAGGGAATACTCCCAAACTCATTCTATGAAGCCAACATCACTCTAATACCAAAACTAGGCAAAGACCCCACCAAAAGAGAAAATTACAGACCAATATCTCTGATGAACATAGATGCCAGAATGGTCAACAAAATATTAGCAATCCGAATTCAAAAATGCATCAGTTGGTTCATACACCATGACCAAGTGGGATTCATCCCAGCGATACAAGGATTGTAAAACATTTGAAAATCCATCAACATCATCCACCATATAAACAAAAAGAAGGACAAAAACCACATGATCATCTCCATGGACACTGAAAAAACATTTGACAAAATTCAGCATGCATTCATGATAAAAACTCTCAGCAAAATGGGTATAGAGGGCAAGTACCTCAACATAATAAAGACCATATATGATAAACCCACAGCCAACACCATACTTAACGGAAAGAAGCTGAAAGCTTTTCCTCTAAGATCGGAAACAAGACAGGGATGCCCACTCTCCCCACTGCAGAGTACCGGAGGTCCAAGCCACGGCAATTAGACAAAACAAAGAAATACACGGCATCCAGGTTGGTAAAGAAGAAGTCAAACTGTCACTATTTGCAGATGAGATGACATTGTACATAAAAATCCCTAAAGAATCCGCACCAATACTACTAGAACTAATACTGGTATTCAGCAAAGTTGCAGGGCACAAAATTAACACACAGAAATCTGTGGCTTTCCTATACACTAATGATGAGCTAGCACAAAGAGAAATCAGGAAAACAGTTCCATTCACCATACCATCAAAAAGAATAAAATACCTAGAAATAAACCTAACGAAGGAAGTGAAAGACCTATATCCTGAAAACTATAAGACACTTTTAACAGAAATTAAAGAGGACACTAACAAATGGAAACTAATACCCATGCTCCTGGCTAGGAAGATTTAATATCATCAAAACGGCCATCCTGCCCAAAGCAATATACAGATTCGATGCAATCCCCGTCAAATTACCCACAGCATTCTTTAACAAACTGGAACAAATAGTTTTAAATTCATATGGAACCACCAAAGACCCCCGAATAGCCAAAGCAATCTAGAGAAGGAAGAATTAAGTAGGGGTGGGGGGTGTCTTGCTCCCCAACTTCAAGCTCTACTACAAAGCCACAGTAATCAAGACAATTTGGTACTGGCACAAGAACAGACCCACAGACCAGTGGAACAGAACAGAGACTCCAGACATTAACCCAAACATACATGGTCAATTAATATACGATAAAGGAGCCTGCACATACAATGGGGAAATGACAGTCTCTTCAACAGATGGTGCTGCTAAAACTGGACAGCTACATGTAAGAGAATGAAACTGGATCATTGTCTAACCCCATACACAAAAGTAAATTTGAAATGGATCAAAGACTTGAATGTAAGTCATGAAACCATAAAACTCTTAGAAAAAAAAGTAGGCAAAAATCTCATGGACATAAACATAAGCGACTTCTTCATGAACATATCTTCCCTGGCACGGGGTACAAAAGCAAAAATGAACAAGTGGGACTATATCAAGCTGAAAAGCTTCTTTACAGGAAAGGACACCATCAATAGAATATAAAGTTATCCTATGGTATGGGAGAATATATTCATAAATGACAGATACGATAAAGGGCTGACATCTAAAATATATAAAGAGCTCACACATCTCAACAAACAAAAAGTAAATAATCCAATTAAAAAATGGGCAGAGGAGATGAATAGACAGTTCTCCAAAGAAGAAATTCAGATGGCCAACAGACACATGAAAAGATGCTCCACATCGCTAGTCATCAGAGAAATGCAAATTAAAACCACAATGAGATATCACCTCACACCTGTAAGGATCGCCACCATCCAAAAGACAAACAACAACAAATGTTGACGAGGTTGTGGAGAAAGGGGAATGCTCCTACACTGCCGGTGGGAATGTAAACTAGTTCAACCATTGTGGAAAGCAGTATGGGGGTTCCTCAAAAAGCTCAAAATAGAAATACCATTTGACCCAGGAATTCCACTTCTAGGAATTTACTCTAAGAATGTAGCAGCCCAGTTTGAAAAAGCCTGATGCACCCCTATGTTTATCGCAGTACTGTTTACAATAGCCAAGAAATGGAAGCAACCTAAGTGTCCATCAGTAGATGAATGGATAAAGAAGATGTGGTACATATACACAATGGAATATTATTCAACCATAAGAAGAAGACAAATCCTACCATTTGCAACAACATGGATGGAGCTAGAGGGTATTATGCTCAGTGAAATAAGCCAGGTGGAGAAAGACAAGTACCAAATGATTTCACTAATATGTGGAGTATAAGAACAAAGAAAAACTGAAGGAACAAAACAGCAGCAGAATCAGAGAACCCAAGAATGGACTGACTAGCAGTTACCAAAGGGAAAGGGACTGAGAAAGATTGGTGGGAAGGGAGGGATAAAGGCAAGGAAAAGGAAAGGGGGCATTATGATTAGCATGTATAGTGTTGGGTGGGGGCACGGGGAGGGCTATACAACACAGAGAAAACGAGTAGGGATTCTGCAGCATCTTAGTACGCTGATGGACAGTGACTATAATGGGGTTTGTCGGGGGGGACTTGGTGAAGGGGGGAGGCTCGTAAACATAATGTTCTTCATGTAATTGTAGATTAATGATATGAAAAAAAAAAAGAAGAAAGAAAAGCACTTGCTTTTCTTTTGTCTCTGGAACACCGGCTGCGGGGACCCGCTCGCAGGTTTTACTATTCTGTTTCCCTAACATCCAGCACCCCACGCACTGTGTCTGTGCTCTGGTGCGGATGGCTAGGGCTGGGTATTTAGCAGTCCTGGGCTCCCTCTCCCACCCCGCTCCGACTCCTTTCCTCCCACAGGGGAGCTGGTGTGGGGGGGCTCTTGGGTCCTGCTGCTGGGCTGCAGCTTGTATCTTACCCCCTCCGTGAGGTGCTGAGTTCTACCAGATGTAGATGTAGCCTGGCTGTTGTACTGTATCTTCTGGTCTCTCTTTTAGGAGTAGTTGTATTTGTTGTATTTTGAGAAATATATATAGTTTTGGGAGGAGACTTCTGCTGCCCTACTTACACTGCCATCTTCCCCTCTTTTACATTATTTTTTAACCACAGGTCGTTTTAGCAGAATCACAACTGCTATACTATTTAGCATGTCATTGATAGACTGTGACCTCAAAATCAAATAAATCCTTAAGAGAGAAGCAGAACCAAACAGGGAGGATGTTTAAATACTTCCGAAGAGTTGAGAAGAAAAATCCAACTGAAGCGGTGAAAGAAGAAATTGTAAATTTTCTTGAGGGACTGCAGACTGGTGAAAATCAGAAAAAGTATTTAATGTATGATAAAATGTGCTGGAAACCACTTGTTTGAAAATCATGAATTTGGAGTTCTATCATTGATGGAAAAAAGAATCAAGTTCGATGATCATATATCTGGTTACTAAGAAACCTCCATGGACTATAATATGAACCCTGTCTCAATTTCCTTCAGTTGGGATGATATAATTATTTATTTATTTGTTAAGTCTTCTTTGGCCCTTGAAGCTTAATAAAGTAAATCAATGACATTGACAGTTTAATTCAAATTTAGAAATACCAACTTGGCATTTTATGTTGTAAAAGTACCTAAGATAACTTGCCATATAGATTACCTTTGGATTTCAACTTGAAATATTTAAGAAATTGATTTAGCCCTGTGATTATTTATTAACCTTTAAATAATACAGGAATATTTAAGAAATTCAAACCCTATTATATCTGTAAATTTAACTACATTTGAAAGTTACTGAAGTATTTGAGAAAGTTGATTAGATAACTGAGGCACCTATAGGGGAAACAGGGTGTATTAAGTTTAAAATGAAATATAGCATTTTTAAGATTTATATTATTATACTTTAAGTCCTTTAAAAGCAGTCACTTTGTAAGTGGAATTGTAAATTGGCCTTGAGGAATTAGGGACAAACTTAAGTGTTTTCATTTGTAACTGTAGTAAATCTAGTAGTTTTAAAAAGTAGCCACTGAATAATGATTCTGTGCACAAGTCACCATGAAGGGCATCAAATATCAAGAACAAAAACAAACTCCTCATTGATATGATGTAATCCTAACTGCTGTAGTGCCTGTTGAAAAAAAAAATTAGTAACAGCCTTCTTAGAAGGTAAGAAGACTTTTGACTCTGTTGATGATCACCAGAAACATGTGCAAGAAAAATCCCAAAACTTAACTTCTCATTTGCTGAAATTTCTTAGTATCCAAGAAATGTTTGTAAAATAAGTAACAACCAATCAATAAAAGTAATATTAAATGAGGCTGAGAGATAATATGTGAACATGAATTAAATTACTAAAGCCAAACTATTTACAGGTTACTCCAAAAGGTCAGTTAGATGTGTTCTGTACTTACAACAATATGTAAGTATAGTTTATGATGATAATTACATGCACTGAAAATTCTTGAATCAAACAAGTACTAAATAATGTTCATTCTGTAACATATTAAGACAGGGAAAATAGACTCGTAATAAAAATATAAAACCAATAGTCCAGTGTGGAATTTCTGTACAACAAAAAAAATCTCAATAAACCAGAATTCCCTTAACATTCCAAGGCAACTGATATCTTGTTACCAGTTTACAATATCTGAATAGCATGGTAATATCTATTGTTTGCGTAAATGAGCTGAACAGCTATAATTAGAAAATAGACACACAGGACAATCAAATATGCTCATGGTGGTATATACGAAGCACACCATAATTTAAAAGAGGAAACAAAAAGAAAAAGAAAGAGAAAAGCCCCCAAATATTTGGAAATTATATAACACACTTTTAAAAACCCATAGCTCAAAGAGGAAACCATGGGAAAATTAGAAAATGAATGATAATGAAAACATAGCATATCAAAATTTGTGCATAAAGAGAAATATGTAGCTCCAAATGCCTGTATTAGAAAGGTAAAAAATGTCAGCAAATTAAACCCAATTAAGTAGGAAAAAGACAATAAGAAAGATAAAAGTAGCAATCAATGATACTACAAATATACTATAAAGAAACACAAACTAAAGACTAAGGGAAAAAATTGATTTTATATATATATAAAACAAAAAATTCATATATAGTATATATATAAAGAATTCCTATACCACCATCATAAACGACAAGTAACCAAATTGAAAAATGGACAAAAGTTATCATAAAAGATTCTGGCCAAATCAGACATCAAATTAAAACCATAACATATTTGCTACATACTCCCAGAAGGTCTACAATTAAAATGACACACAAAACCAAATGCGGGCAAAAATGTGGGAATAACTGGAATTCCTATACACTCACTGCTGGTGAGAATGTAAACCTCTGGCAAAAGGTCAGGTAGTTTCTTATAAAGTCAAGTATATACATACCCTCGGACTCAGGAATTCTCTCTTTGGCAAACAGACCAAAGAAAATATATGTCCACAAAAAGAACTGTACAAGAATGTGCACAGTAGCTTTATTTATGATAGCTAAACACTAAAAACCAATCAGTATCCATTCAATAGGAGAATGAATAAAGAAATTGTGGCATACTTACACGATGTAATACTTATCAATAAAAAGACCAAACTATGATACACTCAACAACATGGATAAATCTCACAGATAAATGCTTAGTTGGACACAAGAGTATATACTGATTCCATTTACATGAAATTCTAGAATTAATTGCTGGTGACAAATATCAGAACAGTCAGGGAGGGTGGACTGACTGGGAAGGGAAATTAACTTTCTAGCTAGGTGTTACTTCTATACCATAATAGCGGTGTGAGTTACATGAATGCACTTATTTATCAAAACTGTACAGTTAAAATCAGTCTATTTCAATGTATGTAAATTTTACATTAAGAAAGACCTATTATAATATAATTGAGTGCAAGTAGGCAGTGGTCTGAGGTATGGATAAAACAAGAATGGCAGTTATATTGCTAATAACTGAAGCTGGGTGATGGATACATGTGGGTTCATTATACTACACTTAGTGTATGTTTGAAATTTTCCATAGTGAAAAGTCAGAAGAAAAAAAAAAGAAATAGACTAATTTCTGAGTCCTTTTAATTAAAAACAGGACAATCTTATTTACTATCCCAATTAAAACAGGCAATCACCTAAATATTTTATATTAACAAAATTCTAGTAAGAAATTTAACTGGGTTGTTAAATTTAAACAGGGCAATCTGTGACTCCCTATGCTGTTTTGGGGTCTTCAACCAAAGATTGTTTTTCATATAAAAATCTGTGAAAGTTATACCACTGGTATTTTTGAACATACAAGCATATGAAACATTTTTATTTTTACTAATTAAATATCCTCATGACCTAAAAAAAAGTCATTCAGAAAAGTGTTAAATTTAATAGTTTCTACAAATGTGGTGTACTCTTGTAGCCAAAAGTATTTCTTTAAATCTGATTTGTTCCCTTTGAATTAATTTGTAGGACAAAAGTTCATTGAAGATGTAAAACTATTTTTAGATACAGCAGGATCTCTTTTTTTTCTTTATTCAGTTCTCACTCCAATTACTTCTCACTAACTGAATTCCTCAGTATTAGTACAGTGTGTTTAAAGTAGAAAGTGTAAAAACCATTCTAATGAAGCTCTTTTATTATCAAGTGAGTAAGATTCATCTTAGTTATCAAAGCTTTGACCTAAATAAACATGATGCTATGTAAAAAATTTCCCTCTTGGGTCTTCAAATTTTCTCCCCACAATCAGTAACTATCTAATTTTTCTAATTAGGTTAATTCAGCTGTTCATTTGTACATTCATTGTAAAAAAAGTTGTCACATTCCAATTTCAGATTATTCACACTAGTAGAGAATACCAGTACAAAATTTCAAGGCTTACAATATATAATGATTTTTATGCATCCAAATTTATATTGTTAGTACAGTGCCTAGCACAGAACAGAAGCAAATAATAGGTGTCTAATAATTATTTATTGTTCCTAAGGATACATTCATTAACTGAAGTTAAGAAGAATTAGCTCTGAAGTGTGTCAGAGGGTAGAAGGGGAATTATACTGATTAAAAAAAAAAAAAGCAGCAGCTTTAGGTCTTCTAGCAAGACCTCAGAAAATTAGTAAGTTTATAGGATTTGGGGCTAAGAGAGACCTCAGAAATCAAAGTTTAATCCATTTATTTTACCTATGAGGAAGTTGAGTCTCAGAAAAGCTAAAGTGACTTAATTAAGATTTGTGAGCATTAGAATTAGGACTAAAATAAAAATACCTGTCTCCTGGCTCCTAGTCTATAGTTCATCTCTTTAAGAATACCAACTTCTTAGCATCTGAAACACAACTCAAAAATATGGTTTTCCTTTATATATTATGTACAATGTTTACTAACTTGTATGCGATTTTACAATTCTTGTTAATGCTGTTCTAGTAGTTTGTGTCACTGTTTAAAACCACTCATTTTATCAGCATTGCCTTTAGACATTTATATCGTTTCAGCTGTAATATTCCTAGTCTCCACAAGGTGGAGAGCTTGTTTAAAAAGCCACAGACAAAAGACAAACCAAAAGAACTAGAACGTTACTCCCAATCTATTCATTTATTTTCAAGTTCCACTAAGTAGCCCCAATTTAATGGCGGCGTTCCTCTTCCAAATTTTCTGGTTCTTTCATAGTGTATAATACAGTCCATAATTTTATAAAGTCTGATCTCAACTGTGTACCTGAAGTGGGTTTTAATAGAAAAAAATAATTTAAAAAAGGCTCAAGAAATATATAGATAAGTAAAATCTTCCTTACCATTTTTGCTTCTGACTGTACTGGTTGAGGGGAGGAAGGACCTGGAATTCCTGGAACACTAGGCACCATGGTGACTGGTCTAACAAGCTATGTAAAATACACAGAAAAATAATTGCTAGATAATATATGCAAAACGAGACTTGTACTTTATTAACACAATGGATGCTATTACAATCTGGGACTTAACAATCAGAAAACTGTATCTCTACCCTGGACCCTTACTGATCTCAAATTCTGATTTATCCTTCAAATCTTCTCAATTTCTCTGAGACACTTGCTTCTCTAATCTTCAATTTTCACAATTTCTTTTTTAATAGTTCATTCTTACAGAAACTCCTAATATTCAAAGTGATGCAAAATTTCTCACAGACTTGTCACACTTCCATTTTTTAATGTGAAAGGAAAGAATGTCAAAACTTGTGACAACCAGGCATAAAACATAATTTCACTGATGAATTTTGCCTTTTAAAAAATATGTATATATAAAATTTCTAATATATATACAGAAGTTCTTTGATGTATTTATACTGCATAATGACAAAGAACTTCGTTGCCTCTAATAACTTCTCTAATAATAATAATGATCTGGAACAGATTTTTCCATTTTTTTTTAAAACCTAGTATCAACACTGGGAGATCAGTTATTGTATAATTTAAGTGGATTTCTTCTTTCATTTCAGTTTCTTTTATCACTACACCTAACAGGATAAGCCATGTAATCTCAAAATTAGCATCAGAAAAGAGGAAGTAGTCACCTTATATTTGAGTCCTCAAATAATGCATTTTGAACAGCAAAGTTCTGTTTGAAGATAACACATCTTGAAATTATTTCAATCAATGTTCATTTTAGATACTTAGAAAGATCACTTGGAAGAATTAGTTAACAGAACTGTACATATTTAACATTACTTTTAGTAATATTCCTGGGGATATAATCTCACCAAAAGTGTTTAGATTGCTACTATAAGTAGGCTTTTAGAAATACTTGTTAAAAGCTTTACAATAAATGATTATATTGTACTGATCAGAAATACCTATCTACAAGGTAAAAGAAGAAACTTATCTTTTTATTATGAATGAGTATTAGGGCTTAGGATAAGATTCTCAGGAAGAAAATGACAGATTGAAAAAGTGTTATGTTGAAATTACTCAGGTGAAAATAAAAATATGCTTTGGAATACTGTGCTAGATGTCTTAAAAGTTGTTACAATGATGAAATTTGAATGTTGCAGACTTATTTGTAGATTTGAATAATATAGTTATATGAAATGTAAATAGGAAAAAAAAACATTATTTCTAACTTAAATTATTCCAATGTGCTTTTAAATATTCACTAAATTATTAAATATTGTAAGTAGATACTGTTATCTTTCAAAACATATATTTAACATGCCCCCTCAAAAAACTTCTTTTGGATATTACATTCCCATCCTTCAAAGGTTGTCAATTTCTCTGAGATATTTGCATTAGGAAAGTGGGGGACTATCATTTTAGACCATTCAGATTTTCACATGCTTGAGACAGCTAAGGAATTCTGTAAACCCAACATTACAGTAAAAGGTCAAGAATGTTTTTATAAACAATTTCTACAATAATCAAAATCCATGGAGTTACCTAACAAGTATTCTAGCATAAATATATTCTTGAAGAATAGAAATCTGTATTAATTTTTGAATCTACAAATCTAGTCAAATTGAAACAGTTTGAATTAGGAGTAAAGTTCTTAATATTAAAAATACAAGGAAAACAGTTAATATTTTGGGAAGATGGAAAAATGTTTTTTCTATCCAATTATGTTTGCCTCCGATGGTATATGCTATCACTATAAATAATAATAAGTACTTGTCACCACTAATAAGCATTTTGTTGAATTCAGATTCATAAAGCAGTATCAAAGATAAGTTTTACTATATAGAAAAGATTTAAATAGTCTAAATTTCAGACTTACTGGGACTGCAGCTGGAACATGCACATTAGAACTTGTAATTGATGCAGGAATAGCGACAGGCATGGTTTGTCCATTGGGAAGATGTAAAAGAAGAGGAAATGGGCCTGGTACAGGACTAAGAAAAACAAAAAGGAAGTTAAAAGAAATTGTAGCAATTATTTCTAAATATATAATAGTTTTTAACTAATATTATATGAAAATAAACTTTCTAACCACTGCAAAGCAAGTTACATTTTTAATTATTTTTTATTGCAACCTAATTGTATAATGTATGCAGCAGTGTGAAAAACAACAGGGAAAATATGAGACAAGTTATGGATTTACTTAGGACAATCTCCAATGTACTAAATGAGAAAAATTTTTATCAGAGAGCTCTTGACAGCTACCTGAAATATCATGAAACTGAAAGAAATGTCATCCGGTGGTGGAGTAGTTTTATGTTTGTGTGAAATAGCATGAAAATAAGAGACATCCTTAAATTCACATTCTATGTTGTTTTTAAAATTAAATTTTAATTTATTTTCTAATCATTAGATAATATTTACATTAAACTCTACCCAAGTGCCTTTCCCAAAATCAAAGCATGCTGAATATGATTCACACACACACACAGGCCACAATTTGAATAATAAAATGTTTTAAGAAAAAATCACAGTAAGAAAAACTTAATTCATAAACAGTTCAATGACTGGCCCAAATTACTTACACAATTGGCCGGTTGGAGGATGGTGCCTGGGTGATTACAGAACTTGAGGTTGGTGAAGGTACTGCCTGCTGAATAATTACACTTGAGTCAGAACTTGTAAGCAGCACATTGGGAACCTGTAATGATGCTGGACGAACAATAGCTGACGTAGGCTGTGCAGTCTGTGCCAATGGTACTTCCTATTTAATAATGAGACAGAGAGAGGGTATAATTTAAAAATGCAAGTCAGATCATGTATGCATACTTATCAAAGCTCCCATAGAATACTTAATACTCTCTAAAGTAAAAGCAGTATCTAGCGTTATTTAAAAGAACATTTTAGATGGATTTACCTTGGGATTTTATCAAACACACAGAGAAGACATAATACCCATTCTCCTTAAAGTGTTCCAAAAATAGAAGAAGAGGGAATACTCCCAAACTCATTCTATGAAGCCAACATCACCCTAATACCAAAACCAGGCAAAGACCCCACCAAAAAAGAAAATTACAGACCAATATCCCTGATGAATGTAGATGCAAAAATACTCAATAAAATATTAGCAAACAGAATTCAACAGTATATCAAAAGGATCATACACCATGACCAAGTGGGATTCATCCCAGGGATGCAAGGATGGTACAACATTCGAAAATCCATCAACATCATCCACCACATCAACAAAAAGAAAGACAAAAACCACATGATCATCTCCATAGATGCTGAAAAAGCATTTGACAAAATTCAACATCCATTCATGATAAAAACTCTCAGCAAAATGGGAATAGAGGGCAAGTACCTCAACATAATAAAGGCCATATATAAACCCACAGCCAGCATTATACTGAACAGCGAGAAGCTGAAAGCATTTCCTCTGAGATCGGGAACCAGACAGGGATGCCCACTCTCCCCACTGTTACTTAACATAGTACTGGAGGTCCTAGCCACGGCAATCAGACAAAACAAAGAAATACAAGGAATCCAGATTGGTAAAGAAGAAGTTAAACTGTCACTATCTGCAGATGATATGATACTGTACATAAAAAACCCTAAAGACTCCACTCCAAAACTACTAGAACTGATATCGGAATACAGCAAAGTTGCAGGATACAAAATTAACACACAGAAATCTGTAGCTTTCCTATACACTAACAATGAATCAATAGAAAGAGAAATCAGAAAAACAATTCCATTCACCATTGCATCAAAAAGAATAAAATACCTAGGAATAAACCTAACCAAAGAAGTGAAAGACTTATACTCTGAAAACTACAAGTCACTCTTAAGAGAAATTAAAGGGGACACTAATAAATGGAAACTCATCCCATGCTCATGGCTAGGAAGAATTAATATCGTCAAAATGGCCATCCTGCCCAAGGCAATATACAGATTTGAGGCAATCCCTCTCAAATTACCAGCAACATTCTTCAATGAATTGGAACAAATAATTCAAAAATTCATATGGAAACACCAAAGACCCCGAATAGCCAATGCAATCCTGAAAAAGAAGAATAAAGTAGGGGGGATCTCACTCCCCAACTTCAAGCTCTACTACAAAGCCATAGTAATCAAGACAATTTGGTACTGGTACAAGAACAGAGCCACAGACCAGTGGAACAGATTGGAGACTCCAGACATTAACCCAAACATATATGGTCAATTAATATTTGATAAAGGAGCCATGGACATACAATGGCATAATGACAGTCTCTTCAACAGATGGTGCTGGCAAAACTGGACAGCTACATGTAGGAGAATGAAACTGGACCTTTGTCTAACCCCATATACAAAGGTAAACTCAAAATGGATCAACGACCTGAATGTAAGTCATGAAACCATTAAACTCTTGGAAAAAAACATAGGCAAAAACATCTTAGACATAAACATGAGTGACCTCTTCTTGAACTTATCTCCCCGGGCAAGGAAAACAACAGCAAAAATGAGCAAGTGGGACTACATTAAGCTGAAAAGCTTCTGTACAGCGAAAGACACCATCAATAGAACAAAAAGGGACCCTACTGTATGGGAGAATATATTTGAAAATGACAGATCCGATAAAGGCCTGACGTCCAGAATATATAAAGAGCTCACACGCCTCAACAAACAAAAAACAAATAACCCAATTAAAAAATGGGCAGAGGAACTGAGCAGACAGTTCTCTAAAAAAGAAATACAGATGGCCAAGAGACACATGAAAAGATGCTCCACATCGCTAATTATCAGAGAAATGCAAATTAAAACTACAATGAGGTATCACCTCACACCAGTAAGGATAGCTGCCATCCAAAAGACAAACAACAACAAATGTTGGCGAGGCTGTGGAGAAAGGGGAACCCTCCTACACTGCTGGTGGGAATGTAAATTAGTTCAACCATTGTGGAAAGCAGTATGGAGGTGCATCAAAATGCTCAAAACAGACCTACCATTTGACCCAGGAATTCCACTCCTAGGAATTTACCCTAAGAACGCAGCAATCAAGTTTGAGAAAGACAGATGCATCCCTATGTTTATCGCAGCACTATTTACAATAGCCAAGAATTGGAAGCAACCTAAATGTCCATCGGTAGATGAATGGATAAAGAAGATGTGGTACATATACACAATGGAATACTACTCAGCCATAAGAAGTGGAAAAATCTAACCATTTGCAGCAACATGGATGGAGCTGGAGAGTATTATGCTCAGTGAAATAAGCCAAGCGGAGAAAGAGAAATACCAAATGGTTTCACTCATCTGAGGAGTATAAGAACAAAGGAAAAACTGAAGGAACAAAACAGCAGTGGAATTACAGAACCCAAAAATGGACTAACAGGTACCAAAGGGAAAGGAACTGGGGAGGATGGGTGGGCAGGGAGGGATGGGGGGGGGAAGAAGAAGGGGGTACTAAGATTAGCCTGCATGGGCGGGAGGGAGAAAGGGGAGGGTGGGCTGCACAACACAGAGAGGACAAGTTGTGATTCTACAACATTTTGCTAAGCTGATGGACAGTAACCATAATGTGGTTGTTAGGGGGGACCTGATATAGGGGAGAGCATAGTAAACGTAGTATTCTTCATGTAAGTGTAGATTAAAGATTAAAAAAAAAAAAAAAGAAAGAAAGAAAGAAGAAAAGGGGGATTACTCTTTGATAGGATAAAACTATTGGTAAATCAAAGATCAACGCATGCTTTAAATATCCTTAACATTGATCACTTAAAGGGTGTCAGATGATCAGCTATGGAGGTACTCTTTTCTGATAATATTCCTTTCTCTTAATAAAAAAAAAAAAAAAAAAAGCAGTTCCTGTGTGCTGGCCTACAATGAGTTCTGCACAGTGGTATAGAGGGCATGTCAAAGTGTAGGCAAAGGGTCTGTTTGTTTCTATGCAGAACATCAAGGCCTAGCTTGGATACCCAGAAAATGAACTAAGATACGATATGAGGACGAGCTTCCGGCATCAGCACTCTCTGGAGGACTTGTGCCGGGGGATGATCATCAAAAAGCCTCCACAGGGATCCGTGCGATGCTGTGGTTGTGGCTGCATCCAGCCCACCGTTTCCTGGACTTGCCATTGGAATGAGGAGGGAGATGTCTAGGCTGGCATGTGCATACAGTGAGACAACGAATTTGACCGTATCTGTACTGTTGGAACTCAACCAGGAGTTGGGAGGGGTGCAAGTTGTAGCACTCCAAAATCTTATGACTATAGACTATCTACGGTTAAAAGAACATATGGGATGTGAACAGATCCCAGAAATGGGCTGCTTTAATTTGTCTGATTTCTCTCAGACTGTTCAAGTACAGTTGGACAATATCCATCATATCATAGACAAATTTTCACAAATGCCTAGGGTGCCTAAATGGTTTTCTTGGCTTCACTGGAGATGGATGGTAATTATAGATTTGCTTTGTTTATGTCACCGTATTCCTATTATGTTAATATGTGTGTGCAAATTAGTAGTTTAAAACCTATACATACTTAAGGTACTCTACAAGAAGATATGTCAAAGAAATAATCAATCCTCCCATGTTTTCTTCCATATGCTACCTCTATAGCTTTTCTTCTTCCTTCCTAATTACAACCCTGAAATAGAATTCGTGCCTCATATCAAATTTACCGAGTATCATAATTCCTCCAGGTGGTAAAGATACCTCGAGACAAGTGCTGGGCATAGAAGCCACAGGGCATAAATCTGCAAAGAAGTAAAAAGCTAACCTTTTCAAACAACATGGCTTCTCTCTCACTTACCAACTTTACATTTCCCTGTATGGCCCCGGAAGATGACTGGTTAGCCAGAGACGGGTAAGATTCCTCAAGGGAAGAACAACCTAAGACAGGCACAGTCGCAGGGGGGCCTTCAGGTGAGAAATTGGGGAACAACAGTGATGAAGCTTAGAACCTCACACTCCCCCCTCTGAGTTGAGAGAAAGCTTCTGCATCCATGGATGTTTTGCTGCCCTTGTCTAGCTTGGATTAACACTTGGTCCATAGGCACACACCTGATCATCTACATTTGCCCTCTTACAGCACTAAACTATGTTTTCTACCTTTATCTTGCATCTACCTACCACTTCAGCAGTTTATTACAAATAAAAATAATAATAATAATAAAGGGAGAAATGTGGGATCAACATATAAATTAAGTATAAAAATCAAACGAATATTCATATTTGATCTGATTGTTTATAGTTCATAATGCGTGATCAAAACCGAAAGTTTCTGTGATGAATGCCCTTGTACTGTTCACCGTGTAAGAATTTATTCACTATGTAAGAATTCGTTCACCATGTAAAAACTTGTTCATTATGCTTCAGAAGATCGGAAACTGATGAGAATTAGGCTTGAGATGGATTAATGATTGTGCATTGAGCATTGACCCCCCTATACAGAATCTTATTGTTGTTAACAACCATTTGATCAATAAATATGAGAGGTGCCCTCTCAAAAAAAAAAAAAAATATATATATATATATATATATATATATAAATATAAAGACTTCATCCAAAGTTTTATAGAAAGTAAAAGGAATAAATTGCAAACAATCAAATCAAAAGTGAAAGCATATGTCAATATAAGAAGCAGTGTTTCAATGGAATATTTTCCTGAGATTTACACATAACTTGAAAATCCTTATGAAATTCGCCTTCTATTGCCACTGAAGTATTTTGTATAGAATTCAAAATGAGATAATAAAATATTTTACTCTTTAAAAAAAAAAAAGAACATTTTAGACACAGCTATGAAGTTTCAAAAGCAATGTTCATACTTTGATTTTAAAAGATCTTTGTCATTTTTTCAGTACTTGTTTTCCTATGAATTCAGAAGCAAGTCTGGGCAACTTAGCTATGATTCCATGAGAAGTTTAGTAAAAACTACAATCCATTCTCATGAAGTCATGTAACTTAAAATCAAGAAGGGATTGCCTAGTCCCACTCCCTCATTATACTATAAAAAGAGGAAGACTGTGTTAATGTTGATACAAATTCAGTAATAAAAATGTTAAAATGTCTTTAAAGCAATACAACTGGTTGCTAATCTCACGTAGCTACCTCCCCCCATTACCAATAATTTCTCTGTATCAAAGGGCCAATCAATATGGAGTATCTCAAATGTAAAATAAGTAATTATTATATGAGATCTTTCTAAATTAAGGAAAAACAGAATTTGTGAATTAACCAGTACTTTACAGATGGTGTTTCCCCAGTTTTACTGATTAGGAAGAGATTAAGGGACTTGCTCAGAACTCTTTAAGAACTAAATATAAAGATTGGGTTTACTGTGTTCTTTGTATCGGCCTTTATGCTTCCAACTATTACCAAAATCGTAATAAGCTATACAGAAAGAAAGATTAACTAGTACTATTGGAACTTCATTTATTCAACACACTTGAGAATTTATAGCATGACCTCAAAGACTAGTAGGAAGAGAGAGAGACAATGAACCAAACAAGAAAATTTTAGATTGTATTGTGTGATAAGTAATAGTACAACATAATCATGGAAGATTAATTGAGGGAAGGCTGGAGTTGGCTACTTTGTATAGCATAGGGGGTGTAAGGTGAGCTTTTTTGCAAAAATGGCATTGAACTGATAACTAAACGATGAGGAGAGCATGCTAGGGAGAAAGAAGTAACACTAAAAGTAATATCTCTGAAACAGGAAAAAACTTGGGAGTATTTGCTGAACACACCAGAGAGTGGCATGACATGAAGCTGGATGGGTAAATATGTCCAGATGAATGTGGGCTTATGGAAAAAGTATGGGTTATCTTAACTGCAATGGCAAACCACTGAAGGATTTTAAGCAGTGAAGGGACATTTTTATTAAAAATAAAACCATCTATGGAAAATGGATTGGAGATGGAAGTAGAAAATCCAGTTAGAGGGTACTGGTTAATAATCCAAGTAAAAGATATGATGGCATGGACTAAGGTCATGACACAGAAATAAGAAGAGGATAAATTACAGATATATTCAGGAGGTAGGTCTGGTAAGATTTGCTGTTGGTTTTTGTGTAAAGGACAAAAAGGGATCAAGGGTTCTTGGCCTGAGTAGGTGGATGGAGAGAAAATTTGCTGAGACAGGGAAAATTTGGGGAAAGAATCAATGGCTCTGATTTAGACATATTAAGAGGTCTATTAGACATAAACTCCATAAGATGGAGTCATATATGAATACGGAAATCTGCGAGATATGTGGGTCAACATAAATTTGAGTCATTAGTATGGAGATGATTTTTAAAGTTATGGGTCTAGATGAGATCACCTAGGAAGAAAATCAAGAAAAAAAAGAAAGTTGGATCTAGAACTAACTTACAATGTAGCTTTTACAACATGACTATGTCCTGCCCAAGGGAACTAATGAGTGATGAATGCATGGAGAATGAATACTTATAAAAGAGGCAAAAACTGTAATAATCAGGGAAAGGCTGTTTAGGGTGAAGGAACCAGCATGCTCTCTAGGAAATCCAAGATTTAACAACATTTTTCTAATAACTGTTAATGTCAAAACTACCTTTACATCCAACAAGAACAGGATAAAGTAAATGCATTAAAATAATGATAAAATAAAATACAACAATGACCATTAAAAATTATGATTTTGGAAAATTTCTAATGACACAAGAAAATGTTCATTAATCTAAAGCACAATATAAAAGTAAACAAGGGGAGGAGCCAAAATGGCAGTGTAAGTAGGGCAGCAGAAATCTCCTCCCAAAACCATATATATTTTTGAAAATACAACAAATACAACTATTCCTAAAAGAGAGACCAGACGATACAGTAAAACAGCCAGGCTACACCTACATCTGTGAGAACTCAGCATCTCAACAAGTGGGTAAGACACAAGCCGCAGCCTGGGAAGATCAGAACGCTACCCTCATCCCAGACCACTGGCAGGAGAAAAGGAATCTGAGCGGGGAGGGAGTGGAAGGGCAGGGCTGCTAAATAACCAGCCCTAGTAATTTGCACCAGGAGTGCAGACACACATTGCATGGTGTGTTGGATATTAGGTAAACGGAAAAGTAAAATCTGTAAGTGGGTCCTGAAGCTGGCTCCCGTGTGACAAAAAAAAAAAAAAGCGAGTGCTTTTTGAAAGCTTTAAAGCGACAGGGGCCTCATGGCTGGACGGAATCGTCCTGGCACACTCGGCCCAGCAGGCTGGGAATCCTGAGGAACTTCAGGCACCCCAGGCCACTGGATGGAAATGCACCTCTGAAGCCCCTCACAGCAATAAGCAGCCTGCCATTTGTTCCCCCCAACGCGGCCCCGCCACAGTGGCGGAGCAGCCAGAGAGCGGCTGCGCCCACAGCAGCCACCCAGAGCCTCCACGCAGTGCACAACGGCCCAGGCCAGACCCAGAGGCTGCCACCGGTGCACAGCTGCCCAGCGCAGAGGAAGCTGGGGCAAGGCATGAAGGGCGCGGTTCTTGCAGGAGAGCACACCCAGTGCGCCTGCCACACCCCGCAGGGCTCTGGGCTGCATCGCATGCAGAGGCTCAGGGGATTAACCCGGACACTGCTCCTGCATGCAGGTAACTGAAACAGGCAATGGAGAAGGACAAGGCGACCAGCAAGCAGGAAGGGACTGTTCTCCCAGCTGATGCATGCACCACCAGCCTGCGATTACCTCTATTGCCATGAAAACACAGAAGAATTTTGTCCAGTCCAGAACTATCCAGACAACCCCTGAGAGAGGGCCTGGGGAGATAGATTTAACCAATCACTCTGAAAAAGAATTCAAAATAAAGGTCATAACCATGCTGATAGACCTGCAGAGAAATATACAAGAGCTAAACGATCAAGTCAGGAGGGAGAATACAGAAATAAAACAATGTCTGGAAGGACTAAAGAGCAGACTGGATGAGGTGCAAGAGACCGTTAATGGAATAGAAATCAGAGAATAGGAATACAGAGAAGCTGAGGCAGAGAGAGATAAAAGGACCTCCAAGAATGAAAGAATATTAAGAGAACTTTGTGACCAAACCAAACGGAACAATATTTGCATTATAGGGGTGCCAGAAGAAGAAGAGAGAGAAAAAGGGATTGAAAGTGTATTTGAAGAAATAATTGCTGAAAACTTCCCCAAATTGGGGGAGGAAATAGTCTCTTAGACCATGGAAGCCCATAGATCTCCCAACAGAAGGGACCCAAAGAGGACAACACCAAGACATATAATAATTAAAATGGCAAAGATCAAAGACAAGGACAGAGTATTAAAGGCAGCCAGAGAGAGAAAAAAGGTCACCTATAAAGGAAAATCTAACAGGCTATCATCAGACTTCTCAACAGAAACATTACAGGCCAGAAGAGAATGGCATGATACAGTTAATGAAATGAAACAGAAGAGCCTTGAACCAAGAATACTGTATCCAGCACGATTATCATTTAAATATGAAGGAGGGATTAAACAATTCCAAGACAAGCAAAACTTAAGGGAATTTGCCTCCCACAAACCACCTCTACAGGATATTTTAGAGACTGCTCTAGATGGAAGCACTCCTAAGGCTAAGTAGATGTCAACAGAGAAAATAAAATGACACCAAAGAAAGCAAACCACCCAAATACTAACTAAAGGCAAAAAATAAAATCAACTGTTCACAAAAGCAGTGAAAGCGAACACAAAAGAGTACAGAATAAAACACCGAACATAAAGAATGGAGGAGGAGGAGTAAGAAGGGAGAGAAATAAAGAATCATCAGACTGTGTTTATAATAGCTTAGTAAGTCAGTTAAGTTAGACGGTTAGATAGTAAAAAAGCTACTCTTGAACCTTTGGTAACCACGAATCTAAAGCCTGCAATGGCAATAAGTACATATCTTTCAATAGTCACCATAAATGTAAATGGACTGAATGCACCAATCAAAAGACAGAGTAACAGAACTGATAAAAAAGCAAGGCCCATCTATATGCTGCTTACAAGAGACATACCTCAAACCCAAAGACATATACAGACTAAAAGTCAAGGGTTGGAAAAAGATATTTCATGCAAACAATAGGGAGAAAAAAGCAGGTGTTGCAGTACTAGTATCAGACAAAATAGACTCCAAAACAAAGAAAGTAACAAGAGATAAAGAAGGACATTACATAATGATAAAGTGGGCAGTCCAACAAGATGATATAACCATTATAAATATATATACACCCAATAGAGGAGCACCAACATATGTGAAACAAATACTAACAAAATTAAAGGAGGAAATAGAATGCAATGCATTCATTTTAGGAGACATCAACACACCACTCACTCCAAAGGACAGATCAGCCAGACAGAAAATTGGTAAAGAAACTTAGGCACTGAGCAACACATTAGAACAGATGGACCTAACAGACATCTACAGAATCTACACCCAAAAGCAGCAGAATATACATTATTCTCAAGTGCACATGGAACATTTTCCAGAACAGACCACATACTAAGCAACAAAAAGAGTCTTATTAAACTCTGAGAGATTGAAATTGTATCAACCAACTTCTCAGATCACAACAGTATAAAACTAGAAATAAACTGTACAAAGAAAACAAAAAGGCTCACAAATACATGGAGGCTTAACATGCTCCTAAATAATCAATGGATCAATGACCAAATTAAAACAGAGATAAAGCAATATATGGAGACAAATGAAAATAACAGCACAATGCCCAAACTTCTGTGGAACGCCACGAAGGCAGTTCTAAGAGGAAAGTATATAACAATCCAGGCCTATGTAAAGAAGGAAGAAAGATTCCAAATGAATAGTCTAAATCCACAATTATTGAAACTGGAAAAAGAGGAACAAATGAAGCCCAAAGGCAGCAGGAGGGACATAATAAAGATCAGAGAAGAAATGAGTAAAACTGAGAAGATAAAACAATAGAAAAAATTAATGAAACTAAGAGCTGGTTATTTGAGAAAATAAACAAAATAGATAAACCCCTAACCAGACTTACTAGGAGAAAAAGAGAATCTACACACATCAACAGAATCAGAAATGAGAAGGAAAAAACCATGACAGACACCACAGAAATATAAAGAGTTATTAGAGAATACTACGAAAACCTATATGCTAACAAGCCGGATAACCTAGAAGAAATGGACAACTTCCTAGAAAAATACAACCTTCCAAGACTGACCAAGGAAGAAACACAAAATCTAAACAGACCCATTACCACCAACAAAATCAAATTGGTAATCAAAAATTACCCAAGAACAAAATTCCAGACCACATGGATTCACTGCTGAATTTTATCAGACACTTAAAGACATAATACCCATTCTTCTTAACGTTTTCCAAAAAACAGAAGAGAAGGCAATACTTTCAAACTTACTCTATGAAGCAAGCATCACTCTAATACCAAACCAGGGAAAGACACCACAAAAAAAGAAAATTACAGACCAGTATCCCTCATGAACATAGATGCAAAAATACTCAACAAAATATTAGCAAACAGAATTCAAAAATACATCAAGAGGATTATACACCATGATCAAGTGGAATTCATCCCAGGGATGCAAGGATGTTAAAAAAATAATAATAATAACATTCGAAAATCCATCAACATCATCCACCACATCAACAAAAAGGACAAAAACCACATGATCGTTTCCATAGATGCTGAAAAAGAATCTGACAGAATTCAACATCCATTCATGATAAAAACTCTCAACAAAATGGGGATAGAGGGAAAGTACCTCAAAACAATAAAGGCCATATATGACAAACCCACAGCCAACATCATACTTAACAGAGAGAAGCTGAAAGCTTTTCCCCTAAGATAGGGAACAAGACAAGGATGCCCACTCTCTCCGATTGTATTCAACATAGTACTGGAGGTCCCAGCCATGGCAATCAGACAACACAAAGAAATAAAAGGCATCCCGATTGGTAAGGAAGAAGTCAAACTGTCACTGTTTGCAGATGACATGATATTGTACATAACAAACCCTAAAAAACCCACTCCAAAACTATTAGAATATCTGAATTCAGCAAAGTTGCAGGATACAAAATTAATACACAGAAATCTGTTGCTTTCCTATACACTAACGATGAACTAGCACAAAGAGAAATCAGGAAAACAATTCCATTCACAATTGCACCAAAAAAAACCCCCAAATACCCAGGAATAAACCTAACCAGGGAAGTGAAAGATCTATACCGTGAAGACAAGACACTTCTTAAGAGAAATTACAGAGGACACTAATAAATAGAAATTCATCCCATGCTCTTGTCTAGGAAGAATTTAATATTGTCAAAATGGCCAACCTGCCTAGAGAAATCCATAGATTCAAAGCAATCCCTATCAAAATACTGACAGCATTCTTCAACAAACTGGAACAAATAGTTCTAAAATTCATGTGGAACCATAAAAGATCCCAAATAGCCAAAGCAATCCTGAGAAGGGAGAATAAAGCAGGGGGAATATCACTTCCCAACTTCGACCTCTACTACAAAGCCACAGTAATCAAGATAATTTGGTACTGGCACAAGAACAGACCCATAGATCAGTGGAATGGAATAGAGAATCCAGATATTAACCCAAGCATATATGGTCAATTTATATACGATAAAGGAGCCATGGATATACAATGGGGAAATGATGGCCTCTTCAACAGCTGGTGCTGGCAAAACTGGACAGCTACATCTAAGAGAATGAAACTGTCTAACTCCATACACAAAAGTAAACTCAAAATGGATCAAAGACCTGAATATAAGTGATGAACCATAAAACCCTTAGAAGAAAACATAGGCAAAAATCTCTTGGACATAAACATGAGCAACTTCTTCATGAACATGTCTCCCCAGGAAAGGGAAATAAAAGCAAAAATGAACAAGTGGGACTATGTAAAACTGAAAAGCTTCTGTACAGCAAAGGACACTATCAGTAGAACAAAAAGGCATCCTACAGTATAGGAGAATATATTCATAAATGACATACCCAATGAGGGATTGACAACCAAAATATAGAGAGCTCACGTACCTCAACAAAAAAAAAGCAAATAATCCAATTAAAAAATAGGCAAAGGATCTGAACAGACACTTCTCCAAAGAAGAAATTCAGATGGCCAACAGGCACATGAAAAGATGCTTCCCATCCCTAATCATCAAAGAAATGCAAATTAAATTCACAATGACATATCATCTCACACCAGTTAAGATGGCCACCATCCAAAAGACAAACAACAACAAATAATGGAACGATGTTGAGAACGGGTAACCCTCCTATACTGCTGGTGGGAATATAATTTATTTCAAACATTGTGGAAAGCCATATGGAGGTTCCTCAAAAAACTCAAAAC
This sequence comes from Manis javanica, assembly GCF_040802235.1. Taxonomy (NCBI): domain Eukaryota; kingdom Metazoa; phylum Chordata; class Mammalia; order Pholidota; family Manidae; genus Manis; species Manis javanica. The sequence continues at coordinate 58,923,475 of NC_133167.1, read as the reverse complement.
AGAAATACCATTTGACCCAGGAATTCCACTCCTAGGAATTTACCCTAAGAATGCAGCAGCCCAGTTTGAAAAAACACATGCACTCCTATGTTTATCGCAGCACTATTTACAATAGCCATGTAATGGAAGCAACCTAAGTATCCATCAGTAGATGAATGGATAAAGAAGATGTGGTACATATACACAATGGAATATTATTCAGTCATAAGAAGAAAACAAATCCTACCATTTGCAACAACATGGATGGAGCTAGAGGGTATTATGCTCAGTGAAATAAGCCAGGTGGAGAAAGACAAGTATCAAATGATTTCACTCATCTGTGGAGAATAAGAACAAGAAAAAACTGAAAGAACAAAACAGCAGTAGACTCACAGAACCCAAGAATGGACTAACAGTTACCAAAGGGAAAGGGACTAAGGAGGATGAGTAGAAAGGAGGGGATAAGGGGAAAAATAGGCATTACAATAAGCACACATAGTGTTGGGGTGAGGGGGGCATTGGTAAGGCAGTATAACACAGAGAAGACAAGTAGTGATTCTATAGTATCTTACTACGCTGATGGACAGTGACTCTAATGGGGCATATGGGGGGAACTTGATGACAGGGGGAGTCTCGTAACCATAATGTTGCTCATGTAATTGTATATTAATGATACCAAAAAATAAATAAATAAAAATAAATAAAACCTAGCTATACACCTATATACACCTCTATGAAGAAGGTCTTCTTGCCCTGAAATTTCTATTAGTATTCCCAGGCTTTCACATTTAAGACTTACAATCTTACACTGAATTATGTAGAATTTATTACATTATCGTTTTATATAGATCAAATATTAAACTTTTCTCCGGGTACTGACTTTGTCCACTTGGTTTGTGTTTCTACCCAAAACACAAATTTCTAACCTTTTCATCACTGGTTGTAGACTCTGGGTGAGGTAAAGGACTATCCTGGTGAGTTGTTTCTACAACAGAGGGCTCCTCAATTTTGCTTCTTATGATGGGTGTTGCAAGAGGGGATAAATCTAGAGGCATCTAAAACACAAACATTAAAGAAAATTTTAGGAGTTAAAAAACAGCCATCAGTACATGTAAAATAAGGAAGTAGTAAGTGTAATTATGATTATTGTTCTGTCAGAGTACTTTTTAAAAATTTCATGGTTAACTACATACTTTTTTAATGTCATCTTCTGAAGCTTTCTTGAATTCATTCTCAAATGGACTTGCCAACTCATTAAACAAACCCACTTCTTCACAGTTTTTCAAGAATCTTGTTGGTGTTGGGGTCTGATCTGAAATAAATGTCAAGAAGTAATCACGTAGATTTAAATGTCACACAGGACCCTAAAATAGAGCTAGTAAATTAACAAATTAGCAGGACTGGTTCATTCAGCTGTTAATTCTCTTTGGAAAGACCTTTTCCTTTAAAGCAAACAATATCTGGTTAAAGTTTTTGTTGCAGTTCAGGATATTTCCTCCAACTTTATGGAAAATGAAAGAATGAAAGAAACCCTTCTTGTTCCTTAGTCCATACCTTCTCTGAGTGACATAAGCATCCTCTACGCACAGATCTACTATCCTCATTACTAACACAGTAACAATCTTTTAAAATTTATATTATTAAGAATAACAATTGTTTAAAATACATGCAATCTGGGGAAAACTAGGACAAGAGCATATATATTTTAACATGACCCTTCTACTAATGTTCATAATCTACTATGAAAGCAACCTTAAGTTATAACAATCTTTAGTAGGTAGATTAAATACCCAAGGAAGAAAAAGTTTAAAACAAGAGCCTTAAAACAAAAATAAACCAAAACAAAACTCTTCTTACTATTACCTGTTGAAGTTAACTTTGTATTTTCATGCATTTTTCAAGTTTGGTATGAGGGTTATGTAAGAGTTACTTATCTATGGATGTCTTAGCTTAAATTCCAGGCCGCAGAGAAATAGTCAACTCTACTTTCTCACAACTTGAACTACTTTAACTACTTGAATATGTATTCACGTTATGTGCATTAACACATGAATTGTGTGTACATGTATTGGTTATAGAACAATCTGCCAGTTAAGGTCCATGTTGAACGAAAAATGGCAAATTTGTGAAGTGTGTCTGTTTAGTCTTATTATGTTTAAGACTATTTATTCATATTGATCAGAGCTGGTAGCACATTCAAATTATATTTACATTTTGTATATTTTAGAGCATCAATTTTATATATATATCAGGGATCTAGCCTAAGATAAATAAAAGTATAATGATAATTTCTAGTTTAAGATTAAATACTCATTAAGTCTTTTGTTGAAATTAAAATTCATATATTAAGTACTGTGTTCTAAGAATAGGCACTATTTATTGTTTTATCTTTGTCCCCCTCCACATATATCCAGAGTATTAACATGTTTACTACATATAAATATATTTAACACTTACATGATCTACTTGACATATACATTAGATGTAGGCCTATCTCAGACACTATTAGTATTATCAGAATTACTGAGGGGACTCTATTGTGTCATCATTTTACCTATTAGTCTGCAACATACACACTCCCTACTCCCTAAAAGACTTCCAAAATCACACTATATTAAGGTCCCAGTATACATGTATTTATTGCTCAGGTTCATCATGACTGAATTAGCAAAGTGAATATAAATCTGACTTTCTGATCACACCCACAGTGCTTATCTAAGTTCAATGTAGGCTCCTAATTTGTACTAAAGGGAGAGAAAGTCTTAAAAATAAAATGCATATGCATAAATCACTTTTATCGGTAAGTACTGGAATGATTAGGCTTGAGAAAAGGCAACTACACACAACAGTATAAACACATAGATGGCTTATGGCTATTGATCATATATACCACACATATCAACACTGTATTTATACAATAATGTTGAACTACTCATCTCAACACGTTATTAAAAAAAAGGTCAAGTGCTGTATTTGAATGTCTTCTATTTTTTTGTTGTATTAAATTTAAACAGATAGGAAAGTAATTTTTAGAAGCCAATCTCAAAATATTTTTGAGTTAATACGTTATAGAGATATTGCTCTAGGGCACCAAATTTCAAGAAGCAAAGCCCTTCATGCTAAGGAGAGTGAACCTTCAGGTGGCTGTTTTGCTTGTTTGACTGTTTTTTGTTCAAGCTCTTATGATGTACAATACTAAAGGAATGTAGCCCTCACTCATCTGTTTCCTTTTACTTACAGAACTGAAGATATGTTGAATTTGCCCTTATAGTTTTCCTAAATAGTTTTTGATAAATGATGAACTACTTATGACATCCAATATTTTCGCTACAAAAATTTTGATACTGAAAATACAGGAAGAAGCATCTAATATTTGCCTCATTATCTCTCCAAAGCACTGCATATGACAATTTGATCTCTATGTTGGGTGATAATTTAAAAGTTATTTAAAAGAATATTAATTGGTATTCAGGTATAATTACAAACTTACAAATAGTTAACCTAAGTTTTACAAGAGAAAAGATTTTAGGGTTGATAAGAATATTGATGATTTGTAAATCTGCAGCTGAACTTTAAAAGGGTCTGAAATTTATGTAAATATATTAAATTTTATAAAAATTTTCTTATCAACTTACAAAATATAAAATATGCAGTGAAACTGTATATATTATGTATGTGTGCATATACATAGGTCTGTGTATGTGTATATATTTAAATACCAAAAAAGGGGCAGCTAATACAGCATGAAAGGACAATAAACCAATGAATTGGGTTTCTTATTTCATATATGATAAAAGAAAATCATCTGCTTAGGTGATATAGTGTATGGTCACAGGATCAACATACAAAAAAAGCACTGACTGAATTTAGGTCCCCCCTTATTCAGAGTACTTTACTAAAACAGATGTTTAGTCCAAAAATAAATAAAATAAACAAAATCCTAATGAACAAGACTGCTAATTGCTCTTTCTCCAACAGGAGGAGCTTGATCATTTTCTATTTTCCCACAGCATTGTAAATCAGGTGTAAATAGCTAAAGGAAACATTGACTAAACATCACATTAGTTCAATTATCAGTTAAATGTAGGAGATGGTATGAATGCTCCCAGGATTCTAACTGACTTCCACAAAAGTGACATTGAAATCTACATTTGAAAAATACACAAAGTGAAATGAAGGGTCAGAAGGAAATATGGAAATGTAATGGGTAAAATACATGTTGTCAACATTTACTGTACATGAAAGTCATTGGATTATCACCAGACTATATTATTTACAGAGAATACACAAAAATTGTGCACATTCCAGGTGAAATATGTATATAAGCTATTAATAAAAGCATATACTAACCAGCCACAATGACACTGTCATTACGTGCTGGACCAAATTTCAGTGTCATCTCATGTTTATGTTTATGGACAGCCAAATGATCCTCGTTGGTAAAACGCTGTGGCAAAAAGTTTTAAAATATAGTTAAGATTTTCAATTTGACCAAATAAATAAAATGATAAGGAAATTCATTTCCACAACATGTAAAAGCACCATTAACAATGAAATAGCAGTATAACTATAAAAGAATCTATTGTTAGTACAAATAAATATACCAAATTTCAAATAATCAAAGAGAAAACCATTACCCAAGGATAAGCAATACTGCTATACTACCAGTGCCAAACTTGAAAGTATTTAAACACAAAACCTGAGGCAAAGAAACTTTATATAAATGTCATTTGTACTAAAAATAGATCACTATTAATTTCATGCCATATCATAGTAGAAATATATACTCCATGGTACCATCACTTTCGAAGAAAGTACTATATTTACACAGACTTCAGGTTACTTACCATATTTAAAATAAGAATTTTGTTATAAAAATATTACTCCTGGACAAATTAAGAATAGTATAATTAAGTATATGAGGTTCCTTATATTATCACATAAAAGAGTGATATAATCCAGCAAAAAAAAAGCAACCAATACAATAAGTGAACATTAAAAAAAATTTGACTTAAAATAGTTGAAGTGATTTTATCACTTTGTTTCATCATAGTTCTTACATGAAAAAAATGAAGCATAATTATTTTTAAAGCTACACTTAATTTGGAAAGGTCTTACATGCCAAAGGTGACATTTATGATTACAACATAATAAACACACTGTTTAAATACTTCCTGACTGCATCTGGACATCAAGTTCTATGAATATGCTCCTTATCAGAGAACATTTATAAATGAAAATAGGGAGCAGTTACTTTTTTGTTATTTCAAAGCCAAAGAAAGAGATCTAAACTCACTTTCTAGGTACAGATTTGTAAACAGGGATGTTAAAATTATAGATATTTGAACATGGTTTCCCTAAGTCATCAAAATGGATCCCTTCTCTTGTGGAAATATTACTCCTAGACAAATTAAGAAGTCAATCAGATTCTTTAGTTACCACATAAAAAAAGAATGTCTCTGTCACAGTCCAGCAAACAAAGAGCAACCAATCCAGTGACAAAGTAGTTCATTTTAAATGATTCTGCTCTTCCCCATTAGTGCTGTTTTCCTATTGCTTTATTGTTTTAGGAAACCCTTCCAAATTTGGAGGAATAGCAGTCATCCTTTGACAAATTACTGAATAATAAAGCTCTTGGAGAATTAACATATCTGTAGTGTATACTAGCCTTATTTCATTGCTTTTTAATTTACATTGCAGAGTTATATGTAGGTGTCTTAAATTCGACCTAAAGGTACCTTAAACCAAGATTCACTCTACATTCTAAAGAACTTAACAATATGGCTTCTCCAGGCAGCTACTAAACATCTGTGGACGAATGCATTTTGGTAGAGGTCCTAGATTAAAAACTGGCAAAATTAGCATCATTAATAGATTAAGAAGAATTTGTAAAGTTATCTTCTAGGAATTTTATTCTACCAGTATCCTCTGCTTGGACTGGTTTAATCACAATTATCCAAATCAAAGAGCACAGAATAAATGGCATTATGTTTTGTACAAAACATGAAAATGGCACCAAGATTGATCCTAAGTGAAAAAGAGCTTACAAGACCCTGAAAAACATTTAGGATCATATGAATATCAAAAGGGGAAAAATGCATGGAATATGAATTCATGATATCTCATGTAGGGTCTACAGATCAAATCTACCTAAATGCTATTCATAAAGATACTGTTGATCATATAATGGTATTCTTTATACACATGATAAAATATACTTAAATTGGCACTTGATACAGGTGAGTTTAACACTGGCAGTTATCTAAGAAAAATATATTAACCTCTAACAAAACACTTAAAAAGACAGTGTCAAAAGGAAATCTTGTCAAAAGGCAGTCACCAGGAAAAGGTATGTGTGTGTACGAATGAAATTCATTCTTTTTCAACTAATAAATATTATGTGCTAAAATAAAACTTTTTCAGAATCTACTTGCTTTCCCAGCCAAATTAAACAATTAATTTTAAAAATAAGTTTTGGAGAAAAATTATAATGACACTGCTAACAGTAACAGCATGTTGAATTCATTTAAGTTCTTTTTTCCAAGCAATTGAGGACACAACTCCAAGGCACAATTACAATTGTACATGTGCACAGTATTTTGTTAAACAACAGCTTTGAGAATATAGCTGAAAAAAAAAATGGGAATGGCAGTCAAGACAGGACAGGATAACCATCTCTCTTAAAAGGTTAAAAAGGAAAGGCATTCTGACAAATGGGATGGATACAGGTGAACCAGTTGCTTCTGTAATAAATTAAAGCTCTGATACCTGACAATGTTCCAAGCTTGAACAGCCACTAGAATTAACTTAAGATACCACTCTGCATTCACTAAATGTATTCACATCTATGATATAGATTATTATTCCTATTTAACTGATTAAAGAGGTACAACCAAGTTAGAAAGCCATTAGTTCATATACTACTACTGTCACTAGCTGAAGGTTTCTATTTGTGATATAATGAGTTATAAGAAATACATATTTGGTCATTCAGGTGACCAAATATGTATTTCCCAGGTATATCTGGTCTTCATCCACAGTTCTGGAAAATACTGCAGTCTTAAAGGTGAAACAGGAGTTTTTGTCATGTTAATAAGAGACTTTTGGACATCTACCCAAGGACAGGGGCTGGAGGCTGGATCAGCCAATGGCCAGTAATTTAGTCAATCATGACTATGCAATGAGGCCCTCACAAAACCCATGACAAGAGTTCGCTCACTCACTGCCTTGCTCTCTGGTCTGCCTGCTCTACTCGGTTTGATCCTGCTTCTTGGTTGGGGAAAGCTTCTAATGCTTGGGGAACCAGAATGCCTCCACATGCCACCAAGCCTGGCCCCATGCTCCACCAGGATAGAAGCTCCTTTACTGGGGATCTTGCCCTATGTCTCTCTTCATCTGGCTGTTAACTTGTATTCTTTACAGTATCCTTTATTAAATTAGTAAATGTAAGTGTTTTCCTGACTTTTGTGAGCCACTTTAGCAAATTATTTGACCCGAGAGGGAGGTTGTAGCAACCTCCAATCTATAGCTGGTAAGTCACAAGCACAGGTTGCCTGGGGCTTGCAATCGTCTGGTGTTGGGGGTGGAGGGCGGTCTTGTAGGATGGCACCCTTAACCTGGGAATCTGCTGCTGTCTCCGGGCAGACGGCATCAAAATTGAGTTCTCCAACATCCTACTGGTGTTCAATAATTGCACAGTGGTGTGCGTGTGTGAGAAGACCCCCTCCCACATATTTACACACACTGCAATTGGGTCCAGGTACCCGAATAAAGTTATACTACTTTACTGCTGTGTATGATATTGCTACTGTTTTATATATATGTAGGGAAAAAATACACCATTGCTTTTGGTGTTAGAAGAGTAGGAATAACACTGTTTTGAACATCAAGAAGTTACTGATTAACACATACACTTCTTAAACTTAAGACTAAATAAAATGAATCTTTATCTCCTTTGCAATACAGCTCACAGTATAAACATTCTACCAAAGAAAGAATTTTCAGTGAAAGCATCACTAAATGCAAAGATATTATCAATATAAAGGAAGAATTCCAATGTTAAATAAATCTTTCAGTAAAATATCTCTTTGTATCTTCCACTGAATTCAATGGAACATCACTAAAACGTGAAATTAACTAAACTGAAATATCTAACAGGCGTGTAAAAAAGATTTAATAAGAGCCAACAATTAAAATTCTTTACATTGATCTCTACAGGTCTCTGTGAAATGACATTAACCACAAATATATTTTAAATTAAAATATTCTATTTGAAAATTTAAATTTAACTAAGTCTGCTAAGTATATTAAAGCTAAAACTCACATTTGGAATAATACCATTAGTTAACTTGTTACAAAAGATAACTTGTACTACTACCACTAAATTAGTGCTTCTAAAATCAGTTCTTATTAAAACTTGATCTCCCAGGAAATACTATGTGCAAAGGATTCTGGGAACTATAGGTTTTTTTTGTTTTGTTTTGAGCTCTTTTGCTCTTATAGAAAAATATATCAAATATATCTCCAAAATATGTCAAATCAGTCTATTTCTCTGTATGTCTACTGTTATCACCTATACTCAAAGCAACCATTCTCTCTCATCTGACAGCTGCCAGTCTCTACTCTCCCTGCTTCAACTCTTTGCTAAACCCAAAAATCTTAGCTCACTTTACAAAGCCCTACAAGGTATAGACTCCCTTTTTTTTATACCTTTCTGACCATATTTCTTACCCATGTCTCTTTATTGGTCTCTATATGCTACAGCCACAAGAGCAGGCTTTCTATTTTTAAATATACCAGACCATTCCCCTCCTCAAGGCCTTTCTATTTGCTGTTCCTTTGGTCTAGAAAACTTTCTCCAAGGATCTGCTCCCACATTTTCATGTTTTTTATACAAATGTCACCTTATTAGAGAGGCAATCCCTGACCTAATAAAATAGCAACTATTTCAGTAACTCCAATCTTTACCCTAATCAACATTATTAGACATCATGTAAACTAAGACCAAAATAAGATACTACTACACCCTCATTGGAATGACTTCAAAACAATCTGAAGAAGGAGAACTAAACTGGGAGAACTCACCCTACCTGACTGGAAGGCTTACTGTAAAGTTAGAGTAATCAAAACAGGGTGGTACTAGCATAAAAGCTGACAAACTGATAAAGGGAACAGAATAGAAATGCTCTGATTTATACAATCATTTGATTTTTCAATAAAAGCCCTGAAGCAATTTAATGGAGAAGGAAGATCTTTTCAACAAATGCTGGAATATCTGAAAAACCAAATGGAAAAAAGTGAGCTTCAACTCTACCTCATACCATATACAAAAATTAATTCATGATCAAACAGAGATCTAAATGAAAAACCAAGCTTTCAGAAGAAAACAAAGGAGAGTTTCTTTGTGACTTGAAGGTAGACAAAAGTTTCTTAGACAAGTCACAGAAAACAAAAATCATAAAAGAGAAACCAATATACTGATTTCATTAAAATTAGAAACACCTGTTCATCAAAAGGTTATTAAGAAAGCTAAGATGCAAACCATGGACCTGGAGAAACTATTTGATAATGGATTAATATCTGAGATATGTAAAGAAGTCATACAGTTAAAAAAATTAAGAAAGGCAACCAATTTCTAAAAAAGATTTCAGAAGACAGTTCACAAAAAAATAAGGTACACAAATGGCCAATAAAGCACATGAAAAGTGCTCCACTTTTCATTAGTAAAAGTGCAAATTAAGACCACATAATATATCAAAATGCACAAAATGAAAATGGCTATAATTAGAAGACCAACAACAACAAATGTTGATGAGAATACAGGACAGTAAGACCTCTTAAACACTGCTGGTGGGAATGAAAGTGGTAAATCCATTTTGGAAAACAGTTTGGCAATTTTAACAAAGTATATATACAGCTGACCCTTGAACAACATGGGCTTGAAATGCACAGGTTCTCTTATATGTGAATCTTTTCCAATAAATACATTGGAAAATGTTTTGGATATTCGTGACAATTTGAAAAAAAACATTTTCTTTTCTCTAGCTTACTTTATTGTAAGAATATAGTATATAATAAATGTAACACACAAAGTATGTGTTAGTTGACTTTTCATGTTATCTGTGAGGCTTCCCAGTCAACAGTAAACTATTAGTAGTTAAGTTTTTAGGGAGTCAAAAGTTATATGTGTATTTAAAACTGCATGGGGGCATCACAGCCTAATGCCTGCACCGTTCAAGGGTTAACTGTATATATCATATGACCCTAGCAGTACACTCTTAGGCATTTACTCAAGAGAAAAGGAGCATGAATCCATACAAAGACATGTACATAATATTCACAACAGCTTTATTTGTAGTAACTAGAAAGTGGAAATAAGCCAAATATCCATAATTGTAGAATAATGAAATCCTATTCCTCAATGGAAAGGAATTGCTATTGATCACATAACATAGAGAAATCAAATTAATTACATGGAATGAAAGAAGCCAAACAAAAATACATACTGTGTGACTCCACTTATATAAAATTTGAGAAAATGCAAACTATAAGGACAATGCAGAATGGTTGGCAGAAGCGGGAAGGATTACAAATGGGCATGAGGAAACTTTTGTGGTGATGAGTATGTTCACTATCTTAATTGTGGTGATGGTTTTATGGGTAGATACATGTTAAAATATTAAAATAAGTGTGTGCAGTTTATTGTATATCAATTATACTTCAATTTAAAATACCAACTAAAGAAAATGGAACACTTTAGTGCTTATCTGTGACTTATAATTTGTATATTTAAGTACTCTAATTTCACTGTACATAAAATTTATTTTCATTCCTTAGTGTCTACAATTACTTTAAAATTAGAATTATAATAGCAATAGATTAATCATTTAATAGCCTATTAAGTAAGAAACACTGAAATACTATTTTCTGAAACAATGCTGAAATATCATTTTTTTGAAAATGCTTCCACACATGCTCTGTGTTAAAGATGTCAGACTTAAGAACATTAATATATTAATGATATCTGATAGGTAAATATTAATTGTAAGAGTCCAGCAAGTAAAATAATTTTCATACAAAATAATGTATATATGATTTTCAATTAGGCAGTTTACAATGATTTTCAACCAAGAATGGTCAAATGAAGATACTTTTAAATTCTGGGTTTTGCCCAGGTTTTCCACCTTTCCAATACTAAACTTAGCTTCCCCCTCATATTGGATTGTGTTTTTTGAAACTCAAATATGCTATTGAGGAAGAATTTCTTCCCTAACATTTTCTGGGTTTTCATTCTTAATCAAAAACTGTACAAAACATTGTAAGAGAATCCTTTTAATGATAATATAAACTGTCATAGTGTTTGATAAATGTGAATACACAAAATGATTCTTTAAGTAATGTGTGTATTACCTGGCCACATCCAGGGGCAGTGCATAGAAATGGTTTGTCATCACTCATATTCCACAGGTCCTTGTATTGCCTAAATAAACATTAAGGGATGGCTAAATGTTTTACAGTACAGCTTTTTAAATAAAGAATAATTTAAAATATAATATTATTTGATCTTCACTAAGCTTATTGTCTTTTCTATTCAAATGTGAAATAAAGCACTTTTATGAAAATTTTAACCTTATCTTCCTTCTTTCACTATGAGTAGACAAGTACATACAACATGCAGACTTTACCCTGTAGAAGAAAAAGTTAGGAACCCTGGTCTATCAAGCTAAATATTTCCTGTTCAACAGTATACATGACAAAAGAATGAAATAATTAGGAAATCACCACTTCAATTCCCAATGAAATGGATCTAGTCAGTTATCATCAATGTCTGATAAAACCGTTAGAAGAAAAGATAATGGGAACTTTGTAGTGGCTGGATCAGGCTGACAGCACCTGAATTCAAAGTCAGTCTTAACATCACTAAAAGTGGGAGAAGTGGATATACAGTGCCTCCTGATATGCTGCAACAGAAAGCACATGAAGTGTTCTTGGTGAAAAAAAGTCAAACCTGAATCTCGTATCTGGAAGCCAACTACAGGAAACAAGAGATGTCAAACACCACCACTAGGATGCAATTGGCTAAATTCTATAGGACAGAACACCTGGTCTTTTTCTTTTAACTGGCATTTTTTAAAAAATTAAAGTATCATTGAGATACAATCTTAGAAGGGTTTCACATTAACACACTGTGGTTTCAACATTCACCGGTATCATCAGGTCCTCATCCTACCCACTGCAGTCACTGTCTATCAGTGTAGTAATATGTTACAGAGTCACTATGTGAGAATATCTGGTCTCTTCAACAAATAGATGTCTTGGGGAACAAAAGAAGAGAGGAGGTGGGGATTAAGAGAGGCTTAATAAACATACTAACCAAATGCAATATGGAGACATTTTAGGATCCTGATTTGAATAAAACCAATACAAAAAGAAATTTTTGAGTCAAAATTATTTTCCTACTTTTTGATTTAGACTTGGGAAGTTCTCAATCATTCCTTCCACCAATTTGTAGGATTTAAATTTGTTTTGGCTATCTTTCTAGAAATTATATGTAACTGTATTTGACTCAACTAAAAGACGTTTGTAACATTGTTCCTTTTTTCAACATTAGCTTGTTACCGCTTCAGAGTAATGTTTCCCAAAGCATTTTAAAAAGGGATGACAAAAGGTATTATAGAAAAGAGGTATATGACTAAATAAATTTGGGAAATGCTGAAATACTTTTTTTGTAGGAATTTTCAGAGCCTTAATAGCTTCAGGTGAAATGAGCACCTATAATATAGCATTTTTGCCATATCCGTTTGCCATCTGAACCCACCTTCACAGAACATCTCATGATACTATTATTACTTGGAACTCATTTTAGGAGAAATCAAAACCCTAAAATATGTTTGTCTTGGTTAAGTATATTTTGATACTCTTATTTACTCATTTAAAAACACAACAGAAGTGTCAGCTAAACTACATACAATATAAATGTTTTCTTACATACAGAAAAAATACCTAGAAACAAGTTGTGAAAATTTTTATAATCTGAAGTATGTAAAATGGCAAATATACCAAATATTGCATATATACCTGGCAGAATTCCCATGTAACTTGAATTTCATAAGTCGAACAACTTATCACGTCCTCTTTCCCATGGCAAGGATACTGAAAAACAAAGTTGTTTCACATGGGTAAGAATACTTTTAAAACATCTCTTGGAAGAGCAGAAAACAAGAACAAATAGTTATACTACATAACACCACTGTCATCCAAAAACCAGTCCCTATTAACAATCTTTGTAACAGAAAACTGCTCCTGAAATATGAACACCCATACAAATGCCTCAAACACAGGCATTTATATATCCAATTCCACAACAAAGAGCCTTAAGGACAAGAAACATTTAATTCAGCCCCTGGGGCTGTGGTTGAAGGGCAGTCATTAAAAGAGAAAAAATCCTGACTTTTGAAGTCTGATGAGAAAGATGAGATCTAGTATTTCAAAATATCTATTCAGAAAGCTTTTTTTTAATAATGACTTTTTCATTGAAATACAGTTTACATACAATATTGGTTTCAGATGAAGAACTTAGTGATTCAACAATTATATACATTATTAAATGCTCACAATAACTGTAGTTTATTTAAAAAACTTAATGTTTAAAAAAGCAGTCAGTGGTAGTGAGGTTCTCAGCCTAATTCATAAAAATCTATCTGTCCTATTAGGTAGTTGATCTATATAAGCAGCACACTTTTCCATAACTTTACAACTTACTTAATGTGATATTAGCTTAAGGACAAGTACAACATATATATAAAATTGTCCAGGATCAGCAGCCCACTTTTAAAACTCTGCTAAAACTTCATCTTACATTCACTGAAACCCCATCTAGTGATTAACAGAGTAACCAAATGCTTGTCCATGTAAGCCACTGGTATACAGAAAAGTTTTATTTTTCATAATTTTACTTTTTAAAGGTGGTGCCAAGAATGTCTTCTTTCTCAGAAAAAAACTGGATAATTCCTGTGGGGGAAATGTGTAAATAGGCATAGTTCTGAGTCCTGGAGTCAAAGATGATTTGGTATAGGAGAGAAGAAGCAGAAAGTTTTTTTCCCTAGCCCCAGGAAAAACTTGTATCTGTTCAGAGTTCCATTTCTTCATTCATATCCAACTTTACCATGCTATCTTTAAGAGGGAAAAGAACACTAGAATAATCCAAAGGAAATCTATAAAAAGTTATGCTCCTATTATTACCAGTAGAATGTGAGCTCAATGAGGGCAAGGAACTTATGTTTGTGTTAATTACCTAGAAGAGTTCTTGGCTCATAGCAGCATTTACTTACTAAATATTAAGGAATGAATAAGTAGCTATGTCAGTCTGGGGAGAGAAAATACTGGGGCAAAATACCTCTAAAAACCAAAATCAGTCAAAAGGAGAAGTAAAGTTTAAAATCCATTTATTGTTCACAAACTGCAGTCTGCGGCCATCCTTTCCTGCTCCAGCAGAAGCAAAAGTGGCCTTTTCCCTCACCTCTCAGGTACAGATAAACCCTCAGTTGACCAGGTAATTACCCACTGATATGGAGATGAATCTCTCTCCCCCTGAGGAATGATGCAAATGCACTAAAGCAGCCACACTTCTCTCCACCTCTGAAAGCTCACTGATATGCAGATGTACTAAAGCCAAGAGAGATATTCTGGACAGGTTACAATTTTACCCACAAGCTATATGATATGAACAAGTCTGATAAGTTTAGTTTACTTAATCTAACTCAAAAAAATCTTTTAAAACTAGTAAAATACAGTTCATAATGCTTTGAAAATCAAAGCTGTATTTAAACTCATCTAGTTAAGTTCAAGAAACATTTAAACACCAAATATCTGCCAAGAAACAAAGATAAAAAAAAAAGTCCTTACACTTAAAAAACTTCCAGTTTAGCAGAACAAAGGAATACAGAAATACAATTTCAGTTCCTTGGGTAAGAATAAGTGTTGAAGTACTATGAGAATATACAGTGCAGGAACCAATCCAATAGTCCTAGAAATGCTTTCTGAGGGAGTTTACCCTTCGTACCTGCGATATACTGAGTTATAAGAAATACATATTTGGTCATTCAGATGACTAAGTATGTTTTCCCAGGTATATTAAGCCTTCATCCACGGTTCTGAAAACACTGTAGAGCCTTAAAGGTAAAATGGTGTCTTGTCATGTTAATGAGAGACCTTTGGAACCCACCGAGCGCAGGGGCTGGAGGTTGAACCAG
The DNA here is from genome assembly GCF_040802235.1 of Manis javanica. NCBI lineage: Eukaryota > Metazoa > Chordata > Mammalia > Pholidota > Manidae > Manis > Manis javanica. The sequence continues at coordinate 58,908,245 of NC_133167.1, read as the reverse complement.
CCAATGGCCAAGATTTAGTCAATCACGACTATGCAACAAATTCCTCACAAAAACCACAGAAGAGCTTATCGCTCTCTCTCTCAGACTCTGCTTCTTAGTATGAGAGTGCTTCCATGCTTGGGCAACCAGGACACATCTGCGAGCCATTCAGTCAGGGCCCAAGCTCCAAAAGGACAGATGTTCCTGCTCCTTTATTTGGGTCCTTTCTCTATGCGTCTCTGCATATGGCTGTTTACTTGTCTCCTTTACAGTATACTTTTATTAAACTGGTAAACTAAGTATTTTCCTATATTTTTCTGAGCTCTGTGAGCCACTCTAGAAAATTAATCAAATTTAAAGGGGAGACTGTTCAAATCTCTCATCTGTAGTGGGTAGGTCAGAAGCACAGGTAGCACAGGTTTGCCTTGGATTTGCAACCAGTGTCTGGAGTTGGGGGTGGAGGGCAGCCTTGCAGGACTGAGCCCTTAACCTGGAGAATCTGGTGCTGTCGTCTCTGGGCAGACAGCGTCAGAATTGAGCTGAGTTCTCGGGACACCCTGTCTGGTATTTGAAGGCAAATTCTGGTGTGCTAAGACCCCCCCACCCCCACCTCTTAAGATCAAATCACCACCGACCAGATAGTCATCCACCCCTTAAGATCCAATCACCAATGACCAGATGGTTGCCCACCCCTTAAGATCCAACCATCAATGCAGAACACACCCTACCCCTACTCCTTAAAAACGCACTTCCTCACCCACGACCTGCTGCTCCCTCTCTCTGAGGGAAGCCATTTTCTCTTTCAGTTAATAAAATCTCTTGCATGGGCCTGTGTCTCCTGAGTTGTTCTGGGGTAAGAAGGGTCACAGTGAGATACCCTTTCATTGGTGCCGTTACTTCGGATGAGGCCCTCCCATTGACTTTGCTCTTCCTCTGGGAACCTGAGCTGCTCTGGAAACCCTCACTGCCTTATCCTCCCCTCCAAGGGTTCACCGTCCACTTCCCTGGTTGCTTGTCTTCTCGCCCAACACTGGCCTTCAATTTGGTAAGTCTCCCCTTCATGGTTGTCTTAAATCCCTTTGGAACCTGGGAAGTGACCGCTGAGTGTCTGGCACCCCCAAGGGCTCCTCTGGGACAGGGGCAGCCCCAACTATGACTTTCAGACTCACAGTTGATCCCCACAGTTGACCTTTCCTCGCCTTCCACCTTTTCCCACAGTGAGAATCTCTACCCCTTAGGGTTTGATATCCTTCTCATCTAACAAAATCCTGGTACCAGGTATCAAACCTCCTTGGCGTTTTCACCTTGACTGCTCAGTTAGAGGTGGTGACGACCCCCTAACTGTGTCTGGTCTTCTCTGTGACCTTCTCAATTGCTCAGGGATGCCTCAGCGACTTGTGAAGGGTCTCATTCTCACCATGGGATCTGGCCCCTCCATTCCCGCAGATTCACCGCTAGGGTGCTCACTCAAGACCTCAAACCTTTTGAGCTTACTGGCTACTGTAATGAGATCTGGCCATAATATTCCTTGGACAAATCAGTCTAAATGGCCTCCCAATGGCTCCTTAGATCCTAAAATTCTCCATGACTTATACAACTTCTGTGAGTGCACGGGCAAATAGAAAGAGATCCCATATATCCAGGCTTTCTCCTACCTCCAAACCGAGCCCGCTCTCTGTCTCCCTTGCAATCCTAAACATCTTCTTCTCACTCTAACAAACTTCATCCCACCACCCACCAATTCCCACCACATCCTCTGACTTTGACCCTGCTGATGGACCTCCTCCCTACTGACCTCAAACCCCTACAGCTCCCCGTCAACCACCAGTTCCTCTCCCACCCCAACCTCCTTCTCTGCAAGATCAAAATCCCAACCCTCCCAGCTCCTCTAGTGCCATTGCAGGAGGCGCAGTACCTCCTCCTCCTCCACAACCAGTTCCCCTTCCCTCACCCAGTCCCGTGCCAAACCCTCCAGTCACTCGCTCTTGAACCCAGATCCTAGCCCCACCACGGGAAGGAGCCAGTACGGAGGGTGTTATCTGGGTCCATGTCCCTTTCTCTCTCTCTGACCTATCTCAAATTGAGAAAAGATTAGGCTCTTTCACCTCCAACCCAGCTACCTACATAGAAGAGTTCCAGAACCTAACTCAGTCATATGATCTTACCTTTCATGATATTCACATGATTCTATCCAACACACTTTTGCCCAAGGAGCGTAGGTAAGTTGGGGAACAGGCTAGAACTCATGCCGATGAGGTTCACCAAACTACTCCAGCTCATCCAATTGGTGCTAAGACGGTTCCTGACCGAGACCCTACGTGGGACTATGATACGGCAGGGGGAGTCACCAGTGGAGATCAATTCATCACCTGCCTCGTGGCAGGCCTCAGTAAGTCAGCCAATAAGGCCATTAACTATAAAAACCTCCAAGAGGTTATTCAGGATAAAACTGAGAATCCCTCTATGTTCCTAGACCACCTCACCAAAGCTCTTTTACAGTATACAAACCTAGACCCTGAGACGCCAGATGGGAGACAATTATTAATGACCTACTTCTTCACCCAGAGTTTCCCTGACATTAAGGCTAAACTTAAACATCTAGAGAAGGGACCCTTAACTCCTCAGGCAGAAGTCCTGGCAGTGGCCTTCAAAGTATATAATGGAAGAGATGAAAAGGCCCATAAACAAAATCTTTTTTTTTTTTAAGGAGTTCCAGGTCTTTAATTTTCCCTGCTTTTATCTTTTTTTTACAATCAAATTGGCAGAAAAAAATGGCTGGGGCTGGTGGGTACTAGGAGGGAATCCATTAAAAAAATCCCCCCAATTCACACTGAGGTTTCAGGTCATGGTTGCTGTGGTGGGGGATGAGGTCAGCGTTCACAGAAATTGCCCAACTCACCCTAGAACTTTTTTCCCCAAATGGCTGGGGAAGAAGTCAAAACAGATCCCCCATTATTACAGATGAGGGAAATCAAAGTATATAATGGAAGAGATGAAAAGGCCCGCTAAGGCCTTTCAACCTACATCAACCACTGGTGCTCGGGTATCCTCACTTCCTAAGAAGGAGCCAGGAGGGCCTCCTGGTCCATGCTTCAAATGTGGTCAAATGGGTCATTGGGCTAGAACCTGCCCAAATTCCCAGAAGACCCCCAGTCCATGCCCTAAGTGCCATCAGGAGGGACACTAGGCTGTTGATTATCCTTGCACACTGAGAGGTGCCAGGCCATCTAGCTCTAACACTCCACACATAGACCTTTTGGGTCTGGCAACTGATGACTGAGGGGGCCCGGGACTCTTCCACCTGACCACTACCATCAGTGTACAGGAGCCCAGGGTAACCACTGTGGTAGCGGGTAGGCCCATCTCTTTCCTTTTGGACACAGGGGCCACCTACTCAGTCCTTAAGGAGTTTTGGGGACCTACCTCCCTCTCTCATCAACCTTTACAAACTCCCATGCCTCACTGCATCTTCAGAGGCATTGCCCTCTCTCACTCCTTTTTGGTGATTCCCCATTGTCCCATCCCCCTTATGGGAAGAGACCTACTACACAAGGTTGGAGCTTCCATTACTTTCGCTCCCGGACCATGCCTCAACCCTGACTCGCCTTCAATCACACTTTTACTCGCCCTCCAACCTGCTGCAAACCCACTTCCCTCTCCTTTCCCTCTGTCATCCCATGTGGTCAACCCTGTAGTCTGGGATAAGCTCACCCCCTCTATCGCCACCTGCCCCCCAGTAATTATCAGACTTAAAGACCCTGCCTCTTTTCCCTCTCAACCTCAGTACCCACTGCCCCTCAAGGGTTTACTGGGCCTGCAGCCAATTATCCAGGAACTTTTATACAAATGGCTACTATGACCAGCCAATTCCCCTTACAACACCCTGATAATGGTTATAAAAAAACCTAATGGCTCTTATAGGCTAGTTCAAGATTTAAGAATTATCAGTGCAGTTGTTATTCAATCCATCCAGTAGTCCCTAAGCCCTATACTTTTTATCCCCACCTCTTCTACTTACTTCTCCATCCTTGACCTCAAAAATGCATTCTTCATGATTCTCCTCCATCCCAATGGGACCACTTATACCTTCAACTCCACAGACTACAAATCCTCCAGTAATCTACTCTAGAACCTAAACAGGACCTCCTTACAGCTACATAAGGCGGCATATGTGCCCTACTCCAAGAACAATGCTGCTTCTACACCAACAAATCCAGTCTCATCCAGGATGGCGCAAAACACCTCCATGAACAAGTCTCCAAACTCCTAGAAAACTCCCCTAACAACCCATTCCCTTACCCCTTCAATTGGCTCCTGCCCCTCCTGGCCCCTATTACCTTTATTATTATTTTTATTCTCCTTTTCCTTCCCTGCTTCATTAACCTATTCCAAAAATTCATTCAAAATCAAATTTTGAACATTTCTAACCATACTGTTAACCAGTTACTCCTCCAGAGCTATCAAGGCCTTCTCACAAAGAATAACGAAACCAGCTAGATGACATCATGAATCATCTCAAGATGCCTGCCTTTCCCCAACTCTACAGCAATGGCCTCGCTAACCCCAGAATCTGTGTTCCCTTCCAGCAGGAAGAAGCTAGAGAATGAGATTCTACGCCCAGTTCCCCAGAGGCCCAACTAAGAAAAGAAGATGGGAATGAAGGCAAATTCTGGCATGCTAAGACCCCCACCCCTTAAGATCCAATCTCTTGTGTGTGCCCATGTCTCCACAGTCATCCTGGGGCGAGATACCCTTTCAGTATTCAAGAACTGCTTGGTGGTGTGTGTGTGGGAAGACACACACACACACACACACACAGGAATTGGGTCCAGGAACCCAAAAGGAGTTGTATTTTTGCTGTGTACTATGTATAGAAAAAAGCACAGCACCCTTCTCTCTCCTATTTTCCATTCCCCCACTTCAACTGTTCTGGTCTTCTACAAAAGAAGTTCTGTATCTACACATCAGCCTATTTTCTAGTCAACCAATGAAAACTCCCAGTCCTATTACTATTTTCTAATACATAGCTGAGGTAGCTGTAAATTTAACAGTTCAAGCATCTTGAGACATAAATGATAATTCCTCTGAGATGCTTAAATGCTATCTCTTTGTTAATCTAACTGAATCTCAAGTCTCTAAATCCAGGTTTATCTCCCTTTTACAGCAAGGAAGGGAACACCTGTTTTTACAGGGAAGTCTGGAAGAGAGGCTTTGTTCAACAGTTTTGGAGAAATCAAAGCCGGCAGATATAATTTGTTAACATACCACACCACTCTGGAAAGCATCAACAACCTATACTGGTAGGTAAATCACTCTCATGAAGAATACAAGGAAGGTTCTAGGCAAAATTTAAAAGAAGCCAGCTTCTTTGGTTTTTCCATTCTCTCTCTCTCAATAGTCCTTTATTTTCTGTGCCCTCATGATCTACTGCCATCCATGTCTCACCCTTTCTTCTTCATTCGAGTGTCCACTTTATGCTTGGCACTATGCTAGATGCTAGGGATGTAATGGTGAATTAAGATAGATAACTGCCCTCAAGAAACTTCTAGAATAGTGAGGAAACTTATATTAGCTAAACAAGCATCCAGCTCAGAACTCCTCTTTCCAGTTTTCCAAAAACAATTCCACATATAAATATGTATATGCTCATTATATTTTCTCTATTTCATTGCTACAAGGCATTTTTTTTTTTTTAGAATCTCAAATTTGCTTAAAGGTATACTCTGAATTTTGGTATACTGAATTTTGTTTGTTACAACACAACCAAAGCAATTTCCACTATTAGATATCCCACATAAATGATCAATCTTATATAATTCTAAAAAGCCCTTAAAGTCTAAGTTTTAACTGGGGTTCAGAAGGAGGAGGTCATTGTTATTTCCTAGAATATGAAATAAATAAATTACACTTCTGAACTAAGAGTTATAAAGAGCTTTAAATTTGCTCCCAGAAAAATATAAAAGAGTGAAGAGAAGAAAATAAAAGTTACCCCAAATACCACCATTCAGAGATAATGACTGTTTAATACTCCATATTCCAGTCTTACCAATGTATGGAGATAACATAACTTTTTAAAAAGTTGTAAAGACAGTATTACAACTTTCTTTAAAATGGAATTATATAAATTCTGCCACATCATTAAAGAGTAATATCATTAAATATTAGATGTCATTCCTAATGACCATATAGCATTCTACTGTATGGATATAACATATTTATAACTATTAATGGATTTTTATCATCAGTGAATATCCTTGATGACAAATCTTTGTGCAATACTTGTAATAATTTCCCCAGAATGAATTTCTAGAAGTGAAATTGCTTTGTCAGAGCGAGGAAGAATTTTTAAGGCTTTAATTTATATTACTAAACTGCCCTCCAATATACTGTATCAATTTCTATTTTACCAGTATTGTACAGAAGACCTCATTTATCAATACCCACACCAACAGGGTACATTATCTTTTAAAATTTTTGTCAGATTAGTGAAAAAAAATAAGCAAACCCTAATTTTAAAGCTGCATATCTTGACACACTAATGAGGTTGAACTTTTTCATATACATAATGGTCATCTGTGGTTACCTGTGAAATGTTTCCTTTAACCAGTTTTAAAAAACTCAAACGTTAGTCTAAAATTCTCTCTTGAATATAGGCTCTCCCTTTATGACACAGATTTCTGACTATGCACCTCATTGTGTTCCTGGTCTAGTCCTAGCTATTTTACCTACAAATGAGGTCCAAAAGGATGAAATGACCTACTCAAGGTATAAAATGGGAGAAGAATAGAACTGCAAACTGCCTACCAGCTGCTATGACTTGCTATACTATGCATTATCAACTACCATGTCTTGCTATTCTATGCTTACCAACTATACAGAAATTTTATGTAAACAACCTTTTAAAAAAACAGTATAGAAAAATTCCTTTGGAACTCCAAAGGGTTATTTGACAAGCTCATTATCAAATAAAATCACACATAACATGAAACACCAATAAGAAAGAGAACAGTAAACAACACTTTAAGACGGTTAGAAGAAAATGGGTGAAATTAATTGGCAAACCAGTTCTTACAGCTAAATATTAAAGCCAAGACTCCAGAAAAAAAGCAGTATGAGGGTGTCCTCTTAGGAAGCAGCTTAGACAGGCTATTGAGGGACAGAGCAGTGCAGTGTGTCAGAGCCTGGGCAGAGAGAGAAAGGTAGCCATGGTGGAAAGGGGGATGGGCTGGAGGAGAGTCTGAGTTGGGTTAGGAAAGTCTATGTGTGGAAGGGGAGGTAATTGGATGTGGTATGTTAATGCCCTAGTAGGGTGAGGAGGCAACCACATGAGGCAAGGGATAGAGATGGCACAGGACATCAGGACCCAAGTAGAAGGACATCTACTTGATGAGCAAGAGCAGGACTGGTGGTAACAGATGATTCATTATATACACACATAGGGATTGACAGAGTAAGTAAATATGTCAAGGATGTAGTAGGTGAAGGTAAATTTACACTGTAAGTGAAGGTAATTATACAGAATGAACGTTGGTATTCAAAGATATTTGGAGATACTGGTGTGTACTCATGACTTTCAATATAGACATAAAGATACTTTGTCTACGTAGATAGCTCTGTCTACCTGGAGGGCCTGGGAACACTAATATCCCAACAGCAGTAAGTCCACTTAGCACCCACATCTCAATGTCTAAACACAATTCTCCACCGAAAGGAACATGGGCTCGTTCAAGAACTGACTCTAGGGCTAGGGCAGGGAAAGTACAGGATGGGCCTTGAATACCTTATGTAAGAAAGTAGAAAGGACTGACTTACAGATTTGGCCACTTTCTGGAAACAATCTGAGATTTGGCCAATCTGAAATAATTTGAGAATCAAAATAATAATGATAGCATTAGATCGTGACTAAATGAGGATTTCATTAATCCCTACTGACAAAAAATAAACTGAAAATTTGATAAGACAAGATATTATATCCTCTCAAAGTATCTCCCTATAAAATACATTTAATTACTAACACCAGAAGAGTAACTACAGTACAAAAGTCTGGCAAATATCATCTTCCTCAAGTGATCCGAAGTTTACAACTCAAGAAATAAGGAAAATCAACATACTGTGCCCTGACAGAAAATAATGAGGATGCAGAATCACCTCCCTGACAGTCATGCCAGAGATATATAACCTGAATCTATCATAAAGAAATATTCCAAAATGCCAATTGAGGTAAATCGGCCTAGTATTCAAAATAACTAGCCTACAATTTTCAAAAGTGACTCAGTCATCAAAGTTAAGGAAAGACTGAGGAGCAGTTTCAGAGTGAAAAAGACCAATGAGACGTGACAACTAACTGCAACATGAGATTCTAGACTGAAATATGCTACAAATGACATTATTGGAACAACTGGCAAAACTTAAATGTTATCTGCAGATTAAGGGGTAATTTCTTGATATTTGTGGTTGTATTGTGGTTTTATGTAAGTATGTCTTATTGTAGAAAATAAACTATTTGGGGGTAATAGACATCATGCTGGCAGCTTACTTTAAAAGGTTCTGAACTAAAAAGAATTTTAAAGAAGGAGCAACTTACAGAAGGAGTTCAAGTTACATATACATACTATGCATTGTAATAATTCACTATACAACCATTATGTAAATAGTATCATGTAGTTTGTTAAGCAGTAGTTATGAGAAAAATTCTACAAAATATATGGATTCTCTAACAATTCTCTGCTTGTTTCTGGTTTCTAATTTACATGTTATGAGATGTCAACAGAAAAGCTATGTTCTATATGGCAAGGTTAAGAGCAAACAGAATCATACAATCATAGAATAATTTCAGTATCTAAATAAAGACTTCAGGGGTGATATTAGACAATTATTTGTCCTATCAGACAGTTCCCTTTTTTTAAAAATGAAATGTGGGTTAAATCTGTTCAGCAAGATAGATAATCCTTTAGGCTGTAATATCAACATTTCCATGCCATTTTGAATTCTAACATTCAAATGTATCAGCTGATAAAAATATTTGCTTTTCTTACATCTTTATCAAAAACAAAAAGGATACCAATTCACTTCGTAGAAAATAGTGTGGGTAAATGAGTCTTAAAAAAATGGGAGGGAGAAGAAAACAAATCCTACCATTTGCAACAACATGGCTGGAGCTAGAGGGTATTTTGCTCAGTGAAATAAGCCAGGCAGAGAGAGACAAGTTTCAAATGATTTCACTCATCTGTGGAGTAAAGGAACAAAAGAGAAAAACTGAAGGAACACAACAGCAGCAGACTCACAGAACCCAAGAATGGACTAACAGTTACCAAAGGGAAAGGGACTGGGGAGGATGGGTGGGAAGGGAGGGAATAAGGGCAGGGAAAAAGAAAGGGGGCATTATGATTAGCATGTATAGTGTTGTGGGGAATACAGGAGGGTTGTACAACACAGAGAAGACAAGCAGTGATTCTATAGCATCTTACTACGCTGATGGACAGTGACTGTAATGGGGTATGTGAGGGGGACTTGGTGATGGGGGGAGTCTAGTAAACAATGTTCCTCATCTAATTGTAGATTAATGATACCAAAAGAAAAAGAAAGAAAAAAAATGGGAGGGAGTAAATCAATTTCTGGTGACTAACTTCAGAAATGTAATATAAATAAATGTAAATCCAGCTTTTAGATTCTAAAATGTGAATCTGACTGATCTTCCAGTTAGTTGGTCATAGAACTATAAATGTTGTAACCTCTTATCTTTAAAGTATGTACTCAAATTTTAAAGTAGATTTCCGAAACAGCAATAATACTAGATGTTACATACAATGCGTAGCATTCCTAAACATTTCTAATACAGATAATTAATTTTATGAAATTTATTTGGAAAACAGTTGTCTATTTTACACCCAATACCATATTAAGAATATGAGATATGGTCCCTGTCTTCAAAATCACATTAGTAAGGAAGAAAAGCAAGTGAAAATAATACTAGTACATCAATGATATTACATGATAAAAAAGATAAGCACAGGCACAAAGGAAACATAAGGGAATAAGGATTATACTGGAGCCAGTCATCTCTCCTCAGCACCCACCCTCCTTAGAGAGCCTGGTTGCTAGTAAAAGGCAATCCTATAGATCCATGACCCTGACCCACCTGCCTCAGGTGAACCAGGGAGACACCCCCCACACACACACTCGACCAAGTTAAACCAATAAGATTACCTCTTCAGGAGATTTGTGAAAAACAACAACAACAAAGAATCAACCACACAAAGGTGGACACCCAAAATACAAAATCATACTCAGGACTAGTGGACATTTCCTGTCATGTTCATACGAGTAAGAAATTAACGAAAGCCAGAATGGAGAAGGAACAGAAAAACAGGAGAAACCATGCAGCCAAGAGGAAGACAGCAGTTTCTGTGATACCTGTATATGCTATCTGTATCCCAAGTATGAGCTACTTTTCTTTCTAAACTTGAATTTAGTTAATTAAGTTTCTTTCCCCTAACTAATACAAATACTTAGCCAACCCTAGGGAGAGGGTTTGAGAAGGAGGCTACTGGAGGAAATGACAGCTTAGTCTTCTCAAAGCAAGAGGCATCAGCCAGTCAGGGATAATGTTTTGGGCAGAGGAGACAGAATATAGAAACACCATAAAGCAGAGTACACTGAGGGATCTCTAAGAACTCTGATAGCTGAAGCATGCGATAAAAGGTTAAAGGGAAGAGAGGTGAGGCCAGCAGGGCAAATCTTCAAGGGCATTTATTACCCTGGCAAACAGTTTGGATTGTATCCCCACCGGCCCCAGCACATCCTAGACCTGAGGTTGTAAGTGATAGTCTTGGGTCGAAATGTTGAGCTAAGAACATTTTTCAGATTTTCATATGGTTAGGGGGAGGGGGCAGAACAGGCAATGGAGACGATACGTAGCCCCCATAAAGCTTAAAATATTTACTATCTGGCCCTTTAAAGAAAAGGCTTGCCTAACCCTGCTATTAAAAAAATGGAACAATTTAGATAGGTGAAGTAGATAATCAAAGGGGCATTTTGTAAGCTCACTAATAGGAGTTTGGAGGATGAATGAGAGAGAGCACCACTATGCCTAAGAAAACCAATACCAGCTACTACTAAATTCAGGCAAGAGAATGATGGTTTGCACTTAAGCAAGTCAAAATGAGAGGAAAGGATCAGTTATGAAAAAAAAATGCTCATAGGATAATGCCTTATATTCATAGAACTATCTCCAGACCTTTACATGGACTGACCCCTGCCTCCCACCCCAGTCTTATGGTGCTCCTTGATTTCTTAGCTCTAGTTATGCAGGCTTATTAATCAGCTCTCCCTGTCAGCCTAGAAGGCTCCTCCCACTCATCCATCCCTTAGTTACACCACTCACCTCTGATCTCTCTCCATCCACTATCCCCCTACCCTGAAATTCAGATCTCTCATTTACGTAGTCATTCAGTCAATATTTATTGAGCATGTGCAAAAGGGCAGGAATTATGCTAGACTCCAGAATACGATCATACAGACATAGTCCCTGCCCTCATGGAATTTATATTTTATGGAAAATACTTCTAAACGTATCAGTACACTTGAACATTTAAGTTGCACTTCAAAATTACTTAATGTATGTACCAATGTGTAAGAAAAAGTTACCAAGTGTTGCCATCTTTTTCTCCTTAGAAAACTTCCTGTTTAAAAATGTTTACTATTTCCAATATATATATGTATGTACATTTATTTTCCAATTCTTTTGGTCAAAATTAGAGTAAGTGAACGTTTATGAATAGTTTCTCCTTTGAGCTGAACCTCCCAATTTAGGTACAATAGCATAGGAAAATTTGCTTATGTATCTTGATATATATATGACAAAGTCTATCACTAGACCACCATGTTTTGGCATTCTGTATGCCAAACCACATTTATTAAATCAATATTTTCCTTCTATTTTTAGAAGGTAAATCCCCAAACTATAAATGGCTTAAGACTAGAAACCATTATACTTTTATATCTTTAACATCAGCACACTGCAGCTGGCACACAGTAGACGTTCAACAAAAGCAAGTTTAAAGCACTGTATAACCTCCTATTAACATTTCTGATCAGCATGAAATAATAATGGTACTAAAACTTAGTTGCTATCATTCAGTCCAGAAGCAAATAAATTTGACATCTTAGCTTGTATAGCCTCAGAGTGGTTAATACTTTTTGTTCAAAATATTTTTGAAATACAGAAAACACCTCATGGATTAACTCCTGTTACTTTCCCTATAAATTCCTAGGAGAACTGGGATGTTTATTTTGGATTTGCTGTAGAGGGCTCCTTAGTAAATTTAGGAGCCTCTGTGTTAAACAAATTAAAAACTTTAAGTTTTCAGTGTACTTTTACATGCTGATATGCATCACAGATCCAAAGGACATTTCCAAATTTGCTGAACTTCAGAATTTTTTTTTTAACTAAACACTATCAATATAGGACGACACTAGCATTTTGAGGACTACTGTCTGGAAACACCTGTTGAACTGTGATATCTGTAAGACAATCACAAAATAAAAGACCACTTTTGCATTAGAAATGTAAAGTATCTTACCTTTCTAGCTGGTGGGCCATGAGCTTTATTCACTCTGCAGCCAGGAATCCCTCAGCTCTAATCAAGTAAACAGTGCATCTTAAGTTTCCATCTAATTATCTCTATGGCGAAAGAGAGGCAGAAAAGAATGAACTCATTACTCTGAGAGATCTAAAGAAATAGCTTTATGCGGTTCAACTCCATTATAAAATTTTTTAATGTTTATATTTAAAAATGCATGTGAATCGGCTTCCATTTCATTATTTTTAATATAATATTAAAGTTCCCTCCAAAATCTTCAGTGCTCCAGGAAGATGTTAATCCTGTGGCCGCTCACTGACTCCTGGCACACTGCCCCCTAAGGAAGTATAAGTTCCAAGTATGGAAGTATGGCAATGGAATTTTGATGCAAAGAGAAAAATGAAGCTATTTACCATAATGTAAGGTAGAGATAGTCCAGAACTATGATCATTAAGAACCCAGGCTCCTTCTATTTTGTTTTGCTATCCTCAACATGTGGCATCCCCTTCAAGGTTTAAAGTAACTTTTCAAGGTCTAGCCAACACATCTGCTGATCAGACAGCAGGAAGGAGAATGGGGAGATGAGCAAAAGCCTCTCTTTGGGGAAACTTTTCAGAAATCCCACAGAAAACTTCTATTTACATTTCATAGGAAGGAAGGAGAATGGGGAGATGAGCAAAAGCCTCTCGTTAGGGAAACTTTTCAGAAACCCCACAGGAAACTTCTATTTACATTTCATTGGCCAGAACTTCAGTCACATAGTTACAACTTGCCAGGAAGCTGGGAAATATATTATTTCACCACAGGCTCAGCTAAAAATTGGAGCATCCACAATAAGGAGATAGTCCAGAACTATGATCATTAAGAACCCAGGCTCCTTCTATTTTGTTTTGCTATCCTCAACAAGGGCAGCTCCGAGGCCCCTCACGGGGATAAACAGCCTCCAGCTCGTTCCCCCTCCAACGCGGCTCTGCCATATTGGAGAAGCAACCTGAGCTAGACTTTTCCTTAAAGGGAAAGGGACCTGAAAAGGATATTCAGCTATACAAATGTAAAAAGGGGACTATAAATGGGGCTGAAATTCAAAGGACAAATGGCTCTGTGGGATACCGTAAAGGTTCATATCTTCTAAGCAGAAATACATTTCTGCACATTGTTTCTTTCAAGGAAATGTTTATTTTTAAGTATGGCTTTAGATGAATACTGGTCAACAATTAGTAGTTTCTGTTACTTCATTTTAAAATGGGAGATAGCTGGTTTCCTTGTAGAGATGCCTTAGCAGTCTACTGAAGGGAAGAAAAGCAGGAAGTCCTGTCAATAGCCAAGCAGCAAGACTAATGTTCATACAGATTACTCTAAATATGCAAGGCCAATCTGTAGGTGAAAGGAAAAAGGGAAAAATCTGAAGAACAGAATAACAATGCAAGAGTAAAGAAATAACCTAATTAGCTGTAGTCTAGAAGGAGTCCACAAAACTTAGAAATAATTACATGGGATCATTATGAAAGCGATGGGGTTTGGGTAAGAACTTGGCACAAAGCCGAGTCACCAACTGCATTTAAAAAAAGGCAGTGGCCCTGGAAGCAAGATGTTAAAAGGGAAAGTAGACTTTCCTCTACCATTATTTGCCACCTGAGTTCCTGTTATTAGGCCATATATGAACTTGGAAAATTTCCCTATTGCACAGATTGTTGGAAAGAAGAGTTGCACTTTACCTTAAGTAAGGAAGGTTTAAACAGCCTTAGTACGTTTAAAACTTTAATATGAGAAGCTAGAAAGACTCATTTCAAAGCTAGTAACAGAATTCTATTTTTAGCTAGACTTTTCCTTAAAGGGAAAGGGACCTGAAAAGGATATTCAGCTATACAAATGTAAAAAGGGGACTATAAATGGGGCTGCAATTCAAAGGACAAATGGCTCTGTGGGATAACATAAAGGTTCATATCTTCTAAGCAGAAATAAATTTCTGCATTGTTTCTTTCAAGGAAATGTTTATTTTTAAGTATGGCTTTAGATTTTCCTATGAAGTGTTTGTGTTTTTGTTTCAGCAGTGGCTCACAAAAGACCAGGAACTAACATCCTATAAAAGAGCAAGATGGGGAGAACCAAGATGGCAGCATGAGTAGAGCAGCGGAAATCTCCTCCCCAAACCATATATATTTTTGAAAATACAACAGAGACAACTATTCCTAAAAGGGAGACCAGAAGGCACAGGACAACAGCCAGACCACATCCACACCTGCAAGAACCCAGTGCCTCGCAAAGGGGGTAAGATACAAACCCCAGTGGGCGGGACCCGAGCGCCCCTCACCCCAGCTCCCGGCAGGAGGAGAGGAGTCGGAGCGGGGAGGGAGAGGGAGCCCAGGACTGCTAAACACCCAGCCCCAGTTATCTGGACCAGAGTGCAGACACAGTGCATGTGTGGGGTGCTGGATACTAGGGAAACAGGACAGTAAGACCTGTGAGTAGGTCCCTGCAGCCGGTGCCCTGGGGACAAAGAAAAGCAAGTGCTTTTTGAAAGTCTTAAAAGGACAGGGACCCCACTGCTGGATGGAAACGTCACAGGGCACTTAGTCCAACAGCTGGGAATCCCGGGGAACTCCGGGTGCCCTAACCTCCTGGGCAGCAGTGCAGCTCGGAGGCCCCTCACAGGGATAAACAGCCTCCTGCCCGTTCCCCCTCCGACGCGGCTCCGCCATATTGGAGAAGCAACCTGAGGCTGGCCATGCCCACAGCAACCCCAGAGCTCCACAGAGGCCGGACAAGAATCAGAAACCCTGCCTGCATGCAGCTACCCAGGACAAGCCACTAGGGTTCGCTGTTCTCCCAGGAGAGGAAGGCCACAAACCAGCAAGAAGGGACTTTCTCTTAGCCAACACACACACCAGCTCCCCACAAATACCTCTATCGCCATGAAAAGGCAGAAGAATTTGATACAGACCAAGATCACAGATGCAGACCCTAAGAAGGAGATAGACCTAATCAATCTCCCTGAAAAAGAATTAAAAATAAAGCTCATAACCATGTTGATGGAGCTACAGAGAAATATGCAAGAGCTAAGGGATGATGCCCGGAGGGAGATTACAGAAATGAAACAATCTCTGGAAGGATTTATAAGCAGAATAGATAAGAAGCAAGAGGCCATTGATGGAATAGAAACCAGAGAACAGGAACGCATAGAAGCTGACACAGAGAGAGATAAAAGGATCCCCAGGAATGAAACAATATTAAGAGAACTGTGTGACCAATCCAAAAGGAACAATATCCAAATTATAGGGGTACCAGAACAAGAAGAGAGAGAAAAAGGGATAGAAAGTGTATTTGAATAAATAACTGCTCAAAACTTCCCCAAACTGGGGAAGGAAATAATCGATCAGACCACGGAAGTGTACAGAACCCCCAACAGAAGGAACCCAGGGAGGACAACACCAAGACACATAATAATTAAAATGACAAAGTTCAAGGACAAGGACAGAGTTTTAAAGGCAACTAGAGAGAGGAAAAAGGTCACTTACAAAGGAAAACCCATCAGGCTATCATCAGACTTCTCAACAGAAACCTAACAGGCCAGAAGAGAATGGCATGATATATTTAATGCTATGAAACAAAAGGGCCTTGAGCCAAGAATACTGTATCCAGCACGATTATCATTTAAATATGAAGGAGGTATTAAACAATTGCCAAAACAACCAAAAGTTGAGGGAATTTGCCTCCTCTACAGGGTATCTTAGAGGGACTGCTCTAGATGGGAGCACTCCTAAGACTAAATAGATGTCACCAGAGAGAGAAAATAAAATCACAGCAAAGAAACCAGACCAACCAAATACTAACTAAAGGCAAAAAATAAAATCAACTACCCACAAAAGCAGTTAAAGGAAACATAAAAGAGCACAGAATAAAACAACCAACATATAAAGAATGGAGGAGGAGGAATAAGAAGAGAGAAAAATAAAGAATCACCAGACAGTGTTTAAAATAGCTCAATAAGCAAGTTAAGTTAGACAGTAAGATACTAAAGAAGATAACCTTGAACCTTTGGTAACCACGAATCTAAAGCCTGCAATGGCGGTAAGTACATATCTTTCAATAATCACCCTAAATGTAAATGGCCTGAATGCACCAATCAAAAGACACAGAGTAATAGAATGGATAAAAAAGCAAGACACGGGGGGCGGAGCCAGGATGGCAGCGTGAGTAGAGCAGTGGAAATCTCCTCCCCAAAACACATAGAGCTATGAAAATATAACAAAGAAAAATCTTCCTAAAATAGAGACCACAGGACACAGGACAACATCCAGACCACATCCACACCTGCAAGAACCCAGTGCCTTGCGAAGGGGGTAAGATACAAGCCGTGGCCCGGCGGGACCCGAGCGCCCCTCCCCCCGGCTCCCGGCGGATGGAAAGAAACCGGAGCAGTTTTCTTTTTTTCTTTTTTTTTTTTGCAAGTGCTTTTTGGAAGCCTTAAAGGGACAGGGACCCCGGTGCTAGGGAGGCAGGGCGGCGGAACTGGTGAGTGGGTGCCTGGGACCGGCACCTGAGGACAAAGAATATCGCGCATTTTTCCCTGCAGGACCGGTGGGTGGGTGCCTGAGACCGGCACCTGAGGACGGAGGAAATTGCGCGTTTTTCCCCCTTTTTTTTTTCTCTTTTTGGCGAGTGCTTTTTGGAAGCCTTAAAGGGACAGGGAACCTGGTGCTAGGGAGGCAGAGCAGCAGGATCGGTGAGCGGGTACCTGAGACGGGCACCTGAGGACAAAGAATATCACCAGTTTTTCCCTGTGGGACCGGAAGGCAGGTGCCTGAGACCGGCACCAGGGGACGGAGGAAATCGTGCGTTTCCCCCCCCCTTTTTTTTTCTCTTTTTGGTGGGTGCTTTTTGGAAGCCTTGAAGGGACAGGGACCCTGGTGCTAGGAAGGCAGGGCAGCAGGACCAGTGAGCGGGTGTCTGGGACCGGCATCTGAGGACAAAAAAAAAATCGCGTGTTTTTTCCTTTTTTTTCTGTTCCCTCTCTCATTGTTGCTGTTGTTGTTTTGGTTTGGAGAGTGCTTTTTGGAAGTCTTAAAGGGGCAGGACAGGTCACTTAGACCAGAGGCAGGGAATCTGGGGATCTCTGGGCACTCTAACCCACTGGGCAGCAGGGAGCACAGAGGCCCCTTATGGAGATAAATAGCCTCCTGGCCGCTCCCCCTCCAATGGGGCTCCACCATTTTGGAGGAGCAGCCCCAGCCAGGCCACGCCCACGGCAACAGCGGAGATAAACCCCATAGCAACCGGGCAGGAAGCAGAAGCCCTGTCTGCACACAGCTGCCCAGCACAAGCCACTAGAGGGCGCTATTCTTCCAGGAGAAGAAGGCCACAAACCAACAAGAAGGGAAGCTCTTCCAGCGGTCACTTGTACCAGCTCTGCAAACTATCTCTATCACCATGAAAAGGCAAAACTACAGGCAGACAAAGATCACAGAGACAACACCTGAGGAGACAGACCTAACCAGTCCTCCTGAAAAAGAATTCAAAATAAAAATCATGAACATGCTGACAGAGATGCAGAGAAAAATGCAAGAGCAATGGGATGAGATGCAGAGAAAAATACAAGAGCAGTGGGATGAAGTCCAGAGGGAGATCACAGATGTCAGGAAGGAGATCACAGAAGTGAAACAATCCCTGGAAGGATTTATAAGCAGAATGGATAAGATGCAAGAGGCCATTGAAGATATAGAAGCCAGAGAACAGTAACGTATAGAAGCTGACATAGAGAGAGAGAAAAGGATCTCCAGGAATGAAACAACACTAAGAGAACTATGTGACCAAGCCAAAAGGAATAATATTCGTATTATAGGGATACCAGAAGAAGAAAGAGGAAAAGGGATAGAAAGTCTCTTTGAAGAAATAATTGCTGAAAACTTCCACAAACTGGGGGAGGAAATAATCGAACAGACCATGGAATTACACAGAACCCCCAACAGAAAGGATCCAAGGAGGACAACACCAAGACACATAGTAATTAAAATGGCAAGGATCAAGGACAAGGAAAGAGTTGTAAAGGCAGCTAGAGAGAAAAAGGTCACCTATAAAGGAAAACCCATCAGGCTAACATCAGACTTCTCGACAGAAACCCTACAGGCCAGAAGAGAATGGCATGATATACTTAATGCAATGAAACAGAAGGGCCTTGAACCAAGGATACTGTATCCAGCACGACTATCATTTAAATATGATGGCGGGATTAAACAATTCCCAGACAAGCAAAACCTGAGGGAATTTGCTTCCCACAAACTACCTCTACAGGGCATGCTACAGGGACTGCTCTAGATGGGAGCACTCCTAAAAAGAGCACAGAACAAAACACACAACATATGAAGAATGGAGGAGGAGGAATAAGAAGGGAGAGAAGAAAAGAATCTCCAGACAGTGCATATAACAGCTCAATAAGCGAGCTAAGTTAGGCAGTAAGATACTAAAGAAGTTAATCTTGAACCCTTGGTAACCACGAATCTAAAGCCTGCAATGGCAATAAGTACATATCTCTCAATAGTCACCCTAAATGTAAATGGACTTAATGCACCAATCAAATGACACAGAGTAATAGAATGGATAAAAAAGCAAGACCCATCTATATGCTGCTTACAAGAAACTCACCTCAAACCCAAAGATAAGCATAGACTAAAAGTCAAGGGATGGAAAATCATATTTCAGGCAAACAACAGTGAGAAGAAAGCAGGGGTTGCAGTACTAATATCAGACAAAATAGACTTTAAAACAAAGAAAGTAACAAGAGATAAAGAAGGACACTACATAATGATAAAGGGCTCAGTCCAACAAGAGGATATAACCATTCTAAATATATATGCACCCAATACAGGAGCACCAGCATATCTGAAGCAAATACTAACAGAACTAAAGAGGGAAATAGACTGCAATGCATTCATTTTAGGAGACGTCAACACACCACTCACCCCAAAGGATAGATCCACCGGGCAGAAAATAAGTAAGGACACAGAGGCACTGAACAACACACTAGAACAGATGGACCTAACAGACATCTATAGAACTCTACATCCAAAAGCAACAGGATATACATTCTTCTCAAGTGCACATGGAACATTCTCCAGAATAGACCACATACTACCTCACAAAAAGAGCCTCAGTAAACTCCAAAATATTGAAATTCTACCAACCAATTTTTCAGACCACAAAGGTATAAAACTAGGAATAAATTCTACAAAGAAAACAAAAAGGCTCACAAACACATGGAGGCTTAACAACATGCTACTAAATAATCAATGGATCAATGAATAAATCAAAATAGAGATCAAGGAATATATAGAAACAAATAACAACAACAACACTAAGCCCCAACTTCTGTGGGACGCAGCGAAAGCAGTCTTAAGAGGAAAGTATATAGCAATCCAGGCACACTTGAAGAAGGAAGAACAATCCCAAATGAATAGTCTAACATCACAATTATCAAAACTGGAAAAAGAAGAACAAAGGAGGCCTAAAGTCAGCAGAAGGAGGGACATAAAAAAGACCAGAGAAGAAATAAACAAAATTGAGAAGAATAAAACAATAGCAAAAATCAACGAAACCAAGAGCTGGTTCTTTGAGAAAATAAACAAAATAGATAAGCCTCTAGCCCAACTTAGTAAGAGAAAAAGAGAATCAACACAAATCAACATAATCAGAAATGAGAATGGAAAAATCACGACAGACTCCACAGAAATTCAAAGAATTATTAAAGGCTACTATGAAAACCTATATGCCAACAAGCTGGAAAACCAAGAAGAAATGGACAACTTCCTAGAAAAATACAACCTCCCAAGACTGACCAAGGAAGAAACACAAAAGTTAAACAAACCAATTACGAGCAAAGAAATTGAAACGGTAATCAAAAAACTACCCAAGAACAAAATCCCGGGGCCGGACGGATTTACCTCGGAATTTTATCAGACACACAGAGAAGACATAACACCCATTCTCCTTAAAGTGTTCCAAAAAATAGAAGAAGAGGGAATACTCCCAAACTCATTCTATGAAGCCAACATCACCCTAATACCAAAACCAGGCAAAGACCCCACCAAAAAAGAATTTTACAGACCAATATCCCTGATAAATGTAGATGCAAAAATACTCAATAAAATATTAGCAAACAGAATTCAACAGTATATCAAAAGGATCGTACACCATGACCAAGTGGGATTCATCCCAGGGATGCAAGGATGGTACAACATTCGAAAATCCATCAACATCATCCACCACATCAACAAAAAGAAAGACAAAAACCACATGATCATCTCCATAGATGCTGAAAAAGCATTTGACAAAATTCAACAACCATTCATCATAAAAACTCTCAGCAAAATGGGAATAGAGGGCAAGTACCTCAACATAATAAAGGCCATATATGATAAACCCACAGCCAGCATTATACTGAACAGCGAGAAGCTGAAAGCATTTCCACTGAGATCGGGAACCAGACAGGGATGCCCACTCTCCCCACTGTTATTTAACATAGTACTGGAGGTCCTAGCCACGGCAATCAGACAAAACAAAGAAATACAAGGAATCCAGATTGGTAAAGAAGAAGTTAAACTGTCACTATCTGCAGATGATATGATACTGTACATAAAAAACCCTAAAGACTCCACTCCAAAACTACTAGAACTGATATCGGAATACAGCAAAGTTGCAGGATACAAAACTAACACACAGATATATGTGGCTTTCCTATATACTAACAATGAACCAATAGAAAGAGAAATCAGGAAAACAATTCCATTCACAAATACATCAAAAAGAATAAAATACATGGAATAAACCTAACCGAAGAAGTGAAAGACCTATACCCTGAAAACTACAAGTCACTCTTAAGAGAAATTAAAGGGGACACTAACAAATGGAAACTCATCCCGTGCACGTGGCTAGGAAGAATTACTATCGTCAAAATGGCCATCCTGCCAAAGCAATATACAGATTTGATGCAATCCCTATCAAATTACCAGCAACATTCTTCAATGAATTGGAACAAATAATTTAAAAATTCATATGGAAACACCAAAGACCCCGAATAGCCAAAGCAAGCCTGAAAAAGAAGAATAAAGTAGGGGGGATCTCACTCCCCAACTTCAAGCTCTACTACAAAGCCATAGTAATCAAGACAATTTGTTACTGGCACAAGGACAGAGCCACAGACCAGTGGAACAGATTAGAGACGCCAGAAATTAACCCAAACATATATGGTCAATTAATATTTGATAAAGGAGCCATGGACATACAATGGCATAATGAGTCTCTTCAACAGATGGTGCTGGCAAAACTGGACAGCTACATGTAGGAGAATGAAACTGGACCTTTGTCTAACCCCATATACAAAGGTAAACTCAAAATGGATCAAAGACCTGAATGTAAGTCATGAAACCATTAAACTCTTGGAAAAAAACATAGGCAAAAACCTCTTAGACATTAACATGAGTGACCTCTTCTTGAACATATCTCCCCGGGCAAGGAAAACAACAGCACAAATGAGCAAGTGGGACTACATTAAGCTGAAAAGCTTCTGTACAGCGAAAGACACCATCAATAGAACAAAAAGGGACCCTACAGTATGGGAGAATATATTTGAAAATGACAGATCCGATAAAGGCCTGACGTCCAGAATATATAAAGAGCTCACACGCCTCAACAAACAAAAAACAAATAACCCAATTAAAAAATGGGCAGAGGAACTGAACACAGTTCTCTAAAAAAGAAATACAGATGGCCAAGAGACACATGAAAAGATGCTCCACATCGCTAATTATCAGAGAAATGCAAATTAAAACTACAATGAGGTATCACCTCACACCAGTAAGGATAGCTGCCATCCAAAAGACAAACAACAACAAATGTTGGCGAGGCTGTGGAGAAAGGGGAACCCTCCTACACTGCTGGTGGGAATGTAAATTAGTTCAACCATTGTGGAAAGCAGTATGGAGGTTCATCAAAATGCTCAAAACAGACCTACCATTTGACCCAGGAATTCCACCCCTAGGAATTTACCCTAAGAACGCAGCAATCAAATTTGAGAAAGACAGATGCACCCCTATGTTTATCGCAGCACTATTTACAATAGCCAAGAATTGGAAGCAACCTAAATGTCCATCGGTAGATGAATGGATAAAGAAGATGTGGTACATATACACAATGGAATACTACTCAGCCATAAGAAGTGGAAAAATCCAACCATTTGCAGCAACATGGATGGAGCTGGAGAGTATTATGCTCAGTGAAATAAGCCAAGCGGAGAAAGAGAAATACCAAATGATTTCACTCATCTGAGGAGTATAGGAACAAAGGAAAAACTGAAGGAACAAAACAGCAGCGGAATTACAGAACCCAAAAAATGGACTAACAGGTACCAAAGGGAAAGGAACTGGGGAGGATAGGTGGGCAGGGAGCGATAAGGGGGGGGAGAAGAAAGCGGGTATTAAGATTAGCATGCATGGGGGGGAGGGAGAAAGGGGAGGATGGGCTGCACAACACAGAAAGGACAAATAGTGACTCTACAACATTTTGCTAAGCTGATGGACAGTAACCGTAATGTGGTTGTTAGCGGGGACCTGATATAGGGGAGAGCATAGTAAACATAGTATTCTTCATGTAAGTGTAGATTAAAGATTAAAAAAAAAAAAAAAAAGAAAGAAAGAAAGAAAGAAAGAAAAGGGGGATTACTCCTTGATAGGATAAAACTATTGGTAAATCAAAGATCAACGCGTGCTTTAAATATCCTTAATGTTGATCACTTAAAGGGTGTCAGATGATCAGCTATGGAGGTACTCTTTTCAGATAATTTTCCTTTCTCTTAATAAAAAAAAAAAAAAAGCAGTTACTGTGTGCTGACCTCCAATGAGTTCTGCACAGTGGTATAGAGGGCATGTCAAAGTGTGGGCAAAGGGTCTGTTTCTATGCAGAAGATCAAGGCCTAGCTTGGATACCCAGAAAATGAACTAAGATACGATACGAGGAGGAGCTTCCGGCATCAGCACTCTCTGGAGGACTCGTGCCGGGGGATGATCATCAAAAAGCCTCCACAGGGATCCGGACCATGCTGCGTTTGTGGGTGCATCCAGCCCACCGTGTCCTGGACTTGCCATTGGAATGAGGAGTGAGATGTATAGGCTGGCATGTGCATACAGTTTGAGACAACGAATTTGACCGGATCTGTACTGTTGGAACTCAACCAGGAGTTGGGAGGGGTGCAAGTTGTAGCACTCCAAAATCTTATGACTATAGACTATCTACGGTTAAAAGAACATATGGGATGTGAACAGATCCCAGAAATGGGTTGCTTT
This sequence comes from Manis javanica, assembly GCF_040802235.1. NCBI lineage: Eukaryota > Metazoa > Chordata > Mammalia > Pholidota > Manidae > Manis > Manis javanica. Next base: position 58,884,355 of record NC_133167.1, on the reverse strand, counting down.
AATTTGTCTGATTTCTCTTAGACTGTTCAAGTACAGTTGGACAATATCCATCATATCATAGACAAATTTTCACAAATGCCTAGGGTGCCTAAATGGTTTTCTTGGCTTCCCTGGAGATGGATGGTAATTATAGATTTGCTTTGTTTATGTCACCGTATTCCTATTATGTTAATATGTGTGTGCAAATTAGTTAATAGTTTAAAACCTATACATACTTAAGGTACTCTACAAGAAGATATGTCAAAGAAATAATCAATCCTCCCATGTTTCCTTCCATATGCTACATCTATAGCTTTTCTTCTTCCTTCCTAATTACAACCCTTAAATAGAATTCGTGCCTCATATCGAATTTACCGAGTATCATAATTCCTCCAGGTGGTAAAGATACCTCGAGACAAGTGCTGGGCATAGAAGCCACAGGGCATAAATCTGCAAAGAAGTAAAAAGCTAACCTTTTCAAACAATATGGCTTCTCTCTCACTTACCAACTTTACATTTCCCTGTATGGCCCCGGAAGATGACTGGTTAGTCAGAGACGGGTAAGATTCCTCAAGGGAGGAACAACCTAAGACAGGCACAGTCGCAGGGGGGCCATCAGTTGAGAAATTGGGGATCAACAGAGGTGAGGCTCAGAACCTCACCCCCCCTGCTTTGAGAGAAATCTTCTACATCCGTGGATGTTTTGCTGCTCTTGTCTAGCCTGGATTAATACTTAGTCCATAGGCACACACCTGATCATCTGATCATCTACATTTGCCCTCTTTCAGCACTAAACCATGTTTTTTACCTTTATCTTGCATCTACCTACCACTTCAGCATTTTATTGAAAATAAAAATAATAATAATAATAAAGGGAGAAATGTGGGATCAACATATAAATCAAGTATAAAAATCAAACGAATATTCATATTTGACCTGATTGTTTATAGGTCATAATGCGTGATCAAAACCGAAAGTTTCTGTGATGAATGCCCTTGTACTGTTCACCATGTAAGAATTTATTCACTATGTAAGAATTCGTTCACCATGTAAGAACTTGTTCGTTATGCTTCAGAAGACTGGAGACTGACGAGAATTAGGCTTGAGATGGATTAATGATTGTACATTGAGCACTGACCCCCCTATACTGAATTTTATTGTTGTTAACAACCATTTGATCAATACATATGAGAGATGCCCTCTCAAAAAGAAAAAAAAAAGCAAGACCCATCTCTATGGTGCTTACAAGAGACACACCTCAAACCCAAAGACATGCACAGACTAAAAACCAAGGGTTGGAAAAAGATATTTCATGCAAACAACAGGGAGAAAAAAGCAGCTGTTGTAGTAGTATCAGACAAAATAGACCTCAAAACAAAGAAAGTAACAAAAGATAAAGGACATTACATAATGATAAAGGGTTCAGTCCAACAAGAGGATATAACCATTATAAATATATATGCACCTAACACAGGAGCACCAACATATGTGAAACAAATAGTAACAGAACTAAAGGAGGAAAGAGAATGCAATGCATTCATTTTAGGAGACTTCAACACGCCACTCACTCCAATGGATAGATCCACCGAACAGAAAATAAGTAAGGACACAGAGGCACTGAACAACACACTAGAACAGATGAACCTAATAGACATCTATAGAACTTTACATCCAAAAGTCACTATTTACAATAGCCAAGAAATGGAAGCAACCTAAGTGTACATCAGTAGATGAATGGATAAAGAAGATATGGTACATATACACAATGGAGTATTATTCAGCCATAAGAAGAAAACAAATCCTACCATTTGCAACAACATGGATGGAGCTAGAGGGTATAAATAAGCAAGGCGGAGAAAGACAAACACCAAATTATTTCACTCATACGTGGAGTGTAGGAACAAAGAAAGACTGAAGGAACAAAACAGCAGCAGAATCGCAGAACCTAAGAATGGACTAACAGTTACCAAAGGGAAAGGGACTGGGGAGAATGGTAGGGAAGGGAGGGAGGGATAAGGGTGGGAAAAAAGAAAGGGGGTATTACGATTAGCATGTATAATGTGGGAGGGCTGTGCAACACAGAGATGACAAGTAGTGATTCTACAGCATCTTACTACGCTGATGGACAGTACTGTAATGGGGTTTGTTGGGGGGGGGAACTTGGTGAAGGGGGGACCCTAGTAAACATAATGTTCTTCATGTAATTGTAGATTAATGACAACAAAATAAAATAAAATAAGATAAAAAGAGCAAGATGGACTTCTCACCTTACTTCAATCAAAAGGCAAGATTAAGCTAGCCAGCTGTACCTGGCCTATACAGCTTATGTTTTACACAAAATCTTAAGATAATCATCCAGACTTTGACATTAAAAATATTTTTTGTTTTCTGGTGGGGTTTTTTTTTGGTAACTGGAGAGGCACAGATCCACTACTGCCCTATCCTAGCTACTGTTTATGTATTTTTTATATTTGGCTATAATTAGCCTGTGGGTAAAGGCGAGAATCTCTGCTGAAGGGGGCAAACGCTGTTATTGGCAAGTATTCTAGAAAGAGGCAGATACTGTGTCAGGAAAAAAGGCCCCAAAAGTACACATTAGTGTGTGAGAAAGGAATTAATTTTCTCTTGGACATGGGCTCAGAAGGGTCTAAACACACTTAGGGGAATCCTAGGCAGTAGAGAAAAGTTGGCTTCTGGCCTTGTAGGAGGACGGGAGCTAGGCAGTAGAGGGACAATCCTTCAAGGCAGCAATGTTCAAACAAGTGTATTACTGAAGGTACATTAGGCTTTAAGAAAATCAATTTCCCTGTTTGTTTTTCTAAAAATGATCTGCCTACTATCCCTATAGTCCTCCTTCTTTCACATTTCCAAAAAAACCCATCCTATACCAAATCTCATCATAATGTATTATTACCCCAGAGTATAAAAACTCCCAATGGAACAAAACGAAGGGAGTAAGTGTGTCTTAAAGCCTTCATTAATCAGGGCAACATTAAAACTCAGGTTTATGTCTTGTCCTGTCTTATAAATATTGCTGTTAAAGCATAGTACAACTTTAAGGATGGTGTTTTGCCCTATGTTTGGGAATGAATTCAGATTTGTTGTACAGTGTGATGACTGGAACAGTAAGAAATTTCATTTACTGACTGTCTCCTCCATTCTCAAAATACTGTCCAAAATGCACTGTATTGAGAGCTCCATGAGAACAAAGCAGAGAAAATCAGTAAGAAGCTTAGAAATAAGTACAATTTAATTTGTTGCAGGCTAGTATGATAAAGTGACCAATAAAATATTTTAAAACATCAAAATAAACTGGATTCAAACAAAGTTATGTTGGAGAAGTGGAAATTAAATAAGCATTCAATAAGAAAAAAGAACAACAAAAATTTCCAGCTGTTAAAGATGAATTAATTCAAGTTCATTTCTTAAGACCAATGATAGCACTGGAAATTAAGTACTTATAAAAGAATGGTGTTAGCATGTAAGAACTTATTCACTATGTAAGAATTTGTTCACCATGTAAGAACTTGTTTGTTATGCTTCAGAAGATTGGAGACTGTTGAGAATTAGGCTTGGGGTTGATTAATGATTGTGCATTGAGTCCCCTATACAGAATTTTATTGTTGTTAACAACCATTTGATCAATAAATATGAGAGTTGCCCTCTCAAAAAAAAAAAAAAAGAATGGTGTTAGTGTCTAGAAAAGCCAGAAATTATACTATTTTCAACTATTTAAATTTCTGATGAAGAATTTTAGGATTCAACTTAGAAATGTGCAACAGTACACAGTTTATCAGATTTCTTTTCAAGAATATATGTGAGCGTAGTAGTAGGCAGAATGGCCTCCCAAAGATGTCCACACCTTAATCCCTGGAACCTGTGGAATCCTAGGTTACATGGCAAAATGGATTTCGTAGACGTAAAAAAGGTTACAGATTCTAAAACAGGAAGATTATCCTGAGCTATCCAGGAGGCGCAATGTAAAATTACATGAGCCCTTAAGAGCAGAACTCAGAGATTAGAAACATAAGAGAGATTTGACCTGCCACTTCTGGAGGGGGCAGCACTGAAGGTATCTCAGCTTCTAGGAGCAAAGACCAGCCCTAGATGACAGTCAGCAAGGAAAGAAGAGCCTTAGTCCAATAACTGTATTCAGCCAACAATCAGAATAAAGTGGATTCTTCCCCAGAAACTCCAAAAAGGTAATGCAGCTCTACCAACATACTGACCTTGGCTCTGTAAGACCCCAAGCAGAAGACCCAGATGAGCAAACCTAGACTTCTGACCTACAAAATCTGAGATAAATCTGTGTTGTTTTTAGATGTAAAGTATGTGGTAATTTGTGATGCAGGAATAGAAAATTAATAGAGTGAGCAAAAATGTTAAGGTACCCTCAGATAGGTTTGTGTTCCAAGGCTTCAAGGGCAATAGCACCTTAGACAGTTTTCTCTACACTATAATTTCCTTCTTTTATCTCAGTCAAGTGCCACAAAATGCAAGAAATGATCCCAGAGCTCACCTTGGGAACAGAAATATGGTCAAACCTAAGAGCCTGAAACATAGCTATGGGCCAGTAGGCCTTTACTTCCCTTTCAAAGGTAAAGTAGTTCTGAGTTTCTATATTAGGAAAATTTTAATAGTATGATTTCACTATAACTTTCTTCAGTAAGAAACAATATATCAGTTTCAAGGTTGTCAAAAAAAATAAAAGTAATAAATGTAAAGTACATATAACAGAGCAAGGCACTCATACAGTATCAAGTTCATTAGAAGTTTTACTGTATTTTGACTTTGTACATTTTCATAATGCTTCACTAATCCTTATTACTATTTTAAAGATAGAAACTATTAAGAGTACATCAATAATAATTCCTCATTATGAAGAGGGCACAAATAAGATAGGGTATAGATTATTACAATCCCTGCTACAACACTGGTAAGCTCACCTTTCTTCTCTGTCAAAATTCAAGTAAATGAAAGAATTGCAATTATAGGAACTAATATATCTGTAATTCAGAAGGTAGCTTTTATATTAAAACTAATAAGACATCCAATGTGTAAACTATATTAGAACTAGTAAGACATCCAATGTGTGAAACTGCATAAAATTTAAGGATTGCTACTAGACTATAAAAAACTTCAGTAACACTTAAGAGGAACAAAGTCAGTGCAATGACAGAAAATATGAAATATACACTCTATCCCAGCACATAGATCACTGGCAGACAAATAACTACAGATTGATATGGTCAACTAAATACAACAGCGAAATAATATAACTTATTCCCATTAGTAATTCCTAATTAAGTAACCCTACTTTATTAATAAGCACAATTCCAAAGTTGGTAAAATTATGACAAAGTTGATGCTCAACTCTTTAGGGAGGCAAAAATTTGGCCAACTGTAGAAACTTTTGTATCTTTTGGCCTAGTAATCTCATTTAAGATTAGAATCCTCTGATTCAAAATAAGAAAGATATATGCACAGAAACACTCAATCCATCTTAAAACAGGCAGAAACTGAACATAAGAATTTTTCTGTTGGGCATTAAAAACTAAGGAAATTTTAATAGTCATTTGGTAAACTATCATGTAACCACTACACATCATAAAGGTCAGCTAATGTGGAAAAATGTTAATGCTATAAAAGTAAAATAAGCATCAAAACTGTTCTATGATACTATAATTTCATAGAAACTATAATGCACATGCACAAATTAGGCAATAAAAATAATGAAAACACTTGTTAGTAAGGCAAAGGAATTGATTTCTAGTAACACCATTTTAAGAGGTGTTCAATAAATAAAAGGAAACATGCTAGCCCAAATTGTAGAATTAAGAAAAAAAAAAGCTGTACAATTGGAAGAACAAAGCTATAAAATTGTAATGACAAAGGTTTAGATACAGTTAAGCAAACTAAAGAACATTTAGGGAACATATTTATAAATTTAAGGTGCTATTATAGATGAAGATAACCACACTACCAAAATAAACAAAATACACTTGGTATTTTGTCAGTTGGCTTTTGCCAATTATAATCATTCCCACCCTGTCTTTCCCTACTAATCTTGTTGAGAATCTCTGTGGTAATAAGATACTACTACTACTGGGAGTGTTTTCTATTCTTTGGGAATTAAGACAAAAAACGGCTAAGAACCACTATCTTTGTTAAGATACAGAATGGAGACATGGCTGAACAGGCCCAGCCCCCAAAGCATTTTATTTACATTCTTTTTTGTTTCAAAAAATGTTTTTAATCACTTTACTTGCCATTGCCAAAATGCCAAAAAGGAAAGACAATTACTAAACATACTTAGAAATGTAAATGAATATATCAATTTCAAGGTTGTTTAACAGATCTGGGTGATGGTTACATGAATGTAAACACGTCGAAATTCATCAAGCTATACACTAAGATTTGTGCATTTCACTGTACGTACCTCGATTTAAAAAAGAAAATGAAAATAGTACATATAATACATATGTATCTATAATTATATAAGCATATGATATATATTTATGATAAAGTGTAAAATAATTCCAACTATTGTTGGCCTTAAAGATCCACAAACTTCCTTAAATTTCTTTGACATTACCTTACTCTAACTTTTTAACCCTGAGCTTAAGAAAGAGAATAAAAGAATGTTCTATGGAGTTTTCCTCTAGATATAAATAGGTGAATACTATCACTACTGCTTCATCATGAAAATTTACATTAAGAGTACATGAAGCATTTTAGTTAAGTTCTTAACCTCAAGAAATGTTTGTATAGGATAAACCCAAAAAGAGTAAGTTAAATACTGACTATAACAATGAAAATTTTTTTACAGTACATTTTAGAGACTAGCATAACAACTACTACATGTATTGATTTGTATAAGGCTCAAATGAATATCCAATCATTGTTATTCACAGGGTTTTAAAGAAGAGATTTTATTATTTGGTAAGACAGATAATAAAATGCACAAACTTGATCTAACATGATCTAACAATTTTTACCAGCAGAACATATAAATCACTGAAATTCAACTTTTCCAAAAAGCAAAACTTCGGTAGAAAAAAGGAAGATAGTTTCTTGAGTTAATACTAACTATCGATAGTAGACATTGATGTACAGCATATCATTTGTTAGGGGTTTTCATATAGCTTTAAATCCCAAATGCCAATAAAATGCATTCCTCCACATTATTTGTTAAAGAGCTAACATAATCATTTTTACTGTAATCTCAGTTTAAAAATAGAAAACAAATACTCAAGTAAAAAAGTAAACGCAGGGATTTCTGGATTACATGTTTAAATGATTATAAAACAGTGCCCCAAATATGAAACATTCTAATAAGATATTTAAAAAAGAACTGTCTTTTAGGAAATGCAATCAGATCTTGAAAACACAAAAAGTTGCTGAAACCTCTTTCATACTGACAGTAAAATACAAAACACCTCCGTTCTAAATTACCACAAGGTTGTATTTTAAGTAATTAAAAGCTTAATGGCAGTAGCATCTTCTCAAAACAAGATTAAATACGTCTAGGAAAGCAGCATACACACCCTTGTAAATTTGGAAGATACTAATTAATAGTAAAGACAGGAACTTAATTGTTACTCAGTTATTGATGGCCTTAAAGATCCAATGAGCTTCCTTAGTTATGTTGGAGAAGGCATCCCTATTTGTTTAACATACTTTACAATGAGTTTCCTGCAGTTTTGAAAAAGTGTTTACAGTGGATCCCTCAAGTAAGTGTAACAAATTTAATTACAAGATATAATTGCTACTGTATTCATCTTTCAGAACTCTTAACCAACCCCGAAGAGTTGACTTTTATTTGAACAAGCTTCTCACCTTCATAGTTTTGGTACAAAGACCAAGGATACAGGGCTATTTAAAGATTACACCCAGAAAGGCTATTAGTAACAATGCCAGTGGTTACTTATATCTTCAAATAGAACAGAAACTGTGCTCTGAGGAACAACTTTTGCTGATTCCAAATACATATATTTAATGTATGCGTTCTTCCGTCTCCATAATTTAAAATTGCTAAGACAATGTTAACTTTCACATTATAATTTAGGGATTAGTTAATAGGCCTAAGGTCCATCAAGAGTAACCCTTTTCACTCCATCATATTCATAGTTGTGCTCTTGGCCTCCCCATTAGGCAAAGACAATTTTCTACCGAAGGGCATAAAAACAGTCTTCTCCTCCTCCCTCCCCTTCCTCTAGCGTACACACACACACACACACACACACACACACACACAATCCCTAGGGCATTAATAAAATGCACACGTTATTTCCCTACAGAAAGAATCAATCTGCACCCACACCCCAGCCCCGCCCCAATGGGAAAGAGTAGGGGGTGGCCGGGGCGTGAGGGGGCTGACAGAAAAGGCCAAGACTTCCCAGCCTCTCTCATACCGTTTGTTCCATCATGTTCCACCGCAGTCAGAGACCCTGACCCTATTTTCAGCCGTGCCTCCCAATTCTTTTCCCCGCCACCATCACACACTTACACACAGTCCCCAACCACTGAGTTCTGGGTGGGGAAATCAGCGGCAGTCCTCTCCCAGCCAGAGCAAGGATTGAAGGGGGGTCGGCCTGCGCCCTCGGCGGATCCGACGTGCGGCCCAGGGACCTCTGAACTGACCAGAGAAAGGGAAGATAAATCGGGGGGAGGGGTCTACGAGGAGCCGTTATTCCTTTTTCGTTAGGAAAGCGCGCGAGTAGGGAGGAGCCGAAACAACGAATGCCAGTTACCTAACGGTGCGGCCCGGCCGGTTAGGCTCCTGAAGCCGAAGCCGCGCGGACCGCTGAGGTGGGTGCACAGCCACAGTCGCCCGAGGGCTGGGCACCGAGGCAGGAGCGCCCGAGGTGATGAGAAGCGGGGGGTGGGGACTGTCAGGAGCGACGTCGCCATGTTAGTGCCGTCTTTCTCCGTATCCCTACAGCCTCCAGTCCTGCGGCCCTCTGCCCACCACTACTCACCTTTCCAGGTCACCAGTTCATGCTTCTTTCGGTCGCCGGGGAGCCCCGAGCTCAGCCTTGTTTACAAACTCCCCCTGGAGAAACGGGCTGAACCGCACTTTAAAGGCCACGGGCTCCCACAGGCTTCCGTCCTTTCTCGCGAGATCGGAATGACAAACCCCCCGCCCACACTTCTCCCCGCCCCGCTCCCGGCATCCCCCCTTTTTCGAGTCCCTCCCCTCCACGCACACGCCCCTTCTTGTCTTCCTTCAGATGGAGCGCCTCCGGGTCAGGTGATTCCTCCAGATTTAAGGGAAGGGGCGGGACTTCATGAGGGATTTCGTGAGGAGGGGCGGGAACCAAAGAACACTCTAGATGATGATTGGACAAGGAGTTCGAAGGGCGGAAAGCCGTTCCGGAGGGGGCGGAAGCGGAGATTCTACAGAGGGGTGTCTCTGCAAGCTTGTGACTGGCAGCCGGCTGGAAGCGCGCGTGGTGTGCGGTGCTGGAGCAGGTGGTTGAGCTCGCGAGCCGGGGTTGACGGTGTGCGGGGAGGACAAGTGAACTCTGGAAAGGCTGCGAGTGGCGGGAGAGAAAATGAGATGAGTTCTCTAAGCCCCGCCACAGGAACCTGGTATTGCCGTGGCTGTCACTTCCCGGCCTTGGGTAGGAAGGAGGGTAAAGTGTAGGGACCTGGGCTGTACGCCTAAACCCACTTTCCCACTTACCCTGAAGCCTTTGACTGGAGCTTCGGTTAAGCTGAGGTTTGAAGGAGGCGGAGTTTGCGGGAAATTACCTCCCAAGCCCGTTACACACCTAGAGCGGGAAGACAAGACAAGTCAGTTTCGAAAACAATAGAAAAAGCCTTTAGTCTGAACAGTGTTCGAGTTTGACTACTAAGCTGTCAGTGGAACTGATTCTACGGGGTCCTAAATGCCTAGAATAGTGTATGATATTAGCATATAGTTGTGTTCTAAGTAACTTAGAAAAAGGAAATACAATGCCTTCCACTATATCACCATAATTTAAAACTGCACGGACCTGTTTATTGGAAAAAATTTACCATATTATGGTGTGTCCTGTTTTATGAATTTTCCTTTATGTAAATAATATATTTTGCATGCTATATATATATTATATACTGTATTCTCACAAGTAAGCTAGAGAAAGGAAAATGTTCAAATCCCAAATCTCCAAAATTTTTTTCAATATATATATTGCAAAAAACTCATGTATAAGTGGATCTGTGCAGTTCAAACCCGTTCTTAAGGGTCAACTTTACGATCCTTCTGCTTAATAGGTCCCTGTAATGCCAAAGAAATCCGTCAAGCTTTGAAAGTAGTTTTAAAAAGGGGGATGGAGGGAGGAGATCATTTGAATGATTTACTTGAGGATCAAAGGAGACCATATTTACTGCTCCACATTTGACAGAAATACACTTCTAAAAATAAAAAAGTACATTGCTAAAAATGTTTATTCCTAATATTGCTCTATGATTCTCTATACAAGTTAAATATTTCAGTATTAAGTGTAGGGATATTGCTTGTTCAATAAATACACATTGGCACAATTTGAAAAATGTCAGAGCCCTTGTGAAAATTTGTATAACTATTAAAGCAGTTTTTTTCAGTGTTCTGTTCTTCCATTTATTAACAGCTGTTGTTAGTCTATAGCAAAATTATGAAGTTTGCACTAACATAAAATGCACCCTCAAACATTATCTCCAAACCAAAGTGAAATTGAAATTGCTAGAAAGTGGTGGGGAGTAATATTTGAGAGTTTATGAACCTGCAGTTCAGTAACAGTATCTGGCATAAAAATGAAATTATAATAGCACTGGACCTGGCCTGTATACATGTATGTGAGCCAGTTCACCTCTGTTAAAATTAATTTCATTCCTGAAGAGATGAGAAGGAAGTCAGTTATTAACACTATTCTCAAATTAAAATGAAAGTACCATCCCTATGTAATATCAGTAACATTGTAATAGTGTAGTGTAGCACTAATTCTATCAATAAAACCTCAGCAGCTCAGATGACTGATGATGGACAAAAATGAGTGATTGGCAAATCACAAATTGTTAGGTCTAGAATACATTCACTAAAATGGTGTGTAAGTCCAGGGAGAGGAAATCTTGGGGCAAAATACCTCTAAAAACTGAAATCAGTCAAAGGGAGAAATAAAGTTTAAAATCCATTTATTGTTCACAAACTGCAATTTGAGCCTTTCTCTCTCTCCTGCTCCAACAAAGCAAACTGGCCCTCCCCTCACCTCAGGTACAGATAAGCCCTCCTTGCCCAGGTACTTACCCATTGATATGGAGATGAACTCTCCACCTCTGAGGAATGATGCAAATGCACTAAAGCCATACTTCTTTCCACCTCTGAATGTCTATTGATACACATGTACTAAAGCCAGGCGAGATATTCTGGAAATATTACAATTTTACCCACAGGCCACCCCTCCAGAAATCTCACCTTACAATTTAGTTGTTCCCCCTCTTCCAACCAATCTGATAACATACAATAGCAACAGCAATAAAATCTTGATAATCCTCAAGCCAGAGAATTCAGCCTATGCAGGTTAAGTAAATGTACTTTACAGCACAATCTCCCACTCAGCACAAAATATGTTTCTACATTCGTTTACTCATTCCTAACAACCATGGTAGATTGCTCACAAAACTTTACCAAACATCAGACAAAGTCAAGCCTCTCTTGAAGCATTTTTTCTTGACAACAGCAACACAATTACAATTCTCAAGCCAGAGGATTCAACTAGGTTCAAAGTCCCACGCAGATTAAGTCCAAAGCTCGTTCATTTCAGCCATCACGCAGCAGCTGCAGCAGGGGGCGCATCCAGGACACAAGGACTGCAGAAGCAAATAGCCATGATTGTGGGGAGCCACTTCGCTGTTATTTCAAGAATACACAGGAGCCGGTTTCCAGGCCTTTTCCCCAAGGTGTCAGAAGGGCCAGCCATCGCTGATCCATGTGTTGAAATGTCCAAGGCCATGTCCATTTTATTTCTAAGTGTTGCACCCATCCTTGCAACGCATGTCCAATAAAGTGGGTGCCTTGATAGCTCTCAATCACTGGCAACTGGCCATAGGTTGAAAAGAGACTCTCTAGGCCCCTTTTGGTGGTTTGCTGATCTGCACAACGTGCAGGGCACTCCTTCCAGGATCAGCAAAGGTCATTGGCAAGCCCCACCGATGGGCTAGAGCCCACATTGTCTTTTGCCCCACATGCAACAAAACGCTGATGTAGCCATTGGGTCACATCAGAGGCAGGCTTTCCTCTAGCCAGCACACCTGGGACAATGCGTCTGCTTCACCGTTCCCTGGGGATGCCAAAGGCAAATGGCTGGTCACATGATACACGGTAGGTAGGTGTCTGTGCCACACCACTCCGTGGCCTTTGGGTCCAGTCTCTTACTCACCTCATGATGGGATAGGTGTTTATTACCTTGGTCAGAGCTTTTCCAGCGATGGGCTCCATAGCTAACAAGGCATGGTACACAGCAGCCAGTTACTTTATTAAGATGTACTGGACCTCTGCTCCTTTCCGTAGTTGTGACCAGGCTCCAGCCAGCTGCAGAAGCAGCAGCAGTGGCAGAAGCAGTAGCCTTAGGCTCAGGCCACAGGCTGGGGTTGGTGCTCTTCTCTCCTGCTCCAGCAGAAGCAAAACCGGCCCTCCCCTCATCTCAGGTACAGATAAGCCTTCCTTGCCCAGGTAATTACCCATTGATATGGAGATGAACTCCTCTCCACCCCTGAAGAATGATGCAAGTGCACTTAAACCATACTTTCTCCACCTCTGAATGCCTATTGATATGCAGATGTCCTAAGGCCAGGCAAGATATTCTGGAAATGTAACAATTTTACCCACATGGTGCTTCTCCCCATACACCAAAATGTCTAATGTTAGAAAAAGAAGTATTAGTATTAAGGCATTTCAAATGAGGTCTGCATCAATTATATTTTTTTTAAACAATCATTTTCCATTCATTCATATCAAGAATTTGAAAATTCTCCAGTCTTAATTTTCAATTAGCAGTAGGTTTGGTTTTAAATTTCTCCTCCTCATCCCTACTTGTCCAGGCTGTTGGTGAGTAGTTAATTGTAGACACAGTGCACTAGAGGAGCATGTTATTTTAGAGAAAGTCTTTCAGTAGTCTTTAGATGAGAAAAGAATCATCTAGTAATAAAAATAGTATTCTGAATAGTATTCTGAACTAGGATGTAGTTCTAGTTGATTTTCTAAAGAGAACATATATATCTAATGTGAGAAAAAAATTAAGGAGATCAGAGGAGAAAAAAACAAGTGGAAAGAATGCAAATCTGTTTTCTACGCATGTTGGCAGCCTGGCAGTAAAGAAAGGGTCTCACTTTATCTACATATTTATAGTTCCACAACAGTTCTTTTGCAAATGGAGAAAATATTCAGTGTAGATAAAATGAGTATAGTTACTAATTTGGATTCTGATCTTGTGAATTTGTAAGTCTCACTATCCATCCATAGCCAAATAAAAGGCTGTGCATTTCCAGTTATTTCTCACTTCCTCATTCCTCAATATCCCCCAACAACCCTAAAGTTTTCTAGAATCTTTTCTCACAAATGTATGAAACTTCTTGTGTGCCCCTTCTTTGCCTTTTTTTTTTTTTTGTAATTTTTTCATATGTACATCTATCCTACGTAGGAAAATTAGTGAGGACCTGGTGAACCTCCTTTAAAAACCCAGCTTGATGACTGAACAAAGCTAATATCCCTTAGATACAAGAGGAGAGCTCATATTGAAAAAACTCATTTCTTTCACAAAAGCACCCATTACTAAATACTGCAAAAAACACTGGTGGTCTCAAAATGCTCCCAAACCTTCCAAATGCCACAGAATGTGGTATTTCTCCCTTGTTGAGAAGACTGTTATGTAGTTGTTAATCCATTCATCTTTATTGCTCATAAGAATTCTACTAAAACCCAGCAAATTAAATTAAATAATAATTTAAATAATTATAAAAATGTATTTAATAAATAATTTAAAGAATTAAATAATCAGATATTTTTATAATTATATTAAATATTTAGTGATGTGAAATTATATATTCATATATTTATATCTCTATATAAGTATTTATATGTACATAGAAATGTTTTATATATAGAGAGAAATATTTAATTTATAAGACACGGTTTCTGTTTGTAGCTAAATAAAACAGCATACCCCAGGGCAACCCTTATGTCTGCCTTGGACTCAGGGAACAAATCTCTGCATTTTCAGTTATCCTAAGATGTAGCTAGTACAGAGTGATGTAATGATGACAGCATAGCCCTAGGCATTTCAGTTGATTTTTTTGGTAGCTTATACATCATAGCAGGTATTTCCCTCTCTCTGGCAGCCCAGGGTTTTCCTGCATATTGCTAATATGGCCTATGTTATAGTTACTTCTCAGTACCTATTCTCACTATGGAAATTTCCATTCAGAACATTTCAAGTGCAAGGAGGATCATTTTCTATCTCCCCAGTCTTTGGTTTCTCAAAAGAATTTATAACTGTGTATGTATAGCATTGTGGGGAAAAGAATTAGAGGGCTTTATTTATCTTCGAATCATATCAATTAGCTTATGCCAGCTTCACTGAGACCAGCACAAAGACTGGAATTTAAGGGCCTTACTTTCATAAATTACTCTCTCATCCCACTCACTAGAAAGAGGGCTTGTCATCATTATATTCACCCACACACTATGAAGTTAGCAATAAAAGTAGATAGAAATACTACTGTGGTAAAAAAAAAAAGTGTCTGGCATTCTAGTGTTCATCCTTCATGGCTCCCATACCTAGTCTATGTGTCAACTGGAGGCCCACATAATACCAAAGCCATGAAATTCCTTATGCCAGAAACCAAGGAAGTTCTGGTCATATGATCCTCATAGGCCCTTAGACTACTACTTTGTTCTTTCTGTTTACTTTCTTACCTTGAACACAGACTTATAGGTTAACTGTAAGCCAAATGCTCTGTCTCTAAAGTTTATTACTCAGAAAGCATCAATATTTATTATGAACATGCCAGGCACTGTTCCCAGCCCTGAGGCAATGACTATAAACAAGACAAAGTCCCTTCAGAAGACTCTAGTGGGGAGGACAGGAGACACAATACATATATAAACAATAAGATAATTTAAATAGTGACAAATACTGTGGAGAAAATAGAGCAGGAGTGTGACAGCACACAGTATTATGAGCTTGTTCCTTTTATACAACTTTAGAAGACTTGAGAGCTACAGACATTTTCAACCTCTAGGATGGTAAATAAATGCTTTGAGCTGCTCTTTAGATACTAGTCCTAAGGAAATACTACTGAACTGTCCAGCATCTGAGAGACTCAACTAACCTGTATAGCTATTTGAGGAAGCAAACCCTAGTACTCTCATAATAGGAGCAGATCCTGGAATCTGTGGCTGAGAAGCGCTGACTAAATACTTTCTTGAAAAGCAGCCACTGCTAACAACCGTGGGTCCTATTGGGAGTCTCTGCCAAGGTCAGTTGCAGGATGTTAGCTCATGCTAACTGGTGGAACAATCAAAAGCCCTTGGAATTACAGGTCCTTATTGGTTTTAGGTCAATTCCTCTCTTCAATATTGAAAAAGAAGCTCAAGTTACCAAACATCTAAGAGGAGATAGACTACTTGCATCTTTCAGAGAAGTACAGATTCTTAATTGAACCTGGGCCAACTTTAAGAGATTATTAGCAGATTGATGACTGAAAGGATGTGACCTAGGGAGCTAGGGATATCCTTGATTTACAAACTTGACGTGTCTGTAGGGTTGTCAGTGACATATCATATTGGAGCCTGTCTTCCCACTGATAGATTAGACCAGCAGTTCTAAAAAACTTTTGTTTTGGGACCCTGCACCCTGTAAAAACATGTTAACATAAATATTTTTTGAAAAATGTATTTTCCAATACAAAAATAGAAAAATGACATTGTTTTCATTTTTGTTAAATCACTGTGTCATGACTAATAGAAGATAGTTGTGTTCTTGTATCTGCTTCTGCATTTATCTGTTGCAGTATGTTGTTTGGGTTGAAGTATATGATGAAAATCTAGCCTTACACACCTGTGTAAGTAGAAAAAGGAGGACCTCATGAAGTCCTGAAAGGGTCTTAGGGCCCTCAAAAGTCTTCAGACCACATTTTGAGAATCACTGGGTTAGCAGTACATTCCAGTGGGAAAGGAAAAAATAATCTCCCTAAAGATGAGTTGACAACTTTTTTGAAAGATAAGGAGTCTGAGTTATGACATGCTGGAAATTACAGTGTTCTAGTACAGTGCTTCTCAAAGTTTAATGTATTTATAATCACATGAGATCCTTTTTAAAATTCAGGTTCTATTCAGAAGATTTGGTGTGAGGCTCCAGCAGCTCTAACAAGCTCCCAGGTTATGCCAATGCTGCTGAACCATGGAACTCACACCAAGTAGCAATGCTCTAGTTTATTATGATACACACATCACAGAAAACCTATGGTAGCATGCATAGTGAGCTTGCGTGTGCGCACGCGCGTGTGTGGAGGAGGGTAGGATAAGGATGAGTGAAGGTAAGAGGAGTATAAACTCTACTTTTCAAAAATTCTATAAAAAGGAATGATGCTATTGTTTTCTTATAAATCCTATACTATGACAAGTTTTGGCTACTACTAACTGTCTCTACATTAAAGCAAGCTAAAGCGTAATGCTGCTATTGGCAAAGATAGAATCCAACTGCTGTGTTTGTTGAGGCAAAAGAGGATGATGGTATTACATATGAAAAAAAATTGGGGGGCCCTAAAGAATTGGGCAAGTAATTGATGTGCTGTGTTAAGGTCTTAAGTCCATAATATTTTTGGTAGAGTGATACCATGAAATTACTAAGTTAATATATGCTCACTTTGTAGAGAATTCAACAACTCTCTTATATTCATGTGTAGAAATCACATAATATTTTAAGCAGCTTTGCAGAGGATAGTACTACAAGAACACAAACTTTTCCTCTCCCAAACACTTACCACAAACCATATTGGGTAAAATTACCAAATAAAACTTAATCTTGAGTAGCATACGCAGTTTATTTGGTTCTCAAATAGTATTTCCCATTTGTCTCCAATCCTTCGACTTCAGTGACATTCATTTCTACCCAACCCTGCTGCTTAGCAACTTGACTGTAAATTTTTGTCATTCCTTGGACCTACCTTACATCCAAAACCTTGAACTCTGAAATTTTTTAAATGTATCATCTAATTTTTGGCTCTTACTGAAATGGATCTTCAACCTTATTATGACCTCTGGGCCCTGACACCTCCCCCCACTGTTTTAATAAAATGCACATAACAAAATTTGCCATCTTTACCATTTTAAGTATACATTTCAGTGGTATTAAGTACATTCACTTATGCAACCATCACCATTCATCTCCATAACTCTTTTCATCTCATAAAACTGAAACTCTACATGCATTAAACTATAGCTTCTTATTCCCCCCATCTTATCCCCTAACAATGCTTTTTGTCTCCAGGATTTTGACTACTCTACCTCATATAAGCGGAATCATACAGCTGTCTTTTTATACAGGTGTAGTTGACTTAGCTTAATGTTCTTAGGGTTCATCCATGTTGCAGTATGTGTCAGAATTTGTTCTTTTTTTAGGCTGAAAAATATTCCATTGTACATGTACACCACATTTTGCTTATCCATTCTCCCATCAATGGACACTTGGATTGCTTCTCTAATTTAGCTATTGTGAATAATGCTATGAACATGACTGTACAAGTATCTCTTCAAGACCTTGCTTTCAATTCTTTGGGGTGTATAACCAGAAGTGGAATTGCTGGGTCCAACTTTGCGCAAAAATAGTTATTTAATTGTAGTAATGGTAGTTCTTTTTGTTTTGAGGAACAACCATGCTGTTTTCCACAACAGCTGTACTATTTTACAGTCTTAACAGTGCACAATTCTATTTTGAGTTTTAGTTACTTCCATACATGTCTAGTGTTATATGGCTAGATGACGTTTCTTTAATTCAAACATAGGTTTCATATTCAAATTTATATTTTGACTTAATCAAAGGCATCAGTTTTTGCATTAAGGAAAGGTAACCACATAATACCAAATAAAAAATATGTCTGGAAATAAGAAATGCCTTTAGGAACAACATTCTGAATAAACATAATTGAATTGGCACTCTACCACTCTTCAGATGCTCTGGCCTTTTGGAACTTTTAAACAGGTCAAACTATCATCAACCTGGAGAACTCATTTGATGTTTGGTATGAAAATAACATTTTTATTGGCCTCTGTTCACAATCTAGTAAGTTAGTAAAAAGCATAGACCATTAATATTTGTTTGTAAGACTCATAAACTAAGGGAAGTGGTACTCCCTGTAAAAATGATGCACAATGAACATTTCTGGCATCAGAATAGATGTATTCCAGTGACATACTTTCAATGTCAGAGAAATGTTACTGGAAATAACAAGTTAAATAGTGGGTTATACTCCAGGATGTTGATCCTTTGGTACAGTATGTCCTTTCCCCTTCTAGGTAAAAATGCCTGTGGTTATACTTCTCAGTTTTACTGATATTCTAGAGTTTATTTGCTCAGTAACATGGAAGCCAGGCAGCCACAGCCAGGATGTTTAGTTTTTATTCTCAGGGGAGTTCCTCAGCTAGAGGCATCTCTTGCAAAAAATATGTTCCAGAATCAAAGTTTTGGACCGCTTCAACAACCAAATCAGCACTAAAAACAGGTCTTTTTTAAAAACAGTTGACTTTATTTAAAAGAACTTGGAACAGAGGACTAGTTAATCTAAGTATTTCTCTAGGTTTTAAAAGATTTGGTATGATTTATAGTACATACTTTATGCTAATAGTTTTTTAATTGTAGTAAAGTACATGTACTTACTATTTTAAAGTATACAGTTCAGCAGTATTTAGTATTCACAATGTTGTCCAGCCATTACCACTACTTAGTTCCAGAAGAAACCCCCATATCCATTAAGCAATCACTCCCTATCTTCCCCTACCCCTAGTCCTTTGGTAACCACTAATCTGCTATCTTTTATGGATTTGTCTATTCTGGATATTTCATATAAATGCAATCATAGTGTATGTAGCCTTCTGTGTTTGGCTTCTTTCACTTGATGTGTTTTCAGTATTCACTCATGTTGTACCATGTAACAGTACATAGTTCCTTTTTATGGTTGAGTAATATTCCATTGTATGGATCTGAACACTATACAGATACATGCCATTTTGCTTATCCGTTCATCAGTTCCTGGATATTTGGCTGTTTTCACCTTTTGGCTCTTATGAACAGTGCTTTATTTGAATGCCAGTTCTTGCTTGGACACTTTAAAATTTTTAGACATATACCAAAGTGTAAAATTGCTGGGTCACATAATACAGTATTTTTTTATTTACATTGCTGAGTTCAAACACTGGGTAGTACTATTTAAGAAAATAGTGAAGGCTCTGGGAATTTACTTGTTATAGGCTGGATGATTAACCAGAAATTGGTAGCTCTAGCTCTTCAGCTTTTTTGGGGACATCATTACTTTTATAGGTGGTGGGAAAGATATGTTAATGATTCTCCTTCTATGCACATAATTACCTGAAAACCTTTAAAAAATGTAAATGGCTGAGTCTCATGGCCAAAGACTCTAATTCAGTAGGTATTGAGCCTAGGGATTTGTATTTTAAACACACACATCTTAGGTGATTCTGATGGAGGTGGTCTTAGACTACACTTTTCAGAAGCCCTGTTAACTGAGGGCTTTATCTCAACTGAAATCAAATTAGGTGAAGGGCATTAAAGGAGTAAAATGCAGCTTTAACTATAATCTTAACCTTCATAGAAACCCTGAAAATCAGATGAAAAATGATATAATCGTACAATATATTTGCTAGAAGAAAAACCCATTCTTCTATAGTAGCACCACTTTCTTCCTTTTAATAGGAAAAGTGTGACCAAGAAGCATTATGTAGTTAAGAAACAAAATACTGTTGAACCCACCATCATTCTCAAGGTTTCTACTATAAACATCTGTTAGCATTAGTGATAAGTAATGCTTTAGCAACTTTTGGGTTTAAAGATGTCACCAATTTTAAGTTTACTTTTGATATTTTGTTTTTAATAATAGCCTTGTTTAAGCAAGACACCAGGTGCAGGTTGGATGAGTTTCTTCTTAGAAAACAGATTCATTACAGACATTCAACTGCTTAATGTAAGACTTACTAAAGAGCAAAAAATCACCTCCCCTACCCCAGTTTAACAAGGCTTCATCCAATTCCTAAAAAGCTGACATGGCTTATTTTTAGATCCACCTGTTTAAAAAGAGCCAAGTTAATCGTGGAAGGTAACTTGGCTTTGAACCATTAGGTTAGCCCTTAAAAACACAAAACCATTTTGAGCAATTAACTATTTTGGTTTAATTGATTGTATTTCATAGATGCTGAAAGCACTCAATTATTTCTCCTTTATATGAAGGAGCCTGTATATTACAGCATGCAGAACACTATTTAAAGAATTCCCATAAAATTACATTAGGAACTTTTTCATCAGTGGAGCAACTGCTGTAGTTTCCTCTGACTTGTACAGCATCTGCCTGAATGCATGTTTTTCTTTGTGACGATCTAAGTTTAGGTAAGTACAAATCACAGCAAAAATTAAAGTTTTCATCTTTAATGAAATGACCTTGGAAATATACATTTCCATGACCCCAACACTATAGTTTTTGGAGTCACAGTAAGATACACAGAATTACATCCGTAATTAATATGAACACCAACATTTCAAGCACTAATTTGTTACATGGCAAACAAAATCAAGAAAGCAACCATCAAACAAAAGAGACCCATAGCTTCAGACAAGGCAAATCCCAGGATGGCATATGAGAACAGCTGCTGCTTCAGTGAAGGGTTTCTAAAAGAGACACAACACATATAACTGTTACTTTGAAATATTATCTGAATTTCAATATATTTGGTCAATGTTAAAGAACCAGATTCTTAGCATAGGGACCTTTGTAAACTGCAAAGTTTCAGAAAAGTATTGGCCTATAGCTCTTTTGCTTCTGCCTTTAATACTTCTTTCTCCTCAATCCCAGTCACATAAGGAAAAGTCTCTCTGTATATCAACATAAATGGTTAGTCTTCTTTTGAGGTTCAGACATTCTTGTTAACTCTGGGAAAGTATGTTCTGTATTTTTTAAGATCTGAATTTAGAAATAAGGTCTCAATAAAACGGAAACTGGTATTTTTAAAGATTGTGCTCTGTTAATTAAAATTTATTTTCTGACCTTATGAGCTATGACCTTGGGTTAAGCAGAGAAACCCATGTCTCTTGTCCTTCAAAAGTAGACAAGAGTATACCTCCAAGGAGTGTTGTAAGGATTAAGTGAAATAATGCATGCAAAGCCTTCAAGATACAATGCAAGGCAGAGTAGGTACTTCATACTAAGTGGCTGTTATTATTTTATTACTTTTCTAAATTTCCAACTATTTCAAGCATGCTCTTAAAACTAGCATATTTGGCAATAGAAATTACCTGGCATAACCAATGATAAGGCTGCCAAAGACTGTTCCAATACCAGCACCAGAACCAGCTACTCCTACTGTTGCAGCACCTGCACCAATAAATTTGGCAGCAGTATCAATGTCTCTGCTGATTGCACTGGTCTGAAATTCCCTTTGGATTAGATGAGACATGCCATTCTGGGCCCCATTAAATACTGTAGAGCCCTAGGGAAGAGGAAATAAAGGCAAAATTCATATCAGTAATCACAGTTAGCTGTTTTAATTACTGTACTGTAAAATGATAACCAGTTCTCTATTTTGTAGCTGAGTTTGAATAGGAGGTGGTGTGGCACAACAGAAAAATCAAGGGCTTAGAATAATTCCAATCCTATACAACAGGGGTAACAATATTTATACCTTATAAGGTTGTTGAAAATTAAGAAACAATTATATGTATGTTTTTTAATAGAGTAGACTTTTCAACAACTAAAGTTAGTATAATCTTAAATATGAACAACTCAAGACTATATATTTAAATATACATACTATACTACTTGGTAAACTCAGGTAGATAAGTTTTGGACACAGAGGTTTCTTTCATTGGTTCAGCCTCTGCATATTTTTTGGGTAAAGGGGTGGAAAAGGATTGTTCTCAAACCATTCACTAATGAGGTTTTATTTCCTTTTCTTTAATCAAAACTGTTAAGACTTTTCTTAATTAAGTTTAAGACTTACTTGCTTAATTAAACAGTTTTACTCAATTTCTATTATTACTATTATTATTTCTATTACCTCTCCAGTCCTAGCCTCTGGTCGAGATAACACTGATGCAGAAATTGGTCTGTATGCAACTCTGGATCCAGCTCGGATCTATTAACAAAAACAGGATTCCAAGTATTAAGTAAGAATACAGATAAGATTTCAATGACCGTTCTTGTACCATGAGTCTAAAAAAAGCAAGCAGCAAAAAGGAATCAAAAAGCTCCTGACTTTTCTTACTGATTCTTAATGTTGGCTATGTGGTCATTTTCAATACATGAAGCGATTTTAATAGTTTTAAAGTTGCCAATAACATTTTAAAGCATGCTGCATAATCTACTGTAGTTATCTGAACACAACTTTTAAGAACAATTAGTTAATAAAATAAATATTACTTAAAAAATTTCAATTATTGTAGTGCCACAATTCAGATAAGAAAAACAGCAATAAACATCCCACTTCTTTTGGTAAGTTTATGTGGACCAACAAGTATGTCATGAACGTCACTATAAATGCTTGTAATTTAAAAAAGCCCATCAGTTAATACGAGCTCCCACAACTTCCAAGATATTCCTGTATGCCCATTAGTCATAAAATAAAAAACCTTAAGCAATTCTACATCAGTGTAAGAATAACTGAGTAAACACTCTGATCACAAGTACATATTCCAGTCCAGCTTCTCTGCCCTTGAGTGTCCACTAAACTAAGGTCACAGGAAATCCCTTCAGAACCAAGACCTGATAAGACAAATCCCCCAGATCTTCACCTAAAGCCTCCAAAAATAAGGGCATAACGTTCCACAGGCAGGGGGAAAGGCTTTCGGCGTCTCCAACGACTGCCTCCGCCCACAAAGTGACGCAAAGGCCCTCCCTCTACTCAGTGAGTCTGACCTACGGAGTGGTAAGGGGGAGTCCGCTACGGTGAACTTGGCCCCGGCGGCCCCCTATGTCCGGAACAGAGCCCAGCCTACACGTACCCCCAACCCACCCAAGTGACCGAGACGGTGGGGAAGGGGGCCGCTCCAGAACGGGCAGCAAGGAGATTCCGACCTACAGGGAGCGGGGCGGGACAGCCAGGCCTCGACTGCTCCTGCCGCCCTAGCCCGGGGAGGGGCGGGCTGAGACACCCCAGAACAAGGAGGAAGGAAAGTGCAGAGTAAGTGGGGAGGGGAGAGCGGCCCCGAGAGGCTGGTGTGCTCCGCCCGGGGCGTCCCATTCAACAACGTGGCCGCCCCAGGCCAAGAGGTCCGACTCTCGGTCCCGCCGCCCAGCGCCGGCTACGCACCAGAGCGGGGGTGCAGGCGAGCTTGGCGCAGGCGAACATCTTACACTCTTCGGGGCAGTGAGGCTGGACGACGTGGGTGACAGGCGACGCGGGCTCGTCTCGCGCTTCCTCTCTGAAGAAGCAAAGGGTCTTAAGGTCAGGTGCCCTCCAGGGGCCTGTCCTTCCCGCCTACGTCCGGCGGCCTCGGAACACGCCGTCAGTGTGGGCCCCTCGCCCAACAAGACGCCAACAGAATGAATGGGTCTCTACTAGGCGCTGCTCCGCCCCGGCCAGGCCGGGTTCCCGCGCCCTCCGCTTACCTTCCTAGGCGGCGGCGGCGGCGGCGGCAGAGGTCGAAGGAATGGGGCTGTGCGCGCAGGCGCGGTCCAGCTCTTACCCGCGCCGCGGCACCCGGATGGAGAAGGCGGAGAATCGAGTGGGGGGGGGAGGGGGAAGAAGCTCAAGGTCACTTTGTAACAACTTTATTGGTAATTAGTTTGGAAGGACAAGGACAGCTCCCCAGTGATAGACGGGCGATAGGGAATTGGTAAAGGAAAGACAAAAAGAAGAAATTGGACATTAGCCCTGGCAGAGAAAACAGGGTTGTTTCTTGATCTGTGCTGGCTGGAGGATGCGACTTTTTCTTTCAGGTGACACGTTCTTGTGAGATTTGGCCTTTTTCTGTTGATACTTAACTTTAATAGAGAGGCCCCCGTCCTGGTCATTCTTCTCTGTGAAATAGGACTCTTTTGGGGGTAGGTGTGGGGGTTCATTTCACTACTTGTCAGAGGAAATTCGGGTCCCCAGCACAGTGAATACATTTCTTTAAAGGAATCTGAAAAAGGATTACAAATTCCTATATGGCTAATTCTATAGGTGAAAGAGGGCTTGAACGGGGAGTACTAGGACAAAGGAATGAGCAAACGAATAGATCTAAGAATTTTGTGACTTAGGGCACAAAGTTGCCTCCTTGTAAAGTGAGTGGGGCCCGTTTTTCTTCCATCACTGTGTTTGGAAGAATTAAGGGTTGTACAAAGCAAAACTGAAGAAATAAAACAGCAGCAGACTCACAAGTCTCCAAGAAGGGACTAGGTTAGCAAAGGGAAGGGGCTGGGGAGGTTGGGTGGGGAAGGAGGAAGAAGTGGATTAAGGGGCATTATAATTAGCCCGCATAATGTAGGTAGGTCCCAGGGGAAGGCAGTAGGGCAAGGAGAAGGTACGTAGTGACTCCATAGCATCTTACCAAGCTGATGGACAGTGATTGCAGTGCGGTGGGGTAGGGGACTTGATAATATGGGTGTATGTTGAAACCACAGTTGCTCATGTGAAACCTTCATAAGACTGTATATTAATGATACCTTAATTTAAAGAATAAAAAGTAAAAAGAATTAAGGGTTGTAATATATTTCATGTAGGGTCTGGAACTAAAGAAAGGCTGAATATTTTCAGAACCTATCCAGTTTAACACCTGTTTTTGGTAACTTTGGACAAATAATTTTCTTCAGATGAATACAGAAATGTTTCAGAAAAATGGCTTCTACTGAACTTCTGATATATTTTTGAATTCTATAAATTTGACTTAGTTCTAACAAATGGCTGCTGGAAGTGATCCAAGTCAGCATAAATGATTAAACATCTAGTATGCCCAGCTGAAAGAGCCCTACTATGGGACAACATTGACCCAGAGGGTCACCCTTTTTCTGGTTCCCACAAAGATGCAGTATCATGATCAGCAATCCTGGGGATAAGCCATGAAGACTGAATAAGACTTTGCCCCTGATCCAACTTCAAATGCAAATGGTTCAAAATCACATGAAAGCAAATCATTTTAGGCTGTCTTTAGCCCATAAAATAGAGATAATCCACATGATTTCACATGTGCAGTTCAAAGATACTAGTGTATTTTCTCAAGTACTTGGTTCTTACTTGAAGTATGTAGTGTCCTGTGATGTCTGCAGTAGAATAAATGATAATACACTATTAGGACTCTCCAGAGAAACAACCAGTAGTGTGTGTGTGTGTGTACATAGAGAGAGAGTGTGTGATTTATGAGGAATTGGCTTATGTGGTTATGGGAGCTGAGAAGTCCCATGATCTGCCGTCTAAGCTGGAGACCCAGGTAAGCAGGCTCTGTAATTCAGTTGGAATCTGAAGACCCAAGGACCAGGGAGGACAATAGTGTGATTCCCAGTCTGAGGGTCAGAGAACATGCAATGAGATGTCTCAGCTCAACACTAAGACATGGAGAAAAGGGGGCAGTTCTTCCTTTCTCTGCGTTTTGTTCTGTTCAAGCCCTAATGGATTAGATGATGCCTACCCACATTGGGAAGGGCAATCTGCTTTACTGAATGCTCTGGTTGAAATGATGATCTCATTCAGAACCATCTTCACAGACATACCCAGAAATAATAATGTTTAATCTAGGCACCCCCATGGTCAGTCAAGTTTACACATAAATTAACCATCACATCTCCTATACTTCAGTAATAAATCCTCTTAAGGGAAAAATTATTCTAAATGGATTTGTGTACAGAGATGGTTTAAGGGAAGTTCCTATCTCTTTAGCCATAAATCAGTAGCAGTAACTGTTAGGGAGGAGGAAGCCGGAGAGAAGCCAGGGTCCCTAACAGGATCACAGGCAGAGTGCATATGGACTACCTGCCTATGGCAGGGAGAGGTGCAGTCTAAGTGCAGGCCCTGCACTGTTAATATGTCAATAATCAGGTGAACTGGCCTAGAAGAGGAGAGAATAGGTCCTTGGAGGGTTCTATCAGTTAGAGTTTAAATATTTATGAGGAAAATTAGGTGTTCAAAAAAAAAATGTTCTATCTTTAAGAATGGTATGTGTGTGTGTGTGTTACACAGAAAGACAGAGATAGAAAGGATCCAATAGTGATTTTTTAGAGGAAGAAGACTGAAAAATGACTTATCACACAGGCTGGAGGCTAGAAATTGGACTTTGGGTTCTAAAGGATAGCCTAGGCTGTTCTGTTGAGGGCACAGACCATGGTCATATCTCCAAGATGCTTTCTAGATAGATCTACTCAGATTTTGCCAAGTTTTGCATCCTAAAATTTACACTGATAGAAGAAGGGGGTAGATCTTGAATGACATGAACCCATGTTGATGGGGGTGGATATTTGTGCCAAAGAAGTTTGAAGAAAACAAGCACCTTCTAAGAGGAGTAAAGTGAGACCATAAGGATGAACAGGGGACTTCTTATGATGTACTTAAGCACCCCTGTATTTTTTCTTATACTGTGGGACAGTCGTATTAGGAGAGATCATAATTTGGTAGTATCTGATAAGCTCCGGTGAGGACGGCATGGCAGAAAGGAGTGGGGTGGTGAAAAGAAGAGTGAAACATCATTTCCAAATGTAGCCGCAACAATCCCTCCTATCCCGTGTGCCCCTTTGCAGTGTCCCTTTGCCACTACTCACTTCATCAAGCAATAGAGTTGGTTTTCCTTCTTCAGTCTGGGCTGACCCTGTGATTTGCTTTGACCAAGAGAATACATTGGAAGTGACACTGTGTGACTCCTGAACTAGGCCTAAAGAGGTATCATAACTATCATTCTTTCCTTCTTGGAAGCCAGCCACCATATCAGGGAACACGGGTTAGGCTACTAAATGATAAGAAACCAGGTGGACAGAGAAAAGCTTTGTGAAAGAGAAAACTGAGGTGCCCTGGATATGTGAGTGAGGCCATCTTGGGCCCTCTAGCTGTAGAGATCAAAACATGGAACAGAAATGAGCCATGCCCAAATTCCTGACTCACACTTTTGCTTAAATTCTTGATACACAGGATCAAGAGCAATGAAAGGGTTGTAGTTTGAAGCTATTAAGTTTTAGGGTAGTTTGTTAAGCCTCAGTAAGTAACAGAAACAGAAGATGTCTGCCAGTTGTTCACCAGACCTTTGAGATCCATGTGGAGGCAGCAGCACCTTAATATGGGGAATTTCAGTTCAAAATTCAGGCATACCTCATAGCCAACCAGACAGGCAGAGGCATGTGTCTTGGTGACTGACACCCCTTTCCTTGAAGTCCTAGGGTGGAATAGGGTTGTTATTGTTAGAGTTCTTGTAAGGTAGTTCTAACCCAAACACATGGAAAGATGTTTAAATTATCTTTAGAAAGGTTTGAAAAACATTTGGAAGTTTTCATTTTACCAGCCTGAAGGTTCTCATCAGTCTTCTCTGACTTCTTTTATGACTAGTGTTATAAAAAATTACTGTTTGTGGAAATGAAAACCAGAATTTTTCTGGGCTCTGTTATATTTTGTTTTTCTTATAAAAGTCTTTGTTTCTTAAAATCAACCTTAATATGCTGTCAATTTATCTTAAAGAACAAATAGGCCTTTAATCCTACACTAGGATTATTCAGTGAAGGTGAGCTCCAAATAAATACTATGCCCCCTCTTTGTACCTAATGAGTATTTGTTAGGAACCAACCAGGATACCATATCAATAATTGAAGCAGAAATTTGAATTTAATATAAAGATTGTTAACAGGTAAAAGGTGTCCAACTACTAAGAAGGGTAGAATGGACTCTAAAGGGCACAGAAGTAGCAACTGTAGAAATAGCTACTATCATTGGCTGAGGAAGAGTAAAGAGTAAGGAAGAAATTTTAAATTTAGAGGAGAGGGCGTGGCAAGCACAGGAACATATAGTTCACTTGTGGTTAAGAGAATGGCTGAGGCATGGCCTATAAGTGCACCATAAAGACTGCTGAGGTGAACATAACCAGGCCTCCCTGCAAACCAGTCCCCCCGAAGAACAGTACACCAGAAGAAAGAAAGGCCCTTTCCTCCTGCTCTGGCCTCACAGTGTCTTTCTGTCATCCTTTATTGGCAAAGACTAACATTTTGCCAGTTGTCGAAGCAGAAATGCTTACAGAGTCCAGCTCTAGAATAATGAAGAAGGCAAAGAAGGAAGGATAAGTTAATAACTGGCACAGAAGGTAAGATTCTCAAGGGCAGGGATTAGGTCTAACTCAGATTTATGTCTTCCATGGCACCTAACAGTTAAAATTGTCATCACTCAATTCATTTTTGTTCAACAATAAATAAGGGGTTTAGTATGAACAGAGTAATTTGCAATAACTTTATTATTCTCTTTAAGATTTTAGTCTGAACAAATTAGAATGACCTCTAGAATATCTTTTTAGTATTGCAAAATTCAAACTTTGAGAGCCCAAGGAACATTTTTTGATTTAGGCCATGAGTTTGTTCAGACATTTTTGTCTGTCTATGAAGGGTTTTATACTTATACTCTCATGTCCCTAAATAACTCATAAAAAAACCCAAACAGTAGAGCCCTTTGTTGATCCATTCATACAACAGAATATTGGCAGGAATCGGACATAAGCTGAAGCAGACTTAGGCCTAGGGTAGGTGGTAAGGTAGCAGACATCCATCTGTGGTTGCCCTTTCACTTCATTTTTCAATGCTTTTGGTCCATCCCCAACAACTTATTCTCTCTGGAGGTTTCTGGCAGCTTCATGTCTCCTGACCATGAAAGGCTGTCATGGCAGCACCTGCTGAAACCACCTCTCTGCAGACAGTGTCTAGCTTCTGAACTCTAATCCAAGTAAAATCTTAATCTCTTAATGCTTGCTTCAGCAGCACATATACCCAAATGATAATGATACAGAGAAGATTAGCATGGTACTTGTACAAGGATAACACGTACATTCTTCAAGTTTTCCACATTTTGATAGTATGCTACCACTATCTCAGAAGTGGGGAGAGAGAGAGGAATGTATCTAAAAAGTGGAACGAATTACAAATGCTTTTTCTATATTTGAAAACTATAGAAGATTCATAGATGGTCACCTATGGGGGAAGGGAAAGGTTGGAGGGAAGAAGAATAGAAGGCAGACTTGAATATACTTCACTTTATAGTTGTGAATTTGGAACCAGGCAAACCATTTAGAAAAGTAATTTTGAAAAAAAAATCCCTAAAAATTTTAAGTAAATGAAACATGAATTTAATTATATCTAGTTGGTAGCACAACTACACAGGCTAAATACTTTCTATAAATGCATACCAAGAACTCCTTGATCACTCTGCTTCATGTGGGCTGGCGTCTGCTGTTCCTCCAGCATGCCGAGCATACTCCACCTCACAGGGCTGCACTCTGTGCTCCTTTACCTGGAACACATTTCCCTTCATGTTCCCTTGGCTTCCACCCCACCTCATTCAAGTCTTTGCTTGTCATCTCTTAAGAGAGACCTTCCTGGACCCCTCCTGTATCTTTGTATTTTTTGACAGCACCAACAAATGCTACCTGGCATTATTTATCACTCATTTGGTTCTCGCATTGGAGTGTATGTTCATGAGGGCAGAGACTTTGTTTTGTTCATTGTGGTATCCACATAGTCTAGAATGTGCATTCCCCATTAATAAGCACTCAATAAATTTTTGAGCCATGGGGTTGGAGAAGGGAGGGAGAAACTGTTAAGTTGTTATTTACACACCTCTTTGTTATTTGATGTTACCATAATCATGAATTACTTAAAAAATTTAAAAATGAATTTAGGAAAGTTTTAATTCATAATGATAAAATTTATTACATTATCCCGCCTGTGATGTTTGCACTAATTAAACCAAAGAGGAGTGCCAGAGTCCAGCTCCCATGGGGGGTGTGTTGCCCGAAAGGATGAGATGGAGTTGGCGCAGGGAGAGACAGGACATGGAGTCAGTTGGAGAAGGTCTCTCGACAAAGTGCTGATGACATCTTTATTTATACCATTTTGCACAAGGATATGATTATTTTTTATTTGTTCTTTTTATTAACAAGCATAGGCAAGCTTTTTTCTTTCTGTTTCTTTCTAATCTATACATGGTTAGCCCAGTGTTAGACAGGTGATCTTTTTTCTGTTCCTTGACCTAAACTTTTCTTAGCAACATGCCCTCTATTGTGTCTCGTTTCTATGCAAAGTGGTTTCTAAGTAATGCATGTGACCACAGAAACGTGCAGCATGTAAGAGTGACTATGAAGTCTATCAGCTCAGGGTGAAATACAGGTCACCCACTGCCACAGTTAGCTAGGCAGGTATCATCATCTATATTTTTAATGCAATGGGTACATTTTATTCCCTCATAATATTTATTCCATCATAGGTAGATGCAAGGTAAAGATAGAAAGCATGATTTAGTGCTGTAAGAAGGAAAGTGTAGATGATCAGGTCTGTGCCTATAGACTCGGTATTAATCCAAGTTAGACAAGGGCAACAAAACATCTACGGGTGCAGATTTCTCTCAAAACTGGGGGACTGAGGTTCTAAGCCTCACCTCTGTTGGCCCCCATTTTCTCACCTGATGGTCCCCCTGTGACTGTGCCTGTCTTAGGTTGTTCCTCCCTTGAGGAATCTTACCCGTCTCTGGCTAACCAGCCATCTTCCGGGGCCATACAGGGAGATGTAAAGCTGGTAAGTGAGAGAGAAGTAATATTCTTCAAAAAGGTTAGTTTTTTACTTCTTTGCAGATTTATGCCCCATGGCTTCTATGCCCAGCACTTGTCTTGAGGTATCTTTACCACTTGGAAGAATTATGGTACTTGGTAATTTCACACATGAGGCACAAATTCTAGTAAAGGGCTGCAATTAGGAAGACAAGCTATAGAAGCAACAGATGGAAGAAAACAGGAGGAGACTGATTAAGTGTAGGACAGGGTTATTCTATTCAGTAATCTCTCATAACTCTATTTCCTTAATTTTCCTTTATAATTCATCATCACTAACTTCACTAGCATTGCAAACAAGGGGGGCATTCCCACTAGGTGGAGATGGGGTAGTCAATGTTTGACTAGCTACCTGCAGGTTTTGGTATTCTATGCCAAGATTGCCATCTGGCCCCTGCGTGTTCCATTCTTCAGGAGCGCTGTCCTGAAGAGCTTCTGGGAAGTTTATGTTCTCCTCCTTTCTGTGCTGCTTAGCAAAGGTTAGCTTAGTTTTTGGCAACAATGCAAGCAAAAGCAAAGCCAATAGTGTAATGGAGAAAAACAAAATCAAGGTGGGTAATAGGGGGAACCAGCTGCAAAGGCCCTTGATTTGTGGGGGTCTTCCTCCAGCCTGAGCTTTGCTACACAGCTTGAGTAGCATGGCTTCCGCCAGAGGAGCATTATTAAATGTTGAATTTCAGCTATTTATGATGGGCTTGGATGTACTTTTAGGTAGTAGCCCTACCCAGTGCTTTTCAAATCATATTCAAACTTTATCTATGGTAAGGCTATCCCTGTTTTAAAGCTGTGTGTGTGTATGTGTGTACTTTCTTATCTATATATTGGCTGCAGTTTTTTTTTGATGTAATAGGAGGGTGTTATGTCAACTCCAGATGTTTTTTTAAGGTAATCAATTACAAGTATAACTCCTATCCTCCTTCAAGAAGTTAAATTCATCCATATTCAGTGAACCCAGGTATTCAGTTTATGGTTAGGAAATAATACATTTCACAACACTCCTAGAACTTTGATATATCTCAAAAAATTAATATATATGTATCAGAAAATATTGATAACTAAAAATAATAAATGATATTTATTGAGTGCTTAAATATGCTAGACACTGTCCCAATTACATTATATTTATTGTCTTACCCTAAACATAGCCCTTTGAGGTAAATATTCCAATGAATACTTCTAAATTCTATTTTAAAAATGAGACAATTGGGGATTAAGGAGGTTTAGTGGATTGTCCAAGGTTACATGATTAATAAGGGGTTGAGAGTTCAAAGTCAAGTTTTATTGGACACTGAAGTCCATCCTTTTCTATTCCATACTTTTATATGGCAGCATAACTTGAAAACTTTCCTGTAAGATATTTGCTAGAAAATAAATGATTTGTCATAACCTGAAACATTGAATATTATTTCAATTTCTGTTATATACTAAGAAATATATACTGAAAAACATATACACTTTCATAGCTGTTTTTCATCTTTAAAAACACTTCACAGACATGACCTAATGCTAGAGAAGCTGGCAAGAAAATCCTCAGCGTGCACATCAAAATGTACCCACTTGGGGGCACCAATAATGCAGCTTTTCAGCCTGTTTTCCTGCCTAGAGGTTTCAAGCCCTGCACAACTGGAGTTGAGCCAGCTAACGAGTTCAGTCTGCTCTCCAGGACTTAGCCAGCCAGATCTGAAGTCTCAAGGACTAGTTTCCTTTATCTCCAAAGTTTGGGGACTATCTTACTTAGCATGTTGTCCACAAAATAAACAATTCTGTACTATTTAAACCATTAATCATTAGTGCTTTTGCTCCAGACAAAATGTGCTAGATACACTATTAGAATTTAATGACCACAAACTAAGAATAATTTGCTCATTAAAAATGATATGTTTATCCAAAAGAATTTTGGATTTCTGTTATGCCAAAATTAGGAACATAATTAACCAGGAGGGATAAAAATGTGCCATTGACTGAAGCTAAATGTTTTAAATTGATCTTGCCTGTGCTCTCTCCTGAGGCATGCCCTCTGAAATGAGGATATATACATATATATATATATATATATATTGGTGGTCCCTAGAGCAAGGAAGGCTTCTGTGGGTACTGCTAATGATGTAGTCTCTAGGCCTATCACGCGGGCTTCAGCTGCATCTGCCAGAGGAGATGCTCCTGAAATATCCTGATGTCAAGGGTATCATTGGCTACATACACTTGCTGTGACTCTGCCTAGAAAGGGGTTATTATTCTAGAGCATAAAGAAAGAAGGTATGGAAAATGAGGTTGTCTTTTATACCTACTGCCTCTACAGAACAGGCAGATGAAGGTGGCCATCTTTTATACCATGTACCTCTTTTCTTGTGGTTGGTTGCACTAGAGGGAGCCAAAATACAGACTGGAAGGCAGCTCCTGGTGTGGCCTGGCTCAAAAGCTCTACTCAAAGAAGGACAACCAGACCAATCATATGCTAATTCATGGGACCCTAATTTGGGACACAGAATAGGAGGTGGGTTACAGAAGGAACAGACAAGAGAGGATGTATGGAGGGGTATGAGTAGAATAGAGGCCAAGATCAAAGCTGGGTTATAAGGAAGCTAAACTGAAGTTGAGGCATTAATTAATTAGCAGAGGCTCTGAGAAGGGCATAAGACAGGAGAGGGAACCAATCTTTAGTGGGAGGAGCAATGTGGGTGCTGAGCCATGTTTGTGATGGAGCACTGGAGAGAAGAGTCACAGCTCTTGTGTCCAAGGGTCCTTGGGTGCAGTTCCAGTTTTTGTTCCAGTCAGTCCCTGTTTGTTGACTGCCATGTGATCCTGGCTCTATCCTGAGGCTTATAATTAAGCAGTCATTACTTGTGGAAACTTCAGTGGCTATCTGTCCCCCTCCAACCAAAGTAACTAAGTAGAATAGGAATAATATGAGAGAATAAATAATATTACTGCTTCCAAAATCATTTTGTTTTTAAACTGTGATAAAATATACAAAAAAATTTACCACTTGAACCACTGTGAGGTGTACAGGGCAGGGGCGTTAAACATGTTCACATTGTTGTGCACCTATTACCACTATCCATCTCCAGAACCTTATCACTATCCCAAACTCTGTACCCATTAAACATTAACTCCTCCTGTCCCCTTTCAGTAGCCCCTGGCAACCACTCTTCTACCTTCTATGTCTATGAATTTGTGCAGAATCCTTTTTGGATGAATAAATAATATCTTAGCCATTTAATATCAGTATTATTTTTATAGCCAATCTGTAAGTGACAAAGTGACTACCCAGAGTTTTGGGAGAGCTGGAGCTGTCCCAAATAGCCTGGAAAGTGTAGACTATTCCTTACTGCAGTCCCCTGCAGAAGGAATACAAACCTGAATGGGAGGACCCAAGGGAGTCTGAGATGTTGATCTATGGTCTCTGCCGTGTTCTAGCAAGGGGTTAGTATGTTCAGAGGAACACTTCCTTGATGTATGAAGTACAATGACTCTGTCTTTTGGGGAAAAGACTAAGATCTGGAAAGAATGATGGTATTAGTAGGTGTGGCCTCCAGAAGGTGATTAGGTCATGAGGGTAGAGCCTTCATGAAAGAAATTTGTGTCCTTTTAAGAGAGACAGCATCCTAGCCCCTGTCCAGCATGTGAGGATACAGCAGGAAGGTGCTGGCTGTGAACCAGAAAGAGGGTCCTCACCAGAAATTGTGACCATGCTGGCGCCTTACTCTTGGACTTTCAGCCTCCAAAACTGTGAGAAATATTTCTTCAGTTTATAAGCTACCCAGTTGGTGATGATTTGTTATAGTCCAAACAGACTAAGTAGTCCCCTTCCCTCCACAGGTGTTCATCTTAAGGGTATTCCTTTACAAACATCCTTGCCACGCGCCTCACTTTACACTTTGGTGCTCATTCTTAGTTCTTGTTCTCAGGTTCCTGTTCTGGTGAACTGTTTTATGTCCCAGTTATCACAGTGGGGCCTGGTCCTGTTCTTCTGACTTTACTCTCAATGTGAGTGCTATTGCCACTTTATTTCCATTCACTTGAAGAAATTTAGGAACACTGCCTAAATGCCAGTAGCATTCCTCTAGCTGTGTACAGCCAGAAATGTTTCCAAACATTTCCTAATACCTCCTTGCTTGTCCTACCATCCTAATTGAAAGCCACAGAGTCAGCATGCCTTCCTAGCCTGGAACCTTGTTGTCTGAGGGTGAAGCATGCCTCACTCTTTCCCTGGATTTGGCTCTGCCCTGTTTTGTTCATCTGTTAGAGTGGTTGAATGGCCGCTCTTTCAGGAGGTCCATCTACAGGAGCCCTGGGAGACTGAGACAAGGGAAATGAGGCTGAGGGCTAATAAGGGGTTCATACAATATCATCATTAAATCTAACCACTGTTAATAAGAATAGTGACCATTTAACTGCAACTTACTACATGTTTCCTCCCATTTATTAGCTCATTTAATTTTCATAACAACCCTGTGAGATAGGTACTGTCATTTCTCCATTTCATAGGTAGGTAAATTGAGCTACAACATGATTAAGTTACTTACCCAAGATCACAAAGCTGGAGGGAACAGAATTGAGATTCTACCACAGAGGAAGCTTCTCAGCTCACATTGTTTCTTACTAGTGTTAAGCTCGACTTCAGCAGAGTAAATAGTAGTTCCAAGAGCTATCATCACCATTTTACAAGAGATTAGTTGAAAATTTGAAGGGAAACCAAATATTTGTCCCATTTTCCATAGACTATATTAAGATTTCACCCATGAACCTGAGTTTTCATCAACTCAGAACTACCCAACAGTGAATCTGGTGTGTGTGAGATCCTGATCTCTTGTCTTTAGAGTGGCCAGGTGGTCAGCAATGTCTCTCTTTCATTCTGGTGAGATGTGCAAATATTACCATGTCGATGTGCCTTGATGTGAAACAGGTAGTGAAAGCTCAAAAAATTAATGATGCTTCAAGTTTTCCTGCTCTTGCTTTCCTAGTCAAAGCTTTACACTAATACTAAATACGCACGCTAAGTTTGAAGCTTAAAGGGGCTTGCTTTTTATTATCTCATTTTAGACTGTTTCAAGTTTAAATTTTCTGGTATCAGATCTCTTCCAGGCTGGGAGGAAGGTCAGGTTTGAATATGTGAGAGACACAGATAAGTGAGATACCAGTAGATTAGAGTTTTGGGGATATTACATTAGAAGATGTCAAGTTCATTGAGATTAAAAGAGTGCACTGAAATTGGGGACAAACTTAAATATAGGTCTTTGAGAGAGAGTGATCTTGAAGGCAAGAGACTCAAAGAGCAAGCAGGGCTTTGCCAAAAGCCACAGATTACATAAACTTTATCTTATCTAAGGGCTTAAAATAATGTGATCGACCTATCAAAGAATCACTTAAGCAAAGAGCTATACAAATGTTCTTTCAATAAAGACTTACCTGCATTTGTGACTGATTTCTCCTTAAAGCTTGTGTGAGGTATTCCGAGTAGTTAAAACAGTCTTGTCAAACTTCCCTGCCCATCAGTATCACCCTGGGAGGTGTTAAAAGTCTTGGGGCCCAAGCTGCACCCTATACCAATTAAGTCAGAATCTTTGGGCTTGAGACATGGCATCAGTATTTTTTAAAATCTCTCAAGTAATTCAAATGTTTGAGAATGTGGTTTAAAGCAGTGGTTCTCAAACTTGAACTGTACATTAGAATCACTTGGAGGGCTTGTTAAATTGCAGATTGCAGGGTCTCACCTCCAGTGTTTCTGACTGAATAGGTCTGGAATGTGGCCTAAGAATTTGCATTTCTACTCATCTCCTAAATGGTGCCAATGGGGCTGGTCCAGGGAAGCACACTTTGAGAACCACTGATTTATGTATTCATTAAGGACATTTGAAGATATCTAAGTCATAAATTTTTGCTGGGTAGCTTGAGCACATCCAACATGCTTGGAAAGGAATCTAACCACAGCTGTGAGCTCACTATACACACCCGTTCTTTGGCAGGGTTACATTCATGCCCATCTGTTAGGCCGGCAGCATGCCCATGGAAAATGTGCTCTGCCAGTTCCAGCAGGGCATAGGTGTTAACCAAACATGGCAGAAGACGGGCAACTTTCATCACTCAGCAAGCGCCATTTCTTGGGCCAGGCAATCCTGCTGTTTGCAAACAGCTCCAATCTGAGGCTGCATGCTTCCTTACATCTGTAGATGCTTGAGGGCATGATTAAAAAATAAATAATCAACAAATGGTTGATTATATTTCTCCCTCTATCTGCCTTAGTGTTTGTATTTGGCAGGTAGAGAAGCTCTCTCTCTTTGGTGAGCTGGAAGCCATTCCTAAGGACTTTGCATATGCAATGCTTTAAAAACTGGAAGATTTGGATCAGCTGCTTTTATTTGTTTATAGCTGCCATTTTCTATTTTTTGCTTTCTTCATATTTATTTAAGTTTTATTTTAATTTTGAATTGATTTCTCTTCATGGGTTATTTTTATTTTTATTTTATTTATTTGTTTCCGAGTTAAGTTTTTTTCCCTTTTATCGCCAGTTTTCTGAAGTCTCTGATTTGGCTTTTAAAATACAGAAGAGTCCTATTATGAACTTAGACTGGGAGTGGGGGAGTTTCTGCTACAGAATTTAAATTACACTATAAATCAGTTACTCTGATTATAAATCAAAGTGTATATTTGACTTGTCCCACAGTAAAAACTGGCTATGAGATCTTCAAATACTTTTAGATTAAAAATTCTTTGCGCTCTTTAAAATAAATAAAAAGCAAAAAAAAAAAAAAAAAAAAAGGAAATCCATTGATTTATAAGAAAGAAACTCATTGTTTTATGAGTGTCTTGCCAATGATTTTCAGCCCAGGGGGCAAGTTTGCTAGGGGGCAAGTGTGACCAACGAAATGACAGTAGAACGTTCTTGGGGTGAAAGGGTTTATTACCTGGCTTGTTCTTCCAGCACTAGCACTGGAATCTGCCTCCGCCCAGAGCACTGGGCCCAGTTCTCTATATAGTGCAATAATAGCTTATTGCCTGCGGGTGTGGAAGTGGTAGCCTAGCAACAGGCCAGTTACATCATCAAGTGGTTTAAGTTCAGTGAGGATCCTGGTCATAGGAACCCCAACTTCCCCACACTCCTCCCCTCCAGGATTCTTGTCTTACAATCTACACGTTCTCAATCTTCTGCAATGATCCCTGTGCGAGAAAGCTGGAGCACTGTAACCAGATTCCACAACAGCAACAGAGGATAACAACAACTTAGAGATAATAACAAAAATTAAGATACAACAAGATTTTGATACAAGTAACAAAAATTATAATAATCCTCAAGCCAGAGGAGGTTCCCAATCCACAAAGACCTTAGGGGCTCTAAGAAGCGTGTTTAATGATACCAACATTGGCAAATCTTGTCCATCAGGAAGGTTGCATGCAAGAGAGTGGTCCTGTGATAGGACTATAGCAGGAAGGGGATCCTGTCCAGGTCTAGTATACCATACTTTTACTCCTCTCCCCGTGGGGGTTACTGAAGGGTCTATATATAGTGCTACTGGAGGTGCATGCACTGGTCATAATTATAAAACAAAACTGCCTGGTAAGATTCTCCTACCTTCTGTCCATTCAGGATATACTAATGTGATCATTGGGGGCCACTCTGCTGTTATTCCAGGAATGCACAGGAGGCCAGCTTCCAGGCATTCACCCCAAGGTGCCAGGAGGGCCAGCCACGTTGGTCCATGTGTCAAAAAAGTCCAAGGCTACATCTACTCAATGGAGTCTCCAGGGTTTAGTGCAGTTGGTGCTGGCAGCAAGATATTCTGGTGGTCAAACCTTGCCTTCAATGATTCTTCCTGGGTTTGTACTTGTACTTGTATAGGGGAGGCAGCCATATGTGTTAACACATCTACAGGGCTCAGAGCTCCCTTTTGGGGTCTTTCATTCAAACACCGTAGCACGGTCCATGAGCAGACTGACCATCCCCGCAGGCAATTGGGATCTGACATTTGTCTGGATTTTAACAAGCTATTCTGCCTCTCTATCATGCCTGGCCCAGTAGGATTGTATGGCACATGAAACTTCCATTTGATTCCCAAATGTTGCACCCATTCTTGCAGTACATGGCCAGTAAAATGGATGCCCTGAACACTCTCAATTACCTGTGGTCAGCAATAGGTGGCAAAGGCCTCTTTTGGTCTTCTGCTGGTCTGCAAAACATGTAGGAAAAGCAACCAGAAGTCCAGTAGCTTTGTACACATAAGTCATGGCTTACCAGTATCCTTCTGACACAGATAGAGGCTCAATGTAGTCTGTCTGCCACCTGATGAGGGGTATCTGCCCTGTAGCTATTGTCCCATGTTGCTGTAGAACTCAGTGTAAGTCACTTTTAGAGCATAAGACACACTCCTGCCGGGCTCTACTAACTTCTTCAAAGATCAGAGGCAAGCCCCACTGACAGGCTACAGCCCACATTGTCTTTTGCCCCACATACAACAAACCTTGATGTAACCATTGGGCTACATCAGAGGCAAGCTTTCCTTCTAACCAACATATCTGAGCCAGTTTATCTGCTTCATCATTTCCTGGGGATGCCAGTCGCGAATGACCTGTCACATCATATACTGTAATTATTTTACTTTGACCACAGGCCCATAAGTCTTGTCACAATTCTTGCCCCAAAGGGGTCAGTAAACAACCAGCCAGTTGGCATGGTACCAGGTTGGTAGCCACAGGGTCAAGCCCTGATAGACAGCCCAGCTGTCAGTGCAGACAACTATAGGGGAGGGCTTCTGGCTGATCACAAGCCACATGGCCTGCAACTGTGCCCATTGACTGCTTTTCCCCTCACCATCTTCCACCCATATTGTCTCAGTCTTAAGATGGATAGCTACGGTCCTCCATTTTGGGGGCTGCCCATGGCTGGAGCCATCTGTGTACTAAGGATCTTCAGGTATAGGGGCTCTTCTCTCCCAATAGGGACTTTCTGCTGCTAATGGTTCAAAAGCAAGTTCTTCCTGTTTTTCACTAGTATATGTCACTGGCGCTAATAAGCATTGGAGTTCTTCACTCAAGGGGCTACTAGAGAGGGCACTACACTGCTGTAGGTAAACACCCCCCTTGGCCAGTGTGGCTGTTCATGCCACACCACTCCTTGGCTTTTGGGTCCAGTCTCGTACCCACCCCAAGATGGGATAGGTGGTTATTACCTTTATTGGGACCATTCCAGTTGTGGGTTCTGTAGGCAGCAAGGCATGATACATGGCAGCCAGTTGTTTTTCTTTTTTTTTTTCTTTTGATGTCATTAATGTACAATTACTAGAACAACATATGGTTACTAGACTCCCCCTATTATCAAGTCCCCCCCACATACCACACACACTACAGTCACTGTCCATCAGCATAGTAAGATGCTAAAGAATCATTACTTGTCTTCTCTGTATATACTGCCTTTCCCATGTCCTCACCCCCCTACATAAAGTATGCTAAACATAATGCTGGATTTTCCCCATTATCCCTCCTTTCCCACCCATCCTCCCCAGTCCCATTCCCTTTGGTAACTGTTAGTCCATTCTTGGGTTCTGTGAGTCTGCTACTGTTTTTTACCTTCAGTTTTTTCTTTGTTGTTATACTCCACAAATGAGTGAAATCATTTGATACTTGTCTTTCTCTGCCTAGCTTATTTCACTGAGCATAATACCTTCTAGCTCCATCCATGTTGTTGCAAATGGGAGGATTTGTTTTCTTCTTATGGCTGAATAAAATTCCATTGTGTATATGTACCACATCTTCTTTATCCATTCATCTGCTGATGGACACTTTGGTTGCTTCCATTTCTTGGCTATTGCAAATAGTGCTGCGATAAACATAGGAGTGCATATGTCTTTTTCAAACTGGGCTGCTGCATTCTTAGGGTAAATTCCTAGGAGTGGAATTCCTAGGTCAAATGGTATTTCTATTTTGAGTTTTTTGAGGAACCTCCATACTGCTTTCCACAATGGTTGAACTAGTTTACATTCCCACCAGCAGTGTAGGAGGGTTCCCTTTCCTCCACATCCTCGCCAACACTTGTTGTTGTTTGTCTTTTGGATGTTGGCCATCCTAACTGGTGTGAGAGTGGCTCACTCTCCAGCAGGAAGTCTTGCAAAAACACAGGCTGGACTTGTGGCTCTGTCTCTGAGCTCTGCCTCTTTGGTCTTAAAGGCTGGAACTGCTGCTCTGGTTTCAGTTGTTGCCATAGCTCCAGTAAGATCCTATTTGACTTCCCATCTAATTTCCTTCTGTCTTCTCTTGCCTGTATTAAATTAACTCACATCTGGGCTCTTGTAACTTTCTTAGGGCCTTTAAATTATTCTTCTAAGTAGCAGACCTTACTCTTTCCATATTCTCATTGCTTCAGCCTCTCTTAAGTCTACTACTATATGTATAACCTCGCTTATGGGCTGCCCAAGTGAGGGGAAAGAATGGCCACTAGAGACTCAAAAAGGGATGTGGGAGCCATTTGAAGCACAATATTTCTCATTGCAGTAGTGAAAGATTCCTCATCTGCGCCATGATTCTCTGCGCTATAGATGGCATTTCTTATGCCTAGCTCCCGTAACACCTGTTGGAGCTTAGTATATGTCTTCCCTTTAGCAGGGGAGGATGGCAGATAACCCTGATTGGGCCACACAGCATGAAGTGCAGCCATAAGCCAATCGAGGAGGGGGTGATTTCCTGGGGTCTGATGTGCATTTTGTAATCACTGCCTCAAGGCAGGCTGAACCGTCAGGGGAAGCCATCTTTCCCATCTCTGATCCATCCACCCCTAAGTCCCACAGATGCAGGAGCCAAGCTGATATTGACTCCAAGGGCTTCTGCCTAACCAGAAGTCCAAATCCACCAGCTCATCCTGACTATAGGGGTGGAGCATAGAGTGCTCCTCTCCTTGGGGAACCTTCAGCTGCTGGGTCTTTATTTTCTTTATAACCATTAGGTGTGTTTTCAATAGAGGAGGGGTCAGTGCCCACAGCACCACCCCTTCATTCTTTCCCAGCTTTTCCATTTCCAGGCCTGATGGTACCTTTCTCTCCTCTCCACCCCCATGCTTCCTCTGCTACAACCTTTACCTTTTCTACCATGCTTCACAGCAATGCTAGCTCACTCTTCAGGAGCTCTCTTACCTTCACCTCAATGATTCACAGGTGGCATTCTTGTGCCACCTCCACCTGTGCTTCCCTCAGGAGTTTGTCTTTTTCCTTGAGGCCTTTTCCTCCTTCACAGCACTTGGCTGTGCTACTGTCTCGTTCTGTAAGGAATCTTTTACCTCTTCAATGGCACCTTGCTGCCAGAATTATCATGCTGCCTCCTCTCACATCAATGCCATTTCCTTCTTCAGGGAATCCACAGCAGTTTGCAGCTTGCATTCTCATGCTGCCATTTCTTGGGTCTTTTTCAGGGGCATGTCCTTCTCTTCTGAAGGCATTATTAATACCGTGAGAAGCAACGAACCCACAGTCCCCACTGCCTCATGGGCACTCTGTCTCTCAGAAGACTTACTTACTATACCAAGGGCCACCCATACTGCCTCAGGTATCACCTCCATTTGCCTCCAGTCCTGGGGTGGGGCCCAGTCCTCTAGGAGGCAAGCCACCTCAGACTATATATCCATTGGGGAACAATCCACTGTCTCCCATTCACAGGGACAGTCTGCTGAAGCACCCCTCCCATAAGGGCAGCCTGTCTTTTTCCTTGGTCAACAGTGAACCCTGTCGACTGTTGCCAATTGTCTTGCCAATGGGTTTTAGCCCCCGGAAAGTTCGCTATGGATTTGGTGTGACCAAAGAAATACAATTTGAAAGAAAGACAGTAGAATGTTTTCTGGGGTGAAAGTGTTTATTACCTGGCTTGTTCTCCCAGCTGTCGGTTGAGCACTGGCATCTCTGCCTCTGCCCAGAGCACTGGGCCCAGCTCTATACATAATGCAATAATAGCTTATTGCCTATAGGTGTGGGAGTAGTAGCCTAGCAATAGGCCAGTTACATCATCAAATGGTTTAAGTTCAGTGAGGATCCTGGCCACAGGAACCCAGCTTCCTTCCCCACAACCACTTTCACTGTGGAATAAACAGAGTAATTCTGATCGCCTGAGTCATTTTAATTCCTTGGCATTTATTTAGTATGGGCCCCACTAGCCAGTGGTTGCTCTGTGAGCAACTATTCTGGCACCTTTTTACAAAGAAATACACTTGCACATAGGATTTGCACTATCCACTCTGTCTCCTACGCCTCCAGAACTGAGGAAAGCAATCAAAATGAAAGACTACAATCAGATGGATTCACAGGGTTTCATCTTAACATCACAGATGACAGGACCATTGTTTCTTCTGGGTCCTACAGATACTGTGGTTTCGAGTATCAGGAATAGTGAAAGTAGGCTCATTGCTAACTGCATGGACACAGTCCTGAAGATGGGACTAGCTGGGGACAATCTGCCCTGGGAGGTAGCCATTGGTCTTTTTCCTCCCATGCCTCCCTTAGAGCAAAAGGCATCCAATATATGCAGCTGCTTCTACTTTTCAAAAATTGCAATTCATTGGTGTAGTGTTGGCTAACTTCCTTCAAATCTAAAAATCAAACTCTCAAATAAAATAGTCATGCATTTTTAGGATGTGAAATTATCATTCTCTCCCACATTTATGATTCTCTATTAATGTGTCCTGAAGGCTGCATTCACCCAGCTCCTCTCAGGGTCAAGGGCAAGGCAGCTCTCTGCATCCCCAGACAGCCCTCATGAGTAAAGAGCACATCCTCACTGAGCTGCAGCCTGCTCATGGGAGCCTTCTGCCCCATACTTGGGACAAATGAGGGGAAACTGGGGTACAGTGACTTGAGTTGTGACAGAAACCTGGCTCAAACTATATTAAGCCAAAAATGGGGGTTGACTGTCTTATATCCAAAGTTCAGGAAGAATATACCTTGGTTGAAAGGCAATAAGATCTAGAGGCAAAGTTGCTGTGGTTAGGGGTTGGGTGGATTTGCTACCAAGAGCAGATGAGGGAAAGCCTCCTCAGCAGAGGTACAGAAAAGCCACCTCTAGCAGATGGAGGTCTTTGCAACAGAGGCCTATTCTGGCTACCTCAAAGGTAAAGGAAATATATTAGAAGGCATAGGGTGGTTTCTAGAATCATAAAACCAGCTGAAGAACCAAGGTCATCAGGAACGAGAACTAGGGCAGCTTAAGGTATCCTAGTAGGATAAGATTAACATCTTCCCTAGAACAAATCAGCACGTCTTTGTTCTTCTCATTTTTCTCCAGTCAAGATTAATGAGATACCTCTCTATACCTATTAGAAGGGCTAAAATTAAAAAGACTGACCGTACCAAGTGTTGGTGAGCATGTGGAGGAATAGGAGCTCGCATACACCATCGTTGGGAATGTAAAATTGCTCATCCACTTTACAAAACAGTTTGGCTATTTTTT
Source organism: Manis javanica (assembly GCF_040802235.1). Taxonomy (NCBI): domain Eukaryota; kingdom Metazoa; phylum Chordata; class Mammalia; order Pholidota; family Manidae; genus Manis; species Manis javanica. Next base: position 58,839,965 of record NC_133167.1, on the reverse strand, counting down.
AAAGAGTTAAGCATGTATTTATCATCTGGCCCAACCATTCTACTAGTAGGTATTTACCCAAGAGAAATGGCAGCATGTGTGTATACTAAGATTCGGTCATGAATGTTTATAGCTCTTTGGTCATAACAGCCCCAAACTGGAAACAACCCAAATACCCATGAAAAGGTGAGTGGGTAAATAAACTAGTATGTCTGTGCAATGGAATACTACTCAGCAATAAAAAGGAAAAAACTATTTTTGCACACAATGACATAGATCAATCTAAAATAATTATGCTGAATGAAAGCAGCCAGCCAAGAAAGGTTACATAGTATATGATTCAGTTGAGACAAAATTCTAAAAAGTGCAAGCTAATTTATAGTGACAGAAAGGAGATCAATGGTTTTCTGGGGCGAGCAGCTAGAGTAGGGAATTATCCAAGAGAACAAGAAAATTGGGGTGATGACTATGTTTATAATTTTGATTGTGGTGATGGTTTCAAGGGCATATACATATGTCCAAATGTATCAAAGTGTGTATTTTAAATATGCACTGTTTGTCATGTCAGGTATATCTCAAAAAATGCTGTTAAGAATGCTCTCTCTTTTAAAGAGTTGATTACACATTTGGAAAAGAGAGGATAATCCTCCTCTCCCAATTACCACAATTGGAGAAATTATTAAGTGTAGGCTAATTTTTTTAATGTGCTTTTGGGAAGCTAGTCTTTGAAAGTATTGACTCTGGAAGACTTGAAATGCCTTGGGGGAATACAGCATTTAGTTAAAGGTTTCATACAGCACAACACATTTCTACACAGGAAGCTAATAAATCAGTAATCAGAATTTTTCTGTTTGTAAGAACATTAGAAATCACCTGATTCAACTATGACATTTAGTAAGTGAAAAAATTGTGAGTCAAAAAATAATTTGCCTATAGTTATTTGGTGGGTTTATAAAAATCATGATATAATTAATTTAAAAATTATGTTACTGGACAAAAATAACAAGCCCCTACATAATAAGTTCTAACAACAATCTTGCCAAATTTTCAGTTGTTTGGCTGGTCTCTGCTTCTTCAATAATCTCTGTGATTTATCTAATCAAGAGACACTCCTTTACCACAGGTTAAAGGGACTGGAAAGATGTGCCTTTCTGCATGCAGCTGTTTCTCCACCAAGGTCTGGACAAGGATTCCTCAAATATGATAGCCTGGTGGTTGCTCCCATCCTCCTTGTGTCAATGAGCCGTTTGGTAGAATTAGGTAGAATAAACATGTTTGTTTGATTCTATCCTTTCATCTATTTTTGGATCAGTAATGAACAGTAATAAATGATATGCAAGAACAATTTCTGACATTGAGATAAACATTATTTAAATAGCAATAGCCATCAAAATACTTTAAGCAATCTGAGTTATAAGACATCTGCTTCACTTCTATAGCAATTTTGGCACCAGTTTAACTTCTTTTCTATCACATTTGGGTAGACAAGTGACTAACCTTTGCAATAAAGTATAAAGTAAAGCAATAGTTCTAAAGCATGGCTTACACAAAGATTGATTTCAGATATATTGAAAATTTAAAATAATAAAAATACTATTAAGAAATATAGATAAATGTGGATTATACATATTTTATTATATGCTCAATGCATGACTCCTCTTCCCTCTGAGAATTGCCCTTTCTCCACATGCCTCCCCTCAAGATGAGCTCCTTATAGTTTCTGACTCCATCACCCCCTGGATACATCTTGTCATGGGAGTGGAGGGGAATAGGCCAATCTACTGGATGGACTATGTGAATCTGGTTGCCTTTCCCATGAGCTGAAATTAAGGCACAGAAATTATAGTTCACTTCTCAGTGGTGATGTCCTTCTCTTCTGTAGACATTTTTAATACCATGAGAAGCAGCCAACCCACAGTCCCTGCTGCCTCATGGGCACTCTGTCTCTCAAAAGACCTACTTTCTTTACCAAGGGCCACCCCTACTGCCTCAGGTATCACCTCCACTTGCCTCCAGTCCTGGGGTGGGGCCCAGTCCTCTAGGAGGCAAGCCACCCCAGACCACATACCCACTGGGGGACAGTCCATTGTCTCCCCATTCATAGGGGCAGCCTGCTGAAGCACCCCGCCCATAAGAGCAGCCTGTCTTTTTCCTTGGTCAACAATGAACCCTGCCGACTGTCACCAATTGGCCTACCAATGTGTTTCAGGCCCAGACAAGTTTGCTATGGATTCAATGTGACCAAAGAAATGACAGTAGAACGTTCTTGGGTTGAAAGGCTTTATTACCTGGCTTTTTCTCCCAGCGGTAGGCGGAGCACTGGTGTCTCTGCCTCCACCCAGAGCACTGGGCCGAGCTCTCTTTATAGAGCAATAATAGCTTATTGCCTATGGGGGTGGAAGCGGTTGTCTAGCAACAGGCCAGTTAACATCATCAGGTGGTTTAAGTTCAGTGTGGATCCTGGTCATAGGAACCCCAACTTCCCCACAGTGACAACTGCAAATATATTACTTCCTTGTCGGAAAATGTGCTGATTATACTCGGATTTTACAAGGGAACCTAGGGCTAAGAGAATAGATGGGCAAGGAAAAAGGGGAAGAGGTAGCCCTTTTTCTTTTCTATGGTTGGATTTTATCTTGGCTTAAGTGGGCTTGAAAGGGGAGTCAGTGGTCTGAAGCATTATGTACCCCAAATTCCAGGGAAAGGAACCACAGGCTTTAAGAGCTAAAGCAAAGCTGAGTAACAAACTGTGACTCTGGAAAATCATTTTAATCAATTATCCCCAATTAGTTGGATGAGGAAAGTTACAGTTAAAAGTAGGTTTAGGAATCTAGAAAGTCAGCTAACATTCCTTAGTAACCTTTAAAGCCCTGGGAAGAAATTTTCCATGAGCGAAAATTTTAAAGTTAAATTTAAAGGAAAAAAAAAATCTTTCTATGATTAAATGTTTTTTTTTTTTTGAGAGGGCATCTCTCATATTTATTGATCAAATGGTTGTTAACAACAATAAAATTCTGTATAGGGGGGTCAATGCTCAATGCACAGTCATTAATACATCTCAAGCCTAGTTCTCTTTAGTCTCCAATCTTCTGAAGCATAACGAACAAGTTCTTACATGGTGAACGAATTCTTACATAGTGATAAGTTCTTACATGGTGAACAGTACAAGAGCATTCATCACAGAAACTTTTGGTTTTGATCACGCATTATGAACTATAAACAATCAGGTCAAATATGAATATTCGTTTGATTTATATACTTGATTTATATGTGGATCCCACATTTCTCCCTTTATCATTATTTTTATTTTTAATAAACTGCTGAAGTGGTAGGTAGATGCAAGATAAAGGTAGAAAACATAGTTTAGTGTTGTAAGAGAGCAATTGTAGATGATCAGGTGTGTGCCTGTAGACTATGTGCTAATCCGAGCTAGACAAGGGCAATAAAACATCCATGGATGCAGAAGCTTTCTCTCAACTCAGGGGTGTGTGTGTGAGGTTCTAAGCTTAACCACTGTTGTTCCCCAATTTCTCACCTGATGGCCCTCCTGAGACTGTGCCTGGCTTAGGTTGTTCCTCCCTTGAGGAATCTTATCCGTCCCTGGCTAACCAGTCATCTTCCGGGGCCATACAGGGAAATGTAAAGTTGGTAAGTGAGAGAGAAGCCATATTGTTTGAAAAGGTTAGCTTTTTACTTCTTTGCAGATTTATGCCCTGTGGCTTCTATGCCCAGCACTTGTCTCGAGGTATCTTTACCACCTGGAGGAATTATGATACTTGGTGAATTCAATATGAGGCACGAATTCTATTTAAGGGTTGTAATTAGGAAGGAAGAAGAAAAGCTATACAGGTAGCATATGGAAGAAAACATGGGAGGATTGATTATTTCTTTGACATATCTTCTTGTAGAGTACCTTAAGTATGTATAGGTTTTAAACTGCTAACTAACTTGCACACACATATTAACATAATAGGAATACGGTGACATAAACAAAGCAAATCTATAATTACCATCCATCTCCAGTGAAGCCAAGAAAACCATTTAGGCACCCTAGGCATCTGGAAAAATTAGTCTATGATATGATGGATATTGTCCAACTGTACTTGAACAGTCTGAGAGAAGTCAGACAAATTAAAGCAACCCATTTCTGGGATCTGTTCACATCCCATATGTTCTTTTAACCGTAGATAGTCTATAGTCGTAAGATTTTGGAGCGCTACAACTTGCACCCCTCCCAACTCCTGATTGAGTTCCAACAGTACAGATCTGGTCAAATTCGTTGTCTCACTGTATGCACATGCCAGCCTAGACATCTCCCTCCTCATTCCAATGGCAAGTCCAGGAAACGGTGGGCTGGATGCAGCCACAACCACAGCATCGCACGGATCCCTGTGGAGGCTTTTTGATGATCATCCCCCGGCACGAGTCCTCCAGAGAGTGCTGATGCCGGAAGCTCCTCCTCATATCGTATCTTAGTTCATTTTCTGGGTATCCAAGCTAGGCCTTGATCTTCTGCATAGAAACAAACAGACCCTTTGCCCACACTTTGACATGCCCTCTATACCACTGTGTAGAACTCATTGGAGGTCAGCACACAGGAACAGATTTTTAAAAAAATCTTTAATCTACACTTACATGAAGAATGCTATGTTTACTATGCTCTCCCCTATATCAGGTCCCCCCTAAAAACCACATTACGGTCACTGTCCATCAGCATAGCAAAATGTAGAATCACTACTTGTCCTCTCTGTGTTGTACAGCCCTCCCTCCACTTTCTCCCTCCCCCCACTATGCATGCTATTCTTAATACCCCTCTTCTTCTTCCCCCCCCTTATTCCCCCCTGCCCACCCATCCTCCCCAGTTCCTTTCCCTTTGGTACATGTTAGTCCATTTTTGGGTTCTGTAATTCTGCTGCTGTTTTGTACCTTCAGTTTTTCCTTTGTTCTTATACTCCTCAGATGAGTGAAATCATTTGGTATTTCTCTTTCTCCACTTGGCTTATTTCACTGAGCACAATACTCTCCAGCTCCATCCATGTTGCTGCAAATGGTAGGATTTTTCCTCTTCTTATGGCTAAGTAGTATTCCATTGTGTATATGTACCACATCTTCTTTATCCATTCATCTAAAGATGGACATTTAGGTTGCTTCCAATTCTTGGCTATTGTAAATAGCGCTGCGATAAACATAGGGGTGCATCTGTCTTTCTCAAATTTGATTGCTGTGTTCTTAGGGTAAATTCCTAGGAGTGGAATTCCTGGGTCAAATGGTAGGTCTGTTTTGAGCATTTTGATGAACCTCCATACTGCTTTCCACAATGGTTGAACTAATTTACATTCCCACCAGCAGTGTAGGAGGGTTCCCCTTTCTCCACAGCCTCGCCAACATTTGTTGTTGTTTGTCTTTTGGATGGCAACTATCCTTACTGGTGTGAGGTGATACCTCATTGTAGTTTTAATTTGCATTTCTCTGATAATTAGTGATGTGGAGCATCTTTTCATGTGTCTCTTGGCCATCTGTATTTCTTTTTTAGAGAACTGTCTGCTCAGTTCCTCTGCCCATTTTTTAATTGGGTTATTTGTTTTTTGTTTGTTGAGGCGTGTGAGCTCTTTATATATTCTGGACGTCAAGCCTTTATCGGATGTGTCATTTTCAAATATATTCTCCCATACTGTTGGGTTCCTTTTTGTTCTATTGATGGTGTCTTTCGCTGTACAGAAACTTTTCAGCTTAATGTAGTCCCACTTGCTCATTTTTGCTGTTGTTTTCCTTGCTCAGGGAGATATGTTCAAGAAGAGGTCACTCATGTTTATGTCTAAGAGGTTTTTGCCTATGTCTTTTTCCAAGAGTTTAATGGTTTTCATGACTTACATTCAGGTCTTTGATCCATTTTGAGTTTACCTTTGTATATGGGGTTAGACAAAGGTCCAGTTTCATTCTCCTACATGTAGCTGTCCAGTTTTGCCAGCACCATCTGTTGAAGAGACTGTCATTTTGCCATTGTATGTCCATGGCTCCTTTATCAAATATTAATTGACCATATATGTTTGGGTTCATGTCTGGAGTCTCTAATCTGTTCTACTGGTCTGTGGCTCTGTTCTTGTGCCAGTACCAAATTGTCTTGATTACTATGGCTTTGTAGTAGAGCTTGAAGTTGGGGAGTGAGATCCCCCCTACTTTATTCTTCTTTCTCAGGATTGCTTTGGCTGTTTGGGGTCTTTGGTGTTTCCATATGAATTTTTGAATTATTTGTTCCAATTCATTGAAGAATGTTGCTGGTAATTTGATAGGGATTGCATCAAATCTGTATATTGCTTTGTCAGGATGGCCATTTTGACGATATTAATTCTTCCTAGCCATGAGCAGGGGATGCGTTTCCATCTGTTAGTGTCCCCTTTAACTTCTCTTAAGAGTGATTTGTAGTTTTCAGAGTATAAGTTTTTCACTTCTTTGGTTAGGTTTATTCCTAGGTATTTTATTCCTTTTGGTGCAATTGTGAATGGAATTGTTTTCATGATTTCTCTTTCTATTGGTTCATTGTTAGTGTATAGGAAAGCTACAGATTTCTGTGTGTTAATTTTGTATCCTGCAACTTTGCGGTATTCCGATATCAGTTCTAGTAGTTTTGGAGTGGAGTCTTTAGGGTTTTCTATGTACAATATCATGTCATCTGCAAGTAGTGACAGTTTAACTTCTTCTTTACCAATCTGGATTCCTTGTATTTCTTTGTTTTGTCTGATTGCCATGGCTAAGACCTCCAGAACTATGTTAAATAACAGTGGGGAGAGTGGGCATCCCTGTCTGGTTCCCGATCTCAGAGGAAATGCTTTCAGCTTCTCGCTGTTCGGTATAATGTTGGCTGTGGGTTTATAATATACGGCCTTTATTATGTTGAGGTACTTGCCCTCTATTCCCATTTTGCTGAGAGTTTTTATCATGAATGGATGTTGAATTTTGTCAAATGCTTTTTCAGCATCTATGGAGATGATCATGTGGTTTTTGTCTTTCTTTTTGTTGATGTGGTGGATTATGTTGATGGATTTTCGAATGTTGTACCATCCTTGCATCCCTGGGATGAATCCCACTTGGTCATGGTGTATGATCCTTTTGATATACTGTTGAATTGTGTTTGCTAATATTTTATTGAGTATTTTTGCTTCTACATTCATCAGGGATATTGGTCTGTAATTTTCTTTTTGGTGGGGTCTTTGCCTGGTTTTGGTATTAGGGTGATGTTGGCTTCATAGAATGAGTTTGGGAGTATTCCCTCCTCTTCTATTTTTTGGAACACTTTAAGGAGAATGGGTGTTATGTCTTCTCTGTGTGTCTGATAAAATTCCGTGGTAAATCCGTCCAGTCCCGTGGTTTTATTCTTGCGTAGTTTTTTAAATTACCGTTTCAATATCTTTGCTCATAATTGGTTTGTTTAACTTTTGTGTTTCTTCCTTTGTCGCTTATTGATCTGTTATATACACTGGAGATTCTTTTCTTCTCTCCCTTCTTATTCCTCCTCCTCCATTCTTCATATGTTGTATGTTTTGTTCTGTGCTCTTTTTTGGAGTGCTCCCATCTAGCGCAGTCCCTGTAAGATGCCCTGTAGAGGTGGTTTGTGGGAAGCAAATTCCCTCAGCTTTTGCATGTCTGGGAATTGTTTAATCCTGCTGTCATATTTAAATGATAGTCGTTCTGAATACAGTATCCTTGGTTCAAGGCCCTTCTGTTTCATTGCATTAAATATATCATGCCATTCTCTTCTGGCCTGTAGGGTTTCTGTCGAGAAGTCTGATGTTAGCCTGATGGGTTTTCCTTTATAGGTGACCTTTTTCTCTCTAGCTGCCTTTACAACTCTTTCCTTGTCCTTGATCCTTGCCATTTTAATTACTATGTGTCTTGGTGTTGTTCTCCTTGGATCCTTTCTGTTGGGTGTTCTGTGTAATTCCATGGTCTGTTTGATTATTTCCTCCCCCAGTTTGGGGAAGTTTTCAGCAATTATTTCTTCAAAGAGACTTTCTATCCCTTTTCTTCTTTCTTCTTCTTCTGGTATCCCTATAATATGAATATTATTCCTTTTGGCTTGGTCACATAGTTCTCTTAGTGTTGTTTCATTCCTGGAGATCCTTTTGTCTCTCTCTATGTCAGCTTCTATGCGTTCCTGTTCTCTGGTTTCTATTCCATCAATGGCCTCTTGCATCTTATCCATTCTGCTTATAAATCCTTCCAGAGTTTGTTTCATTTCTGTAATCTCCTTCCTGGCATATGTGATCTCCCTCCGGACTTCATCCCATTTCTCTTGCATATTTCTCTGCATCTCTGTCAGCATGTTTATGATTTTTGTTTTGAATTCTTTGTCAGGAAGACTGCTTAGGTCTGTCTCCTTCTTTGGTGTTGCCTCTGTGATCTTGGTTTGCCTGTAATTTTGTCTTTTCATGGTGACCGGAATAGTTTGCAGAGCTGGGACGAGTGACAGCTGGAAGAACTTCCCTTCTTGTTGGTTTGTGTCCTTCCTCTCCTGGGAGAACAACGACCTCTAGTGGCTTGTGCTGGGTAGCTGCGTGCAGACAGGGCTTGTGCTTCCTGCCCGGCTGCTATGGAGTTTATCTCCGCTGTTGTTGTGGACATGGCCTGGCTCGTGCTGGTGCTCCAAAATGGTGGATCCGTGTTGGAAGGGGAGTGGCCGGGAGGCTATTTATCTCCATAAGGTGCCTCCATGCTCCCTGCTGCCCAGGGGGTTAGAGTGCCCAGAGATCCCTGTATTCCCTACATCTGGACTAAGTGTCCCTCCCTGCCCCTTTAAGACTCCCAAAAAGCACTCACCAAAACAAAACAACAACAACAACAAAAATAAATAAAGAAAAAATAAAATAAATAAAATAAAATAAAATAAAGAAAGAAAAATGGCCGCTCGCTTTTCTTTTGTTCTCCGGCGCTGACCTCTTGTACCTGCTCACTGGTCTTCCTGCCCTTTTTCCCTAGTGTTGGGGTCACTGTCCCTTTAAGACTTCCAAAAAGCATCCGCCAAAACAGAATGACAGCAAAAAAATAAATAAAATAAAAAATAAAATAAAAAAATAAAAAAAATGGCGTCTTGTTTTTCTTTATTCTCTGATGCCAGCCTCAGGCACCTGATCACCGGTCTTGCTGCCCTGCTTCCCTAGTATTGGGGTCCCTGTCCCTTTAAGACTTCCAAAAAAGCACTCGCCAAAACAAAACAACAGCAACACAAGAAAATGGCCACTCGCTTGTCTTTTGTTCTCCGGGACCGGCCTCCGATACCCACTCACTCGTCTTGCTGCCCTGTTTCCTTAGTATTGGGGTCCCTGTCCCTTTAAGACTTCCCAAAAGCACTTGCCAAAACAAAATGACAACAAAAAAACAAAAAAGAAAAAACACACACACACACACACACATACACACATACACACAAAAGCCACTCGCTTTTCTTGGTCCTAGTGCGCTGGCCTCAGGGACCTGCTCACCAGTCTTGGTGCCCTGTTTCCCTAGTATCCAGGACCCCACACATGCACTGTGTCTGTGCTCTGGTCCGGATGGCTGGGGCTGGGTGTTCAGCAGTCCTGGGCTCCCTCTCCCTCTCTGCTCTGACTCCTCTTCTCCCGCCAGGAGCTGGGGGGTGGGGCGCTTGGGTCCTGCCTGGCCGGGGCTTGTATCTTACCCCTTTGCAAGGTGCTGGGTTCTCGCAGGTGTGTGGATGTGGTCTGGATGTTGTCCTGTGTCCTCTGGTCTTTATTCTGGGAAGAGTTGTCTTTGTTATATTTTCATAGATATATGTGGTTTTGGGAGGAGATTTCTGCTGCTCTACTCATGCCACCATCTTGGCTCCACCCCAGTCAGAGTCTTTTGCTGGGATTTTTCATACTGGGTCTAGAAGCCCCATTCCTCTCTATTCCTGGAGTGAAGCAGGTAGGAAGCTGAAAGCCATGACCAGCTATGAATTCTCTTTATGTTGAAAAAGATCTGCCACTGATACATGAGAAAAACAGAGAAAAGCAGCTGAGGAAGAGCCCTGATGGCATTGGCTCCAACCATCCTTTGTTTGTATTTCTTTTTCCTTTGTTTCTAAACAGCTCTGTTGGGATATAATTCATATACCATACAATTCACTGATTCAAAGTGTACAATTCAGTAGTTTTTAGTATAGTCACAGTGTTCCATAACCATCAGCACGATTTTAATGTAAGAGTATATATCTGGACTCTCAGTTCTTTTCTGTTTGATTTATATGTCTATTCCTATGTATATTTCTTTTTGTTCACTATTTTCCCCTTTGCTAATATGAAATTTATACCATCTATTGTTTGTCCTTGAAATTTTATCATGCATATAAAACTGAACAAAGCCTAATGTTAAACAATATCTTATTTAATTCCCTTTTGAATAATACAAGCCCTTAGAACTATTTAATTTGGATCACACCCTTTCCCTTTCTTACTTAAAGTTGATTGTCCAGTATCTTAGTTTTGTCATTTCCTTTTTTTCACCTAACAAATTAGACATTATTACTGCTATTATTTAAACAGATAGTAATTGCATACATTGTTTCATTATATTTTCTCACTATTCCTTCTCATATCTCAGATCATCATTCTGGAGTCAAGCTTATTGTTACTGAAGTACCTCTTGTAGAAGTTCTTTTAGGGCAGGTCTCTAGGTAGTAAACTCTCTTAGATTTTGCTTAAATCAAATTGTCATTATTTCAGTCTTATTCTTGAAAGATAATTTGGTAGGGTACACAATTCAAGACTGAGAATTTTTTGCTCTTTCTCAGGATTTGAGGGAAATACCGGATGCTGGCTTTCATTGTGGATATTGAGAAATCTCTCAGTTTAATTGCCATTCCTTTGTAAGTTATTTCCCTTTATTCTCAGACTGATTTTTAAATCTATATTTTTGCTATTTTTTGATGTAATATGTCCAAGCATGAATTTCCAGCCACTGTTCCTCCAAGGATTTCTCATCTTACTCTATATTTTGCCCTGCTGGAACTCCAGTGAAAAACTTAGTAATTAATACCTCACACCATTCACAATAATAGTTTGGATTAAGACAAATGTGGAAGTCAATTTTTAAAAAATATTAGGGGATATTTTTATGACTTTGGGGATAAAGAGGGATTTCTTAAACAAAATGTAATAAAGCACAAACTTAAATAAAAATATTAATGTATCCTACTACATTAAGGTTAAAAAACATCTGAATGAAAAAGAATACTATTAGAAAGATAAAAAGTTTTTTTGTTGTAATTATGAACTTGTGAATTTTTAACATGAAAGTTGTGTTTCAATCTCTTAATTATTCTTCTGAGTGCTCAAATTACCCTATCTTTTGTCCATGGCAACCTCTTCAAGTTGGCTCTTGAGTGCTATTGATGTAGGACTTTACAGCTCCTCACTTTCAGTTATGATATGTAAATTCAACCTTTGTGTTTCCTGTTCCAAATCAGCAGACAGCTGTTTCTCTAAGGATCCTGGGTCTGTTCAGTACTGGAGTCCACAACCTATTTCTTCTTGTGAGATTCTAGGTTATCCATTTATGATACTGAAAATTGTTAAAGGGAAAATAGCATGTATCTTGTCTTTCCTATATGAACTGCACTTCAATAGTTCATCAGGGAACTATTTTTTTAAATAGAAGTATTCTAGCTAACAAATAAAGATGGACTAGGATCATTAGACTATCACCATTTTGCAACCCTTATTGAATTCATGGACCTGGGCAATTATCATTAATGGCTGCTAGAATCTCAAAAAGAAAGGCAACTGGACCTTATGTACTTCTTGATGGAATCACACTACACCACCAATTAAGTAATTTTGCCAAAAAAAATTGAAGCTAAATATTGATGTGTCTCAATTTAATTACCAATTTATATAGATAGCACAGGAGACAGAGGAACATGTTACATGACATCACACAGATTCAAATACTAAAATTCTTTATTTTATTTTATTTTATTAAGGTATCATTGATATACACTCTTATGAAGGTTTCAAAAGAAAAACAATGTGGTTATTACATTCACCTTTATTATCGAGCTCCCCCCATACCCCATTGCAGTCACTGTCCATCATTGTAGTAAGATGCCACAGAAATCCTACCTGTCTTCTCTGTGCTACACTGTCTTCCCCGTGACCCCACACACACCATGTGCACTAATCATGATACCCCTCAATCCCTTTCTCCCTCCCTCCCCACCCACCCTCCCTAACCCCTCAGCTTTGGTAACCACTAGTCCTTTCTTGGAGTCTGAGTCTGCTAGTATTTTGTTCCTTAAGTTTTGCTTCATTGTTATACTCCAAAAATGAGGGAAATCATTTGGTATTTGTCTTTCTTTGCCTGACTTATTTCACTGAGCATAATACCCTCTAGCTCCATCCATGTTGTTGCAAATGGTAGGGTTTGTTTCTTTCTTATGGCTAAATAGTATTCCATTGTGTATATGTACCACATCTTCTTTATCCATTTATCTACTGATGGGACACTTAGGTTGCTTCCATATCTTGGCTATTGTAAATAGTGCTGCGATAAACATAGGGATGCATATGTCTTTTTGAATCTGAGTTGTTTTCTTTGGGCAAATTCTTAGGAGTGGAATTCCTGGGTCAAATGGTATTTTTATTTTTAGTTTTTTGAGGAATCTCCACATTGCTTTCTACAATGGTTGAACTAGTTCACTTTCCCACCAACAGTATAGGAGGGTTCCCCTTTCTCCGCATCCTTGCTAGCTAGCACTTGTTGTTCCTAGTCTTTTCGATGTTGCCCATCCTAACTGGTGTGAGGTGATATCTCATTGTGGTTTTTATTTGCATTTCCCTGATAATTAGTGATGTGGAGCATCTTTTCATGTGCCTGTTGGCCATCTGAATTTCTTCTTTGGAGAAGTGTCTGTTCATATCCTCTGCCCATTTCAAGTACCAAACTTCTGACCCTAGGAACTCTACTAGACAAAAACCTGCTTCTTCAACAATAACTAAAACATTTCCAAAAAATAAAAAAGACACAAATGGAGGGGTAATGTATAGATTAAAATCTACTTAACACTCATTAGACAATTATAATGATTATTGGATGTTGACTATTGGATTTTGATTTTGATTAGTTATTTGGAAATTGACTGAAACAAACTGTAAAACTGTTTATAAAGCAATAGGGGAAATTTGAATATTGGACAATTTAATGATACTAAAGCATTGTGTTTTTACATATTACTGATATGTAATGATAGTATTATAGTTCTGGCTACAAAGAATTATTATCCTCAGAGATTCACATTGATATATATAGATGGGAAGTGATCCAATATTTGGGAATTTTCTTCTAAATAACCTTGTGTTGGAGAGTGCAGGGTGGTGGTATAGGTGAAATAAGATTGATTAGCTCGGTGATGGGTACATTGGGATTCATTATATTAGTCTCTCTATTTTGCATATGCTTGAAGATTTCCATAATAAGAAATTTTTCAAAATGGAAAGACAACCCACTGCTTTGGAGATATATTTAACAGTTAAAACTAAAAAAAAAAAATCGAACATACAAAAAGAAAATTCTTGATTTTAATAAGAAAAAGGCCAAAAATAGAGCTTAAAAATTGGGTAAAGGGCATGACAGGCAGTTTATAGAAGAAACTGTACTAATTATGAAACATATTAAAAGATGCTGAACTTTACTGTTAATCAGGAGAATACAAATTAAAACTGCATTGAGATATCTTTGTACAACCATTAGTTTGGCAAATGTTGGAATGATGGATGACATCACAGTTGGAAACTATGTAGAGAAATGAAAGCTGTCCTTTGCTGTGGTAGGAATTAATGTTTTCATAGTCCACTTTGGAGACCAACTGGGTAATAGCTAGTAAGTATGAAAATTTGCACATCTCCCAGAAATGAAAACTTACAAGACACTTGCCTTCCTACACTTTCATGAAGATGGGTTACAGGTGTTTGACCCAGGCTGCCAAACAGATGTGTCAGCTCCAAACTTTGAATCTGAAGATGGTGTTAAAGAGTAGGGACCAAGTGGACCCCCTATAGTGAAGGTGGCAGTAGTGATGGCATCTGTCACAGTTTCTAGAGGCAGCAATGACTATAGTTTTATAAAGAGCTTCAATATACACCACGTGTCATTTTAGAAATAAAAGGGCAGGATCTATGCTTTTAAGCAGAGAAGCATTGTCTTCATTAGGCCAATTCTACAGTGTGATATTTATCTTCACATTGGTTCTCAAGCCTTTCCTGATATTCTGCAAGCTAGTCAACATCCTTTGAAAATTATTTTTCTTGTTTAAGTGACCCATAATGGCTTTTTACTGTTTATAACTAAGAATTTTGATTCATGTAGAAAGCAATGGCAGTACCTATTAAAATTGAGGATTAATTCCACATTTGCAGCTGTATGTTAGAGCAGCATTTTCTAGTAGAAGTTTCTATGATAATGGCTATGGCATCCAATATGTGGTTTATATTATCAACATGGATAAATCTAAAGAACACATCTGGAGGGAGAAAGCAAACTGTATTGTGATAGATACAGTGTGATACCACTTTATGGAAAGCTAAAGAAACACAGAATTATTCTTTATATTGTTTACTGGTTTAAAAATACAGTAATAGTTTAAAAAACACAGAAAGGGATTGAAGCATATAACATAAATTCTAAGATTGGGTAAAGCTTGGGCATCATTACTTTGTTTTATTATTATTAGAATTTTTATTGATATCTGAATATTTCATATTTAAAATATGAAATATAAAAATATTTTCTAAAATATATACCTGTGTATACCTTTTATTCATTGAGTAACAGATTAGCTCCTTCCATTCCGATGGTCATAAGGATTATCTGTCCTCCCAAATCCATTCTCCTCTTCTCCCACAATAAGGGAGGTGTGGCTAGGGTGAGGTGTCCCATTTTCCAGTCTCCCTTGCAGCTGGATGTGGGTGTGTGGCTAAACTCTTGCCAATGGAAGGAAGGTAGCAGTGATGTGAGCAGCTTGCCTCTCACAAATTCCTGGCCCTGACTTCTAGGCTTCTGCCCTTCTGGTGGCCGGAAGGGCAACAAACGTGACTGTCTGCCTCTCTGACTGGCTGTGGAGAACAGAGATGCCCACCTATTCGTGACTGCTACCTGAGACAGAAATAAATATACCTTAAGCCTTGTTATGGTTGAATCTCATATGGCAGCTTCTTTAGGTTTGTAATATCTTTCATTTTTCCAAAACTTACTGTGTTCCAAATTATTTTTCTGATATTTGCATTTTTTGTGGTGTTTATATCTCTTTTTACAGTAAAAATATTATGAGTAAGTATAGAATAATGGTAATTTTCACTCCTCTTTAGGAGACAAAGAAGGTATAGTAAATATTTACAACTGCCAGGCATAAACTAATGAGTAGAAGATAATACAAATGACATTTATTTTCATAGCAGTTACAGTTTACTAAGAATTTCAGATTTGGCACTTGTGGTCTTGCCTCTAGTTTCAACCTCTCATTCACAATGAACAAACCATGGTCCGAAGTTGTACTTGACTAAGTCCACCTGAAAGCTAGTGACAGAAGCTTCTGGTTTATTTCCTCCTCCATTCCTCACCTCTTTTCTCTGCCTCCCTGGCTTGGAAGAGAATGTGGAGATAATTTGGTTGATGTACGCTGCTTGAGTTCTACCCACAGAATTTATTGAAACAGGACAAGATACACATAGTCCTGGGAATTTATAAACCTGGGTCACTCTGAATGTTCACTTACACACACATCAGTGGAATAACCTTCTCAGAGCTGGCTAGAAGTTTTGAGACACAGTAATAAGTCTGAATATAAATCCTGGTGACTGTTCTCAAAGGTACAAGTGATATTTTTCACATGGGAAGATAAGAACTCACTTTCCATAAGGCAAGGTCTCTCCAACTTTTCTTTTGAAGTTTCCCAGTGACCCAGAACAGTGTACAACCTTTTGTGTGAGGGGACAAGGTGAGAAGAGGGTTCTGAGCATAAAAATCTAAAGCTCTTGCCTCATGAACCAAATTTCTTTGAAGGATTATATTTTACTTTTAAAATTCATGTTGATTTTTACATGCTGCTCTACAATATGGCTTTATTTGTTTTAATGTAAAAATAATCTTTTATACCATCAAATTTCTTAATTCCCTCTTCAAAATCCTGTGGAAAGTTGATGCCTTATTTGTCCTGTGTTGGATATACTTCCTCATGTCCACAAAGATACAAGTTTCCCACTTTTATAATATAGCTAAGATATTTGGCATGAGAGTACTTTATGCTCTTCATTTCAGAATATCATCATCTCTACTTCACCCCTATGAGATTCAGGTCAAAGTTGCCTAGAATTGAAATCTTCTTGCAGGGACTGTTTAAAAATTAGAACTAACTATATTACCGTAAGAATCTAGAAACATTTTTTTGTCAGGGGACAGGTCGGGTAGAAGAGGGTCACTTAACAATTTGTCTGGCTAGAATATGGATAATCGAACATTAGTGCTAAAGGGGATGCTAGAGATTCATAGATGAAGAAACACAAATCCAGATAGATTATGTTTCTTGCCCAAATAACAAAACTGGACAAATATTAGCACATTTTCCCCTTGCTTAATAGTTACATGCGATATCTTTTGTCTACATTGAAGATTACTATCAGCTATAGATTGTAAAGAGGCCATCAACTGCTTCCCAAATTACCAAGAAGTTATTGAACATTTGGAGTTTCTTAACTCTTCAAGGTGGTCAGTACAATTGAGATAGACATTTTGGTAGATAATTTTAGAATCCTTTTGCATTTGAAGTGTGATTTAAAATCAATATCATTTTAAGCAATGTTCAGCAACACCACCAAATAGCATTCCTGAAATTATTTAAGTAGAAATAATATCCAATGTCCTAATTCAAAGGCCTAGAAAAGAGACTGACAAACTTTTTCTGTAAAGAGCCAGATAGTAGGTATTTTAGGCTTTGCAGGTCATATTATCTCTGTTAAAACTACTCAACATCATTAGAGTATGAAAGTAGCCATAAACAATATGTAGAAGAATGAGCGTGACTATGTTTCAATAAAACATTATTTACAAAAACAGGCAGCGTGCTGACTTTGACCTTCACGCTGTAGTTTGCAGACCTGGGCCCTAGAGTCCCATATTTCAGAGGCTGTAAGTGGTATGTGTAAATAGTCACCCTGAATACTTGCTCTAAAAATGCTGCTTATCTTTTGTTTGGTTCATTTTATTTGTTCTTTAAATAACTCCTACGTATTTTGATAAACTGATTGTAAATCTAAATGATTGAATACTTGTAGAGGTGTGTGTGTGGCCTGGCAAGAGTTGCACAATGTGACTCATCTCAGTTACCTCATCTAAAAGTGGCTTATAATATAATCCTTATTTAGTTGTTATTTCTGAACTAGCTAGCTCAGGAATGATAGGATGCACAAAAGACAGAAAGGGCATACTATTTACTTAGAGATGAATTTGTCATATCTATCTGCTTCTTTATTTTATCCCCTACGAATGCCATGCTTCTATCCTGGCGTCTGGTGTGGCCTTCCGTGAGTTATCTCAGCTTCTTTATCAGAATCCTAAGAATGATGATTACCCACATCTTATGGATGTGGCAAGGGAAGTTCTGTGGATATGCCAGATGACATCTCTCCAGCACGTAAATACTGTTGGAGCTGGACATGTCCACACACTTACATTGTTGCATACTGATGACTGCCAGACTTGTGGCTTTCCATCAAACAATCTGAGAAGGGAGATAAAAAGGAAAGAAAACTAAGAAAACAGAAAAGGAAAAGGAAAGATGATGAAATGAAAGGATAATGGCTGAGTAGATAATGGCGGGCAACATCTTTAGCTACCATGAAAAGTATGAAGCCAACGTGTTTGTTGAATTCATTTTGTTGGTGGTCACTTTGTGTTCATTCTGAACATCGAGCAGTTAGCTAAGTAAACACACATGACTGATGAAAGAAGAAAGGGAACTATTTTTACAGGGACTATTAAACTTTAACTACCATCTGGCAGGGAATGATTAGGGAAGATCAAAATTAAGGCAGTCAACACAAATGCTGTGTGAATTCACCTCAGGGAATTAACATGGATAAAGACAGTGAACTTGCGGTTAAATAAAGAGACAGACATAAGAGGGAAGTGGTGAACACATCCTTTATAGCTTTGGACCTCACCGTCACATTCATTGCCAAAGGAGCTCAAAGGGGGGGGGGGGAAAACAAGGAGACCATGAGAAAATCTGAAACACCTGGAAATAATCAGATGCTCTGCACCAATCATAAAAAAGAAAGTTAAAGAATTACACAGGACCACATCATTTGGGCTTCCTCCTACCCAGGAAGGAACTGTTTATAGGAGAGGTGTGTTGAAATTGGCAGGTAGTTAATATTCAGATTGGCCTACTATTTAATAGTAGGAAATGGTTGTATATACTGCTGGGAAAAAACCCGAGGAGCTACATCTTTGTGAACACTAAAGACTTCATAATTTCTGGGAATCACTGTTTGCCCACCTATTAAATAGTCACCCACCAGGTAGTTTGGGAAAGAATAGGAAAAAGGGAAGTCTGGCCTTACTTTCGAGGCACGGCCCTGTCTTCCAGCCCTTGGTAGCACAGAGCTTACCCTGAGGGCAGCTTTGCCCCATGGAGTCACAGCGAAAGGCTTGGAGACAGCTAGTTGATTTATTTTGTGTTTGGTAGTTTGTCTCTGTATTCAGATGGGCTCAGGAGTCCAAATTTATCAACATCTGAAAGAGCAGCTGTGAGAGGATAGCTGTGCTGGGTGGGCCCCTGAGGCTCTTCTCAGTTTCTGAAGTAAGAAACTCCTTCTCGGCAAGCCCAGGGCTCCGGACTTATTTATTTATTTATTATTGAATACACGGGCATTGCGTAAATTTAAGATTTGTAGCATGTTATATGTTGTAATAAGATTGCTATTGTAGGGTGGTTACATAATCATCATTTCTTTTTGTGATGGGAATAAGTATGAACTAGTCTCTGAGCAAGTTTTATAATTATAAAATTGTATTTACTCGGCTGTGCATGAGGCCCAGAACTTTGATTGCTGGGGTGATCAGACAGGTTTGGAATAAAGGAGCTGCAAGCTAGTCCAGCCCAGGCATCAAAATGGGAATAGGCAGGGGCAAAAGGAAGGAAGGATGTAACCTGAGATATTGCACAGGGATATTCGCGATGCAGTTTTCTCTCTCTGATTTCTTCTCATTTAAGGGCTCACCTCTATGCCAGGTAGTGTGCAAAGGGCATTTCCATCCCTTATCTCGTTTGATTGTCAATACAATCCTATGAGTTATACCTTATAATCTGCACTGTACATAGAAGAAAACTGAGAATCAAGGCAGAGAGGTTAAGTAACTAGTCCAAGAATAAGGCCACATGCTTAGTGTTGATGGCAGAACTCAAACCCAAGTCCTACTTCTGGCACAGCTCACTCTTCTGCTCTTACCCTCCTGCAGCTCTGCTGGCACCAAAGTCCTCATGCCAGTTTCCAGCATTATGGTCTCTACCCTTCCCCTTCTTGACCAAGGGCAGGCTCAACTTCCCTTTAGGGTCAGAGGCTTAAAAACAGTGATACGGCCTAGCAAAGTGCCACGCAAACTTGCTGCGATGCCCCTGCAGCAGGGCCAGAGGCTCCCCTGTGCAGCCAGGGAGGCAGAGCCCAGGAAGACTGGGCAAGTCGTCACCACAAGGGTGAGTACATGTGGCCCAGTCCCCTTCCAGGCCTTTTGCAAAAGAAAATCAATGGGAAATAAAACAACTGAGCTTTTTCAAGCTTTGATAATATTTGTTATAATCTGGTGATGGTGTCTAAGAACATTTCCACTTGTTTCTTATTTTTAGAGTAAAATATCTTTTGGTAAAATTCTATTTTAATTAAAATTTGAATAATGGTATGACTCATACATATATACTCAACATGCAAGAAAATGCAGTGCTGAGTGTAAGAAAATTCAAAGGTGTGCCAGAAACCTCATCATTAATGTACTTCCTTCTGCCTTTGTACTTCTGGAATCTCTAAACATCTGGTGATTTTACCATCAGGAAACAGTGCAGTGTCCATCTGTTAAATCAGGCTTTGGCTTCATTCACCGGGAAGGATCAGCCAGATGTGGGCATCGTTTACGTTATTAATGATTTCACTCTTCCCTTTGTACATGCCCTGTGAGGGCACAGTATGGGGTACAGTCTATAAATCACTAAAACGTGAAAAAAAGTCATATTTTATTTTAGGCTAAATGAAGAGGCGGAATACTTTTTTTTAGTTAGAGCATAGATCATTAGAATCTTTTAAAATTTTTGCCACCAAAAGACTTTTAAGTGCTTTCCTTTTCTTTGACAGAAAAAACATTGGAAACATTACCTCCACACCCAAAAAGGCCCTGGTGCCCAGGTAGTGAATGCTAAGTGAGTCGTGCAAAGATATTCCCTGGATCTCTCACTTGGTGGCAGTCTATGTGATAAGTAGCTTCATACAAGATCTCAGTCCACAGTCTTTCCTATCCCATCACAATTATTAGTCATGCCCTCATGTTATAATGTCCCTTGACAAAGCACTGATTTCAGTTACAATGGTGGCCTGAGACATCTTGCATAGTGGCCACAACTGCAGGCTCTGTCCATTATGGCACTGTGACCTTTGGTGGATTAATCTCTCCAAGCCTCATTTCCTCCTCTGCAAAGTGAGCAGATGATGATAGTAAGAGTAACTACTTTATAGAGTTGTGTTCAGGATTAAATGTGACCAGCTATATAACTCTGCCTTATGCATAGTGAGAACTTGGCAAAGTTAGCAATTATCAAATAGTAAGACGCTTGTAGCAAACTTCTCATAAAAAAGCTTTCTTAGTAAGACTGTACAGAGATTTCTCATATACTCCTGTTTTCACATGTGTACAGCATCCCTAGTGTCAACAGCCCCCAGTGGAGTGGTGCATTTGTTAACACTGATGAATCTACATTGACATTTCACTATGTTCCAAAGCCCGTAGTTTACCTTAAGGCTCAATCTTGGAGGTGTACATTCTGTGGGTTCGGGTAAATGCATGACATGCATCCCCCATTTAGTACCATACAGAGTAGTCTCACTGCCCGAAAAGTCTTCTGTGTTCCACCTCTTCCTGCCTCCCTCCTCCCTAACCCTGGCAACCACTGCTCTTTTTACTGTCTTCATATTTGCCTTTTCCGGAATGTCATACAGCTGAAATCAGACAGTATGTAGCCTCTTCATATTGACTTCTTTCACTTAGAAATATACATTTAAGTTTTCTCCATGCCTTTTCATGGCTTGATAGATTTCTTTTCAGTTACTGAATAGTATTTCATGGTCTTGCATCATGGTTCATTTATCCATTTAGCTACTGAAAGACATCTTGGTGGCTTCCAAGTTTTGATAATTATGACTAAAGCTGCTATGGAAACCCATGTGCAGGTATTTGTGAAGACATAAAATTTTGATTTATTTGGGCAAACACTGAGGAGTGTGATTGCTGGATTGTATGGTCAGAGTATGTCTAGATACTCAAACTGTACCATTTCACATTGTCAGTAGCAATAAATGAGGGTTCTACTCAAATTTGCTGGGAACCTAAAGCTGCTCTAAAACATAAAGTCTGTTAGAAGTTTTTTAAAAAAGGCTTTCTCTCCACAAAATGTCTTCTGTGATTTGTTCTCTTTCGTGATCTGCATTAGTAGTCCAGGGGTCATGGACATGGCCAGTTCAATCTTTCAGAGTTCTCTGAATGTGTTAGTGACCATTTTACTCACAGCAAGATTATTATGCTTGTGAAATCTAAAGGTATTAATTTTAAGTATATCACCTCTTCTCAGCAGCTACTGAGAGCTTTCCACATTCCAGATCTGCACCAGGGGCTGAAACACCTGGCATCATCCAGACAGGAAAGGAGCATCAGGTAATTGCCAACCTTCACTATAGGAACTCTAATATAGTTTGCATCTTAAATTTGTAAACAGAAAAGCCACCAAAAATCCACAAAGATAATTTACCTGAATCTGATAAAAATACAATCTTCTCCTTATTTTCTTCATAAGGTTATCTTAGTCTGGGAAATTACACTAGCAATGAGAATTAATCCATGTTGCTTCCAACCTGGGAAGTAAAGAAACTGAACAGTGAACAGCTCATCTAAAACCAACATGAAAAATATGGTAAGCTGCCAGTTTCTGTTGCACTGACTACTGTCATATGAACCTAGGGACCCTCCTCGCTGGGTGGCTGGCCTTCAGCATTGCTCTCCTTTCCTCTCCCCTCTCTCTGACTGTGATCAACCCCAGGCCTGCCCTCATCCTGTGCTTACCTCTACCAGGGGCACAACTGGGACATTTGAAATCATCTGCCAGCTTCCCCAGCACTAGGTTAAGAGTTTTTAAGAGTTAATGGGAACTTCCCTATACTTCCTTTTCTCAAGACCCTCTCTTGTCCCCTTGTTTGCCTCTCCCATCACTACTTATACCCCTCGTTCCTTCTTGTGGTTCGGAGTCCCATCACCTCTCACCTTTCACCCCTTGGTGGTGCCTATGGCTTGTCAGGTTAGTGTCCTGTGCAGTTATAGGTTCTTCTGACTCTTTCCCTTACGATTGGGCCATAGGTGCTTTTTAGGGCACTTTCTAGATATCCTTAGAGATATTCCTGATCCAATATTCCCAAATCCAGAATTCCTTTTTTTTTTTTTCCTGAAATCAGGGCCAAATTCCTTTCTGTTCATATAGCTAAAGACTGAACATGGATTAAGTACTAAGAAAGAATGTGGAGCATGTTGGTCAGAACACTTTATATTTCTGTATTATAAAGGATAAACATTTGCTGACAAGTGCACACCAATATCATACTTATAAATATGAGTGAGTGAAAATACCAATTGAACTTAACTCCTAATGTTTATCATTCTGTGATGTAAAATTCAAATGTGCTGTTATTAAATGATAAATACTGACTCAAAATATTATTCAGATTTAGTGAATAATTGATTAAAACTGGAAGCAGAATTTTAACTAGGATATGAATTCATGTTTGAAATGCTTTTTCTCCACTTGCATATATACAGAGATGGGGATGTAAAATGTGTTCTACATGTTAACCAGAAAAAAAAAAAACTACTACTAGGATGGCATTGGACATACTTTGAATTTTTAAGGATTTGATTGATTTTCATATATTTAGCAGACTAATCATTCTCTTGCAGAAACAGCCCCTACTCCAAGATGCAAAAGAAAAAGCAAGTAAGAAGATAGGAACTCATTTAAACAAGGGTATTTCTATGTCTTACCAAGTATATAAATGGAGATATTGACAATTTTAAAAATGGAGATTTTATGAGTCATAAGAAGGTTCCTTTATGGAAAATGATACTAGCAGTACAGTTTATTGTGCATCTGCTCTGTGCCAGGCATGGTGTTTGATGCTTCACATTCATTAGTTTTGCCATTTAATCCTCAGTGTAATTCTTCAAGGTCAGCAAGTTTCTCCAGAAAAACCAATGCTCAGGGAAATTAATTGAGTATAGTTTATAAAAATTACACAAAGTTTGGCTAGCAACACGGTGATTACTTGCCTTGGCACTCCATTCCGTCTGTATTTCTAGCTTCTTTTGGAAGTCAAAGTGAAGAGAACTACTCCAATAGCATGACTGACTGCAAATGCCTCCTTACTTGTCTGCCAGGTTCCAATATTAGCGACTTTGAGTCCATGTACCACACAGCAATTAGGAAAAGGTCTTTTAAACACATGTCAAACCCTTTCAAAGGCTTCTCACTGCACTTCACGCAAATTAATAAGCCCTATGTCATCTGGCCCCAGCCCCTCTCCAACTGCCCACACCGCCCCTTGACTGCCTTGACCACACTGGTCTTCTGTGCACCCTGGGAACACCCAGGATCCTTGAGCACCTTTCTATCATCCCTCCTTCCTGGAAATCTCTGGGTACTTCTAATCTGATAGACTGTGGCTTAAATGTCGCCCCAGACAGGCCCTCTCTGTACACCCATCATCGCTCCCCACTGGAGTCCTTCAAGTTGCAGCTGCATGTTCACTTGTTTGGCGTTGGCCTCTGCCACGGACTGTAACACACACAGGGGACAGAGTGCATACCTATGTATACTTAGAGCCTAGCATACAATAGGAGCTCAGTAAGTACTTCTAGAATGGAAGAATGGTTTTATGAATGGTAGGAGGCTGATTAGGAACCAGAACTGGTAGAACAATGCCCAGACCTTTCATGATGACAGCACATGGGCCTAATTTTATGGGTGACTTGGAATGAATTCTTCAACCTTTTACTGGAAACAACCTGCCAAACAAACCCTGGGGAAGATGGTAACAGTATTTATGTCCTTCACAGAATTGTTGTAGATTTAGCTAACTAGTTGTTAATGTCTAACTGCTTTTATTCATCATATATTTCATGATTAAAACCTCAATACGTTGAAAAGTTAGGGAAGTGGGTCCCAAATGTCTTTTGCTATCCTTCTCTTAGTCCTGTCTGTGCCCCAGGGGCCCAAAGGCTGTGACAAAAAAGCATTCTGCATAGAACATTTACATGCTTGATGTAGTACATGGCAGTTGCTAAGACAGAAAGCCAGAGGTAATGAGCACTATGAGAATTATGTGCACATCTTCTTTGCAGCACTTCCCGACTGTAACTGAACTATCCCCTCCTGATCCTTCAGGTGCTATCAGGATGATTTTCCTCAAACTTTAAGACGATCCCTGAAGGGCCAAAGTCACTTTCTTGGCTTTACAATCCTTATTTCAAGTGAAGCTGAATGTTTGGCTCCTAAGTATTTTAATAAGTTTCATGCAAAAAGGAAATTCTAAGTTGAGAGTCTGTGCAATATGGGGAACTAGATCTTCATACTTAATTACTGTCAAGGTAAAATAATGCATAGTATTCAGTTATACAAAAATGAGAAGTGGAAACTTGCTTTTCCAACTTAAAGCTGCAATATTTTTGCTATCTGCATTTTTTTCATATGTTTTTTTGAAAGGGTGGTGGAAAGAAGTTCATGTTCAATTAAGGAAAACTGTAGTGTCAGCATATGAGCCCGTTTAAGATCCTTTTTGACAATAAGCAATCTCTTAACCTAGCAGTGGGATGCATAATGCCTATTTAAACATGGAAGCCAGGCTTCCTTTCACAAATGAAGCTTATAAATTTCACACAAACAGTAAATTTTGGTGGCTATGTCTCTGTCATAATGCACACTTGTCTTGACATTCTGATAAGCCTACATGCTTTTTTTTTCTTTTAGCAAGAAAATGGCTTAATTCTTCTGCAAGTGGTTCCAAGAGTATAGAGATCACTTAGTACTTGTGACCTCAGCAAAGAGCCCAAGCACAAATAAAACAGTGATAGAAATTCCTTCTCTTTCTCTCATCTCCTGGAGTTGACTTAAGTAGAGTGAGGATATCTGCCTATGTGCACTCTCCTTGCACTTTAGAGAGCTAGCTTTTAGTTCTGTCTGCAGTTTGTCCTTTGTCTCTGTTTACTAAAAAATATTGGCTTCCTAAAGATTAACCTCATAGAATAGTCATTAACATGCAAAATTCACTAATAATAATAATGATGGCCACCATTTTTTGAGCTCTTACTATACACCAAACACTTCACAATTACTTCATGAAATCCTTATTCCCCACTCCGCAATGTAGGTACTATTCCTCTTTTACACATAAGAAATGGGAGTGAAGAAACTCAAGATCCTACCTTTGGTTAGGGCTGAGGCCGTTGGGGTCTAACTCAGGTTTATCTGGCTCTGAAAATCAGGCACCCGGCCACTACATGACCCTACTAATCAGTTTATATGTTCTGCCTTTTCCTTTTCCTTTTTTCGAGAATAAAAGAGAAAAAAGAAACAAACATTTTTATACACAGGGCTTGGGATTGATTTTTGCTGATACCCCTTCCTGTGTTATAATGTGAAGTCTCTTATGTCCCAAGGCTGGTCCTGTGTTCATTTTTTCTGTTTCTTTTTCTTATTCATATTCCAAATGCATTTGATCTAAAAAAAAAAGGGACGGCACCCAATTTGATCTGTTTTCAGATTCCCACCAAGTTAAAACATGCCCATATTCAAAATCATCAGATGTTCTTTGGTTACTTATTTTCTAAATATAGTTACTCTAAAGAAGTTGTTTCCTTGTGAACTGGGAGAGTCTGACTGAAGCGGTCCAGCAAATACTCCTTATTCTAGTTAGCAGGCAATATAGGCTCTTCAACTTATTATGCACTAGAGATTATACAATGCATATTTCAGTCTTGCTCTCTGATATTCTGACTAGACTAGAGATGGATTTTTGTGTGTGTGTCTTGCAGTTTTACAATTTTACCTTTTTCTGGACCTGAGTGGTAATTTGATTTATATCTGGTATGCATAGAAGCTGTTCTTAATGTCAGTATGCCACCTTTAGCAAAACTTTTCTTCCAGGATAAGCAAGCTTGTTGAAATGTATATCAAAATAGGAGATATATATATAAATAATAATAAATAGACTCTAAAAGAAGGACCAGGGAATAAAGTGGATGAGCTTTGGCCTGATTTCTTAGATGTCTTTTCAATTTTCTTCTGGTTCTATGGTTGTATTCTCTAGGATGAAGTAATGAGATACATGAAATATAGTTAAAGTCTTTCTATGCTTTTCAAAGCATAGTTAGACCTTAGACCTACTTGCTCAATTGTTGACAAGATTAGGTAAATAACAGTTTGTGTGTGTGTATGTGTGTGTGTGTGTTTTTGAAGTCAAAAGGTCAGGTGGACCAGATTTCATTCCAGTTAAGAGTTATTGGAGTAGAATTTGTGGGGTTAGGAGATGACAATTTCACCCATCTGTATTATCCAACATTGAAATTAGTAGAAATTGAGTTGATTTCATGGTAGGTTTTTTTTTTAATAATTATTTTCCTGAACAGAACTTTGAATGGATAGAATTTGAATAAAACATCACAATTTAATAGATGGTGTGGTTATGAAAATACTATCTATTCAATTATAAAATAATGTATTTGGAATATAATATAAAATAAAAAATGTAAAATAATGTTTATGTAATATTAAAAAAATATACAGGTAGCAACTGAATGGATAAAATGGCTGTGAAAATGTAATAATGTTATATTTCTGGTCTTTATTCTTATTTTAAGATATGGGTAGCATCTATTGTATAACAAAATAGACTTTTTTTGCTGTAGATAGAGTAATTTCATCTATCTCCTTTTAAGATGTAGGTATTATCTCTTCTATAATACAATAGATATATTTTTGTAGTTTTATTCATCTTAAAGAACAGGTTTAAATCCTTAGAACTAATTTCTATATTAAAACATGGTTCAATGAAAAGTTGTCAACTGTAATAGTTAACAAGGATAAAGTTACAGTTGTCTTATGTTCTAGCATATAACCTTAGGCTGAACATTCTTATGGTCACATCACTGCTGTTCCTTGTAACCTTGATAGATTGCCCCTATAAGCATCTCTTGGGGTGAAAAGTAATTTAATCTGTAGATCTGTATATTACCTCATCATGAACACCCTATCAGTTGTGCCAGAGTGCTTTCCTGATATGCACTGAACTAAAGCCATCAGACCTATTTTGCTGAGGATTGTTAGTTACACCAGAATCTTTGGTCCCAACTCTGTCATTACATTTTGCAAATGATTGTTCACTTACGCATGGAAGAAAAGCTAAGTTCCTGATATGGATTCAAAAGACTCTGCTTACAGGCCTGGGTGACTCCTGTGAACTGGAATATTCATTTATTTTTATCTTGATGTTGACCCAGTTAGAACCTGGGTTGCCATTCCATACAATGGAACTGCATTCCCAAATGATCTTGGAACTCAGAGTTATGGGAACACAGCCCACCGTCCATGCACCAACACAGTGGATAATGCTAAAATGGTCCCATGTTACCATTTCTCTTCTTTTCCCTCTTCTAACTCATTGCCAGGACTCTTAGTTGAAGACTGTCTACAGCTCTCAGAAGATTTGGGTTCATTAAGGGGTGGTTTGAAAAGGGTATTGTGAGATGTAAGTATGGACAGGCAATTCAAGATAACACGGTTAATAAAAATCTGAATAACTTAAATAATTTTCTTGTTGCCTTTTTATTAAATAGTTCTACAGAGAGAGGCCTTCAGGCTTTGTTGGACGAGCCCAAGGCTCTTTTCCACTAACTACTGTGTAACTTTGGGCCAAGTGTTTAACCTCTCTGACCTCAGTTCATGTGCCTATTAAATGGGAATGATAGTATCTGCCCTATCTCAAGGATTGTTAAGGTAAAATGTGATGATAAATGTGAAAGTACTTTTCAAAGTTAAAGGAGCACTATGTATGCGAGGACTTAGTCTCAGAGCATTGTAAATTGAATAATTTCCCCCTCAATATTTATGTGTTGCATATTTTGTTGCATATTACAGCCCAGAAAATAATTGTTTTATTAGGTGGTATGTGGAGTGTGTTTTATGTGGTATAGAAATTGTAGTGGTAGAGAATGAAGTAGTTTGGGTAGCTCCTTAATCTTCACTATGCCTCTGTGAAGTGTTCTGCTTCTGTTTCTCTAAGCTGTTGGTAATCATTTGTGTCAGTGATGTTATAAATTGCTCTGTATAACTATGGCAAATATTTATTTTAAATACAAAATTGTTCACTTTTCTGTGATGAAAAGACCAATTAATTCAACCACAAAATATCATTTAATCTTTAGTGGGAAAACTGGATAGCTGTGAGCCAAAATATTTGGTTTTATTAAATAAGTTTTCAACAATAAATTTAACTTAAATATAAGTAGCAAACGTGGTTAATAATGGTATTACCCTCTTTCGTGAGCTCACTGTAAATTTGTTGTCTTTCACTACCAGCAGAGGGAGCCCTAAGAATTAAATTGTGCCAAGATAGCTTTGTTAATTCTTTTGAGTTTGCACATTTAGCTCATAATAAAGAAATAAAAACCCATCACAGATTAATGGAGAATCATCATGTTTGGATTAGGATGTAGATTAGTATTTAATTCCAGACTACCAACTATAATGAGCTTCAACAGACTAGGAATATATATAGCCCGTCTCTACTCACCCTATCAAAGCATCAGCTACAAACTTCAACAATCAACAAAATTCAATAATAATATCACAATGAACAATTTATTTCACAGGATGCACTCCTCAAAACATAATCCTATCAAATACACTGTAACAGTATTACAAATTGCTGTCATTGGCTATATTATCTCCACATGAGAATTAGAAAATACATTATATAATCAATCTTTTCATCATTTAAACATATTTCATCATCTAAATTGTATCATTTATTTTAATAGAAGAATAAAGTAATCTGAATGGAAAATAAATGATGAAGTCCCAGTATTTATGATTTAATGAAGCTTATAGTATTTCATTGAAAAAAAGGTTTTCCAAACTTACAGAAAAATAACCTATTCATCAGAAAGCACATTTTCACTCCTTTATTTCCCTTAATTAGGTATTTCTGTGCAACACAATTGTGTGCTTTATGCATCTGAGACTATAGGAACCTACTGAGAATTGAGAATGCAATAACTGCATTTTGATGTAACACAGCAACTCTCATCTTATTAATGATGTTTTAATATTGGCATAATAGCAAACCTCATATCAAAAATCCACCTTTCTTGGCATCAAGAAATTTATAAGCATGGGTCTTTGCCTTCAAGGAGTGCATCTGTTACAGTTGGAAGTCTAGCAGAGACTGATTTCCTTCGTGCTAAGGAATTTACTTGGGCAAACATTTACTGAGTACCTATTACAAGCCAGGCACTGTGCTCAGTGCACAGGTACAAGTGTGAGTGAGACAGCACTCCTGCTCATAATCCACGATCGGGGTGACAAGCAAGACAAGGACCACAATGCAAGGTGGTGCACACAATAATAAAGGTAATGCTCTGCTGGACTTCAAGATCACTGAAGGTAGGGATCATACCTAATCTCTGCAACCCAATACCAAACATGGTGTTTTGCATACAGTTAGTGCTCAATAGCATATACTGAGTTAATTAATGAACAAAATGTGGAGTGTATTAGTAAAGCATCTTCTTGGTAAATAAGTTGCTTTAATGTTTCCTGGTATTTGCCTTTCCCAGTCCTCTTCCCCTAGTTCTCACAAATTGTGGGATAGCCATGCTTTCTTCTTACACAGCATAGCAGTTGGGTCACATAATAATTGATGCTTTTTCTTGAGCTTTTTATTAGCTATTCTATGCTGTGATAGCTTGGAATATGTGAAATATGTAATAATAATAACCAAAACACCCAACACCGAAGACAGCAGTGATGGGCATTCTGCTAAGTACCATATATGCATTACCTCATGTGATCCTTAAATAGCTCTCATTATTCCTATTTTCAGAAGATGAATTTTATGCACAGAAGAATAACTTGCTTCAGGTCACAGGGATGTTAAATAGAAGAGCTCACATTTGAATCCAGGGTTCTCTGACATCAGACTTCCTGCTCTGAATGACTGCACTACTTTGTCTCTTTATTTCAGTGGCTTAGAGACACTTTGAATTACTGTGGAAATACTTCCTTGGAAGAGATGGCCTACTTCCTCCAAGAATATTATAAATAAATTGTTTTTAATGCACAAGATATATTTAAGCTTTTAAAATTACTAATGAACACTAAAATATTTAGGCTACAGAATCACAAATGCATCAACAACTGATAATGCTTTCTAAGCAACAGGTTTCTTTTAAAGCTAAACAACTAAGAGCACAATTTCTATCATAGGCAAAACATCTTAAAATGTATCTTCAGATGCTCAGCAGATCCCAAAAGATTCGCCAGAACTGGACCACAGTGCAGTGTGCTGTGGAATGCTTAGCAGCTTTGCTTCCCCAACTAGCCTCATTAGCAGTACCAGGTGGTAATAACAAGCCCACTGATTCCTACTAGGAAAAAAGTCTGCCTAAGGTCACCATGGACTCCTCCCATTCTCTGCTTCAGCTCTGATCTGATAGGCTTTCGGAAAATAAGTATGCATGGCAGGAAGTTGCCATACAGCAGAGAAGGATCATTATGTCCTGGGATTATATAAGATCTCAGATCAAATACTTTCTATTCTTAGAAAAATATGTTGAAAAATGTGGTTTTCACCAGAATAGCACAGTGAAATCTGTTTCTTGCTTTTTTTCTTTTCTGTTTATTTCATCATTAAAGACCCAATAAAGGAAATTATTTACCAATTTGGGAGACTGTTAGCATTGGTGTTCAGCATTCAGGATAATCACCTAGATTCCAGAAACAAAAACAGTTCCAGGGTCTGTCCAAGTTAAATGAAATAAGAGTGGAGGTTTTAAAACCATCTTTTATTACACAAGCATTACTGTTCATCAGGTAGAAATATGTAGTATGTGAAAGCAGTAAGTACTTAGTTAACCATTTTCTATCTGGGAGGGGTTTTTAGTTATTAAAATTTTGTTCTGGCCTCATTATTTTATTAACAAGAGGAAGAGATAGGTTTTAAGTTCGGCTACCTTACCAATGAGAGGTAGTCAGCCAACCTCCTAGACCTGCACTGCACAAAACTGTAGCCACAAAGCCACATGTGGCCACTGAGCACTTGAAATGTGACCAACTCTGAGATGTGCTGAAGTCTAAAGCACATACTAGGTTTTAGAAACTGAATGTGGATAAAAATAAGATAGAATATCCCAGTGATAAGTTTTTATATTGATTGTAGTTTGAAAATATAATATTTTGAATACATTGAATTCAATAAAATGTTATTAAAATTAATTCACCTGTTTCTTGTTACTTTTTAAAACTGTGGCTTACCTATATAACTTGTACTATATTTCTATTGGTCAACACTGTCCTAGGCTTTTACTTTGGGACATCAGCATTCTCTGAGAACTGACTAATAACAGGATTCTCAATCACAGATTTAAAACTTAGTTTAAGCCTTTTGAAAAGCAATTTGGAGATACATATAAAGATACACTTAAATGTGTCCAAACTCTTTTGAGCGGGAATTTACATTTCTTGCCCAATGACTCAGCAATTTCATTCCTGGGTATTTACCCAAGAGAAATGAAAACACTATGTCCACACAGAAACTTGTACACAAATATTTATGGCAGCGTTATTCACAATAGCCAAAAGGAAACAATACATGTGTCTATCAACTGCAGAACTGATAAACAAAATGTGGTATATTTTACAATGGATTCTCTATTATTCAGCTATAAAAGGAATGACTTTGTATACATGCTTGTCTTGCCAATGGGTTTCAGCCCCGGACAAGTTCACTATGGATTCAATCTGACCAAAGAAATGACAGTAGAATGTTCTTGGGGTGAAAGGGTTATACCCAGCTTTATTTCCATGGTGGCAGGTCAATCACTAGAATTCTGTCCACTCAGAGCGAGTCTGCATGCTGCAAGCTGGTCTCTGCTTCTGGGCCTCTCTACCCACACAGCTGTCTCAATCTGTGTTCTCGGTGCTGCCACCACTCCAGCCTCTGCTCTGCTCTCCTGCAGCCTTGCAGCTGTGCCACTATGTTGCCCAGAGCACTTGGCGGAGCTCTTTATATAGAGTCAATAACAATGTATTGCCCACATGTGTCTAGTGAGCAAGCCAACCAGGGTCAGGTGAGAATCCTGGCCACAGGAACCTTCACTTTATCCACAATGCTGTAACCTGGATAAACCTTGAAAATATTATGCTAAGTGAAAAAAGTCAGTTACAAAAGACCACATATTTATTACATGATTTCATGCATATGAATTATCCAGAACAGGGATATCTATATAGACAAAGTACAGTAGCGGCTATCTAGGGCAGGTGGGAGGAGGGTGTTGGGTAAGGGATAGGGAGATGTATAGGGTTTCTTTTTGGAATAATGAAGTGTTCTAAAATTGACTGTGGTGATGGTGGTACATATCTGTGGATAAATGAAAAACGATTGAGCTGTAGGCTTTAAATGGGTGAATTATATGGTAGGTGAACTATACTAAAAAAGCTGTTTAAAAAAAGAACTTCATTCCTGGGAAATCAAAGTTAAGAAAATTACTCTAAATAAATTAGAAAACCCCATTTATGTATAAAATTGCACACTGCTCTATAATATATATAATAGTGAAAAATAAAAACAACCTAAATGTCCAAATTGAGGAGTGGCTAAATAATTTATGGTATAGTCTTATCATGGAATGCAGAATTAAAATGATGAGTGTAAGTAAGCTCTTATAAGAGTTTGTAATAATATGAGAAAATTCCTATTTTCGGTGGCTAAGTAAAAAAAAAACCTGTGATGTATTATTTGCATAACAGCATTAATAATAAAAAATTCCTAGAGAAAAACTAGGTAGTAATAGTGGCCCCAAAATAATAGTAAGGTTTGGGTTATGGGCCATGTGAGATTTTTTCCTTTCCAGTTTTCTTGATTTTCCATACTTTCTATAATTAAAATTTTTTTAATTAGAATTATTTTATTAAAATGTTTTTCAAAAAAGTCCATTTCTACACTTTAATTGCCAGGAAAGGAAAATAGACTAATAGATTTTTGCCAAATTCAAAAACGGAAGTTGGAACAGGGCAGAATTTCTGTTTGAAATCTTCAATAAACCTTGAGTTAACCAAAACATTAAATTAATTATCTCATTACTCGAGCACCACTGTCTTTGATTTGTAAACATGAGGTTAATTCCCCAAACTGAAGCAGTAATTACATTCACTGAAAGGGGTGCTCCAGTGACTGACTGGCCGACTGCTCTTTTACTCTTCTTCGACTGAGACCATCTAACCCAAATTCCACCAGTTCTTTTCATCTCTGAAGTTGGCTTTTATTCCTGTATCTAAAGTCTTCAAAGAAGAAAATCCCTTGCTCCTTCCCGGAGTGAACATTGCAGCACGTGCCCTCTCTGCTGCTAATTTTTCGTGTGTTTGTGAACATGAGCACATGTCCTGTTTTTTAAAGAAAGCTTTCCTGGGTCCGCTTTGTTTCCATTTCACGTTCCCTCTCCTCCCTCTCTTACTTGTCATCATCCAAGGCCTCCGTTTTCTTCCTCACTTGGCAGTCTGGGTGGTATTGCGATGGTCCTAATAAAATACCTCTCTGGCACGTTCGTTTGCTCTTGCCAAACTTGTCTTCACAGGCTGTCTGCAGTTAAAATTCTAGACAACTAGCGCTCTTCTCTCCTTTTAGGCTATTGCCGTGCCCTCAGCACCTTGCCATCCACTGCCCACTAATGTTTTGCCCAATCTGCAGGCCCAGCTGGTTACCTACTTCTTGCCATAGGTTTTTCAGATTCTGGTAGGTAAAAATAACTCTCCCTCAGTCTTGGGTGGGTGGAAGGCATGGGTGGAAAGTTTTCCATGTAGCAGATAAAAATCGATACATGCTCACAGCACTGGCCAACTGACAAGACAAGATGCTGGGCTTTTCTGTGTCCTTTTGGTGGTGGTCAGAGACTTTTTCATATCAGCTGGGGATTTCTGACTATTGCTAAGATAGAATTTTAGACCTAAAAATGATGAAATTTCTAAATTCCTTATTTATAGACGATGAACTCAAGGCCCAGTGACCCTGAACCCAGTCACACAGTGGGTCTTCAACAGAACTGGGACGAAAACTTGGGCCATCTGGCTAACAAGTTCAAATCACTACTAAGCTTCCCATGCCTATCTTGTGCTTCCATTGCCTAAAAGTTTCAGAATGGTTATTTTTGCATCTTTCTCACTGAAACCCCTCAAGAAACAGAAACACAATCTATCTCTGATGCTATGATCCTCCCTAGTCTGTGTGCACAAGATTTGAATTCCCATTGAATATGCTTTTTGGACCGAATAGGGTGACTTAGTTGTCCCTATATGGCCAAGACTGAGGGGTTTGCTTCCCAGGACGTAGCAGAGCTCAAAGACAGTGTCCCACGCAGACCAGGACTATTGCTTACCCTAGTTCAGGTATTTTACTAAACACCTTAACATATGTTACTTAAATGATAACCTTGTGTATAGGCATTCTTATTCCTATTTTGCAGATAAGGAAAACTGAGGCTTAGAGGGGCTGAATGATTTGTCCAAGGACAGATAGATTTTAAGTGGCAGAGTCAAGATTAAACCCCAGATGTATTTCACTAGAAGCTCATGATCTTTCCATTACTTTTCAATGTGGAAGTGTGGGTGCTATACAGCTGTTAAGATCTACACAGGGAAAGATAACCCTGTGAAATACTTCTTTTAAAAATTGATTTATTATAGGCTAGTTTCTTTGAGGTCTTGCTAATTTGCATGATTGGCACATAAGAGAAGAAAAGCAGCTGCTTAAATGCATAAATTACTTGAAAGTGATAATGAACCAGGTAAAATTCAAATTACACAGTCTCAATCCATTTAGTCTTCCCTTCCTGGAGTGGGAGGTGGGGTGGATGGGAGACAAACATGACATTTATTTATATGTCTGGAAAAAGGAATCCAGTTAATTTTATCAAGCTAAGTTTGAATCAAAGACAACACATCACTGTCAAACTAGTATAGAGAAAAGTCAGGAAAAATATTAGCAGTTTGATAGTAGTTGGATTAATAGTTTGATAAATTACATCAATTAGGTAGTTTGTTAAATTAGAGCTTGGTTTTCATCCTTTCTCTAATTCCAAGATCAATTCATCCTTTTTTTTCTTTAGGAAAAAGCAGTGATTATAGTTAATACTGTTTTTAAAAAATTACATGCTTAAATTATACATATAAAAAGTGATTGAGAAAAAAGCATGAAGAGCTATTCAATGAAATGTCTCCCTTCCACCTTCAAAGCACAACACAGTTTCCCTCAACAGCAAAACTGTTATTCATTTCTTACTTGTGCTTTCAGATCTCATTAATAATATGCCAGCAATTATTCCTCCTCTTCCCACAGAAATGGCAGCATATTAAGGACATTATTCTGCATATGGGTTTTCTTTTAAACACAGTAAGACACCAGTGAGTTCTTTCTGTATCAGTATATAAAGAGCTTCCTTATTCTAAGGCCACATAGTATTCCTCTCTGAATAGGCCATATTTATTTAACTAGTTTCCAGTTGATAGTACATAAATCACTTAAACAACTTAAGTTAAAATAAATTATTTATTGAAAAGTAATACATTCACATGTTCAAAAATTATATATATATATGTATACGTGTATGTATAACATCTTACACTCATGTCTTCCACCCACACTAGGACCCCCTCTCTACCCCACATACACCCATATTAATTTTAGATACAGCTTCCAGGGTTTT
Source organism: Manis javanica (assembly GCF_040802235.1). Classification (NCBI taxonomy): domain Eukaryota; kingdom Metazoa; phylum Chordata; class Mammalia; order Pholidota; family Manidae; genus Manis; species Manis javanica. The sequence continues at coordinate 58,803,668 of NC_133167.1, read as the reverse complement.
CTTATGCATATAGAAATCAAAGTATATGTACATTCTTAATTTTCCTCCTATTATACGTAAAAGATAGCCTACTTTAAATACTCTCCTGTATCTTGGGGAACTTTTCATATCAGTACATAGTGAGCTTCCTCATTTTCTTGTTTAAACAATTGTATAATCTGCTATTGTGTGGATATACCATATCTTATTCAACTGGTTCTCTGTTAGTGAAGGTCATCAAGTACTCTTTTGCCAATTCAAATGCTTGGTGGGTCACGTTCTATGACTATTGTCTGGCATAGAAGAGTATTTAATAACTTAAGTTTAAGATAGATGCTCCACTACTTCTTTAATTGCACTAAGAATTTTTCATATTAAGGGTTAAATATCAGCACTGAATTTTTGTTATTCTGCACATGGCAGAAACCTCTTACCTTAAGCACCATAAATAGTCTTTCTGAATATTATTGAAATGTTGTTGCTACCACAATGAGAAAATGTTGCAGCAATGATTACATAACTCTTCCTATTGATTGAGCTGTTGTAGAGGATACCAGATGTGAGTGTGCTAAGAATGCCTGACAATACCGAGGAGTTTTTAAAAAATCTTTTTTCTTTCTTTTGGGTGTAGAGAGAGGGAAGCCTCCAGTGTTCACTGATTTTTAAAATGTTCCCTGACCAGGATCCAAAATGATAATTCCCAATGATCCCTAAATAATTATTTCAAGAGCTCGAGTTTTACATCACAAAATAATACAGAATACATGTAAACTTTCTTTTAGACTTGTTTTAATGAAAACAATTTGCATATCACATACAATACTATAAAATCCTTCTTATGCAAGAGACATTATTAGAAGCTTTTTATCAAAAACACTAAGCATAACTTATGGTAAAGTGGCATTGGATGTAAGATGGTTTAAATGGAAACAATCCAGTTGGGGTGGGATTAATCTACTTTTCTAAAATAGGTGTGTTTAGCAATGAAATAGGGCAAACTCTGCTCTTTCCCTGGGGAGTTTTCATTCCAATGTATACTTAGAATAGTGGGAATAATCTCTATCAAACCTTGCTTGGCAGCATAAAATAAAAAGAAACAGCATTGAAATATAATAATTATTAATTAGTGTTCATATAAAGATGAGTTTCTGAAGTATACATTTCATATACTTCTGTACACTTTGTACCAGAGATGAATCATAGATTTAAAATTTTATTTTAAAGAGTATAGATTTAGGCCTCACAGATAGTATAACATTTTGGCATCTGATGGACAGGGTGGTATAGTGATTAGGGACATGGGCTCCTATATATTCATGTTGGGTATGAATTCCAGATCCAAAGTTTTGTTAGCTCCAGGTAACCCCTGAGCCTCCTTTTCTCATCTGCCATGTAGAGTGGTGGTGATGAACTTGAGGCCTGTGTATGTCAAGCTCTCAATTAGAGGGCAGCTTTTGACAGTTCAGTCACTATACTAGGGCACTTTTCCAAAGCTTTTGGTTCTTACCCTGATGTCTCGCATTTTTAAGGTATGTTCTGGTGTCACATTGGGTGTCAGATGACATCTTGGGAAATGATCATGAAAGGCAGAACTCTGGGAGGCCACCTCTCTCTCCATCCCTTTGGGAACATCCCTGGGTTGTTTTTGTTTGGGTTAGGCTGAGAACCAAGGGTGGAGAAGGCTCAGCAACCCCTCAAAGTCCTCCCTAGTAATGACTGTGCTGTGCCAGGCCACTGAATCCTTTTGTCCTCCAAGCAACAGGACTGTCATTGTGGTGTTGCTTCAGCTGGGTGAAGATCATCCTCTGGGATAAAGAACATAAACTCAGTACTGTCTGCAAAAATCTCCCTCCTATATCTGGCCATATTTTTCTGAGCACCCAGAAGAAATGGTGAGAAACTAATGATCAGTTTATAGCAATTTAAAAGGGTACTTTCATGTCTAATTCCTACATTCTAAAGTAGCTATCTAGTAACCTGTCAAGCATTTTCTTATGTCTTTAGTGCACGCAATAAAGAGTAGGGAAAAATAGGATAATGAAATCAAAGCTGTATTTTGACTAGTTTGTATATGTATTATAAAGAATTCATAAGCTATCAAAAGCATCTATAATATATACAGAAGAATCAAAACTGTTCAATGAGCTTGCCCTTCAGAAAAGGTCAAAGAAATCTAAGACTATGGTTTAGAAATGGTAACAATGTACAGATTCAATGAAAAGTTTTAGGTCATAACTAATTTTTAAAACATCTAAAAGACAAAGTCTAAGCAAACATCTGAAATAAACAACACATAAACATATACAGGTCTGAAATTTTTCTTGCATTTATAATCCTTGATCTTCAAGAGAAGGGCCTTATCTTTAGTCACTATGTATCCTAGGCAGATATTAGGCAGTATGAATAAATGAATGAATTAGACTAATGTCAGGGTCTAAAAACACATCACATTTACAATATTTTCAATGTAATAATAGCAAGACACAGATCTATGTCTTGAATGTCAAATGTCTCATGGCTGAGTGATAAATCTAAAAATAAGACAAAAGAATTCTTCAGTATTTAAGGAAAGAACCATAAATGTCATCCATAAATTTGTTGCCTTTATGAAAATGCAGATTTTGATTAAATATGTAACTAAATATATGTCTCATGACCATGTTACTAACAATTAGTTCATAATTTGCAGCTAGGGGCAATGAGTTAATGTGTCAGAGTAATATTCACACAGAATGAAACTTAAGCTAGAATCCTGAACTAAGCAAGTTGAGGTCAAACACACTAATCCTTTCCTTAATTTTTTTTTCCATTTTCTCACTTTAGGAGCAAACATAAAAACAAGCAAAAATATCTATTTTCAGGTAGTGTGATTAGCTCATTTACTTTTTTATTGGGAGATCTTATAAAGTGATATTTTATTCTGAGTAATTCCTGTAAGCGATTTGAAATGAAACGTTTTCCTTGCACCTGTAAAAATGTGCAAATGATGGACCTGGCAGCATGGTGACTGCTTTACAGAGAAGCATTTCCTTCATCATCTTCAAGGTCATTCAGATTTATGATCTAATCACTATGACCCTTTAACAGGATGCATTTGAATCTGGTTAAAAAGAAAAACAAATAGCAGTATGGATTTATTAATAAAATATGCCTGAGCTTTCAACTTATCTACCTCTTTCACCATATTGTGACTTTAAATCCACAATAAAAGAACGGAGTTTCTGGGGTTCTAATCTTGAATGTCTCAGCTCCGGAGCTGCTTCAGCAGTTCCTGCCCGGGTGTCGGTGTGTGTGGATAATGGAGGGCTATCTGTTTCCCTTGCTCTTTCTCTTTGGGGTTTAATCACTTCACCTACATCCTAATTCAGGTAACTCATAAAGCTCAGCCTTTGTTGTAGGTCCAACAGCTGTCTTATGTCAGTAGCAAGTAAAATGTTCACAAAGTACCGGAATGCAGCAAGACGGTTTATAGTCCTGCAATAAAAGGTAAATTGAATTTACAAAATGCGTTTGTCACTGATTAAAAACTTACAAAGTTAATTGGAAACACTGTGGAGGTGTTACCACACAACTTGAGGTGTAATGGGTGGCTCTGATTCAGCCCTGAGGAAAGCTGTGGGTCCCATTACAACCTCACACAGTAAGATGTCCGGTGACATGCTCCGATTTAAGTAGCAAAGCAACACAGTAAAGATCTCAAATATTTTTAATATGAGGTGAGTGTAAATTTACTCACGATTATTCTTGAAACTAGCTAGAGGTAAAAACTTTCACTGTTACAGAAACATTAAATGTGCAAGTCACATGGCTTCTCCCTAGAAAGTACATTGAAGGGTTTTTATTTTTCCCATCTGCAACTTTCCATATTTTCCTGATATTTACATTGGCAGCACCATTGCAAGAGGCAAATCGGTTGGGACAGAAAAATAAGACCGAAACAGCCAGCCATCTGAAGTTAGCAAGACCCTCCCCTGGGACCTGGACGAATTATCTCCACATAATTCACTTAACCTTTGCCATTTGGGAACTTGGGAAACTGAATGTATTTTCTAAACTTGAAAGCTTTTAATTGCTGGTTTTAGTGTCACTAGTCCAGCTCAGTGGGAGAGATGATGATTGAAAAACAGTTCTAGGAGGCTTTTCACCTCTGGTGCGCATCCTGGATATAATTAAGTTTGTGGCCTGGGGTGGCCTTTAGATTTCTGCAGACAGGAGGGAACAGTTAAGACCCAGCTGATCGGCCTTATGTGAACATTCTGTGTGTGCCTTGAGTTGAATACAGAAATTCTAATTTTAGACAAGGTATATGTTAAGAGATGAAAAGGAAAAAAACTGAGATAACTAAACTGAATAACTGTCTTGAGTAAACTCCTTAAATGAAATTATAAGAACTAAATTACCATAGACTCATGGAATTTTTTGGCTGGAGTTTTAGAGATTATATGTTTATATTAAAATCTCATGTACTGAATTTTATACATACTTTGCTTCCATATAATTTAGACTCCATACTTTCCAATACTCTAATGCTGTTCACCAGTGGTGCTTTTTGTGTCAGAGATGGTAGTGACAACGGAATTCTCATATGTGTTAAATTGTTACCTCTGCAGGATGGGCAGAGTGTTAAGTCTGATCGTTTCCTTTAGCCAACAAAGGGCATCAAACAGTTACACAAATCTTTTTTTTTTATTTATTGAGTGCTTACTATGTGCCAAGTGCTTTTTATATTTATTCCATTTAATCCTCACTACAACGCTAAAGGGTAAATGTTATCATTATCCCCATTGTACAGATGAGGAAACTGAGATTCCAAGCTGCTGGGTAGCTTGCACCAGTGAGCCCTGGAGCCGGGGTGTGTGTCATGTACTGTCTGATCACAGAGGAAGTACTTTCTGCTGTATGGCCTCATTACCACTGGATTCATATCGAAGTCCTATTGAAAATTTGTAGAGACAACATATTTACATGAGCTTTCCCAGTCCCCAGGATTGGGGGTCTGGCTGACATCAGTAATTAGTTTAATAGTAGGAACAAAAGTCAAGTTCATTTCTGAGAGTTAATATGGCATAGTGGAAGGAGCACAGTGTCTGGTTTTTGAGTCCCAAACTTCCCTGGTAGGCTGCCACTGGCCTGGATAAGGCAACTTCTTGAAACCTCCACTTCCTTACCCATAAAAAGGGAGTAAAACATCTTAGGGGGTTATTGTGAGGTTTAAATGAGATAACATAGGGGAAAATACTGGGTAATCAGTACAACCCATTTAAATATTAATTATAATTTTCTATTTATGCTCTAATATAATATCATTTTTTGGATTTTCACCAAAATCTTTTATATAAAAAAGTTGTACTCACAAGCTGCTTGATGAACTTATTTGAGTACACATGGATGGAGCACTGAGCATCAAGGAACTCCGGTACTTAGAGGACTCATTTGGGGCTACAGTTACATGTTTGTTTAGAATTATCCAGAGCTTAGGTAACTTAGGAAATTGTCTTCTGGAGTGATGCATATGCATTGTCCAAATAACAAGTCACTTTGCACCCACAGAGAAACTTGGAGATAAAGGAAAATTTCAAGTAAAAAAACTGAAAGTTTGCAGAATATCATTAGAATCTCTGAAGAATCAGAACTGCATCATTGTAGGGAAGGGACCACAGAAGAATGTTATACATTTCATTCCTTAAGGTATAAAAAGTGGTTCAGCCAGAGGCACCCAGGAAAGAGTCCCACCATCAGCTCTATTTGCTCTCTAATTCTTTCTGCTTTTTATTAAACTCCTTCTTTTATTTTCATCTTGTATTTGAGGCTTATTGAATTTTATAAGGTCTTTGTTTATAAAATTGTCCTTTTATTGATGCTGCTTATTAGGTAAATATTGTGGCAATAAAGATTCATTATTATTACAAGATATCAACTATACACTGTCATCAACTCCCACCCCCCAGTGAGATACAGGAGAATCTGAGTAATTTCATCTACAGATTAAATTTAAAGACATCAGAGTTTAACTCTAGTTCTTTTTCTCTCCAAATTTTTGGTAAAAAAAGTCAAACTGTTGTAAAATGGACAAAAGTTAGAGTGAAATTCACAAACTTAATGATCAGTTCTCAAAATCTCTACCAACTACCCCATAAAGTATAGATAGTACTATTATCCCAGTCTCTTCATGAATAAGGAAATCAAGGTTGTAAGAGACTAGTCTACCATCAGTGCAAGCCAGTCAGGGAAGAACCTGGGATTTATATAACAAATCTTTTTACAGAAGGGCTCACAGGGACATCTTTGCTACAAAGGTTGACTCTTCAATACAGGCAAATTTATATTCTCATCTTTGAACCCAAGGAAGTACCATCACCAAATCAAATTTACTGATATATATATATATGTCAAAAACAATTCTATGTTTTAAAAGCATGTATCTCAACAAATCCTTGTCTTTTGAAAATACGATGAAGTAAAAAATATAAGGTGAAAAAATATAGTTTGAGAGGAAAATTTTGAACAACAAAAATATGAAAATAAATGATAGTTAACTTTCCCTTGCTTTTAAGTAAGGTATGTCCTTTGACCACCGAGTGTAGCCTCTAGTTTGAGACCAAGATTTAAGTGATTTCAAGATTTAAGTGATTTCAAGACTTGAATGAGACATTAAGACTTTAGAATCACATTTTAAATTGTTATAGTCTCTTTTGACTAGGGATTTCAAAATATGAACAAATGAACTCATATATTTTATTACTATTAGGAGATATTGGTAATACACACATATCCAAATCATGCCATCTATAGGCAGTGGAACTGAGCAGTAAAGGATATTAATTCATATTTTTGAGGTAAGAGTCTTTTTTCTCACTGGGCTCCCCTATAGTACTATACTTCCTTTCACAGAGTTAACATTTTTTGTTAGACTGCATGGAATCATCACTGAATTCAGAAACTAGAGGTTAGATACCAGGGAAGATGTTTGACTGTGTAATTTTGACCGTCACAAAGCCTCCCCAGGCCTTAGTTTGCTTGGCCTCACGTGGGAAGAGAGGGAGGGCACTCTAGCTCAGCATTTCCAAAACTCTGTTCTAGGAAACACTAGCAGTTCTTTTGGAGCCAGGAGTTCATGAGTCACTGGATGTCATGTTGGCAGCTTAAAAATGGCCATAATGGTAGTATTTACACCATGGAAAGAAGTAAATGCTACATATCAGGTCCCCTTTCTTTCCCAAGAGCTGGTTGTATCAGCATATCACTAGTGTTTGTGGATACTCTTCGAGTAAAGAGTTCTACAATCAAATAGGTATGGAAACACAAAGTTCTACAAAGTTAAATGGCTTCTTTCTCTCTCCATCCCTCTCTCCTTCCTTCCCCTCACCCCCACTCTTTCCTCTCTTCCCTCCTTTCTTCCTTCTCTTGCTTTGACTAGTAATGCAATTCTTAAGGACACCAAGGAAGAGATATATAGCACCTCATATTACAAAACTTTACAAAAAATGGTCTTCGGACTTATCACTTAACCCTTTAAGTCCCATTCTCCACTGGGACTGATCAAATCTTTCCCCATCTCTCTTCTCTTTCTCCACTTTCTCTGAGATCTGTATCTTCACTTTTTTTTTCAGGTAGCATGCCATATATTTTTGTATAAAGTAATAAAAAGTACAAATATATTTAAAGAATGAAATATGAAACCCTCATCCCCCTACTCCCACCCCCAACCCCGACAGTAGGGTTTTTTTACTCAGGTCTGCTGAGACTTTAATATGCCAAAGTGCGCTGTGAGCCTCCAGAAGGGACTTTTCGAACTTCATTTGAACATAGAAACTGTTCCCCCAAACACCTAATAACATGTTGAAGTACATGAATATTTTTTGGAAGGAAGTTTCAGGAATAATGGACTAATGGATCTCTAATAAGCTTTTAAGTTGCAAAATTATACAAGCATATTATTCTAAAGATGGTTGTCATTTCAGATATAGAATGAACATGATGCATAGAGGTCCTAGTTTTTGGAAAAGTTTGTGAAACAAGGACAAATAATTCTGTTGATTTACTTCCAGGAGAGTAAAGATTCCTATCATTCTCAAGTACTGAAATGCACAGGACTCTTTTGATGTTTGTCTGGAGATGTGATAGGTATAGAACATTTCGTGAAGTTTCAAGAAATGTTTTACTGTTGCTGATCCAAAACATCCTAGAAATGGAGACTGTGTGTAGTGCTTTGTGAAGTAGAAAATCAATAATAATTCTCACTAGGCACTAAGTGTATTCAAGAATGTTTCTATAGATACATGCAGATTGATATAGAGATAGATGGATAGATGTAGCTAGAGATAACTTTTAAAGATTCTAAAAGAAATGTGGATCCATGAATTCTGTTTAAAATTTGGTTTTTACTCCTACCAATCCTGTACACTAAATCTAAATTATTTCTATGGTACATTTGCAAGTTCATGCCCACTGCTTCAACTTGTATTAAGGAATATTATAAGATTATAATTCCCTTTTAAGGAAAGTTTATCCAATTAACTCTTTTGATTTATTGTCAGAGATCCTTTAAAGATAGATTGCAGTTATTGAAAACAGTTCATTTCCCCATGAAATATGCAGTTGTTATGAAGTATAATATGAACGCCTAGTTCAGTGCCCTGCTTCTGCTAGGTTCATACTGCCAGAGATCTTGTTAGATTATTGAATTAGTGTGTGGATTCTGATAATCGCTACTAAAATAAGGTGAGATGTTAAAAGAGACTAAAGTAGAGCAAAAGGCCAAGGGAGATGACAATACGGATTAAGAGAATTATTGAACTCTTATTATAGAACATAGAGATAAATCTTAAGGATTGCCTTCTTTAAACTCACCCTGTATTTTATTAAAGAAAGCAGCAAAAACCTGCGTCTGGTCTCAGTGTGTTAAACGCTACTGCTGAGAGGGTGTGAGACTGAAGGGATCCAGTGGTGAGCTGTCAGTGACACGGGCATGGACCTGCTAGCAATTAACCTTTTTCTCCCTCTCGGAATTCACAAGGGACTCAGCCACAGGAAGCCAGAGTCAGCTTTCTTCTCCTTTCAGGTAGGAGAAAATGCCTTTTGCAGAAATACTGCCTGCTGACCATATTGAAGTTCACGTTGGGAATAAGTTAATGTAGTATCATCATCCGCAGATTAGTTATGTGTTGAAAGAAGCTGGTATGGACAGAGGCTGGGCAGACTTGCTCTGGGAGTGTAAGCAAGGAAAAATGTCACAATCCAAGGCAAACTGAACAGGGAAAATAAGGATATTACAAACAGATCCGATAGAAGCAAAGATAAGTGAGGGTGATTTTCAGATTATGTTTGGCTATTCCTCCGGGACAGATTATAAACCCTTGCTTACACTGAGGGTGAGTGTACAGGCAGGGCTGGTGAAGCAGTGGCTGAGAGGCTTTTTATCTTTCCCACTTTTTCTTTAAAGGGATACTCTCAGCTCAAGGGAATAACTCTTCTCCAATGAAAGTAGAGTTCTTTTTAGGAAAAAAAGGAATAAATGCTGGAGTGAGCGGAATTCAGGTGAGTAGTAGATTAAAATTATTCTTTGAATGCTCCATGCAATTTTGTGACCTACTGTATACCCAGTGTCTAACACATACTAGACCAACAGTACCTGTTTGCTGAATAAAAAGTGAACAAATGAGCATATGAATAATTTATTTAACATCAGTGTATAGAAAGGCCAGTGAATAAATAGACAAAGATAGCTAGGCACCTTTATATATACCCAACACAAGTTGATAGATTCAATTTTCTTTTTTGGGGAATTAATATTATTATTCTTTATAGTAATCACATTGTTCCATGCTAACTAATACTTAGCTTAGTTAATACTTGTGGTCCTGTTGTGTTTTTCTCCTATTATTCCAAAACTCTTATTTCCACCAGTGATGGGAGTTAACTCTGGTATCATGAGAGTGCTGGGGAAATCTCTCTTCAAGGGGTCACCTAATTCATGGCAGAACTAGGGAACTGTGGGGAGAAGCCCTCACTCTCAAGAGTCTGTAAGCACTGTCCCTACCTCTCTGTACCCCCACTGATTGCCCAGTCACCTCTGATCACTTTTGCAGGTCTCACTGTCTACTTGGAGCCTTTGACTCTTGTGTCTGATGAGTAGGAGAACATGGTTCTCAAGGCCCTTCGTCCTGTGCTCTCCTTGTGACCGTGCGTCCTACAACAGGAGGGCCAGATCCACACTCAGCTTTGCTTGTACTCTCTGATCCTGGAATGCCAGCCTTGGCCAAAAACCTAGACCTTCTCTCCTTGCAGGGAAGGTCAGACTTGATTCCCAGTTCCCTCAAGGGGATTTAGCTATTTGTCTCTAAGGTCATGTTTAGATATAACAGGCTACGAATCTTTATTTTTATGGTTCTAGGATTATACTACCTTAAAAAGTAGTAACCACATAGTATAAAAGGCCCATTTCAAAGGTCTGGCCCATGTTTTGTTGGCCAGGAGGATGACAGGAGCAGAAAAGCTGTAGGATCCGCCGGAGGAGGTGGCTGTGGCCAGCAGCAGACGGGAGGGGACTGCGCCCCCGGGCGCCTGCAGAAAGGCGCTTCCCTACGCCTTTGCTCCTGGGGGTTGTGGGCCAAGGCTTGTCTGCCACCGGGCCGCAACCAGTGACGAGATCAGGATGGCTCTTCCCTTCCAACTTGGTATGTATTTCCAAATTAAAGCATTTCTTCACTATGACACTCAAAATTAATACAGATTCTAAAATAAAAACTCAGATCTTCTTCTCCTTTTTCTCCTCCTCTTTCTCCTCCCCCTCCTCCTTCTTCCTCTTTCTCTTCCTCTTCTTCCTCTTCTTCTTCTTTCTATTTAAAACAGTAAGATTTCCCAGTTGTAAAATTCTGGACAAACTGAAATTTTCTCACTCCTACTAGCATGCACTTGGCTTTTCCTGTTTGAAAATCTCACGCTGACATTGAATTTGGGTTGAAGCTTTGCCCCCTAGTTTCAGCCAAATGTTCTATGAGACAACCATGTGTGGAAAACGTGAGTCTAAAATACCATACCCGTGTGCGCATTATAAACGCACAGATTTCCCCACCCGTGACTCCAGCCCTTTTCCCGTTTCTGGAATTCGATGGCAGTCTCATCTACTCTAGGGCTTCACCAGTCAGTGCTATGCAGTGATTCAAGAAAGCCCTCTTCAGGTCCACCCAGGAGGACTCCTGATACACCATTTTTTCCCTGATTCTCAAATCACCAATTTCTCTTTTAGTTTATACCACAATCTCTCAGCCATGTAACCCACAAATTTAGAGGTAGTTTTTGATTCCTTCCCTTCCTCTTATCCTGTCAGTCACTGACTCCTGGCTTTTCTATTTCTGTAATTCATTTGTTCACTTAGCAACAGTTACTGCATCCCTTTCATGTGCTAGGCACTGCCTTAGGAACTGGAGATTTAAGTGACTCTCCTTTCCTGCAGCCTACAAGCAGGTTTGAATTAGCTCTCTCCTCTTGCTCCTTGTATTCTATTCCCTTAGTTTCTATTCCCATGGCCCTGGGCTAATGCTATGTTGTGCTTACACTGATACTTAAATCTGGTTTACTTTTGGGTCTGTCAGATCAATCTTCCTAAACACGGAGATTAGCATGTCATTCCTTTGCTCAAAAACTGTCATTGGCTCTCCATTCCCTCCTGTAATGCAGCCCATTGCAGTAGAAGGAGCCCTTGGCCAAGAGTCTGCAGGCTGTCCTGGGAGCGCCGTGGGCTGCGATGGGCTCCAGGTGGGTTTCTAATCCTGGCTCTGTCTAAAACTCACTGTCTGATTTGGGACCCTTTTCTGTTTCCTTATCAGTAATGGGGTAGAGGGTGGGATGTTGAGTGTGGTGAATTCTAACCACCTTTTCATCTCCTATTTTTTATTTATCATTATTGTTCTATTTTCAGAGCCCTGCCCCTCTGCAGACTTGGGGGGTCTTTGATCTTTGGTGTATCTTCTAGCATGTATACATGAGATTTCTAAAGAAATTTAAGAAAAATTTTCTAAGGACTTTTGCTTTTTCTATGGAGTTGAAATGCTCCATAAAGATGGAGAAGCTCCAAAAGAAGGAGATGGTTTCATAATTCTCTGCTGTCTTTCTCAATGTGAAAATAACTACCAGTGTAGCCATTAACTATTACACACATGTGGCTCTTTCCAAAGTCAGCCCAAGTATGTCAAAAAAGGATAATTAGGAAAAGTAAGGTTGACTTTGTTGTTTCACTAATCAAATACTTACAGTTTCACAGGTTCAAACAGAAATATATCTAAATGCGCTGAATGAACATTAGAGCAGATTGGAAACAGTTATCTCTCCTGGGTCGGACTGTGGCCACTGACTCTCACAGTGGCTTTTCTGCAGTGCCCAGCTCAGGAAGACTACTAATGATCCTTCCTGTTTCTAAGAGGTTTCAGCCTTAATGTGCCAAGGCCTCCTTCCCATCGCTCACCATTCAGGTCACAGCTGAAGCAAATTCGGTGCCTTTGGAGCACTGATATTTAAGAGCAGCCATTTCTATACATGAAGCAAATATGGTTGTGAATGTATTTGGATTTATATTAGAAAAAAATTGTATGTTCCCAGAACAGACATACTCAAGCTTGATGATTTCCCCCTCTTCTTTGAAGGTTCTATGACAAATCTGTTGTTGAGTTATGGTTATCACAGCTACATAAGGAAACGTAAGGAAAAATGATAGCCTGTCATATATTACCATGGTGTTCCTGTGTTATTCAGGGTGATTATACTGATTCTAGAGGTATATCATATTGACTACTGGCTTGAGTCTTACCCACTGCTGTGCCCCCTCTGTGACCCCCACAGCTACCGAGTCCTGCCTGCTGGCTGCATGGGGACCTTGTGTGTGCAGAGAAGAGTATATGGGGAGATAATGAGAACTAGTTCTCAATTGCGTAATGCATTTGTAAGTAGGCGCTTGAATTTCACTTAGAGAACAGCAATTGATAGCTTTGGTTAGAGAGAAAACAATATATGTTGGGCGATTGTTATCTAGCTTAGATGGATTTTGATGATTTCCTTGTAAAACTATGCCTTATAAAAGCCATGTCTAAATTATTTAGAAAATAATTATTAGTTTCTTAGCAGAATATATTTAAGCTAGATTGTTTTGGTGACTACTATGTAAATATGGATAAAACAGTTTGTAGTGCTTTTGTATTTGTACAAAATACAAAAGTAGTCTGGTTTTAAAAGACAGAAGTTAGACAATCTTAAGAAAAATTTTTAATCTATATATGTCTTATCCCCATTCTTAGCTATTTTTCTCCTAAAATAGAGTATTATTGCTCTTTTTTAACTGATTAACTTGGAACAATACTTGGCATACGGTGTTAAATAGGATAAATAAATTACTGAGTTTAAAGCAACCCAGCAGCAATTTGGGGAAAAATTCCAATAACTTTGGCATTATCAGTAGCTAATGAGTGAAAGTAATTTCAGGATTTACCCCAAATAAGTGAGATTTTTAAGCTAGATTGATAAAAGTCAATATTTATGGTTAAATATACATTACATTTACTTCACACAAATTATTATTATGACTATTGTAGAAAATAAATGCAAATACAGATAAAAATCTCCATTACCCAGAGACAATCATCCTAATATTTTGTACTTTCTCCCAGAATTTTTTTCCCTTTGTGCATATATACTCTACATATAAGTATTGAAAGCATAAATGTATATACATATTATATTATATTTAAAAGTATACATTCATATGTATACATATTTTAAATACATTTTTCAGTGGGATTTGTTTTCTCATTCTTTCAAGGGCTTAGTGATTCCCTACAAAGCAGTTTAAATTATTGCCATGTTGATAACCATGTGACAGGGCTTGAGCTCTATGCTCTACACGCATTATTTTGTCTAGTCCATATAATTTCTAAGAGATACTTCTATTCCATCCACGTTACAGAGGAGGAGCTGGGGTTTTAGACTAAGGAATTTAGCAAGGCCACACAGCTAGTGTCTGACTGGAATTCAAATCTGCTGTGTTCTGAATCACTGGACTTTCATGCTAGATATCTCCATGGACTAAGAAAATAATTCACTACTTTTATAATATTAACGGCAACATCTTCACAGAAAGCTATACAAATCAGTCTTCGTGAGCCACAGACTATTCAGCCACAGACTATTTTCTGTACTTGGTACCTACGTTTGACTTCCTGGCTGAGATTTCTGCAGCATAAAAATCAAGAGCTGGGTTTTCATCCTTTCCCTATTCTCACCATCAACTGTATGACCTAACACAAGTCATTGTCCTTCTGTTGGCTTCTTTTCCATTGTCTGTTTAACAGGAGGGGGTTGAACCTTAGGTTATTTATTCCCGTACAATTTATTGAACATACTTGAAAGACAAGTTAGACACCAGTTAACAAAGGAAATGAGCTGTCCCTGTCCCCAAGGAGCTGCCCTGGTAGAGGCATAAAGGTGGCCGGGCTTCAGCGAGCGGGGCACTGTGGCAGAGGAGTCCGTGTAGTGCTAACGGAATCCCAAGGAAGGAGTGACACTCCCTCCAGCCCTCCAGCTCTCAGCCGCCTGACTCTAACCGCCTGACTCTAACCGCCAGGGGGCCCTGTACTCAGACGGATCTCCTCTCCACCCTTTCAGATGTAAAACACTCCACGGTGAAAAAATATGCTACCTATTGAAGCTTCCAAAATAAAATCACATGAATAGTAGCTTAGCTTGTTTAAACACTTCATCAGAGAAAATAGCAATGACAATGTAATGTTAGCCATTTGGCTTCTTTGGGGGTAGGATAAAAGCTTCCAGTATGTTTTTGTATTAGTTTATTAAAATGAGGAAATGATCTGGGCTTTGCCAATTTAAGAATTCCATTGTTCCTTTCCATTCCATTGAAAAATACAGGTAAGGTATGTAAAGATGGAACTCACCCCGTAAAAAAATGTGTATTCGTGGTTTTTCTTTGTAGTGCTGTAAAGTCTTTAGATAAATTGTTGGAAATGAAAGCTTTATATATTATGTTTCTTAATAAAATACTTGTAAAGGGAGAAAGTTCAAATCTATTTCGTTAAAGTAAATTAAGAGGGGTATTTCTAAGGAAATTTCCGTAACTTATTTATTTTGTTTTATTTACGGCTTCCTCATTCTGCAAAGAGATCATCTGTAACCTTGATTTTTAGTTAAATAAAATTGTAAATCCTTCTTACTGCAGTAGAAGTTAAAAATTTGCATACTGGATTATTAAACATTACTGTGAAAATATTCATGACTTACTGACTTCAGGACAATTTACACCCCATGACTTTCCAAGTATAGTCTTCAGTACTTTGAGAAATGAGGTAACTGGATTGTCATTCATTTATCCAATGCAGAATCACCACTAAAAAAGTAATATGATTATTGCAAGTACTGAGAAATTAGCAGTGTTCACATTCGTTTTAAATTGAAAGAGGCAGATCTGTAGGGTGAAAGAAGAGGAAAATGAGGAGGCGGTAGGTTTAATTCCTTACGAATGATTTTGTTTAGGGGATCCAAAGTCCCCAGAAAGGGTGCCACTAAGCCAGTCCAGGATGCCCCACACTCACATGCTAATGAGTAACAACATCTGAAGAGTAGCCAGGCTCTAGAACTCTGATCTCTTAGGTCTTATTTAAGGGCTCTTTCTAGTATATTATACCACTTTGTAGAGACTTGTGATTTTTTTTTTAAAGGCCCAAGTGGATTCTACTTAGATCTTTATGATTCAAAAAAGGATAGTGAAGGTAATTGTGCTACTACTCAAAATGTCTGCTCGTAATTTAAGAACAAGTATAATTTAGCCAGAAAGCCAAAAGAACAAAGTTAATGTTAACTGACTTTAAATGTAATTGACACATAAATTATAAATCTTATAAAATGCAGAGGAGAATTACAAAATCATAAACTCAGATTTCTCATTTAGAGCTCCTGAACTTCGTGGGTGCCTTTTGAAAATGGAATTTGTACAGGTTACATCTCACTGATTAAATTTGATCTGGAGCAGCAATGTTCTTCAATAAACTATGTAAAACACCTTTCTGGTTCTATCTTGAAGAATATTCACACTGTGTTGCAATTAAGCAGAGGAGATAAACATTAGCTTGTTATTCTTTGAGTGACTTTTCTTCCAGGTGCTGCCTGTGTTTTAGGTTCTGAATTGTCAATGGAGGAGAATGTGGGTCACAGGAAACTTCCCAACAATAGAAAGTACATGGAAGGAGAGAAACCACTGATCTCTACCCCTTTTGGATAAAAATGTTTTTTGGCCAAAACCATGAATTTTCTAGGTATTTTTAAAGAATAAATAACCTCTTTTAATCGTAAGTCTCTGCTTTTGGAGATTTATTTTGGTATTAGGCAAAGATGATAATGCCTCTGCTGGGCAATTCCACCTCTCCAAGCTTCCAGGTTTTATTGCTGAGTTTTTGCCTCTTAACTTTTCCCAGCTGGGGCACCTTTGGTCAGGGGAGCTCATGCTAATTAGAATGCTATTATTTCTGAACAATTAAAACACAATGCACCTCTCCTCTAATTGACAAACATCAATGATTATCATGAAAGACTTGACAATATTTTAAAACCAGAACGGCTCTGAGCTGCTAGGTACCGGGAAGCCAATGAGAGATGTGTGTGGATGGGTCATCTGACATGGAGCCTGGCAATAAAAGAACTAAAGGGGGTGAGGTAGGTGGAGATAAAGGTGAAAGCATTTTTATTACTTGGCAATCCATCATTTTAAGGAGTCAAGAGACCTGAAGAACAATGGAACTATGCAGATAAAGTGAATTTGGCTGAAGAAACAAATGTTACTCCACAATGGGCTTGTCAGTTGACAACATCTATTTATTGAACTCAGAGTAGAGGACTGTGCTAGGCATTATGCCAGGGCTTAAATTACAGGCACTCTCAGATTCACAGCCCCTCCTTCCGGTGGTGTCCTGGAGAGAAGGGAAACAAGGAAGAGAGGGTTGCTGCTTCCTTTTCCTTAAAGCTCATTTATAGCTAATTACATATTCTACATAAATGATTTCACACCTTGGCAGTCTTTCTTAACACTAACATCCTTGGGCTCTTACTTGATTACCACATTAATACAGCTGCTTAAGTCGCAGTTGTTACATAGGATGAAACACCAAGGCTGAGCCAAGTATCTCTTTTTTCAGCTTTCTTCAGGGGCCTTTAAATATAGGGCATTCCCTGCCCACTGCTTCCACCTTTCACTTCCCACCCCAATGCCAGCACTCCTCCATCCTTATCTGGAATAATCATCTCCCTCCCTGCCCACGACTTGGCTTTCCTTCACTCCACAGAAGCACAGAGCCACTGGTAAAAAAGAGGTAAGGAAGTGGGTGGAGAAGGTGAAAGAACCCTGAGAGGGAGCTGAAGCTATCTAAGGAATCTTCCCAACACCCCCACTCCCCCATTCAATTACCCAGAGCTGCTTTTGGTATGACTACATCTTCAGAAGGCTAATCCCTTTCTCCCTTTCACACGGTATTAATTCAAGCAAACTCTGACCTGACTCTGGTGCAGAAAAATTGCAAAGATACTGGTGCCGAAGAGAAGGTAGGCAGGATCAGGACAGGGAGACTGCAGAGAGAGGATGCTGCACCTCCAAGCACATCAGCCCTTCTACGTTATGCTTGCCTACCACAAGTCCCACCTCTCTGCACTTTTGATTCCACTATCTGCTTCCAGTGTTGGGAGGTGTTTACATTATGGTCTTACTATAGTGTTATGGGCTGAAATGCATCCTCTCCAAATTCACATGTTGAAGCCCTACACCCCAGTGCCTTCACATGTCACTGCATTTGGAGATGAGGCCTGTCAAGTGATGGTTAAGTGAAAACGAGGCCCTCAGAATGAGTCCTCATCCAGTCTGACCGGTGTCCTTACAAGAAGAGAAGATCTGGACATGCAAAAGGACACCAGGGATGCTAGTGCTCAGAGGAAAGACAATGTGAGGACAGAGGAGGAAGGTGGCCACCTACTGTAAGATAAATTCTAGCCAAAATAAGCAGGTGATGAGAGGCTACAAAGGGCAAGGCAGTTTATTTGAGCGCAATTCCCGAGTGATATTCCCTGGTCTGGCCATCACAGACTGGGAAAGTCATGCTCAGCAGGGAAGGCAGCGAATTTTTAAAGAAGGTAGGGGGAGGCAGAGCTTAGACTTACAGCAGCGCTCGTGGATTGGCTAGCCTAAGGCACATTTTTCAGGTTGGGAGGGAGCAGCAGCCGGGGACTTTGGCACATCATCAGTGTCTGACGTGCTCACCCCTCCCTCTGGTGCTTCCAACCTTACACCTACAAGCCAAGGAGAAAGGCCTCAGTATAAACCAACCCTGCTGAGTCCTTGATCTTTGACTTCCAGCTTCCAGAATTGTGAGAAAATAAATTCCTGTTGTTCAAGCCACCCATTCTATGGTATTCTGTTACGACAACTTTAGCAAACTAATATATATATGATGGAGCTCTGGACAAAAAAAGGCTTTCATTTCTCTCCAGGATGTATTAAGTCCACCCAATTATATAGAACTTGTACTTTCTGGGTGCTTACCATGTCCTAGAAACTGTGTCAAGCACTTTCCCTGCATTATTTCACTTAACTCTTAAGCCAAATACTCTGAAACCCTTTGAAAGTCAGACTTATATAAGAAACTCAATAATTGCAGGGAAGCTGGTTTAAAGAAAAGTTGAAAGTATTTGTAATTTCTTTGTTTTATAATTTGTTATATTCTGTTATGTTTCAAGATAGTTCCAATCTAAGGACTGCTAATAACAATTTACCAAAATCATTAAACCAAATAATAGTTTAAGTAGTAGCTTTAAATTATTTGGAAAGGGGAAAATTTCAAGCTGATAAAACAAATACTATTGACCCATGAACTTATGACTATATAATAATTTAGTATCTTTTCATTCTTCTTTTTTTGGAGAGCAAGGCAGAGGCTTTTATTTATAGAGAAAGCAAGAGGACAGAGCTCCTGGCTCAAGCCAGGAGGGGACAAGAGAGTTCCATCTTTTAGTTCTTAAAGACCTAGAATATTTCTTGTTTTTTTTTCCCCCTCCTATTACAAGTACATGATGTTTCAATAGTCAAGCAGAAAAGATACCTACACAATTTCGGTCTTTGCTGTCTAATTAAAAACTTTTTATGCACAACAATTGTACCATTTTGCATTATCACCAGAGCTCATTTCTCAAGGAAAAAAAATTAGCATCAGTTTTTTAAAAGAGTATTTCTTTAATCACCAGATCTGATTGTCAGTAGTACCATTTTGTAGATAGTTTTTAGCTGACTAACAAATCTTTTATCGGCTGTCTCATTTTGCTCTCTTTCATATTTCACATTTATGGTCTATTCAGACATTCTCCTGTTTTGTTAAGTAGGAATCTGTGTGGTCTTTGATGTAAGAAATAATTTATTTGACAAGGAAATATGAGCCTGTGCCCTGAATCTACATTCAACTGATGGATTGAGAAATTTAAAAATTGCAACAAGATAGACTCTCCCCCAGATTGCCATACTACTAGCATTTTGCTAATCTATTTGGCAGTGAATTTACATATCTGTATCTATATATGAATATACAGAGGTTCACACAAGTCATGCTACTGTACCCCAGTCTTTTCAATAAATAGAAAAAGAAGTCTCATCTTATTATTCACTGATCGTTCCTGTGGAAAATTTTTAAAGAATTTCTTTCTGAAATTAAAATCAAGATTTTTATTTTATCTTTATATAGATAGTTACAGCTTTATAAAGTGAGCCATAATGTCTTCAAATCTATGCTGCTCATTCCTCAACCTAGTAAATGGAAGTTCTGTTAGCATTCCAAGATTTATATATTTCATACATTCTCCCTTTCTATGTCCCAGTTCTGGTAATTGAAAACTTACTTGCAGCTCATTCACTGTGCTCAAACTGCTTGTCAATTAACCTTTGCAAAATGAGAGTTTAAAAAAATACTACTTTAATATTTCAGTTATGTTCATTTTCAATCATCTCAAAATGTAGAAATTAAATAACACCTGGGGGTCTGCAATGCTTTTTACATATCTTTTAAGGTTTGAAGCATCTCTTCGATGTTCAAATATGATTACTTTTTATATGCAATGGATGAGATTAAGTGGTTAAAATTGTGCTGGTGATCTCCCTGCTTTATTTATAGGTATGAACAAAATACTAGAATGTCAAGAGCACTTTTCCATGGATGTGTTTGAGTACTGTCTGTAACATCCGAGGCAACACTAAGCACTGGGGAAGAAGACAAGGATCTCTCTGTAATACATCTGAAATTTACATTAGGACCAACTTAGATGTAGTTGTTGCCCATCCTGAACTGTTGACTAAATGAGGAGGAAGAAAATCTAACAATGTCTAAGAATAACAGGAGTGAAAAAAGAAAAGTGCCAAACGCTACAGCTGAAAAAGATGGGAAAGTGTAGTCATTGGCAGGTTGAAAATAACTACTGAGACTATTGTTTTAGGCTGGAGTTGCTACCTCCTGATAGGAGCTAAGTAGGGAGGGAAGAGGTCAGTCATCCAGTCCAGACACATTGATTAGAACTTACTATTATGCAAGGCACTGTGGGTTTACAAATGTGAATCAGACCTTGATTTTTCCCACTTTAGCAGTCTCCTACTCCCATCTCCCCCACCCAGGACTGCTTAATTGTTTGTTTGTAAATCCCTGTTTCTTCCTCGGTGTTTAAGATATTTTACCGATCTGGTAGAGAGGAGTATGTTTCACCATGAGCACCACAACCCTGACACTCATGCTTGAGGAGAATGGTAAACACACGAGCTTCTGTCGGAGTTGGAGTGATCCTGCATGCTCTTGGGAACCGCACGATGTAAATGTGTGTGTCATTTACTAGTCTTTTGACCCCCTAGATCTCAGATTCTCTTAGAAACAAAAGTTCTCATTTTTAGACTGTACTCTCCTCCTCTTAGAAAATCCACCTTATCATATTTGAACCCCATTGAATAACCACCTTTACCACTGGGAAAATTTCCAATCTTTGCTTCATCTTCTCCATCTTAGTGTTAATTTTCTCATCAACTTATTAGGAAAGAATGTAGCGCATACATGCAGTCTCTTCCTTTCCTGCTATTTTCCTTTTCCCTGCTCATCAGTTGCTGAATGCTAGTGGATTTCACATCCAATGATCATTTCTCACTATGAAACGAGGTGAAGGAAGTTAGAGTCTGACAGCCCTGGCTTTGACTCTGGGCACTATGATTTGCTATGTGACTGGGCAGTTTCAGTTCTCCTCTTTGAGCCTCAATTTCTCCATCTGTAAACACATTATGCAAACAAAAATAACATATTTAGTGGGTGCTCGACACAAAGGAGATGGTCACTAAGTGCTATTTTCTTAAAAGCAGTGTGGGGCAGAGGTAAAGGGCACAGACTCTGAAGCCAGACAGCCTGGGTTCATAGTTCCAGCCCTATCACTTAGGTGCTGTGTGACATGGGCTTGTGACCTAACCTCTTGGTGAGATAACAATAATTCACTTCTGAGAGCTTTTGTGAGCATTAAATGAGTTAGTATCAGTAGAGTGCTCAAAATAGTGTCCAGCATCTGGTAAGCATTACTTAAGTATGAAATACTATTATTTTTCTCTTTCTCTAAGATATGACTCTGGTTTCAAGTATAATCATTGTTTCCCAAAGACTGTAACCAAAGATGGGCTGGGAACCTGTTGGTAAAAAAAATCCCAGCTTTCGTGGCTGATCTATGATGCACTTAAACTTTTCCTGAGAGAAGGGAAACGTGGAGGGTACATTTTATCTGCCATGAGCTTTGAAGTAAGAGCTGGCAGTCCTTGCTAAGACACTGGGCAGATTGACTGCCTATAGCTCACAATCACTCTGATTCCTGTGGGAACCCAGGAAACCAAGCTGAAGTTAAGGAAAGGAGAGCCCCAAGAGCGAACGTCTGAGCCCTGAATTCTCCATCTCATCAGCATTCAAAAAAATGAAAGGAGAGATTGCTAATTATTTCAGAAATGAAATAAGCAATAGTCAACATCATTCATTTACATAGGTTGGAATTGAGAGTCAAATTAAATCCTAGTGGGAACTCAGGTGAGATAAAAATTCAATATCAATTTTCTTTTTCTGTAAATAAAAAGGAGACCATTTAAAAATGTAACAGCGATGTCTCTATTCAGCTTGAAGAGACTGAGATAAAGGTATGGGAATTCAACAGTCAATTTCTGGCTTTGGTGATACATAAATTACACAGGCCCTTATGAACACAAATTAAAGATAAAGATAATATATACAGCTTAGAACTTTGGAATTCCAACTTCTTCTCATTATATCTTGCCTGAGCGTCAGTATGATTAAAGCAATTGATTTTTCTTTTATCATTTCTTCTTTTTATCATTCATCAGTAGCCTCTTATAATCTTTATTCATTGCTGTAAACAAAGGCAATGTCTGATTTCATAAAACCAATACCATTTGCCTTGATTTTATTTTAGGCATAGTTTTGGTCCATGATGAATTGCTGAATGGTTGATTTCCTCACACTCCTTTTTACTAACCTTTCTTGACAGCCTCTGGATTGCTCTACCTAGTAATTTGCTCAATAATAATGGCTACTATGAGATGTCACCTATTTCCTCTATTTTTAACAAGGATTCTTAACACCCTCTGTAGGTGAAAATATGCAATTACAGATAGAAAGTGTTCCCCCAGGGGATGGCTATTCACAGATGCCACCAGGATTTTTGTAGTGCAACTGTTAAACGGTAATGAAAACAAAGATTCAGATTCTCCAAACATCCAGCTCAAATAAAATTTTAATTAAAAGTTATGAAGGCATTTTATTGATTAACAATCTTACTAATTAAAGAGTGTGGTTGGCATTTTTTTTCTACTTGGATTTGTTCTTCCTTTGAGATCTCTAATTGTTGTATGGTTTTACATTTATTGATAACTCTGTTTGATGAATGCAGATGCCACCTTTTACAGCCGTCGTTGACAGAGTAATCATATTGTGAGAAACACCAGGCTTATGTAGTAACAGCTGTTGCAGTTATCCATGCTGACATCCATTGGGGAAATGTGTTTGCTGCTATCATGGGTACACGGTAAATGGAAGGTGCAATAAAGCACAAGCTAACATTTTGAATATCCTTACAACTCTAGGAACTTTATTGCATATTACAAGCACTTTGATCTCCGTCCAGTACTTAAGTCTTAATTATCAGACTAATTGCACAGACTATGTTCATTTTCAGTGGTAATCCTTTTGTGATTAGCTTCTATGTTCAATAACTGACTTATCCTTTAATTAAAAGGACTATTAACCTTAAGGTTGCTGCTGCATCTTGGGATTAACCCATACAGAGTTAATGTTTAATATCATTGTAAAAGCTTTTGTTGAAAGGTGTAGCTTAAAAATGTGTAGAGGGAAAGCTGTGAAATGTATCTCACTTTTCTGATTTGCAAAAAAGCTCCGCTAAAGGTAAGGATTTTAATGAAGACTAAATTTCCTAAGGGCCTACCTAACTGTACAGCCACTGGATTAATCCTTTGAACCCTGAATCCATTTACAGGAAGAGAGTGCTTACTTTAAGAAAGGCAGAATTTTTCTTGGTTTTCAATATCATTATATGTGTAAGTGATCAGGATACTTAGCTGCTGGTGGTCCAGAATAGAGAATTCCTCTTTTTCTTTCTTTTTACTCCTATAGCTGAATGTTTTTTGATACTGATTTTTTTGGAAGGCTTCATAGCAGCTTGAAGATAACCCTAACAGTAGCACATTTCTCCAGGTTCCAAGCAGTGTGTGATCAAAGTGGGTAAGACTTAGTTCACAGGTACCTAGTGAAACAGCTCAGGAGCAGATGCAGGGAGAATCAGCACTGGAGTGTGGAAAGCTTGCCAAAAAGCCAGATGTGGCTGCTGAAAGTGCTGTTTCTTCTTTACTTTGGCATCTGGGTTCTGCAATGAACATTTTCCCCCCACTGCGTCCCCATAGCACTATTGCTGTGCTGGTCACTTAGGACGAGGAAGAGATAGAGTTGTAAGGATATTCAGAATGTTAGCTTGTGCTTTATTGCACCTTCCAGTTCGATTCCTCCTTCTCTTGCTCATATCCTTTATTGATTTTTTCACCCCAGGTGTGTCTCCACGTGTAAAATGCAGGCTGTTGGGACTAAGGAGAGGTGGGAATGCCTCCATTCTAAGGCTCCTGGGCCAGCAGGTGATCCCGTAAATGCTAATCTGTGTCATCTCCCAAATTTTACTTCTTTTACTGATGTGAGGATTAGCCAGACAAGAATTCTTCTTCACTGGTAGATGTTTTTCAGGAATTTGGCAAAAACATGAAATATTTACCAATGAACATTGCCATCTGCTAGGGGATTCTGTGGTGAGCAAGAGGGAGAGATCCCACTCTGCTGGAGCTCAGAGTCTAGCTAGTGGAATAGTAACTCCTTCCAGACCACCATGCTCACTGCCACAGCAAGGGGACTGACTATGCCCTGCATAGATTGTGTTCTTTCCAGGTTAAAGGTTCACTGAATATTTTATTCTTAATAATGAATAGGGAATTTGTATGTGATGAGTGGGGCTGGTAAAATTTTATCAATGTTAATTGGTGGGGGGAGTCGACCCTGGTGGTTTACAGTGTCACCTCCTGGGCCACCGCCACTGGTACAATCCCAGCTCCACTGATTACCAGCTGTGTGACAGTGGCCAAGTTGCTTCCCTTTCTGAATCTTGGTTTTCTCAGCTATAAAATGGGGATAATATGAGTGTTTTTGTAAGGAATAAATGAAATGGTACATGTGATGCATTTAGCACAATATCTGATGCATAGTGTTGAGTAAATGGGGGCTGTAGTTATCCAGATTTAAGTTTGTATATCTCGAGAGAAGGTCTGGTTGCTAAGAAATTAGGGGGAAATATACTTCATACAGTGGTTATGATAGTTTTTTATTATCTGACCTCTAATCATTCTTTTGATCCTAACAGGGGCACTATGAAGTAGGTACCTTACTGACAACAAAGCCTAGGCTTAGGGGAGATATGTGACTTGCTAAAGCTTACATGTTGTAAATGAGAGACCTGAAACTCAAACCAGACTCTCCAAGTCCAATACTTTGGCTAGCCATCAATATCAGAGTAGAGGAAGCTTCGTGATTCAGTAGGCTTCATTATTCTTCAAGTTTTCAACCAACTCACAGCTCACTTATTTCCTTTTCCCTTACAGAATCCACTTTTTCTTAGAGTATTTTAAGTGCACCTATTAATTATATATTCAATATATGAACTCCACGGTAATTCCTCACAATTAAAAGGATGCATTTATATCTGTAAAATTCAAAAAACCACTCTGTTGCCAATACACACTTACAGAATCCACTTTTTCTTAGAGTATTTTAAGTGCACCTATTAATTATATATTCAATATATGAACTCCACGGTAATTCCTCACAATTAAAAGGATGCATTTATATCTGTAAAATTCAAAAAACCACTCTGTTGCCAATACACACTTCAAAAGAGCTTACAAAGTGAAGGCGTGTTTAGTAGAAAAATTTTAATTATGCGTTTAGTTTGGACAGCAAGTATGCTTTAATTATGAAGTCAATTTATATCAATTATAGCTATATAATATTATCAAAGCTCAAAACGTCTTAGGAGGAAGCAACAAGTGAGAAATCACAGTATTACAATTGATGCTAACGTTGAGTTAGGGTGTGCTGTTATTCAGGTGCTATGGTGAAGGGAGCACAGCTGAAGGAGGGCTATCCAACTGTTCAGCACATTCTTCATAAAAGAAAAAAGCAGTACAACCCTGGGCAGCGCTGGACATGTCTAAGACAATGTCCTAAGATAAATCATTGTCCCTAACAGTTTTGAGGTTAGGAGTGGGAACAAAGAATGTATTGATGAGTGTGTATAGGAAAATGGCAGGCAGTTTTAGGGGTAGGTTC
Organism: Manis javanica; assembly: GCF_040802235.1. Lineage (NCBI taxonomy): Eukaryota > Metazoa > Chordata > Mammalia > Pholidota > Manidae > Manis > Manis javanica. The sequence goes on along the minus strand of NC_133167.1, from coordinate 58,777,701 downwards.
TGCAAACGAAATATGTATGTAGACCTTTTAATTTCTGCCTATTATCTTAAATATAGATGAAAGTACATTGTATATGTTTTTAAAATAAGCTGCAGTTACAGTTTCCACAACAACCAACCAGTTTCAAATAGTACAGGAAAGTAGACCCAATTAGTCTCTTTAATTAAAAAAAAGTACCTGTCTAAAAATGACTGTTAAATATAAACGACTATTAAATATATTTCACATGCTGTCCAAAGATTTTTTGTGTCCAGAGGGGCATCTTTCTATTATTTATACTTAGAGTTCTGATTACACATCTTGTTCAAGCAGCGTGACTGAAGATTTTCGGTGCGTTGGAACATACACGGCCCTCGCCGCATCCTGCACTCCAGTCACTGCTGTCGTGGACTTCATCTTTCTACTTCCTGTAGAGTGAGCTGCCTTGATAATCGCTCCCTCTGATTCTCAACCTTCTCAATCACTTTTAATTATTAAGACTCTCATTTCGGTTATTAAAATTTAGTCCATTTTATTTAAAAACTTTACTCCCCTATTTGATACACAGCATTCATGTTCTTTCAGTACAGATTAGCCTTGGAGCTCCAGCAGCTTGGAGTGTGTGTGTGTGTGTGTGTGTGTGTGTGTGTGTGTGTGTGTGTGTGTGTGTGTGTTATCCAATTTGCTGTCATACACCTCTTTCTTTTCCCGGTTCTTACTATGGTGCAGAGCAAGGAAGAAGAGAACAAAGCCACTCTCTTGTAACTCCAGTGCTCGGTTTTTGTCGGTGGTGATTACTGGACCCGCCCATGCACATCTCATGTCTGATTCTTTCCTTCCCATTGGTTTTTGCTCCTTCTCTGTGATTGATCAGCTATCCAAATGCTGGTACTGCTGCAGGCCTTATGGGGTACGTGAGTTTTCTGATGAGTTCTTCCAAAGGCCGGATGACACCTCCACCTGAAGTACCCCCGGTAAGAGTCTGAGCGTCCTCTGAGTCTTGACCTCTTGCTTTCTCCCTTAGGTTTCCTTTCCGGCTGCCCACCCGATGGGCAGCCCACACTGGTGGCACCAGCCCAGGAGCCCCTGAAGGCTGCCTCCTCTGTCCTTGAGAACATACCTAGTGGCTGACTAGCACCAACACCATGTTCCAAGCCTGTCCTGATTTTCTCCTGCCTCAGGAGAGGGTCACCTACTCTGAAAGGAAACCTGGGTCTCTGTAGTAAAGAACAGTATCACAGACGAAGGTCTGAGAGCCCTGTGTGTGCATGAGCTTCAGAGACGCGGCAGGCAGATGTGCTGCTGCTCCTCTTGGACGCTTTTATGGCAGAGCTGGAAATTTTTTTTTAAGATTGTGTATTACATTATTTTTCCAAAGTAATCCCAACTTATTTTTAAATTTTGTTTAATATAAATACTTTAAATTAATTTTCTATTACATCTTTACTTAAAATTATCACCTTTCAAGCAAACTGTAGTTTTTTTTTTTTTAAGAATTCTTAGTCTCAATACTCATCATTTTGTTGACACAATGGAGGATATTTTTAAAATTTTTCTGTGAGGGATTAATATAGTAATGTATGTGTAGTAAACGTATAGTGTATAATAAATGTATAAAATATAACAAATATTTATGACAAAACCATTTTTACATTTATTGAGACTTAACTGGAAAACAATCAGATAAACTGGAGAGTTCTGATTAACTTGACCCTTAAATAAAGGTTTCTTATAGTTACAGACATGAATGATGAATTTTCATTGCAAGCTCATTTTATTTTTATTGGCTGATGATAGAATGGAAGTCCTGATCCTTACCTTTCTCTCCTCTTCTGCATTCCGATGGCATCAATGGAGCACCGCAAATAGAAGAATTTCAAATGGTCACCATCATAGTCGCCCCTACTGACATAGCCTAGTTTTTTCTGTTTTTAGAATGTTTTTGGTTTTTACATTTCTATCACCAACACCTCACTTCCAGTATTTATCTTTAGCCTCACTTGTAATAGTGTTGTCTTCAAATGCACCCATTTTCTTTTCTGACTACTAAATTTACCTACCTGTTTAGAGTTTATATAAAATTGCAATAGTTATATTTATTTCCAGGATTCTTTTAAAAATACCACTGTACTTGGGTCATAGATGCTTGTTTTTATTTTATGCCATCCTGGTGCTTTAAAATAAAACCCATCTGAGGATCTTAACAAATGTTCTTTTAAATTACTCTGTTATTTCCATCTATGAAATGAAAGTGAATTAGTTTGTGCTTTGAGTTGACTGTTTTTCATGGTGTGCATTTTCCTTATGAGCTTTGAATTGCAAACTCATTTTGAGCAGCAATGTCTGGATTATGTTGGTCTTTGCTCTCCTTCTGAGCTCATCCTCTCTTGCTGAGTGCTTTTGTAGCTGTCTCCTGGGACTCCCATCCAGAACCTAGTCTCATATGAGCAATGCAGTGCCCTTGCCCTGAGCAGATTCGGCACATCCAGGCCCTGAACTTCAGCGTCCGCTGCAGGGATGGGCAATCCCACCTGAGCTCTGGTCCCCTTCTGTGTGCAGGAAAGGTTCAGTCTTCGTACCCATCATGAATTTAATTCCCCTCCTATTTCTCACCCACTGAGATGTTTATCTTGATTTTGAATGTAGCAATGAGCAATGTCTTTTAACTATCTTCTTATTTTATCCCTGTGGCTTTGTGTTTGAAGGTTGTAGCGTGGTGGTTGTGAGGTGGGGCTGAGGGGTGTTTGTGTGAGCTATCCCACCTTCTTCACCAGAAACCTCTAAACTTAAATTCATAATTGGTGTCCTTGCCTCCATTCCTTTCCGCATTTTCATTCCTACTTTATGCTACTGCAAAATTCAAATTCTTAAGGCATCAGTTTTGATCTCTACATCACACTTCTTAAAAATCATAATGCTTTTCCATTATTAATAAAAATGCTCTAATTTATCAAAATTACATTTAACAGTGACTGTTGGTTTAAGATTGCAGGATTATTTCTAAGCATTGTAACTTTTTTAAGAATAACTTTTACAGACCAATTTTTTTTTCATGTAAGAGCCAGGATTTTTAGTTTTAAAAATGCTTATTAGTTAATACCAAAGAAAGTAAAAGTTTTCTTTTGCTTTTTGCTGGTATATTTTTCAATGACCTCTGATTATTTTTCCACACTAATGTGTTAAATAGTAATATATAATACTACTGTATATTATTATTATGGTGTACATGTTATATTTTAAAAGAGTAATAGATAACAATAATAATAATAATAATAATAGTAATGTGTTTTACAGAGAGAGTGGTTATATCTACTCACTGCTAATTTGGTATTTCTTTTGGCTTATTTTCTACTGTTGGGATGTATTAACACTGATAGAGTCATACTTTCTTGGCTCTTTATACAAGAGGTAACTACATGTTATGGATCAAACTAAAGTTTATGTTGGAAATGAGATTAAACACCTGGCTTTGAATTTATTTATACATTGTCATAGGCCAGGATTCTTGCACTTTTTGGTAAACAATGAAAACATGGCACTTAACCCAGGAAAGTCACCCAGGAAATGGCAGAGATGTCCTTTGTAGCCATGTGGAGAGTCTCATAGGGAGAACTGGATGAGGTCACAGCCATTCGGGGTGTGGTCCTAATCTTTCAGGTGTATGATCGGGGCTTTGAACTGAGTTCCTCAGGCTGAGGGGGGATGTATTCAAAGGGAGCCATAGGCAGCTTGGCACTGTGGGAAGAGCGCAGTATTGAAGGCAGACAGATGATGTGACTATAAATCATGGCTCTGACACTTACTTAAATACTTAGCTTCAATTTTATCATTTCTACAATGGAATAGGTAGGAGTTTTTACCTGTTAGGGTTGTCATCACAGTTAAAGATAATACACATAAGTAAAGCATCTGATATCTAGGCTGCATCCTTGCTTTACACAATCCTTGCTCCCCATGACCCAACTCCAGGTAGAGAGAGGAAACGTCCAGAAACTTCTTCTCATTGACACAGGGTCATATTGCAGGTTCTGTCTCTTATTCTCTTCTCCTGCCTAGAGTACCTGTGTTCTGCCTCTTAACTTCACACTGAATTCTTTCTCTCTGCCTAACTATAGGCTATCCATTGGATATCCTCCCTGGATTTTTCATTTGCAATGTTACTAAGATATCTTTTTAGAATATACACCCTCTGATCCTTCGCTCCCCTACCTTTTCCCTGCCCGTGGTCCTTGGGCAAAGGATTCCCATTGCTGTGGGGGAGCTGCAGTCTATGGCTAGGCCCCTGGGCCCCCAAGTGTCCGACAGTGGACAAGGAGGGGAGGAAGTAGATATCCAGTATCATGCAGAGGCTTTAACAAATGGTTGTGGTTATTTCACTTAAAGAATTATGTGTAAACTAGAATGTCTGTTTATTACTCCATTGATGGGGGCTGCCTTTTAAGGGGTTGATTTTGTGTCCATTACCCAGGACATTCTTTTCCTATTAAGATACTTGAGAAACTGAATTTATATTCAAAAGCTTGCTGGATAAGCAGAGAATCAGGTAAAGGCTGGATTATGGCCCAGTTTAGGAGGAAATAATCAGTCTCTGAGGTTCCCTGGCTAATCCCACCATTAGCACAAGGCTGAGAACCCATCAGACATCTGATGAGGGCTCCGTAGACGTTCTGCTCTTGTTTGTAAGGCCAGCCCATGCAGAAGAGCCACAAAACAGTAAAACCAAGGGGGCTGCAGCTGGGGACATGCTCGATGGTGCAACACACCAAGTGTTTTAGGCAATGACTTTGACACAGTGGGGGGATCTTTTTCTGGTTGTATGTAGACTGGTAGCCTGTTTATAAGTCAGAGTAGCCCATATAATCTCCCTCACCACCAGAACACAGAGAGTCGGTAGTGTACAGAGAGAAGGGAATTTAAGGTCCAGCCTGCATGAATGGGTCCAAGGCAAAGCAGAAGCAGCAGGAGCAGGGATGAGCCCAGCACTGCATATGTGGTCGGTCACTTCTCTCTTGCTAATATTCTCGGTGTTTGTGCATCCAAGTGCTTTTACAAAATGTTTTGTGAACCCCCAACAGGCCTCACTCTGACCGTGTCTGCTCCTGCTTCCCGAACTTCTGAGATACTTACGTAGTTGTGTGAATTAATATCACTGTAAATGTTTGATTTCCTGCTTGAATAGGCACCTCTGACACATGGGGCAATGTTTTTATCCCCCCAGATCCACTTTCTCTTTCTCATTCCTTACAGCCTGGGTGGCCCCTCTCCTATAGCTCGGTGGCTCCAGTGATCATATTTACTTGCCTGGAACCTCTCATGAAGAGGGAACCCATTTCCTTTTCAGGGCTAATTCCTTGCTTTTTCCCTCTTCCATTGTTCCCTTTGAACTCTTTTCCTACCCTTCCCCCACCCCCCCATCATGTATTTGTTAAAGAAACCCTCCCGGCATCTTCCTCACAGGCTATAAATGTGCTTAGGTCTTATAAACATGCTTAGGAAACCTCCTTCCACCATGCTTTCCCCCATTTGCTTCTTCCAACTTTCTCCCAAGTTCTATCACAAGTGATAGAAAGAGCTGCTACCATAATCCTTTTCTCTAACTTCCCAGCCTATTGCAATTGGCTTTTGCTTTCATTATTTCCTGGAAATCAATTCTTTGAAGTTCCAGTAACTTCCTTTTTCCCCAAGTCTGTGTAATTTTTTTTCTTTTATTCTTCTTATTGACATTATGGGAACATATAAAAATATGATCATACATTTTGGAAACTCTTTTTTGGTTTTTACAGCAGGAGCAGCAAAAGGGGCTGTTGAGTGAGGTGGGATAGCTGAGACCTGATAATGTTGCATATCAATATATATTTATTAATCGTAGGTGCCTGAAAACATTTTTTCCAGAAGGTTGTGAACCCAATCTTGATGACCCTGGAGGTTTCTCCAATAGGACTCTTCTTTGGTCCCTTTTCAGCCTCCTTGGATGACTGCTTTTCCCTGGCTAGCTTCTTAACGTGCTGCCCTAGAGTTTTGTTTTTTGGCCTGTTCTCTCTGTACATGTCTCTGAAAGGCCTTATTCACTTCTGATGACTCCAGCATTCATTATGTGCTGTCAGGTTCCAAATCTGCACCTCTAGCTCCTGTTTCTTCTCAGAACTCTAGGCCCAAATATTTAATCAATTACCAGATCTCTACACCTGAAAGTCCCACTGGCATCTTAAACTCAATGTGCTCTAAACTTATCTTGTCTCCCTGGCTGGTCTCAAAGCAACTTGATGAGGCATCTACTCAGTTATATAGGTGAGAAATTTGGGAATGATTCTTGGATTTTTCCTCCTCACTCTCTAACTCCTCTGCCCAGTGAAAACCTGAGCAGTCCCCATGCTTTGTTACATACTATAACAGTATAGTTCTGTTACTACCAATTCAATTCAGGCCTTTTTCATTGAGTATCTGACAAGATCCCAGAGAAAGAGCTTTGTGCATAGTATTTATTATTTTAATTATGAATACAGATTATAAATATTATGACCACATTAATTATATATATTGCTTGAAAGACCTGAAGTACCAGTTTTTCCACAGGGCTTTTGATTAGCACAATGATTACTGGAAAAGATCATAAGGAGGGCTCTTAACCAAGGAGATTTGTGATCAAATTTTGATTATCTTGGCTGGGAGGCTAAGGAAACACAAGGGATGGGTAGAGTGAAATGACCTGAAAGCCTCATGTTAGGCAATAGCTTCAGTCCTCTTTTACTCTGAACATTTTATCAGCCCAGACAATCTGTGAGGAGGCTGGTATTGGCTTGAATTTCTGCCTCTTGAATGCTCCATACCTGATGAGCAGTGACGTAGCTAAGAGACCACAAGTCCCAGTCGAGGTAAGAAGACAAAACAAGAAACCCAAATAATTCACAAACTAGATAAGAATCTGCATATTCCTTTAAAAGGAAAACCAAGACTTGAGATGGAGCAATTTTAGTGCTTATCTCACTAAGTGGCATAGTGATGACTGAGTTTCTGGGTTATGGTTTTAAGATTTAAACTCTTCATTTATGTTAGCTTTCTCTGTTACTATTTGTATTTTGGTCATTTGTCCAATGAGGGGAAATGCTGTCCCAACAGCTTAGAATCTTGCTGTAATGTCAGGAGCCTAAGGCAAGATGAGAAAACGTTGGTCAGGAAAGGAAATAGCATCTATTATTAGACAAGGGCCAGCCATGTCAATGGGCAAATTGAATAAGACATTGCCGTGGTGCAGAATCCCTGCCTTAGCTAATCTCATGTGAAGACCCTGATTTCAAGTGTATGGAAATGGAGAGCAAAATGTAGTCATTTAGAGCTGTGTTATCCATCATTATCTCAGGTTTCCTGATGAGGCTGGTAAGCTTGGTGTAGGCATTAAACTGGCCTCTGCCATTTCTCTCCTGCCACCTTTCATGATTTCTTACTGGTGCAGCCCAGTCATCTGGGTAGGAGGTCTCTTAATGTACCTGACCTGTTATGTAATCACCCAGTGTGAATGCCTCAAGGTTGACTGATTTCATCACTGCCTTGAAGTCAGATGACAAATACTACATTGGAGACCTGTCTTAATTTAGTATTTTTTTTGTTTATATTCTGGCAGAATATTCACATGAAGGGTCCCACGATGTGGGAGAAACTGCTGTATTGCATTTTGAATGCATGGTATTGATTGCCAGAGGATCAGTTAAATTGCGGTATGAATAATGATTGGTGCTGGCCTTAACCCTTTTGGCTAAAATTGCTTATTTGTCATCCTGGCTTATGGAGGAGATAAACAATTGCTTGCTCATGATCTAACAGATCAACTGTGAGTATCATTTGGCATGTCAGATGAAAGCTAATTTAATGAGCTACAGTTCCTGCCAATTACCTGGGAACAAATCCCTCCACAAGCTATTCTGTACATCATCAAAATGTTTAACTGTATTCTCACTTGTGGCAGGTAAGATGATTGGATGTTCGACTAGTCAACAGGCTGTTGATATAATCTTGCATTTATTTGTCCTATCTACTTATCCAATCATCTTCATTCTTTAACAATGACAAATTATAAGTAGTCATCCAATTCTTTATTTTGAATTAATCTTCTCTGTAAGTATACAAACTGTAAAACTGAAATATCCTTGTGTGTGAGTAGTTTGGATTGCAGACCAGGTATTGTGCAGTGTGTCATCTTGTCAGTTGGCTGGACTAGAAAAAAGTGACTTTCGTCATGCACTGTTTGAATGCCTACAAAGAAATTCTCTAATAGGAAATCTGAATGACTCTATGAATGGCTTCACATAAGAAGGGGGAATGCTTGGGAGTGAGGGGTCTGTGACCTAGCATTGATTGGGCAAGGAGGAGGTGAGAAGGGAGAGAGCGTGTGAAGAAGGGGAAGTAAAAGAGCAAGGCAAAGAGGGGAGATGAGGCCTATGAAGACTCTCTGTGAACAAGGAAGGGACAAAGGTATGGGTTACCCAGACAGCCTGAGACCTGGCTAGGGGAGCTTCATATAACCTTTGCTCAGCCACCTCCTCTTTTTCCCCTCCCCAGATTTCTCTGAGTTTCCGAAAATGCCCTTCCTAGAAACTTCTCTAGCTCTGTCTTTCTGGGCCTGGCTCTTGCACTTGAGTGCCTGCGCTGCTTCAATCCCACTGCCACTCACTCTAGACAGGAAGCCAAGCTTGACAGTTAATCCTCTCCCAAATCAACATGCGTGAAGCATTTGGTGTCTTTGGTAAACTTACCTCTTACCGTCCTCATGCCACTGCCTCTGCTCTTCTCTCTCAACTTTCTTCTGCCTCTCTTGACCTGTCTGTTTCCAGGACAGGCCTGAAGGTTGCAGGGAAGGACAGCCCAGCAAGTGGTGTCCCAAGCAATCTTACTCGGAAATAGGTGTCTTTCCGAGGAGGAGGAATTCTTATGGTAGTTATTAAGAGGATTGCATTTTTCATCATCTTTCCTTTCTCCTTTGAGAAAAGGATTTCCATTCTTGCTAATTTACTATGCACATTTTCTGGGCAGAGGTAGGAAGATATCTGAGCTGTTTTACTCACACTACTGATACCAAATGTGTAGGGGTTTTGTACACTGAGCTAGTCTCCAGTTCTGTGTGGATGCCATCTGGGTGTTCTATAATTTAGTTCGATTCTGACACTAAGTACCTGGAGTTAGTGCAAACTCCATGGGTTAAGGGTTTAGTGCCACAAGAGTGTACCCACTTAGCCCAATCCCAAGACCCAGGTTGCCATCTGTATATCTAATTGACTGGCTATAAACAAGGGGGTTCTCATGACATCCTCTTTAGGTTTGATAATTTGCTAGAAAATCCCACAGAACTCAGGAAAGTACTTTTTTTCTATTACTGGTTTATTACAAAGGATACTCACCCAGATGGCAGAGATTCAGAGGAAAGGTATGGGGGCAGGGGTGTGGGGCTTCCAGGCCCTCTCGGCACTGTCATGTGTTCACCAGCCCAGAAGCTCTCCCAATCCCATGGTTTAGGGATTTTTATGGAGGGTTCGGTAGGTAGGCATGCTTGATTAAATCATTTCTGGGCACTGGTGACTGACTTAATCTCCATCTCCTCTCCCCTCACTGGAAGCTGGGGGTAAGGCTGAAGGCTCCGACCCTCTAACCCTCTAACCATGCTCGGTCTTTCTGAAGCCCTCTAGGGTCACCAGTTATCTCACCAGCATATGAAAGGTGCTCTTATCGCTCCAGAGATTACAAAGCATATGCTAGGAATCAGGGACACAGTAGATACCTATTTCTCATTGTAGCTAGGAACCAAAAATGTATTTATGGAATCATTATCTCACTCATATTTCTTTATTGCAAAGGACCGGGCAAGACTTCTTAAAAATTGGAGACCCTTTTTAGGGCATTCCTTCCTGGCTCTGCCTATCACCTCAGGTATTGGGACAGTGTCACTTCTCTTCCTGTCTTGGTGTCACATACTGGGCCTTCTCCATCCCTGAGTGCAGGCAGGGTCTTACTTCCATAAAAGTCCTCGGTTGTTCACAGAGAGTTGATAGTAGTATTATGGGCTTTTACATAACCATTTGAGGACCTGGGACTTCTACCACACAGCCTACACCATCAAAACAGATCAGGTTTTCACACCACGCACTCCTGGGAAGTCCTGTGTTCTTGTAGTTTTGCATTCTGTGACTGGCTCTGCTAGGTGCCATAAAACCTCATCTGTCCTGTGTGCGACCTGACCCTATGTTGAGGGCAAACTGGTGGGTTTTGTCTTTAGCCTGGCCCCTGGTTTTTTCTAGGGTGTGGTCGTGACCAGACATGAGGGACCTCATTCTTTCTTTCTCCCCAGGCTCTGCTTTTTGAGAATCTGACCACATGAGGCAGAGACCTCTGCAAATCAGAACCGGGTTCTCCAGATTCAGCTTCGAGGTTCTGATTGGTTCGCCAAGGACAGCTGATAGCCTTGCTGCTCTTCCTCCTCCCGAATTAGCTTCCCTAAAAAGTCAGAATTCCGTACCCCTCACGTGACTTGGGCAGTCTGAGCTTCTCCAGTAATGGGTTGCAGTGTCGCTCCTGCAGAATCTGCTTTAACAGGGTCAAGTTCTCCAACCATGAGCGCACCCTCCGCTGTGGTAAAAGGCTTTCAGTACACAGGGTTTTTTTCTCTTTTCACTGGTGTGTGATCAGAAACTTGACATTCAAGTGCCAGCACCTGTCACACGATGGAAAGCCGAGTCCACACATGCAGAGTCTTCAGTTGTAACCAGAGGCACACTGGTGGTTGGGGCCATTTGAAGTTCCTGCCGCAGGGTTCTTGCCAGCTCTCTGTTGAACGGTGTGGCCGCTCCACTGCCCAGATCTGCCGCGTGCACCCTTCCCTTCCTCTTCAGGGAATGGGTCTGGGAAGCGTACTTGGAATCCACGCTACTGTGCATGGATCAAGTTGAAGTTCCCACCTGGGAAAGTCTCTGGGCTGTGGGAACTATCCATTATTTCTCCTCTCTATTCAAACTCTGGCTGGGCAGGAACAAGTTGTTCTCTCACATGGGGCCTCTAGTATAGCTCCTTGCCCTCATAAATATTTGTTGAATTAAATTTAAATATATCCACAGCAGTAAGACACACTGCTTAATACATATAATCTTCACACACCACTCAAGGAAGGACAATATCAACGGGGAAATGGAGGCTTACATGCACACCGTTAACCTTAAAAATAAAACTGTCAGTTATTTGTCTAACAAAAAATGGTTTTATCCAGGAAGAGCAGAGAATTGCAGTTCGAGAAAAAAGCTGTGGCAAAGTCCAGAGAAAAAAGGAGCTGAGTGCTCTTTTTTTTTTTTTTTTTTAACATGGTGACCAAATTCTTGCATAGTGAATAAGTTCTTACATGGTGAACAGTACAAGGGCAGTCATCACAGAAACTTTCGGTTTTGATCCTGAGTGCTCTTTTGCAGAGGAAAAAGGCCTGGTTGGGAGGGCTGTTCTAAGCAAAAAGTCTACTGGGGGAAGTTGGGAGGTCCATGTAGCGTGGTTCTCATTGGCTGAGCTGTGGCAGTCTCTCATTGGCTGGGCTCTTGCGGAGAGGCAGGAGAGCCTGTGAAAAATCTTCCCTGGTCCTGCGGGGTTATGAAGTAGCTAAAGCAATATGGGCTTGCAAGGTTTCCATCTCTTCCAGCCGGGTATGCGTTTGGGGAGGGAGGTGGGACCCGTGAACTTCCACCGCTGGCCTCCGTTGCCACGTCAGTGAGGTTTCCCTTTATGAATTCTCACAACATCTAGAAAGAAGGCTGTTTAATGAATGTGCAAATTCTAAATACTGAGCAGGATTAGGAAACCGCATTTCTTGCTCTTGGAATATTTGGCAAGGATCCGCTTTCCTCTCTGCATCTTCAGGCAATCGCCTCTGTTTTCCTCAAATTATTCAATTCAGCCTGATTCTTTTAAACAAACTCATATTTTTACAAACTACACAGGTGAGAACCACTGGTGATGATGGGGTGGAGTTGATTGGATCTTGAGGAATCAACTCTGCCCTTAAGGAGCCTGCAGTCTAGCGGCTCCCCTTCTTCCTAGCTATGTGACCTTGGGCAGATTACTTCACCTTTCTGTGCTTCTGTTTTCTGTAACACTGGTATAGCAATAGTACCTACCTTGTGGGGTTGTAATGGAGGCTAAATGAATTCAAAGTATAATGTACTTAAAAGTGTGTCTGGCACACAGAAAGCACTTAATAAATGTTACCTATTGTAAGTACTCAGTATTATAATTACCACAGTCATTATAGTCTGGCTGCTATCTAAGACCCTCCTCCCTACCCCATTCACTGAGCTCTGATGTTCCATGGTTCTCTGACAATAACATAATGAACGAGATGGACCCTGTCTGTGATAAAGGCTGTGTGCTGGCTGAAGTGGACCTGGAATTACAGAGGGCTTGATGCAAAATCTCAGGCTACTACTTCATTTTCTTCATTCTTTGTTCACAAGGGGCTAAATTCAGCTCTAAAGGGGTTCAAAATGGCGGTATTAGGTAGCTGATATGCGTTGCATTTCCTGCAGTGTTTCCAAATCAGGGTTTTCAAATCCTTAAATTGATTATCAATATACTTATCCTGAGAAATTATGTATTTGGAAATGCTGTTTTAGAGGTTCTGCCCTAGTGGTTTCTACAATGTTCTTTATTTTTAGCATCCTCATACCGTGGATTCACCTTAGGGATTAAATTGCATTCTAATAAGATTTTCTAATAAATTGCCAATTATGCTCCTGGGGAGGATCCAAGTGGGACCTATTTTTTTTTTTTTTTTTTACTGAGGTCAGCTCTATTGTTTTAGAAGGATCAATTGCGTTATAGTTGTTTGAAAACCAAACCAAACCCCAAACCCCTTGCCACCAAGTATGTGAAACGCTGGCACTGAAAATGCAGGCAGCAGCTCTAAGTGATTGGATTATGGTTTCTGACTGTGCCCAGACCCCACACTGCTCCCAGCATGAGGAGCCGTAGTGCCAAGCACCCTCTCATCCTCTCCTGCAGGAGCCCGGCTCTCAACACAGTCCCGAAGGTTCAGCAATGGATGTGCTTGCCATTTCTGTTGAGAGGCAGAGGTTTGTAAATATTGTGAAAGTCCAGAATGAAAAGGTTAAACTAGTGCATTTTGGCTGGGTGAGGATTAATTAGGAGATGATTTGCAAAGACTATTATGTGTGTGCTAAATTTACTGACCCTTTCTCCCCCTGTATAGAATGAAGCTCTATGCGCTGTGCTCATTATCCTCAAATGTTTTTCTCTGTATCATCATCTCATTCATTTTATTTGGTAGTTTTAAAATGTACTAATTTGAACGGTAGGCTTCACTGATTCTTGGGAAAAGAACATTTAAGAGGCACAACTGTGCAGGCCTTAGGAGAACTCCTTATGATCTTTGGGGGGTTCTCTGGCACTAAGATTGGGTTCCTGGTTCAGGTTGGCAAGGATCCCATCAGATACCCATCCAGTGCTCTGGGAAGCAGGCATGTTTGAATGTCCTACAAACAAGTTTTCAAACCAAAGTTTAGTACTGACTTGCTGTTTTGTGACTATTTAGGGACCATGGTCTATTTTGTTGATTAATTAGAATCATTTTTCATCTATTTATGTTTTCTTTGTCAGCCTTCGTACCAATCGTTGCTCTGTTGCAGTGCTGTCAGTCAACCCTAAAAAAAAAACCAGTTATTTTACTAGCAAAATGAGTTTATTTGGGAATAGCAGAGGTGCAGTTTGGAACAAGAACACTGTGGCGAAACATAGGCAAACCTTGAGAACAAAGGGGTGGGACTTGCTTTTACAGGGGAAAGGAGGAAATCAGGGAGGGTTGTTTTGAACAGAAGTTGATTGGAGAACAAGAGTTTGGGGTTGTGGTGGTTTCTCTTTGGCTGCAAGTGATGGTTAGTGCATTGTTCCTGGGGTAGGGAGGGCTCTACCTTCTTTTGCTTAAAAACAAGAGATAAAATTCCTATGTAAAAAATATCCTCCCTTGTCAAGAAAACTCTTATCTTCCTCCTTCCTGCTGGTTACACAGGCTGCAAGGAGTGTATGACAGAAGTGTACCCCCTGCCACATCTCCCCCCGCGCCCCCCCCGCCACCCCCTCACCACCTGAGGCCCCCTCCCACCACTTCAGGGCCTTCTGACTCCATCTTAAAGGAGGTTTCCTTATTTATTTTCACATGCTGCAAGGACAGGCTTGGGGGAGGGTTCAAGGTGAAGCCCTAGTGTTCTGGGAGGGCCTCACTCTGCTGTGTCTGAGCACCCTACAAAATGCAGAAGTTTCTCCTGCCTGAGAAACCCTCAGGTTGCCAAGCCGGCAGATGAGAGCAGAGGAGGATTCTGGTAAGGACAGGGAGCTTGAGCCAGAGGGGCAGGCTGGCTGGGCAGTTTGCTGATTCTAGCCTGAGGTGGCTGATGGGAGACATGAGTATGGAAGAAGAGGGCTCCTCTGCTTTCCAGGTGCTCTGGGTCCCAAGCAGTGGAGAGTCCAGGGCAGCGAACAGATGCTGATGGGGCAGTCGTAGGCCACAGCACAGTCGGCTCATTTCTCCCTGAGGTCTTCTGTTTATCCCTGGCTCCATTACTCATAGACTCTCTACTTCTTGGCCTTGTTCGTGTAATGGTTTGAAAAAGGAAGTTTTAACTGAAAGATGGAGGAAACAGAGCTCTGTTGGACATCTTTCTCCCATTTGGTTCTGGCTAGAAATTTTGGTAAAAAATATGAGACGGCAAGAGGTTATAGAAATAAGGAATCAAATGTGTGGTTTTATTTGGGTTTAATTGACTTCTGCTCCCTGTTATACTTTAAGCAAACCTTAATTTAAATACACAAATCTCGACTGTAGAAAGACATCATTTTAAGAATTCAAAAAATTGTGTATAAACCTTCGTCATACTTCAGAACAAAATCTCTTGGCTTGTTATAAATATGAATTAATTATCAAAGAAGGAATTTCCTGCAACTTTTCAAGAGCATGTGTAATTGTGGAAGTCAACTAGTTCAAGACAGTAAAGGGTGGGCTGCTCTGAGTGTTTGCCCAGCCTTTGGCACATTAATGTTAATCCGTAATGAGGATATTTTGACTCTTTGGGCTGCTCTGCATTGCTGCATTTTAAATTGGTACTTGCTACAGGCAAAGTTGAAGGTGAGGGGCAAGTCTCAGTATCAGCAGTAGCTAGATGAGCTTTAATGGGACTCAGAAAGATGGAGTTTCCAGGGCTTTGACATTTTATTCTCTTGTTATATAGCAGCTATAAAAAAGCCAGTAACATTTTCCTGTCTTCCTTACTGATACACACCAGTAATAGGAGAAACGAGGGACCCAGTCTCATGCCTAATTTGGTAACTTAAATGGTAAAAGGAGCTATGAGATACTCAGAGCAATAGGGCTCATGTCAGCAGGTTCACCCAAGCAGAAGTGCCCTGCGGAGGTGATTGAAATGGGGAGATGTTTCATGTGAAGGTCCCTTTCCTGAAAAGTCCAGTGTGAACGATTACCGAAGACCATTTCTAAAGTTATTTCTATAATGTGCATTTGCTGAAAATGAAAGAAAATGAAAGATGCTAATGTTAGAATATTATGAAGTTGAATGTAGTACACATCAGGACATTTCACATTTAACTTAATGGGTCACCCAAGTGTTCACTGACCAGTTGCTTTCTTAAACTTGGAGACTAATGTTTTTTTCCTTATGCAGTGGTTTGCTCTGTACGTGGCTTTAAAAAAAATGTGGGATATTATAGCATTGAAAATATTACTGATGCAGATTTTATTCCCAGATGATTGAGTCTGTTTAGATATGTCATGCTCATAAAAGCTCATGTTTATTGAAGAGGGTTATTACATTTACTGCAAGATTTCATAAAGACCTTTTTAGGTGAAAAATACAGGTAGAATGGTTTGAGTGGGTGCTTTGTAAACCTTTTACAGGGCCAAAAAAAAAAAAAAGTTCTAAGTGCAAATGTCTTATGTGGAAAGTAAAAGTAATTTGTTTTTCTCATTAGGTGCCAGACCGTAGGCTAACCTGAAGACGACAGATTTTGAGATCTATGAAGTCAGAGTCAGCTTTCTTTAACAGAGGACTGCTAGTTGCTAACCTTCTGTATCAAAATGAGCCTTCATTACAAGGTTAGCTACAAACATATAAATGTCTACTTGGTTTGGGACAGTTCTATTTGAATCCTAGATATATTGTTGAGAGAATTGCAGTGCATTTAGTTTAATTCACACACACACACAGTTATAGAATCCAGTGTAATTAAAGATATTCATCACTATGTTCACTGAAACTGGTACAATAAGAGTATCTCACACTGTTTCTCTTCATTACTATGCAAGGCCAGAGCTTATATTTCTTGACTTGGAATGATGCCAGAGAGTCATTTCGGTATTTGAGCTTTATGCATTATTATTAATTGTGATGATGTTGACGTACCTTTCAATATTTGTGGTACTTCACAACAATTTTTATTAGCTGTTTCTCTTAACAGCTGAATCAGATCAAGGAAAATTATTTACTATTCTGTTGCAGGTGAAGAGCAGAGGCACAGGAAGATACATGACTTCTGGAGCACATGTGGATTGTTGGCAGAGCTGGTATGATAACTTAAAATCCTGTATTTTTACATTCTGACACTGACACTCTTCTCACAAATTCTCTGTTTTTGAGAATATATTTTCATATTAGAAGTTTAAGATGTATTTGGGAAGCTAAACAAATCCCATTGAGTGCACAGTGTTGGGTACATCATCGGTTTTCAGTATTAGCTAAGGAAATGTATAAATGTTGGATGTTGAAAACAAGGTTTTCAAAATAATGCTTTGTTTGTATAAAAGTAACATATTTTGAGTTAATTAATAGTAATTGAAGTAAGATACCCAGTTAGTGGATAACTTGGATATATTGTGCTTCAGAGTTAAGTGATAAATCACTGCAGGATAATAATGAGAGCATATGTCTCCAACAGCTTTTCAGAGAAGGTGTGATGTTCTATACATAAACTAGTGGACCAAAGAGGTGGTGAAGATTTATTTCTTATCTGTTGGCAGAAATAGATTTCTTTCCTTAGCCTAATAATAATGATGCATTAACAATGTTTATACAACAACCTCAGTTAAAATTATAAAACAAACGTACTATAATTAAAATGCGTACAAACCCCAAAGAGCCATCCCAGCCTGAATATTATCCCAGGAACCTAGCTGTTCCCTGCATATGGGGGAGATTTAACAATGCCAATGCCATATACCAGTGGCCACTGACAAGACAAGCACATGATCCCATCACTTAACCTGTACCCATCAGTGCCCTTGTATTTGGCTATCATACTGTTCTTGAAACGTCTGGATCTGGTGTCTTGATAAATTCTAATTTGGGCAGTTTAAATACAGTTCACTCAATTTCTACTCAAAAAGTAACATTCTAAATATCCTTTCTTCAAAATTATGTTGTGTAATTGTATCACTGAAGAACATGGCTATTCTACAGGAGGAACCCCAAGCTCTGTGTTACACAGAGCGAGCTCAGCTCACCACTTCCTTCTGCACCGATCAGGTGAGCTGGCTGCTGCCCATGTCATCAAATAGGGCAGGATAGACACCTGTCTCTGTTTTTAGACCGTCTATCAGATCACTCATCACGGGGTCCATTTTTCAAACTTCTTGGATTTTGAACAATGTAGTAAAATGAAACAAGCCAATTTTCAGTTTGTTTTTAAGGGTGTTGTCATAGGCAGTGCTGGGAATCTGAATTCTAAGCTTAATACAACCTGTGTTTATACAGTATAAATGGTTTTTAACTAGACTCTATTAATCAGACCCAATTTTGACCCTGGGCTGCATTTGAATCACCTTTGGCCGTCAAAGAAGCAGAGAGGGACTCAGGACCAAGCAGCACAGCCTTGTTATGCCTGAAGGGGTGGCTGATCCAGGACACTTGAGATTGTCCTGTGTTTGTGGGGGAAATACTATGATATATTCCCCTGTTGAATTTGGGGATTCATTCAACAAATGCTTATTGACCACCTATTCTGTGAGAGGCACAGGGCTGAATCTGCTAAGGCCTCAGATTAGAGACTCTGTAAATAGAGACTGCAGAATGCTCACTAATTAAGTATGTTGATGGCCTGGACCTCGAACCCTGGAGGGGACATTCCATTCTGATAATGCTGGCAGCTTGGGAAGAGGCACACTGAAACGAGGCAGCAGAGGTCACCCAGAAAACAGGCATAACCACTCTGTTTATCATGTTCAATAAAGTGTTGGGCAAAAGAATGTATCTAGGCTTGTGTGACAGCAGAGTCTACTTGTCCCTGTCACCATATCACCTGTTTTGCCAGCAATACATTTCCAATGACTGAGCACATTATGCACAGTAAGTGGGATTAGAGTGTTCCAGGAATCTTTAATGCCCTCTTATCTTGTCAATGGTTTCCTTAGGCAAATACTGATTCTGAAATGTGCTTCTTAAATATATAGTTGTTTCAGGGAATCAAATGAAATGGGTGCTGTAACTTTCCTTTCTGCCATTTGTTTAATCACTGTCTCACCCTCATGTACACCTCCACCCATGCTCAGGAAAAGAAACAATATCACACTGACACACAAAACAAAGAAAACAAAAGCCAAATTCCCCAAATGGTTTGGATCACCAGTCTTGCGAAGATGTGAGGCAGTTCTGAAATTTGGAATCCCTGCTAACTAAAAGGAAGGTTTCCAATTCTCCCTCCCTGCCATTGACTATTTGCATAGCCTTAAATAACATCATAAAATCAGATACTTGCAATAAAAATGCTATTTTAATTTTCAAAGTCTACAAATCCTAGGGAGGGCTCTTTGCTATTATAATTATAACATTGTAAAAACTGAATGAAGAATAATAGAAACAACCATAGCAGCAAGGAAAGCTAATACAGTGCTGTGTACTAGTTACTGTGCTGAGGGCCTTTATGCATTCACTCATTTAACAATTAACTGTGAAGGAGGTACTATAATTAGCCCCATTTTATAGACGAGTACATAGGGGTTTAGTAATTAAGATCACATAGCTAGTAAGTGACAGAGCTACATTATGGACCCAGGCAGCTTGGTTCTAGACCTGGCATTCTTAAATACTCAACTGTACCCTTTTTGTAAAAAAAGGTATACTTATTTATGCTTTACTAATCCAGTAACTGACAGTGGTAAATCATCTACATGCATACATTCTTTCTTTTGGGCTTAATCTATCTTGCTGAAAAATTTCCCTTTTGCACACATGCACATTAAACAATGAAAACTGTGCAAAAGAAGTAAGTCTCTCACCCACTTCTGTTACTTTCACGTTCCCTAGGCAGAGGCAAACCTTGTCCCCAATTGCTTGTGTATCCTCTTAGAGATATTCTGTGTCCATACAAGCTGATATTTCAAATCACGTTTTACAAATGTTTGAACTTTGTGAACAGACAGTTTTGAACATCAGCCTACACAAATCAGTGACACTAGATGTGTCCTGGAAAACCAAGATACCCAGACACTTAGACCATAGTATTCAGTTGGGGATATTGGCTAGGACACTGAAGCTTATGCTGTCCCCAGTTTATGGGAAGCACAGATAAGAAGGTTATAAATGTGACATGTTCAGTCTATGGGGATCCAGGTAGACATGGGCTTCCTGCAGCACCACAGAGGAGGGCCCGCAGAGCCTGCTTCCAGGACAGTCTGTCTCAGAAAAACGTTATTCCAGTGGAGACACCAAAATCTCGTTAATATGGGGACATGTGTACAAACCAAGGTAAAAATATGGGAGTTTAGAAATCAACTCTTTGTTTAAAAAAAGTTTATTCTCATTGGTCTAGCAAGTTCACTTCTCGAAATTTATCCAGACTTAGCTATATGGAGTTCATGATAGCTGTTTGGCAACAAACTTAAATGACCAATAACAGAGACTGGGTTAAATAAATTACATTAATTGAATAGAAAATCACCTAGCCATTAAGAAGATGACAAAGAATATTAAGTGATATCAAAAAGTGTTTACAATACATGGCTAAGTGAAAATAGCAACATATAGAAAAGATGTGTTTAGAAAAACTATTTATTATGTATGAAGAGTATAACAAGAGAGGCTATGGGTGAGAGCTAGAGGAATGATTTACAACAAATACTAACCTCTTCTAGGCAGTAATAGGCAATTTTAATGGAGGCTTTTCATTGCTTGTTTAAAAATCTAAAAAACTTAATGAATACTTCTTGCTTGTATTAGAAATAAAACAAGAAGATTAATTTTTTTAAACATAAGAATAGTTGATTAACTCTTGAAGCAACCAGTTGCAGATTATTCATTAACCAGTTATTTAAATAGCTTTATCTTGGGTACAATCTAATATTTTTTCAAACATCTGCTAGCTTGTCTCCCTCCTACCTTTGAAAATGAACCCTTTCATGATCCATTGATTAAAATAGCATGTGAGCCCTTCACAATGTCTTTGGATTATTATCTGGCAAGCAGTTACTGTTTTTAATTTAGACGTGTTGTAGAGCTTTGTTGAGCAGTTCCCAGACTCTTTCACCTTAGACTCAGTGGTAATAATAGTTAACCCTGATTGGACTTCTACCTGAACCAGGCACTGGGCGAAGTGCTTCACAAGAGGAATCTCACTGAATCCCTAAGGGACATGGACTACTACTGTCTTCTCTTCCTAGATATGGAAACTGAGGCTCCAAGAAGTTATGTAACATGCCCAAGGTTTCAGAGTTGATAAAGCAGAGGGGTCATTATTCCAGAACTTGGGTTCTTAATCAGTATAAAGAGCTATGCTGTCATCTATGACTGTCCCATCTCAGATTTGATGATAGAGGGTTTTAAAGCATCTTATAAGTTCCATTTTGTAGACAACGAAATCAAGCCAGGAAATGGGTGATCTTTGCTCAGGAAGGTGATCTTTGGAGAGGTGGATACAGTCCAGCATCCCCTGGGTTTTGCCTCTGCTTTTAGAGCTAACTCACTTTTCAGGAGAATGTAAACCACTGCAGTGTCCTACATGGCACTGTGATGAAGTAACAGGAAATGTAATTTTTGAGCCACTCAGTAATGGAGGAGATGGAAAGCTTCCCATCTCATCTTGCTTATTGCTCATTGTGTACACAGCACTTGCCCATCAAGATCATTTTCAAAAGATGATTACTTCAGTGTGCCCAGGTCTGCAGGACATAAGTATGTGGGCAGTGGTGGTAAGAGATATAATTATTCTTAATGGGAAGATATGGAGGTAATGAGTTGAATGATCATGTATATGTAATGTTTGAGTTCCAAAGCCCAATGAAGTAATTAAGCAAGCTGCAAAAATGCAGGGAAAAGAGGCTGAAATGAAAAGAACCAGAATAATGTACCTTTTGAGTAACTGTCAACTTTCTTAGGGAGGAGTCGAACAAAGAAGAACTCTTTCTATTCCTTCTATCCATCTCACATCTATCTACCCATCCGTCCATCCCTCCCTCCACCCATTCATCTATCTATCGTGCTTGCCCAGGCTATAGGCAAACACTCTATTTCTTAGAGAGCTAAATATTTGTTGGTGGCCAGTTTTTCCAAGTTATCAGTTCAAAGGATAGCATATAGCTTCATCTTTATCGGGTGCATTCACATATCGGAGTCCCTCTCACTCTTCAGAGCTGCAGCAGGAGAGAGCGGAAATTGTCCCCAGCAAGGACCAGAAGTTCTGAGCGCGCTGCGTCCCCTGCTTCCCGGGCGGCTGATCTCGGGACACATGCCAGTTCCCCCCTCAGGGGCGCGGCTGTGGCAGGATTCGAAGAACTGGAGAAAGGGGTTGTTACCACAGAACTGTGAACCCGGCGCCTGGTAAGTATGGTCGTTATTATTACAGTTCTGCCGGAGAGCAGGTTTCGTTTTCCTGCTTCATAAACGAAGAGAACGAGGCGGAATGATTTGTCCAAAGGCGGAGAACTGGTTGGAGGTAGAGAAACCAGATTTTCTGCTTGTTTTCAGTACAGAGTGGTGTGTTCTAAAAAAAAAAAAACGAAGAAAAGAGAAAGAAAAAAGGTTTGATGGTTGATCTTGGCGATCCCGTGATAAGGCTGGAGTTGTTCAGAGCATCAATAATAGAAGATGCTCTAAAAATTACATTTTTTCAAATGGTGGATGAAGAGAAACTATTTGTAAACATGTAAACCAATCGAATCAAAGGGTACTTTGGAGGAATACTAAACCAATATATTAGTCTTCTGAAGGATTTATGGAGTAAAAGGCAGGGAGGAAATGGCTAGATTAGGGCTGTCCAGGGAGCAATTAGCAGCACTTACCAACTATTAAAGCACTTTGTCCTTAGAAAAACAACAACAGAAATCAGAGAGAAAGGTTTCTTTTTCCCTTTAAATATGCAGGCTCTCTGATGCTGAAAGCAAAAATGTTGCTGTGAAGTTTGCAAGAAGTTGTCCTATGATTAATTCATGTTGCAGCTTTTAAGATTCTGTATAGTACTACCTTGGGTTAAGATTTTGTCACTGTCACTAATAAGTTTCAGGCCAAATCGGGAATTTAAGGAGACCTAAAAGGCCGAAAAAATTGTTGAGGGATGTTAATGGTGGCCCAGTAGGTGGCAGCCTCCCCTCTGAATTAATGCCATGCTCTTCTCCAGCAAGAGGCTTGGGCACAGAGAGGGTGGGGAGAGATTCTGGCATCATTTATAAAAATTCTTACCCCCCACCTTTTTTTTGAGGTGCATTGGGGAAAATGGCAAGTAAGGAAGATATGGCATTACAATTTTTTCCCTCTCTTATTCATACTGTATACTTATTATAGACATTTAGGTAAAGTACTTCTTATTTGAGGGTGTATTGCTAGGTGTTGCACGTCTTTCCCATTGCTTGGATAGTCTTTCTGTTTTGCCTCCACTTTGTAAAAGATATTGGTTTTCTTTAGATAAAGAACAAATAAAGTACGTGCATAGGCATAAATGTAGTTTTGGGAGGAACAAAGTTTTGTTCGTGTTTTCTTTTCCATCTGAGTGAAAAAACAAACTGCGAGCTACCCTCTCTTCCCTACTAAGCATCTGTGAACACTGATGCAGGCTTTGTGATTGCAGCCACTCCTCACAGAGCCTGGTGTTCTGACATTTCATTATGATGCCCTCAGTCACCCCGCAGAACACCTGCTTCATCTCCTGTTGTTAGAGGGTAAGGGTGGCCTGGTCGGTCTGCTGCATCTGGAGTTGTAGGGTCAGCCACTCCGACTAATCCACATGCCTCTGTATTTTTTGGATAAGGAAAAGGAAGGAAGCTGCTGAGTACATGGGGGAAGGAGAAGAACTAGCTTCATGGATTCTTTATTTTGTACCAAGCACTGTACTAGTTACATATATTATCTCATGTAATTCTTACCAAAAAAGTGAAGGGGCTTGGAGTGATAGGAATGGGATATATTGTGTATCCATTTTAGGGATGAGAAAACAAAGGCTCAAAGAGGTTTAAAAACTTGCCAAAGGTTGCTCAGTGTATGAAACAAAAGATTTACAGTAGGGATGTTCAAATTTATTTCTAATTCAACCATCCCATTTAAAATAGGTATTGGGCTATGTAGAACAAGGGCTTTGTCACCAAAACATACCTATTGCAAACTCTATTACTTAGTATGACTCATGCATTTAATCTTTTTCCATCTAAAATCCTTTAAAAACCAGAAATATGTAGTTCTGACTCTCAACCTGAACTTGAACCACATTTGCCCTAGAATTCAGACTGGTGTGGACATTATCTAGAGGACCTGGTGGGCTAAACTTTAAGGATTCATTTGCATGAGGAGGAGGTGTTCAAATTTAGACAAAGACTTGCTTAGAGATTGGAAGAGAAAGGTCAGTAGGAAGTCTGTGTTTTAGGCTTCCTCTAATCCAGTCTGAGTGGTAGAAATCAAGGACTGACAATAAAATCTGAAAGAGTTGTTTGAAAACTCAGTAAGACTTGGGGAACACAATATATTGTGGGCTTAATATAAATGAGGTCAGAAAGGTATGGAGGAAAAATGTTTTCAGCACCATTCAAATGTATAGTGTCAGCCATATCAATTTTGACTTTGACTTTTTGCAGTATCATTATCAAATGAGAATGAGAATTCTTATCTTGGTGCATGGGCTGCAGTTAGAGAAGTATTTTGTAATTGTTGTGGTGCATCAGGGAAACCCCATTTATCCAAAGAAGAAATAATGGCTGAATGCTTTGTATTGGGTTTGGGATTTTTGAGGCAGACGGCTCGAGCATAGCCTCAAATTATACCATGAGGGCAGCCCTTACTTGATTCACTAAAAAGGCAACTCTGGTTCTCACCCATTTAATGGGTCTCATGAGGTGTGATTCATGAGGAGGTAATGAGCAGACAAGAAATCTTGCTTAATTAGGTCTTCATTTGATATTAACATGATATTAACATGATCTGTATTCCCTTTTATTCCCCCTTCCTGCCATCTAACCCATTTCTGAAGGGCAGAGTAATTAGTAGAAGAAAAGGGACAGGCCTCAGCCAGGCTTGGTGAATATGGGTAATGCTTTTCTGAAAATAACTTCCAGAGGGAGGAGGACATGATTGTTGCTGTCTTCAAATATTTGAAGACGTATTTTGTGAAAATGGTATTATACTTAGTTTGTACTTTTCAAGAGTTAGAATTTGGTCCAGTATGTAAAGTCCCAGGAAGAAAGACTTCAGCTCAGTGTAAGGGAGGACTTGGAGACTGGCAAAGCCATGCAGAGGTGCAGTGGGCTGCCCTGAGAGAGAGTGAATTCTGTGCCACTGGAGATGTTCAAACAGAAATCAGAAGCCACCTGGTGGGATTATCCTAGAAAGAGGGATTAGGAAGGGTCAGAATAGGTGACCTTTAATATTCTTTCTAATCCTGAAATCCTGGGATTCTATGAACATAAAACTAGACTGCTTGAATTATACTAAGTTAAGTGAAAGTAATTTTTTATTTAAGTAAAAGACCTTTTCTTGTGACGTAGGTGGATCCAATCTCCCAAACAAAACAAGAAAGCTTAGGGTTCCTTGACCCTTGAATTTGACATAGGAGGGCCCCAACCTCCCCATTTCATGGATTGAAAATTGTATAAGTGATAAGATAAATCTGCTACTTCTCAGTGCTGTTGTGATGTTGCCTCTGAGAGTAAGTGCATTGCCTCTATTTTATTTCTGCATCATCCTAGTTGTGAAGGTTAGTTGCTTTACTGGTAATCCATTTCACAACAAATATTTTGTGACTTTTTGTAACATTTACTTAAGATTTGGAAGTTATAAGGTGGGAATTCCATTGTATAACTCACAGCCTCCCTTCATTTCCTGCTTATATTACCCTCTATCTTTCTTTCCCTTTCTTAGAACAAAACCAGATTTTTGTGCAAATTAGTTCTGTGAACACCTAGGCTTTTCAAGATCTGGTCTTCTAATCTGAATTAGTCAGGATAAATGAGATAAAGCTTCTGTAACAAATTAACTGTAAAATCTTAAAGGCTACCACAACAGGAGTTTACTTCCTTCTCTTTGTAGATGTCTAGTATGGGCTATCAAGGAGCTCTAGTCCATAGAGCCACTCAGGGACTCAGGCTGACAGGGGCACCACCATTTGAACACATTTAGCATTCCTGTATGTTTCTACTGCAAAGCAACACAGGGTGTCACTCTAATAGCCCACTGGTCAGAAGATACTCCACATAGCTCCACTAAATTTTTAACGGGCTAGGGAATACAGGGAAACCATAAAATAGTTGGTGAGCATTACTATTTCTGCCTCCTACCCCAAATAAGAATTTACCCAGAAAAGATAGCTCCCTTCTCAAAAGGAATTCTCATATCTCTTACTAAAAGAATGATATTTTCTCCTTTGACTTACACTCCTTTTCTCAACTTAGTATGCTACAATTCAGCAATAACCTCTGAGATAAATCCTTAAATTAGGAAGGTAAGAACTCTGCTTGGCAGAGGTTGTATTTATGTTTGTTGCAAACTTAATGGGCACTAATTGAAAAGTTAAGATGAAGCCATAACTATCTAAATGCATTACATCAGACTAGCTTGGAGTCACAAATTATTCTGATTTAGAAAGAAAGCAATTATGGGGATGTGGTCTTTATTCTTTTTTTTTTCCTCTCTTTTTTTTACTTTTGGTGTCATTAATATACAATCACATGAGCAACATTATGGTTACTAGATTCCCTCCATTATCAAGTCCCTCCCCATACCCCATTACAGTCACTGTCCATCAGCATAGTAAGATGCTGTAGAGTCGCTACTTGTCTTCTCTGTGCTATATTGTGGCCTTTATTCTTTTATTTTTACTATGCCTATATCTTTTTTTTTCTTAGCACTTTACATGTGTTATGTTTTATTTTATTTTGTTATCATTAATCTACAATTACATGAAGAGCATTACGTTTACTAGGCTCTCCCCTACCCCAAGTCCCCCCGACAAACCCCATTACAGTCACTGTCCATCAGCATAGTATGATGTTGTAGAATCACTACTTGTCTTCTCTGTGTTGCACAACCCTCCCCTTTCCCCCATCCCCCATATTATACATGCTAATCGTAATGCCCCCTTTCTTCTTCCCCGCCCTTATCCATCCCTACCCTCCCATTCTCCCCAGTCTCTTTCCCCTTGGTAACTGTTAGTCCATTCTTGGGTTCCATGATTCCGCTGCTGTTTTGTTCCTTCAGTTTTTCCTTTGTTCTTATACTCCACAGATGAGTGAAATCATTTGGTATTTCTCTTTCTCCGCTTGGCTTATTTCACTGAGCATAATACCCTCTAGCTCCGTCAATGTTGTTGCAAATGGTAGGATTTGTTTTCTTCTTATGGCTGAATAATATTCCATTGTGTATATGTACCACATCTTCTTTATCCATTCATCTACTGATGGACACTTAGGTTGCTTCCATTTCTTGGCTATTATAAATAGTACTGCAATAAGCATAGGGGTGCATCTGTCTTTTTCAACCTGGAGTGCTGCATTCTTAGGGTAAATTCCTAGAAGTGGAATTCCTGGGTCAAATGGTAAGTCCATTTTGAGCATTTTGAGGAACCTCCATACTGCTTTCCACAATGGTTGAACTAATTTACATTTCCACCAGCAGTGTAGGAGGGTTCCCCTTTCTTCACAACCTCGCCAACATTTGTTTTTTTTTGTCTTTTGGATGGTAGCCATCCTTACTGGTGTGAGGTGATATCTCATTGTGGTTTTAATTTGCATTTCTCTGATAACTAGCGATGTGGAGCATCTTTTCATGTGTCTGCTGGCCATCTGAATTTCTTCTTTGGAGAACTGTCTGTTCAGCTCCTCTGCCCATTTTTTTTATTGGATTATTTGCTTTTTGTTTGTTGAAGTGTGTGAGCTCTTTATATATTTTGGATGTCAAGCCTTTATCGTATCTGTCATTTATGAATATATTCTCCCATACTGTAGGGTACCTTTTTGTTCTATTGATGGTGTCCTTTGCTGTACAGAGCTTTTCAGTTTGATATAGTCCCACTTGTTCATTTTTGCTTTTGTTTTCTTTGCCCGGGGAGATATGTGCATGAAGAAGTCACTAATGTTTATGTCCATGAGATTTTTGCCTATGTTTTTTTCTAAGAGTTTTATGGTTTCATGGCTTACATTCAGGTCTTTGATCCCTTTCAAATTTACTTTTGTGTATGGGATTAGACAGTGATCCAGTTTCATTCTCTTACATGTAGCTGTCCAGTTCTGCCAGCACCATCTGTTGAAGAAACTATCATTTCCCCATTGTATGTCCATGGCTCCTTTATTGAATATTAATTGACCATATATGTTTGGGTTAATGTCTGGAGTCTCTATTCTGTTCCACTGGTCTGTGGCTCTGTTCTTGTGCCAGTACCAAATTGTCTTGATTACTATGGCTTTGTAGTAGAGCTTGAAGTTGGGGAGTGAGATCCTCCCCACTTTATTCTTCTTTCTCAGGATTGCTTTGTATGCCCATATCTTTTGAGCTAGGAATTCCTTAGCCCAATCTTTAATAGCATTGGTTTGTATGTCAATATTTCCACCATTCAAGAGTGGATTATTTACCTCTAGTTAAAGATGTTTGAGGATTTTTACTACTTTTAACAAATTTGATGGTAGAAGGGAGATTTTCTTTTCTTTTTCTATTAAGGTATCATTGATATACAATCTTACAAAGGTTTCACATAAGCAACATTGTGGTTATTGCATTCATCCACATTATCAATTCCCCCCCCACCCCATTGCAGTCACTGTCTTTTAGCATAGTGAGATGCTGTAGAGTCACTACTTGTCTTCTCCATGCTATACTGCCAGAAGGAAAATTTTCTAATCTATGTTTTAATGTTTTCCCAAATTTGGTCTATCTTTTCAGAAACTGCAATTTACTCTGAAAAGTTCAGGTTTGATATTTTTGCTCAGTGTCAGCAGTGTGTTTATAGTTACGGAATGTACTTTGCCTCTTGGTTTTTTATAATTGCTATTTCTGGTCCATGATGCTAGGTAGGGTATTTTGTCAGTGAGGCACTTTATTGCCCACTTAAAAAAAAAAGGTTTTTAATTTAGGTTCTAGTCCCCTTGTCTGTTCTTTTTATTTTATCTTATTATTATTAAAATTTTTTTATTGATGTGTAGTTGATATACAAGCTCATATTGGTTTCAAGTATGCAACACAGTGCTTCAATAGTAACCCATATTATTAAATCTTCATCCACACTAATGTTGTTACTACTGTCAACACAGGAAGACGTAACAGAATTATTGGTTATATTCTCCATGATGTACTACCATCCCTGTGACCAACTTACATTATGATTGAGAATTTTTGTGCTCTTTTATCCCCCTCCCCCTCCCCCACACCCACCCTAACCCCTCCCCCATGGTAACCACCAGTCACTCTCCTCAGTGTCTGTGAGTCTACCGCTGTTTTGTTCATTTTGTCTTGTTTTGTTTTTATATTCCACAAGTAAGTTAAATCATGTGGCATTTGTCTTTCTCTGCCTGGCTTATTTCACTTAGCATAATACCCTCTAGGTACATCCATGTTATTATAAATGGCAGGATTTCATTCTTTCTAATGGCTGAATAATATTCCATTGTGTGTGTATATATATATATATATATATATATATATATATATATATATATGGATAAAGAAAATGTGATATATATATCCATTCATCAATTTACGGACACTTCGGTTGCTCCAATATTTTGGCTATTGTAAATAATGAAGCAATAAACATAGAGGTGCATGTATCTTTTCAAATCAGGGATTTTTTTTTCTTCAGGTGAATTCCTAGAGGTTGAATTACTGGGTCATATGGTATTTCTGTTTTTAGTTTTTTGAAGAACCTCAATACTGCTTTCCACAGTGTGTGCACCAATTACATTCTCACCAACAGAGTAAGAGGGTTCCCTTTTCTCCACCTCCTCGCCAACACTTGTTATTTCTTTTCTTTTGGGTAGTGGCCATTCTCACTGGTGTGAAGTGATATCTGATTGAGTTTTTGATTTTCATTTCCCTGATGATTAGCTATATGGAGCATCTTTTCATGTGCCTGTTGGCCATCTCTATTTCTTCTTTGTAAAAATGTCTGTTCAGGTCCTCTGCCCATTTTTTAATTGGGTTATTTGCTTTTTTGGTGTTGAGGCATATGAGCTTTTTAGATATTTTAGATGTTAACCCCTTATCAGACAAATCATTTACAAATATATTCACCCATACTGTAGGTTGCCTTTTTGTTCTGCTTATGGTGTCCTTTGCTGTACAGAAGATTTTTAGTTTGATGTAGTCCCACTTGTTCATTTTTTATTTTGTTTTGCCTGCCCAAGGAGATGAATCCAGGAAAATATTGGTCATGCTTATGTTTGAGAGATTTTTGCTTATGTCTTTTTCTAAGAGTTTTATGGTTTCATGTCTTATGTTTAGGTCTTTAATCCATTTTGAGTTTACTTTTGTGTATGGTGTTAGATAGTAATCCAATTTCATTCTCTTGTGCATAGCTGTCCAGTTTTTCCAACACCAATTATTGAAGAGACTTTCTTTTCCTCATTGTATATTCAAGGCTCCTTTATCATATATTAATTGACCATATATACATGGATTTACATCTGGGCTCTCTAGTCTGTCCCAGTGATCTATGGGTCTGTTCTTGTGTCAGTACATACTGTTTTGATTACTGTAGCTTTGTACTAAAGCTTGAAGTCAGGGTGTAACAGCCTGGCTTTGTTCTTCTTTCTCAGGATTGCTTTAGACATTCAGGGTCTTTTGTGGTTCCATATGAATTTTAAGATTATTTGCTGTAGTACATTGAAAAATGCCATTGATGTTTTGTTAGGAATTGCATTGAATCTGTAAATTGCTTTGGGCAGGATGACCATTTTGACAATATTAATTCTTCCTATCCATGAGCATGGGATAGATTTCCATTTATTTGTGTCTTCTTTAATTTCTCTCAGGAGTGTCTTATAGTTTTCAGAGTACAGGTGTTTCACCTCCTTGATTAAGTTTATTCCTAGGTATTTCATTCTCTTTGATGCAATTGTAAATGGAATTGTTTTCCTGATTTCTCTTTCTGCTAGTTTGTTGCTAGTATATAGGAACACAACAGGTTTCTGTGTATTAACTTTGTATCCTGAAACTTTGCCAAATCCAGTTATTAGTTCTAATAGTGTTTTGGTGGAGCCTTTATGGTTTTCTATATATAGTATCATGTCATCTGCAAATAGTGCCAGTTTTACTTCTTCCTTACCAATTTGGATGCCTTTATCTCTTTATCTTGTCTGATTGCCACGGTTAGGACTTCCAGTACTATTTTGAATAAAAGTGGCGAGAGTGGACATCCTTGTCCTTTTCCTGATCTTAGAGGTAAATCTTTCAGCTCTTTGTAATTGAGTGTGATGTTAGCTGTGACTTTGTCATATATGGCCTTTATTATGTTGAGGTACCTACCCTCTATACCCATTTTGTTGAGAGTGTTTATCATGAATGGGTGTTGAATTTTGTCAACTGCTTTTTCTGCATCTATTGAGATGATTATATGGTTTTTATCCTTTTTGTTAATGTGGTGTATCACATTGACTAATATACAAATATTTTACTATCCTTACATCCCTGGAATAAATCCCACTTGGTTATGATGGGTGATCCTTTTGATGTATTTTTGAATTCAGTTTGCTAATATCTTGTTGAGGTTTTTTGTGTGTATGTTCATCAGGGATATTGGTCTATAGTTTTCTTTTTCTGTGGTGTCTTTGTCTGGTTTTTGTATTAGAGTGATGCTGGCCTCATAGAATAAGTTTGGAAGTATTCCCTCCACTCCTATTTCTTGGAATACTTTAAGAAGGATGGATATTAGCTCTTCTTCAAATGTTTGGTAGAATTCAGCTGCAAAGCCATCTGGTCTTGGACTTAAGTTTGTTGGGAGTTTTTTGTTTACCAGTCTAATTTCATTACTGGTAATTGGTCTGGTCAGATTTTCTGCTTCTTACTGGGTCAGTCTTAGAAGATTTCCCCTTGTCTACTCTTAAGCACATTTTTTGTAAACTCTTCTGAAAGATAAACATGTGCATGTGCAGGATGCCTGAGGCAATTCCTATAAAGTGGTTAATGTCAACACAAGTGAGAAATATCTTAGGAACATATGGTATCTGAAAGTGCCATATTCATGCCAAAAACAAACATGCAGTTTACCAAAATGATCAACTAGATAAAACAAAACAATAACACCTGCCAAATTAAAAATGCTGTGAAAGCATTTTTAATATTGTTTTAGTCATAAATGTTGACAGTCTCTGACCCTGGCCTCTCTGCTAGTGAGGGCACTAAGACCCAAAGGGACTGAGTATCATCTAGAGCATGGTGAGAATTCAAAGGGCCAAATGTGTGTTTTGTGTTGCCCAATTATAAATAATATAGTACTCCACAAAAATCAAGTGTGGAGGTAATGAGAAGGCCGAGAGACAAAGAATCAGCAGCTTTCTGCCATGTTTACTCATTCTTTCCTTCACTTAAACATGCATGGAATTCTTACTATGTGTCAGATGCTGTGGCAGGTTCTGGGGAAAGAATTGAGGACAAAATCTCTGTCCTCAAGGGGCCCATTCTCTGTTTTTCTAACATTAGTTCAAATTTCATCACTTATTCAGGACCAGACCTCCAGACACATAGACATCCC
The DNA here is from genome assembly GCF_040802235.1 of Manis javanica. Classification (NCBI taxonomy): domain Eukaryota; kingdom Metazoa; phylum Chordata; class Mammalia; order Pholidota; family Manidae; genus Manis; species Manis javanica. The sequence goes on along the minus strand of NC_133167.1, from coordinate 58,745,535 downwards.
TCTTCATAGGTTCTAGGCTTTATTGGCTGGTCTCTTCCAATATGCTTCCTACTTTTACCTTAAATGTTTATCATAATACTGATATCTCTGAATTATTTTACCATACACCTCCCCTTAAAATGGAGATAGCTTATCTTGGGAAAAAAGTTCTAATCTACCAAAATTTATAAATTTTGAATAATGCAAGATCCTGAGCAAAAGGCACAAAGGCTGGGTAGTGTGGGTATGGGCACAGGGACAAGTTCAGAGTAGGAGAATGTAGGGCCCTATGGGCTGCCAAGATTGGTGGGTGTGGTGAGCTGCATCTGAGAAGGGATGGGGATCTTAAAGAGGGGCTGGAAGGGCCTTGTCAGATTGTTCCAAAGGCTTTAACCAAAGGACTACTTATGTAAGTGGGAGAGGGATGAGGATAAAGGGGAGCATCACAGGATGCTGAGGCACCCAGACAGCCGTGACAGCAGGAAGCCATCATCATGCAGCATCGCAGAGAGGACAGAGTCACAGGAGCCCACTGAAAGAGCTCCAATGGAGGGATGTCTGTAATGATAGAGGCACAACCACTATCAACTAAAGTGACTCAAGAAGGGAGGGAGGAGAAGAAATACCCAGGCTTCCCCTGCTTATGCCTTCTGACCTCTTGCAGGAACCTCAAATTGGTCAAATCCAACCAGAAGACAACTGGCAGTGGAACCTGAGTGGTGCTGTCCAGAGGAAGCCCGCTTCCTGAAGCAGAGGACTGAGTGGAGAAGGGGAGAGAGTGGATCTGAGTTGGGGACAAATGGAGAATAACTAGCACATACTTAACAAAGAAGAAAAACCTCCAAACATGTGAAAATACAGAATAGAACAACAATTCCCCATCTAGCCATGACCCAGCCTTAATAGTTATTAATATTTTATATTTGGTGGAATGGAATATATTTTATATTTCATTGTTTAAAATAACCCACTTAACCTATATTAAATCTCTCACTGATTGAAAAACAGAGCAGTTTGTTACACTGAGTCTTATTGAAAGCCATGTTCTATACTAGTTATCTTCTTGCTATTTGAAGAAGTTGGAAAGCTAAAAGCTATGTTTCTTGGGTTGTATTGCAGCTAGGATTCTGCATGTGAATTATGTTCTGCCCTTAAAATAGACTTACATGCAATTTGGAAGGCAGACTTTAGGAGGCAGCTATCTCCCTGCAGTGGAGGAAGCAAGCTCTGCCAGATGCAAGTGTTGACAGTTATTGGATTCCATGTTCCACTGTGGAGATGCTGTCTCCCAGTGGGTAAGGAATTTGTAGCAATGGTGTTTGGCCTTGAAATCCAGTCTGGTGGAGGCCCCCTGACTTTTACTCCTTGAACCATCGTTTGAAACAACCCAATTCCCCCTGTTACATCTCTTACTAACTGAAAAACTTTGTTCAGTTTTTGTTTGTTGCACCAAATCCTGATCCTTATACTAGGTCAGTATACTTATGGAACTTGATTGCATTCTGAAGAGTGATGTGAATGCTTAGAGCTTACATGAAAAAGATGGAGATTTGTTGAAACACAAGAAGCATTGTTTGTGGAGTAGTAGGTGATACTTGGTTTTGAAATTCTAAAAAAAGGTGTTGGGAGAATTCATTTTCAAATTAATAGGCAGTGTTATTTAATAAAATGCTCACTGGGGCCATAAGAAATTGGTGTTCTAGAAGTAATGATGGATGAGTTGCAGAAGGGCAAAAATGGAACCTAGGAGGTCTCTGGCTCAAGGAACGTGATCTGTGGCACATTACTGGATGGGCAGTATTTGGAGTGTGTAAGTTTGATAGTTTCTATGTAGCATCAGTAATATGTTATTGATGGATTATGGATGAAAGTGTCTGCATTACATTGCTAACAGTGTGTATTTGCCAAAGCTGCTAAGACTGAGACATTAAATGGGATATTAAATTCTTCCAGAGTAAAACAACCTGTATGCTGGCTGGTCCCAAGGGCAGTTTCCATTATTACCTCATGGCAACTTAAAGCAGAAATCAGCATTTCCATAAATTCATCATAAAGAATCCATTTGCACTAAGCATTTATGAACAATGAAAGTTTTACTGAAAGTTTCATAGGAGCGACTGAAGATGTGATTTACATTGCACATGCTAGAGTATTTCACCAAAGAAAAATTCCTTTAAGACTTATCTCTTTTCCCAAATCAATCTTTTATTTGGCCAGTAGCCATAAAATTGGCTTCCCTCTCACTTACTTTATGGAAGCCATATTCTTGGCAAGTCTATCACAGATATCGATAGACATGGAGGTGGACAATGGAGGATGGTTGGGGCAGTTTATGACAGCAGTAGATTCCTGACATCAGATGAAGGTGAGTTCTCCAAACACCTCCTCTAATATCTTTAATGTACTATAGTGTTTACAGGGTAATACCCAGACCTGTGTGTGTTTTTCTTTCCAGTTGTAAACTGAGATAATAGCATTTTATTCCATCTTCTTTTCTATTTCCATTCTTGTCAGATTATCAAGAAACAATTTCCTGTTTCCTGACAATAAAGAAGTAGATAACTATAGTATCCTGTTCTTTAACTGCTTCAGTGGTTTTGTATGTGAGAAATCATATGTAGGCTCAGCTCCAAAGATCCTGGAGACTCACTGTTTAACCTGTCAGCAGCCATGGGTAATAATTTCTACATGTAATTGCCACATAAATGCTTAAATAATATAACAGAAAACTGTCAGCTAAAAATGAAATTACAAAAGCGATATAGTATTGGGGGCTCCACCATTTTTAAGTATCTATCACGTTTTTACAGATATTTTCTCACTTAATTCCCTCGACACACCTTAAGGTAAGTGTTATCAGCTACATTTAATAGTTGAAGAATCTAAGAAAAGTTAATTCATTCATCTGGGTCATAGAGATAATGAATAGTGAAACTTAGAATCAATTACAGGTGTGAGTTGGAAGTGTGTGTGTGTGTGTGTGTGTGTGTGTGTGTGTGTGTGTGTGTGTGTGTGTGTGTGTGTGTTGGGGGATCAGGGAAGAGAGAGAGCCAGTCCAGCTTCCCAGCTAAAATTGAAGGGAAAATGTTAGCCTTATCCACTCGTTGAGACTATAATGAAAAGACAGAAGATGTAGCAGTGCAGTAAGACTATGAAATTTGTAGAGAAAGTAATCCATTTAAGTAAACAATCACCTCAGTGAAATATTTATCACAAAATCAGGGTTTGTACATTGAAGAAAGCTAGAAAATACAGATAAAAATAACAAAATGGAAACATTATGTTCTCACTACACAGGGATTACCTCTGTTTCCACTTTAATCATATTCTTTCAGGACAACATATGTACATATATACAGGTATGTATTTTACAGGAAGAGGTCACATTGTACTTAATGTTTTGTAACCAGCTTCTTTCAGTTAACAATGTCCTTATTTTTTTGACAATAAATTTGCTCCTGGCTCCCCTAGGCGACCAGAAGCAAACTATGTGTGAATGACAAACCCCACCTCTTCTTGGCCCTGCCTCCAAGCTGGCTTGCTTCCTTGGCTGGTTGGAATCCGGCTATGTTCTTTTCACAATAGCATCTTACTTGTGAGTGAAATTTTTCATCTCTTCCTCTAAGTATAAAAATAAAAGACAATGAGATTTAAATAAGGATTTAGATTTATATTAGATATCATAAATTCCTTACCCAGAATCCAAACTGCATGTGTGTCAGCACACATGCACAGGCATGTATTCTATGTTTACAAGGTAGAGATAAATGACAAATAGGTGCTCTGGTATTAGGATTCTGCTTGTCTTTACATAGTTTCTGGTTATAGTTCTGTTCAGAGATAATTAATGTGGGAATTGGTGACTCAGGGCCCACCAGATATGATATGATTTCTGGATCATTACCAAAAAAAGATTCATGGATATTAGGGTTATTTGGGTGTTAGAGACCAGAGGACTTATTCCAGCTTTGCAGGTATTTAAACAGCAACATCCAGCTACTTTCTTACGTTAGCTCCTGAAAGGTTGATGTATTTCCTGTTCTGCGGTATACACTTCTCCCTCAAAGGTGAAGTGAACATAGTGTCATTACTTGGTCTTGTTAGTATTCTACTTTATACAGCATCTTAGGAGCAGCCATTTGCTTCCTCAAACTTTGCACCCTTCCTTGTTAAGCTTTACTGATTAAAAAAATTACCCCCACATTTTTGTTGGGTTGATGTGAAAATTTGTTATTGAAATTTCTTTTCTTGTTAAAAGTCACAGCACATATCCCAACTTGGGATCATCACGCTTAATAAATAATGTGCTGATGCACTATAATTGATAGTTGATGCTCTCTATTATGTTTTTTTTTGTAGATAATTATTTTTTATTGAAGGGTAGTTGACACACAGTATTACATTAGTTTCAGGTGTGCAACACAGTGATTCAACATTTATATACATGATAATTCTAGGTACTAGCTATCACCATACCAAGTTGTTACAATATTTTTTTTTTATGAGGGCATCTCTCGCACTCACTGATCAAATGGCTGTCAACAACAACAAAACTCTGTATAGAGGAGTCAATGCTCAATGCACAATCACCAATCCACCCCAAGCCCAACTCTCGCCAGTCTCCAATCCTCTGAAGCACAATGAACAAGCTCCTACATGGAGAACAAATTCTTACATAGTGAATAAGTTACATGGTGAACAGTACAAGGGCAGTCATCACAAAAACTTTAGGTTTTGATCATGCATTATGAACTATAAACAATCAGTCCAAATATGAATATTCATTTGATTTTTATACTTGATTTATATGTGGATACCACATTTCTCTCTTTATTATTATTATTTTTAATAAAATGCTGAAGTGGTAGGTAGATGCAAGATAAAGGTAGAAAACCTAGTTTAGTGTTGTAAGAGAGCAAATGTAGATGATAAGGTGTGTGCCTGTAGACTATGTGTTAATCCAAGCTAGACAAGGGCAATAAAACATCCACAGATGCAGCAGATTTCTCTCAGAACAGAGGGGGAGAGGTTCTAAGCCTCACCTCTGTTGATCCCCAATTTCTCACCTGATGGCCCCCCTGTGACTGTGCCTGTCTTAGGTTGTTCCTCCCTTGAGGAATCTTACCCGTCTCTGGCTAACCAGTCATCTTCCGGGGCCATACAGGGAAATGTAAATTTGGTAAGTGAGAGAGAAGCCTTATTGTTTGAAAAGGTTAGTTTTTTACTTCTTTGCATATTTATGCCCTGTGGCTTCTATGCCCAGCATTTGTCTTGAGGTATCTTTACCACTTGGAAGAATTATGATACATGGTAAATTTGATATGAGGCACGAATTCTATTTAAGGGTTGTAATTAGGAAGGAAGAAGAAAAGCTATAGAAGTAGTAGGCGGAAGAAAACATGGGAAGATTGATTATTTCTTTGACATATCTTCTTGTATAGTAACATAAGCATGTATAGGTTTTAAACTACGAATTAAATTGTGCACACACATTAACATAATAGGAGTACAGTTACATAACCAAAGCATACCTATAATTACCAGCCATCTCCAGTGAAACCAAGAAAACCAGTTAGGCATCCTAGGCATTTGTGAAAACTTAGCTATGATATGGTGGATATTGTCCAACTGAACTTGAACAGTCTGAGAGAAATCAGACAAATTAAAACAGCCCATTCTTGGGAACTGTTCACATCCCATATGTTCTTTTAACAGTAGATAGTCTGTAGTTGTAAGATTTTGGAGCACTACAACTTGCACTTCTCCTAATTCTTGGTTGAGTTCCAACAGTATAGATCCAGTCAAATTTGTTGCTTTAATGAAAGCACAGGCCAGCTTAGATATCTCCTTCTTCATTCCAATGGCAAGTCCAGGAACCAGTGGGATGGATGCAGCCACAACTGCAGCATCGCCTGTATCTTTGGTGAGGTTTTTTGATGATCATCTTCTGGTATGACTCTTCCAGAGAGTGCTGATGTTGGAAGTTCTTTTTCATAAGTATCTTAGTTCATTTTCAGAGTAGCCAACTTAGGCTGTGATCCTCTGTATACCCAGGTCCCCCCTTTACACCCCTTTATAGTCACTGTCCATCAGCATAGCAAAATGTTGTAGAATCACTACTTGTCTTCTCTGTGCTGTACAGCCCTCCCCTTTCTCCCACCCCCCCGATGCATGCTAATCTAAATATCCCACTTCTCCTCCCCTAACCCTTATCCCTCCCTACCCACCCATCCTCCCAGTTCCTTTCCCTTTGGTACCTGTTAGTCCATTCTTGAGTTCTGTGATTCTGCTGCTGTTTTGTTTCTTCAGTTTTTCCTTTGTTCTTATACTCCACAGATGAGTGAAATCATTTGGTATTTCTCTTTCTCCACTTGGCTAATTTCGCTGAGCATAATACTCTCCAGCTCCATCCATGTTGCTGCAAATGATAGGATTTACCCTTTTCTTATGGCTGAGTAGTATTCCATTGTGTATATGTACCACATCTTCTTTATCCATTCATCTACCGATGGATATTTAGGTTGCTTCCAATTCTTGGCTATTGTAAATAGTGCTGCGATAAACATAGGGGTGCATCTGTCATTCTCAAACTTGATTGCTGTGTTCTTAGGGTAAATTCCTAGGAGTGGAATTCCTGGGTCAAATGGTAAGTCTGTTTTGAGCATTTTGAGGAACCTCCATACTGCTTTCCACAATGGTTGAACTAATTTACATTCCCACCAGCAGTGTAGGAGGGTTCCCCTTTCTCCACAGCCTTGCCAACATTTGTTGTTGTTTGTCTTTTGGATGGCAGCCATCCTTACTGGTGTGAGGTGATACCTCATTGTAGTTTTAATTTGCATTTCTCTGATAATTAGTGATGTGGAGCATCTTTTCATGTGTCTGTTGGCCATCTGTATTTCTTTTTTAGAGAACTGTCTGTTCAGTTCCTCTGCCCATTTTTTAATTGGGTTATTTGTTTTTTGTTTGTTGAGGCGTGTGAGCTCTTTATATATTCTGGACGTCAAGCCTTTATCGGATCTGTCATTTTCAAATATATTCTCCCATACTGTAGGGTTCCTTTTTGTTCTATTGATGGTGTCCTTTGCTGTACGGAAGCTTTTCAGCTTAATATAGTTCCACTTGTTCATTTTTGCTGTTGTTTTCCTTGCCCGGGGAGATATGTTCAAAAAGAGGTCACTCATGTTTATGTCTAAGAGGTTTTTGCCTATGTTTTTTTCCAAGAGTTTAATGGTTTCTTGACTGACATTCAGGTCTTTGATCCATTTTGAGTTTACTTTTGTATATGGGGTTAGACAATGGTCCAGTTTCATTCTCCTACATGTAGCTGTCCAGTTTTGCCAGCACCATCTGTGGAAGAGACTGTCATTTCGCCATTATATGTCCATGGCTCCTTTATCAAATATTAATTGACCATATATGTCTGGGTTAATGTCTGGATTCTCTAGTCTCTTCCATTGGTCTGTGGCTCTATTCTTGTGCCAGTGCCAAATTGTCTTGATTACTATGGCTTTATAGTAGAGCTTGAAGTTGGGGAGTGAGATCCCCCCTACTTTATTCTTCTTTCTCGGGATTGCTTTGGCTATTCGGGGTCTTTGGTGTTTCCATATGAATTTTTGAATTATTTGTTCCAGTTCATTGAAGAATGTTGCTGGTAGTTTCGTAGGGATTGCATCAAATCCGTATATTGCTTTGGGCAGGATGGCCATTTTGATGATATTAATTCTTCCTAGCCACGAGCATGGGATGAGTTTCCATCTGTTAGTGTCCCCTTCAATTTCTCTTAAGAGTAACTTGTAGTTTTCAGAGTATAAATCTTTCACTTCTTTGGTTAGGTTTATTCCTAGGTATTTTATTTTTTTTGATGCAATTGTGAATGGAGTTGTTTTCCTGATTTCTCTTTCTGTTGGTTCATTGTCAGTGTATAGGAAAGCCACAGATTTCTGTGTATTGATTTTGTATCCTGCAACTTTGCTGTATTCCGATATCAGTTCTAGTAGTTTTGGGGTGGAGTCTTTAGGGTTTTTTATGTACAATATCATGTCATCTGCAAGTAGTGACAGTTTAACTTCTTCTTTACCAATCTGGATTCCTTGTATTTCTTTGTTTTGTCTGATTGCCATGGCTAGGACCTCCAGTACTATGTTAAATAGCATGGGGAGATTGGGCATCCCTGTCTAGTTCCCGATCTCAGAGGAAAAGCTTTCACCTTCTCACTGTTCAGTATAATGTTGGCTGTGGGTTTATCATAGATGGCCTTTATTATGTTGAGGTACTTGCCCTCTATTCCCATTTTGCTGAGAGTTTTTATCATGAATGGATGTTGAACTTTGTCAAATGCTTTTTCAACATCTATGGAGATGATCACGTGGTTTTTGTCTTTCTTTTTGTTGATGTGGTGGATGATGTTGATGGACTTTCAAATGTTGTACCATCCTTGCATCCCTGGGATGAATCCCACTTGGTCATGGTGTATGATCCTTTTGATGTATTTTTGAATTCGGTTTGCTAATATTTTGTTGAGTATTTTTGCATCTACGTTCATCAGGGATATTGGTCTGTAGTTTTCTTTTTTGGTGGGGTCTTTGCCTGGTTTTGGTATTGGGGTGATTTTAGCTTCATAGAATGAGTTTGGGAGTATCCCCTCCTCTTCTATTTTTTGGAAAACTTTAAGGAGAATGGGTATTATGTCTTCCCTGTGTGTCTGATAAAATTCCGAAGTGAATCCATCTGGCCCAGGGGTTTTGTTCTCTGGTAGTTTTTTGATTACCGCTTCAATTTCTTTGCTGGTAATTGGTCTGTTTAGATTTTCTGTTTCTTTCTGGGTCAGTCTTGGAAGGTTGTATTTTTCTAGGAAGTTGTCCATTTCTCCTAGGTTTCCCAGCTTGTTATCATATAGGTTTTCATAGTACTCACTAATAATTCTTTGTATTTCTGTGGGGTCTGTCGTGATTTTTCCTTTCTCGTTTCTGATACTGTTGATTTATGTTGACTCTCTTTTCTGCTTAATAAGTCTGGCTAGAGGCTTATCTATTTTGTTTATTTTTTCGGAGAACTAGCTGTTGGTTTCATTGATTTTTGCTATTGTTTTATTTTTCTCAATTTTATTTATTTCTTCTCTGATCTTTATTATGTCCCTCCTTCTGCTGACCTTAGGACCATTTGTTCTTCTTTTTCCAATTTCAATAATTGTGACATTAGACCATTTATTTGGGATTGTTCTTCCTTTTTTAAATATGCCTGGATTGCTATATACTTTCCTCTTAAGATTGCTTTTGCTGTGTCCCACAGTAGTTGGGGCTTAGTGTTGTTGTTGTCATTTGTTTCCATATATTGCTGGATCTCCATTTTGATTTGGTCATTGATCAATTGATTATTTAGGAGCGTGTTGTTAAGCCTCCATGTGTTTGTGAGCCTTTTTGCTTTCTTTGTACAGTTTATTTCTAGTTTTATGCCTTTGTGGTCTGAAAAGTTGGTTGGTAGGATTTCAATCTTTTGGAATTTACTGAGGCTCTTTTTGTGGCCTAGTATGTGGTCTATTCTGGAGAATGTTCCATGTGCACTTGAGAAAAATGTGTATCCTGTTGCTTTTGGATGTAGAGTTCTGTAGATGTCTATTAGGTCCATCTGTTCTAGTGTGTTGTTCAGTGCCTCTGTGTCCTTACTTATTTTCTGTCTGGTGGATCTGTCCTTTGGAGTGAGTGGTGTGTTGAAGTCTCGTAGAATGAATGCATTGTATTCTATTTCCTCCTTTAGTTCTGCTAGTATTTGTTTCAGGTATGTAGGTGCTCCTGTGTTGGGTGCATATATATTTATAATGGTTATATCCTCTTGTTGGACTGAGCCCTTTATCATTATATAATGTCCTTCTTTGTCTTTTGTTACTTTCTTTATTTTGAAGTCTGTTTTGTCTGATACCAGAATTGCAACACCTGCTTTCTTCTCTCTGTTGTTTGCATGAAATATCTTTTTCCATCCCTTGATTTTAAGTCTGTGCATGTCTTTAGGTTTGAGGTGAGTCTCTTATAAGCAGCATATGGATGGATCTTGCTTTATCCATTCTATTACTCTGTGTCTTTTGATTGGTGCATTCAGTCCATTGACATTTAGGGTGATTATTGAGAGGTATGAACTTATTGCCATTGCAGGCCCTTTCACCAGGGGCTGGGCTCTCACACATGTGGATGTAGTCTGGCTGTTGTCCTGTGTCTTCTGGTCTCTTTTAGGATTAGTTGTATTTGTTGTATTTTCAAAAATATATATGTTTTTGGGAGGAGATTCCCACTGTCCTACTCATGCTGCCATGTTGGCTCCGCCCTATTATGTTTTTTAATACTTAAATAATGATATTCTGTTGAGCTAGCATGAAGCCTGTTAACTAGTCTTAGAGTTTTTTTCTTGGAGGCTTCCTGTTCTATTGCATTCCAATTCTTTTTAAATTGACAAAGATAATAGCAATGGGCAAAAGAGGGAATAATAAGACCTATGTATGTAGTGGGGCGTTTCCTAGTGAGCAAACTGAAATGTTATATGCAAGATGTTTAATGTGCATCTTGTCAGAGAAGACAATAAATGTTATAAGTAAAAGAAAAAAAGAGCTGAAACAGCATGTGTGAGGTCCTTCAGTCCATAAAGTGGGAGGTCAGGGGTCTGACCTTGAGGCTTATGACTCCAAGGGTGGTACCCTTTGCCCCTCCACTCAGTGTTTTGCTGCTGTCAGTTCTTTGAGTCTGTCTCTACAAATGAGTGCTTGGTAATGATGAAAACTATTGAAAAGCATTCTTGAGGAGACTGTGAAATTTCCTTCCCCAATGTTGTATAGACTGGGTATGTTTTTGAGTCTGGAGTAGCTCAGGGCAGTCTTGCATACTGGAGTGCGGTGGACAAGAGGGACTGTGGATCATAAAATTCCACTCCATCCCTTCCAAATCTTACATCCTGTGAAATGTGACCCAAACAACCAAGTGAGAAACATCTCTTCACTGGGGGCTGAAGAAATACTATCTCCCTTTCCCTCCCCAGGGGAAAAAAGAATCCCACACAGCTTTAGGGAGTAGGTAAGTAAGGATGTGGCTGAAAAGGAATACCTAGCAAAAGAGATCAAATGATTTTGATGGCTGTTTCTCTTTGACAAAATTAATATGGGATTGAGAAGCCACAAAATAAGAGAACAAAAAAAGTGATTCTAATCTAGACTAATGTGTGTTGTTTAGTATTTACTTCTGTCAGTACATTAATCATGTCTTATTATGCTTCACGCTAAAGTTATATTTTAAAAAGCCCTAATGATAACATTGATGCATTGTCCTTTGTTGTGAGCATAAAGACTTAATTTGATGAATAGAAGTTAAGAAAATGTTTAATCTTCCATTATAGTATAATGATTGAGATTCATCCATCTGCTCCGCAATAATAATAATTTATCATGAATGAGCACATGCTTATAAAGTTCTGGAGACATGAAACAGAAATTTGGTTTTTTTCTCCTAATTCAAAAATTTTGAATTTATCCCTTTAAGCTGACTTATGCTTTTTATCTTTAAGATTATTTGTTATACCCCAGATATCACTCACCTGCACATTTCAGTGTTCTTACTAATTCTTAGAGGGACTGGAAAATAGAAGGGGACAGAGACTTGTAAACATTCCAGCACTAAATTTTCTCTTTTTTTTGTCTATTTAGCAATCTTGTAGCAATTTATCTATTTCCTTTATTTCCCATATAGTGTTCTTAAAGGTATGTAAAGAAAATGTGACTGTTAATGTTGGTTTTTCTATCTAGCTAACCTTGATCTGCTGTTTTTGAAGTAGAGACACATTTCTTGGAGTCAGGACTGACTACAGAAGGGTGTGAGTGCATAGTTGGGTAAACCAGGGTAACAGACTGAGTTTTCATTCTGCAGCATGTTCATCAGGTTTTCATTTTAACCTTGAGCAAGCACACAGGAGGGTGAGAGAGTGGACAATCCTACAGAACGATTTTGGCAGCTTTAGAGTTTCTACTGAAAGGGAGTTCTTCCCTGAAGCTTAGGCAGGAACCAAGAGATGGAAACACATGACAATTATTAATGATGCAGATGGAGGAACAAACAGTATGTTCGTAAATTCACTAACGAAACTATGTAGATGGAGAGGATGTCCCTGGGGAGAGGAAATTCAGTACCTAAGAGGAATGAGATCTATTGGCAAAGGAGAGATTCTGTCTGGACATTGATGATTTAATTTAACTTGGAAAATAGCTTTCAGTTCTCTTAACAAGTGGACTTGAGGGCATAAAGAACTTATTAGAAAAAAATACTTTTTTCTGAAATCCAAGCTGCACCAGGAGGATGAAAGATGTTAATGTCATAAAGGAGTCTGTATGCAATGAAATGGGAAGAAAATGCCTGCAGACCTGCTGGCTATATTACAAGAGCCATAAAAGAGGGCCTACGAACTAAAAGTTCAGGGAGTTAAAAACACACATATTGTCTTGCCAATGGGTCTCAGCTCCCAGCAAGTTCGCTATGGATTCAGTGTGACCCAAGAAAATGGCAGTAGAACGTTCTTGGGGTGAAAAGGTTATACCCAACCTTATTTCCACGGTGGCAGGTCAATCACTAAAATTCCGTTTGCTCAGAGTGAGTCTGCATGCAGCAAGCCAGTCTCTGCCTCGGGGCCTCTCTGTCCCCGCAGCCATCCTCTGGGCCTCTCTGTCTGCACAGTCGTCCCACACAGCTGTCCTCTGGGCCTCCGTCCTCAGCGCTGCCACCATCCCAACCTCACCTCTGCTCTCCTGCAGCCTTGCAGCTGTGCCACCATGTGCCCAGGCACTGGTGGGAACTCTTTATATAGAGTCAATAGTTGCCTAAAGGTGTGGAAGTGGTAGCCTAGCAATAGGCCAGTTACACCGTCAGGTGGTTTAAGTTCAGTGAGGATCCTGGCCATAGGAACCCCAACTTCCCCACACTCCACCCCTCCAGGACTCTCACCTTACAATCTACATGCTCTCAATCTTCTGTGACGGTCCCTGTGCAAGATGGTCCCTGTAATCAAACTCCACAACAACATAATACAATATACAAATAACAGAAATTATAAATTGTAATAACCCTCAAGCCTGAGGAGATCCATTGCCACTAAGTGGTCATCCTGGCTGTATTCAAGAGATTGCCAAATGGCTCTCCAAAATGTTTGAGCTGCTTTATACTCCTACCAGGAGTGTATTTCCATCTTGCCACATCCTACACTTTTAAACTTTTTTGTCAAGGATGTAGTTCTTTAAGGTTTTTATTATCAGAAGAAGGCTGAATGCCTATTGAGGTCCTTTTTGGGTTTAAGAATATATTTATGTTCAACACATAAATGATATCCCACTGTGACACTTGCATGTTGCTCTAATTGCTGTCTGATTAGTGATTGACTTAAATTGTAGCCTAGTATTGTGCCCATCTCAGTCTTTTTTGAGTATTGATATTCTTGAAATTTCTGGTGTTGCAATAATAAATTATCATTGCTAGATCTTTAACAGCAGAGACATATAAGGAATTTACACAACAGTAGGAAAACGTTATCTCCAGCCATTTGGGCCAAGAAATTAGTATCTGTCTAATTTGTGCAAGACCAAACATGTCTTTTGTGGGGCTCCTGGATTCCTGTGAGGGTACTTTGGGGAAGCTAGGGAGCCAGCCCACTCCATTTCACTTTCTGGGACTATGATTGGCTCAGACAGCCTTCTCTTCCGGTCCTAACTTCAATCAACATACCCATCTCTCATGGCAAAGAGGGAAATGCAAAGGCCCCAGAGACTGGAACAAACCTCAAATCTGGTACCTACCACACAAGGGTAACCATTTCCTAGTTCATTCCTTCCAGGAGGGACAGAAGCACTCTATGAAATGACATCTTGAGGAAAGTCTCCATGAGCCATCGTGAACTTGAGAAAAGAACTTGACTTGAGAAAGCAGACCTGCCTGAGGTTAGATCAACACAATTTACTTCATCAAATACCTAGCAAAACTGCTGGAAAACACCAGAAACAATATGGTTTGATTAAACAAATGAATTGCTATCTAGTAATATACATTTATTGTAATAAAGGCTGTAGTCATATGAAAAATAGAGTAGTAACATAACACACAAGTTAGGTCAAAATATCCAGAAGAGCTGCTGCTGGAGATTGAGTTGTAGAATCCCCATCTCCTGTGCCTCTTTTCCAGTGGTTTAGGTAGAGCAACCTGCCAGGAAAGATTTCCTCTCTTGCACTTCTGTAGTCAGCTAGAGAGCTGAAATCCACATGGTTCTATGAAAAGGAAAAAAAGTGTACAGCTGGAGAAACTTTTCCAGGTAGATGTACTAGCTTATGATGATTCCCTGAAAAGAGAAACTTTTAGGGCATTGTCTCTGAGTAAGCTTCACTTTAAACATCTTTCTAGATAAGCTTAGCTGAGAATTGGGGATGCTTGTTCAGTGTCAGACAGGCATTGGAATTTAGAAGGCTTCCAGCTTCACAGCACAGAGGCACGGTGACCACTGGGCCAGGGAAACTGGAAGGTGGTGTATGGATAAAGTGAAGGTTCCTATGGCCAGGATCCTCACCTGACCCTAAACTACCTGATGATGTAACTGGCCTGCTGCTAGGCTACTGCTTCCACACCTGTGGGCAATTAGCTATTATTGACTGAGTCACTCACTATATAATGAGCTCTGCCCAGTGTTCTGGGTGGGGGCAGAGACAAATGGAGGATTACAGACCTGCAGACTGCTGGATGCAGATGTAATTCTAGTGCTCCACCTGTCGCTGGGAGAACAAGTCGGGTACTAAACCCTTTCACCCCAAGAATGTTCCATTGTCATTCCTTGGCCTCACTGAATCCATAGTGAACTTGCCTGGAACTGAAACCCATTAGAAAAACATGGTGGCTCACAGCAACTAAAGTACAGAAATTGAGGCACAGAGTGGTTGAAAAACTAGACTAAGGTTCATATAACTCATAAGCTGCAGAGCTAGGGATTTGAAACTGGAGCTAAAATCTGTTCCTAACTACTGCATTATACACCCCTCATTTAAAACATTGTTTACTGCCTCTTTCTAGCTTTCATACAAATAAAAAGCATGCAGGTGTGCATTTAGACTCAAGCAACCATTCCCACTTGGTTGCGTTATTTTCTAACCATTTTAATAAACCAACTCCTCAAACAAAAATTAGGTTAAAAAAAGGTTGCCATGTCCTGTTTACTTGAATAGACAAAATGTAATTTTAGCAATGTTCTTTTGATGTCAACATACAAACACAAAGTGTAAATAAGTTATCAGGCTAACCAAATAGGAATTATTATGACTTTAAACAAGATATCTATCTGCTTTTATGAGTAAATAATCTCTGACAGCATCTCAAAGACAATAAGACCACGAAGCATTCTGGGCACTGAAGTACACACTATATGGGGATAAAAGAAGCAAATGTTGGCGGATCAAAGGGGCCCTGGAGCAATGAGTAATGTGACACTCATCGCAGGTTACACAGTCGTCCTCATGACGGGATGCAGAGTTGCCTATCCCACTTTCTTTAGCAGCTGGAAGAAGAGAGGCAGTATTCCTGGGAAAGAGAAACTCAGGGAGGAGGAGGACAGAGAAGAGCCAGGGCAGAGGCAGAGAAGGGGAGTGTAGAACAGAAGTGAAGAGGCTGCCTTAGCGTCTGGCTCCAGCTTTGCTGCATGGGATGGTAAGGATCCATCTATCACATCCCATTCCAGGACGATGGCACTTGGAGTCCTTTTTCTTATCCTACAGTTGCCTGTACCCTGGAGCAGTGATGTTTGAGATGTTGGGGAATCTTTGAGAAAATATTGGTGCACTGTGGGGAAAATGGAAGTTCCTATAGCCAGGTGTCTTGCCAATGGGTTTCAGCCCCAGGCAAGTTCACTATGTATTCAATGTGATGAAAGAAATTGGCAGCAAACATTCTTTGGGGTGAGAGGGTTTATTACCCAGCTTGTTCTCCTGGCAGTAGGTCGAGCACTAGCATCTCTGCTTCCACCCAGAGCACTGGGCCGAGCTCTCTATGTAGCCCAATAATAGCTTATTGCCTAAAGGTGTGGAAGCGCCAGCCTAGCAGCAGACCAGTTATGTCATCAGGTGGTTTAAGTTCAGTGAGGATCCTGGCCATAGGAACCCTACCTTCCCCATGCCAGGATCCCCACCTGAGCCTAAACTACTTGATGATGTAATTGGCCCCCTGCTAGGCTGATGTTTCCACACCTGTCTTGAGAAAGACTATTCAGCAAAGAGGAACAGAGGAAAGTGATGGTCACTATGGGAGAAGAAACAGGAAACACTGATGCCAGGGAGCAGGATCAGCATGGTTCTGTGACTCTCCTTCTGTGAGGATGCTGCAGACCAAGTACAGAAACCACGGATGTCCCTGGTCACGTGAGTCCAGGATTGAGGGTTTTCTGAAAAAACGCCCTGAAAGGATGCAAGTAATCAGGGATTCTGGTGGGAGAAAAACTCCAGGTACTCAGTCAGTGTCTAGGCCAAGTAAGAAGGAAGAGGAGCCAGAAGGGATTGAAAGTTTGGGAGAAAATTGAGGATTCTAGCAAACAAAAGTCTCTGTGAGGTCACTGAATCCATAGTGAACTTGCCTGGAGCTGAAACCCTCAGGCTAGATGGGAATTTTAGAGAAAGGTGCAGGGGAAGTAGGGATGATAGAAAAGGGAGGAGGCTGTCGTCAGCCTTCTACTGTGGAGCAGTTCTGGGTTATGATTGTCCTCGGTGTATGTTGTACCGGAAGTGGTGGCTGAACTGGAGCAGAGACAGAGGGACACGGAGATGCGAACATCCGGGAATTGCAATGTTAGTGTGATAGGCTGAAAAATGGCTCCCCAATGTCATCTGTAGGGAAAATGGAAGTTCCAATGGCCAGGATCCTCACCTGTCTGTAAACTACTTGATGATGTAACTGGCCTGCTGCTAGGCTACTGCTTCCACACCCATAGGCAATAAGCTTTATTGACTGAGTCACTATATAAAGAGCTCTGCCCAGTGCTCTGTGTAGAGGCAGAGACGGAGATGGATTGTGGACCTGTAGACTGATACGGGTGTGATTCTAGTGCTCTACCTACTGCGGAGAAAAAAGCAGGTTCTAAACCCTTTTATCCCAAGAATGTTCCGCTGTCATTTTTTGGTCACTGAATCAATAGTGAACTTGTCTGGTGCTGAAACCCTCAGGCTAGACAGGCATTTCAGAGAAAGATGCAAAACTGTACGTGCAAACATTTGTGCATAACTTCGGAGGACCCAAAGATTTGCAAGTGCCCACCCATGTACTGCAAACCACTCCTGCTTCATAGACCCTAGGCAAACAACCCCATATTTAGAAATTGTTCAAGCAATCAAATAGTGTTGAATAAGAACCTTAAGTTCTTGGTACTAGATGGATACAAAAAAAATTCAGATGTTATTCTTCCTATTAAGAGTTACTGAATTTATGGCTGATTTTCATCATAAATCCACAAAAACACATAGAAATTGTTTAAATACTAATATGAAGTAATAATAATAGTGAACCTTTATCTAGCACTTACTATGGGAAGCCACTTTAAATACAGTGTCAGTGGTTCTCAGACTTCAGTGGGTATCAGAATCACCTGAGCTCTTCTGAAGCACAGATTGCTGGGCCTTCCCCCAGAGTTTCTGACTTAGTAGGTCTAGGGTGAAGCAGAATTTTCATATCCAAGTTCCCAGGTGAGGTGCTGTTGTGTGTGGGGCCACATTTTGTAAAGCATTTAATAACTCAATCCTCATAGCAATCCTATGACGTAGATTCTATTATTGTGCCCAATTTACAGATGAGACAGCTGGAGTGCAGAGAAATGAAATAACTTGTTCAAGGTCACATAGCTGACAAGAGGTGAAGCCAGAACTGAAATGTAGGAAGTTTGGTTCCAAAGAAGTGACTGGTAAACTCTCTTAAAGGGCCACAGGATAAAGTTTTTAGTTTGCAGACCTTACGTGGTCTCTGTTGCAGCTACTCAGCTTTGCCATTATAGCACAAAAGCAACCATAAATAATACTTGAATGATGGGCATTGCTGTGTTCCAGCAAAACTTTAATTTTAAAAACAGGTGCCTGGCATGTGGGCTTTGGAATCTTACGGTTTTTAAGCCTTAAATACAAAATGGCAGTATCAATAATAATGAACCTTGAAAGATTGTTAAAAAAAAAAGATTGTTAAAAGCAATGCATGTCAAGTGCTTAGCACAGTGTCTGATTGTATGGAAAATAGAAGTATCTATGGTCAGGATTCTCACCTGACCTTAAACTACTTGATGATACAATTGCCTACTGCTAGGCTACTGCTTCCACACCTGCAGGCAATAAACCATTATTGACTGAGTCACTATATAAGGAGCTCTGCCCAGTGCTCTGGGTGGAGGCAGAGATGGAGGAGGGTTACAGACCTGAAGACTGCTGGATGCAGACGTGATTCTAGTGCTCGACCCACCATCAGTGAGAATAAAGCTGGGTATAAACCCTTTCATCCCAAGAACATTCTGTTGTCATTTTTTTGGTCTCCATGAATCCATAATAAACTTGCCTGGAGCTGAAACTCTAAGGGAAGACACTGACATACAACAAATAAAAGCCTATTTGCTCTCATTATAATTACTCAGAATTTCTAATGTCATACATAAGGGTTTCTCTTCTGAAATCATCAAACAGAAATCTATGGGATCGTACCCTTGGCCCAACATAATGGGAGTTAGAGGGGAGCCTCCAGGTTCCAGTCATCACAGGGCCTCTAGATTCTTCTGCCTGGTCCCCAGAGGGAGATCACCCCCTTATCCAGTGGGTGCATGAAGACTGCAGGCAGCTGTCACAATAATGTGCATTTGTCATGATAATCATTGATAAGCACTTTAAAGCTGACAGTCCCTTATGCTTGGTTTCCTCATCTATAAAATGGGGTAACAGTACCTCTTCCATGGGGTTCTGGGGATTTACGTGTAGAACACTAAGAAGTATCTGACACATAGTAAGTGCTAAACATTTTTGTTACTGTAATTATTTTATATCATCCTCCTAAAAACCCTGTAAAGTAGCAGGGAGGGCAGGGTGTTATTATCTCTATTTTCTGGGCAAGGAAATCGAGCCATAGTGAAGTCTGACTTTCTTTTTGTCCCCCAAGCTGTGGCAGTTCTAGAAGTACATGTTTCTGACTTCTGGTCCAGGTCTCTTCTTTGGCCCAAAACCAAAGTAATGTTTCCCCTTTGGGAAACCCAGATGGGTTTTCTAGGCCCATTTTCTAACCCCACGGCTCCTTTTCACTGAATGTGAGTCTTGTACTAACACCCAGCTCCCCAGCTCACTGTGGGTTTGGGAAGAAATGCCAGACTGTTGAGATAGATATGACGAAAAGGGGCATTCAGGTGTGTTTATGAATATCCCTTCCTCCAATATGGGTGAGTGAATTAAATGGAGCAGAACTCTCAAGTTTTCATCACTGTCCCTTGGGGGAATAGGAAGAGGGGTGATAGCTGATGGGAAAAGAGGAGTGCTTGTGTGGCCCTCCTGCTGACTGTTTACATTAATGTGGTATACTCACTTGGCACTTTCCAACTAAAGCCCCTTTCACATATGTTATCTCTTTAATTTGCATGATAACCCTGTGCAACTGTGATCTATGATCAGGAGCCTGAGGCTCTAAGAAGCTGTGAGGAGCCCAGGACTATTCAGCAGGCAGGACTCTCAGCCAGCCCCTGACACCTGCAGTCACCCAGGGTCTGGGGGTCAAAAGCGGGAGTGGCTGGGCCAGAGGGGGAAGCTTGTGAGGTCCTAGGCTCTGTGAAGAGGGCTTTCTCCAGAAGCAGGAAAGCCAGGGGGCCCAGCCCTGGGGCGCTCAGAGGGCAGGAGGCCAGCTGCCTTTCATGGGGCCTGCTGTGTACTTGGGCTGTTGAGATGCCTATGTCCAGTCTGCACGGGAGCTTTACATGGATCAGACCACTGGGCCTTGCTGCATTTTCTTTCTCCTTGGACATGAAGGGAGGGAGAAACCTAAATTGTGTTTAGATTAAAAATAACTGACCAGGGCAAAATAGCTCCCTCTGGTGGCTGTTTCCGGTAGTGGCAACAGCCGGAAAACCAGCCCCAACGATGGTTTGTAATGAGATAATGAGAAGATCCTACACGTGCACTGGCTTTCTGGGTATGGAAGTTGTCACATCTGTTGTCTCTCTAGGATGGACATTTGTCACACACACACTCCTATATACCTACTGTTTTGTTCTTTATTCTATGCTAGGAACATAACAGTCATTATTTAAGTTTTACTACTGTGGCAATATTAAACCCATTTAACAGTTGGGGGAAACTGAGGTTCAGAGGTATTAGTAAATCTACCAAATTCACACAGTTTGTTATTGGTAAAACTCAAGTCTGACTTCCAATCCCAAGCTTTTCCCCACTATGCTCTGCTGCCCGTCATGGGATGCTTCATTATTAATATTCTCTAAGCTGCTGTGGACCCTGACCCACCACTGTCTAGCACAATGCTTATGCATCAGGGGTACAAAGATACTTTGACATACGGATCCTAGTCACCCGCTTCGGAAACATTAAACCCCAATCTTTGATTGTGAGGCCTATGAATCTCTGTTTTGTGAAACTCTTCCCAGAAAATTCTGATGCAAACAGTTCAGTTCAAGTCTGTGAACTGGCATCTGTCAGCCATCGCTCTGGTCTCTAAGCCATCGCACTGTCTGACCTGTGACTTCATTTGCTTTTGAGAAAGAACACATGCAAGAAAAAAAGATAGGCCGAGGAAGTATGCTGACTGAGCTCTGAGGTTTAGCTCTACCCCACAGGACAGGAGAGGACAGACTCGTTGGGGACTTTCTCTGGATGAGTTCCTATGTAAAGTGTGCAGACTGGGTTGAGGTGGCTGAGTTGATAGTGTCAACCCGAAATTGAGGAGAAGAGAAGAAAGAAAGGTCACATAAAAGGCTGCTTCTCCAAGAAAATACAGAACAGAGACAGAATAGTTTAAACAGCCTATGGGTAGAAACACTGATGGTGAGAAAGTCAGATTTATTAGTTAGTATGCCTCTAGCTGCTGTAACAATGAGAACCAAAAATATATAATGACTCAAACATGTTATGCTTATTTCCAACCCAGACCACAAACCAAGGCCCCTAATTCAGGTTGGTGGGTGGCTGTCTTCCAGGAGGTGATTCAGGGACCCAACTGCTTTCCATCCTGTGGCTCAGGTTTCCCCTGGGGCCTCACTGTCTTCTGCATCCAGTCAGTAGAAGGAGATCAAGAAATACCCACTTCTTAGAAGCCTTAGCCTCCCAGCCATGGCCCAGGAGTTCTCAGCCACATGCCCTCCCCTAACAGAAAGGGAAGGAGAAAATATAGTTTATCTGTGTGCCCTGGAACGAAGAGGAAATGGCAGTTTTGTTAAGCCAGTCTCTGCCACTTCATGTGAGATCCCCTGAAAAGTCTGTGGTTAGAGAAGAATCCTAATGATTGTAGGTGAGGTAATAGACACTTAGAGGGAGACGATACAGCCCTGCAGCCAGATTCAAATACTGGCGGCCCTGTTTAATAGCTATGTGACAGTGGGAAATTCACTCCAATTCTCTGTTCCTCGGTTTTCTTTTCTGCAGAGTGGGCATAACAATACACCTATTTTTTTGAAAGATAAATCAGTTAAATATGTAAAATGCCCCCAAATAGTTTTTCATTAGGTGCTATTATTTAAATAACAATTATTGAAATAGAAAAATAGGAAGAAAAGAAAGTCACTCATTACTTCACCACCCAGAGTTAATAAAATATTGCTGTTTTTTCTACTTTTTCTTTGACATAGTTGCTACAATACAGCAAATACAATTTTATCTTCATTTTTTACTTAATATTAAAACATAAGCATCTTCCTAGCTTATTAAAACTCCATAAATCTAACATAATAGCTATGTAATGATTTACCAGGTGGCAGTGCCATGACTTACTGATAATTATTTTCATATTTATTTATTAAATAGTAATTATCCACAGGGAGGTTGTTTGCAGTCTTGACTATTGTAAAGGCCGCTGTGGCAGATGTTTTCCCTTTGGTGTCTTTTTCCCCATCGCCTTCACCCTGTCCATCCCCAGTGTGATATTCTTAAAGCCAGGGAGCAAAGTAAGGCCTTGCGAATGCAGGTGAGGAGATTTGCTTCTTCTGAATACTGATTTTCTATGTCATGTTAAAGATCATTAAGTAAAATTAAAAGTGAATTAGTGAAATTGTCTTCGAAATTTTGACTGGAGAAAAATAAAGTACTTGAAGGATAAAAAGGATGAGAGAATGAGATCTGGAAAAACAAGGATAACCAGTGAACCAAATCCGTTCCTACCTCTAGGCAGGGAGGTATAGAGTCGACCCCATAAGAAAGAGGGGCCAATAGTAAGAGACTCTGATCTTTCATTAGACTTAATGTTTTCAGGCTTATTTTAAAGCTATGGCAGTCTCTTTGCAAAGATTAGAGTCTCAAAGTTGTTTCCTATCCTGATGGGAAGTATATGAGCTGATATTTTTTTCTATTCAAAACGCATGTCCTTTCTTGTCCTAGAAAGAACAATAATGGTAATACCTTGACATCCAGTAATCCTGACCTTTATAGACCCTGCGTTTCCAGCCCTGTGTTTTTAGCTTTCATTTTAACTCTAGGATTTTGGAAATACCTTGCCTTGTAAAGTTAATGTGCTTCTGAAAAGTAATGTGCAAATAGCCTTTGGCAAATTTAAACATTTGAGAAACAGACTGGGTGGCTTTTTTATTTAAGAAAATGTAATGGTTGGTCATTTTGTTAAGTGACTAGTCAATGCTGTAATTTATCTTTTGAGTATAATATTTGTATTTTACAGGCATTGCCTCTGTAGGTAATAAACACATCTCTTTGATTTTGCTTCCAGTGACCTTTCTCTTTCTGGTCATTTATGGCGGTCACCTGTTAGGCTAGCAGATGGATCAACTGTTGGTTAGCTGTGGGGTCCCCTCCTCCCTCCAGAATCGTGGTTCTCACCCAGTTCTCTTCCTTGTTGGCCTTTGGGAGGGGTACAGCATGAGAGGATGCAGGTGGCTCTTCCGCTCATCCACAGTGGCATTCACTTTGGGATCAGCAGTTTCCTAGTCTTGATGCACACACTCCACCCTGGATTCCAGTGGAGTACAACTGAGGGGATGGGGGAACTGGACTCTGGACTAGGGTCAAGCATTCATGACCCCATCACGTGAATCACAACAAAGTTGGCCAGATGGACTCTCTATATACATTGTTTCTAGTCTCATTCTTATGCTGAAGTTTTTAGTCCAGAAGAGGGCGCTCTGGGAGGGGAATCAAACATCTCTGGAATTTGAGTCTGGGCTCCGCCAGGGAGCAGGGAGGTCACTATGCTGATGGGCTCCTAGTCTCTTTCTGTGAGAACTCAGTCCACTTAGCGTGATCGATAATGCAAGATATGCAGAAACCATGAAAACAAAAGAGAATAAAATATGAGAAGTATTGGAAAGATCATGGTACTACGGGAAAGAGGAGTCCAAGCTAAAATAAGAGGAAAATTTTGAATTCAGAGTTGAGAAAGTGTTTTATCTTGTTGGTATGAGCAGTGAACCTTGTGATTCCCGCCCAAAATGACCCAATCGTGCTAGGTCATGTTTTGTTTTATGTTAGCAAGTGGAAAAGCAGAGGTAAAACTTAATGTATTAAGGAATCAGTGTGGCAGAGACTGATAATTGACCCCTGATAGTCCTTATTCTGTAGTGATAGGAATCCTGACTTTTAGCTGGGTGCGTCATTTCCCAGATTAAGACCCTGCTTCCTAGCCTTCTTTGTAGCCATCTGTGATCATGTGATTAAGTTTTGGTAAGTGAAGGTGACCAAAAATAATGTGTACAATTTTGTGGCTACACTCCAAGAGGGGAGGAGCCAGTCCTTGACCCTTTTCCTCTTCCACTGGCCAGGGTGCCATGATTATAGGGATGTCCTGTCCTGAACAATATGGGTGAAATACTTTGGACTGTGAGGTCCTTCAGATGGTGGAGCAGTGATATGCAGAGGAAGCCTGAGGTCCTGCTCTCAGGCAGGGTCCACACCTGTTCTGGACAGCTAATCCTGAACTGTTACATGTTACGTGAGAAATCAATGTCTCTCTTGCTTAAGGCGCTACAATTGTGGGTTTATGCTACAGCTGCTGAGTCTATACTCCACCTATGTACAGTGAAGCCAATCTCTAAAGCCCGGAAATACTCTGAAATCATTTCAGAATCGCGCATGTTTGTTTATCCTCTGATTTCTCTCCCTAAAGGGATGCATGCTTATCTTCAAACACTAACATCAAAGATACTGTAATCTACTTTAAGAATTTTAAGTAAACTCTACTCATCAGAACAGTTTTACAGAAAAATTGTGAATATACTACACAGAGTTCCCATATAACCTCCCATATTCACCTTAGAGCCACATGACACATTTGTTACATTTAATGATTCAGTATGAATGCATTATTATTAACCAAAGTCTACAGTTTTTTCACATTTCCTTAATTGTTCACCTAATGTTCTTTTTCTATTCCAAGATCCTATCCAAGGCAAACAGTACATTTAGTTGTCGTATCTCCTGAAGTTCCTCTCTGCTGTGATGGTTTCTTGGACTTACCTGAGTTTTGATGACCTTGACAGATTTGGGGAGCACTGGTCGGGTATTTTGTAGAATACCTGACAGATGGGATTTGTCTGATGCTTTTCTCACGACTAGACTGAGGTTATGGTTTTTTGGAAAGGAGATCACAGAGGTAAAATGTCATTTTTATCACATCAGTCAGCTGCACATGCTATCAATATGACTTACCATTGTTGATGTTGACCTTGATCACATGGCTAACGTGGTTTTTGTCAGGTTTCTCCAGTGCAGAATTACTTTTTCTGTCCTTGCCATCATGTCGTCTTTGGAAGGAAGTCACCATGCGGAGCCCACAGCTGAAAGTGAGAGCTATGCTTCACTTCTTGGAGGGCTGAGTATTGGTATAAGTTATTTGAAATTCTGGACAAGAGGTTTGTCTATTAACTCCCATTTATTTATTCAATCATTTATTTATAATAGTATGGATTCATGGTTATTTATTTTACACTTTGGGTTACAATCCAATATTTATTTTATAGCTAAATTGTTCTGGCTCCGGCCATTGGGAGTGCTGTCAGTTGGTGGGTTTTTTCCTCCTTGCACTCCCTTACTTTCTGGCACTACCAGATGGTCCAGGCTCATCTTGTATATTTCTTGTCACAGACCTAAAATTTACCATTCTCCCAAAAGCCCTGGTTCCTTTTCCTGGAGAATGGTATCAGAAACCAAGATCTGGGTGCTGGGTATGCTTATTGTAATCTCCTTTTGATTGCAAAGGTTTGATGTTTTTGTACCCCATGAGAGTACATTAGCATTTCAGCTGGGCCACACTCCAGAGATTCTGATTTAATAGGTTTGGGCATGAGGGGCAGCGGAGAGCACCCAGAATTGCTTTTCTAACAAGTCCCAGGTAATGCCGCTGATGTGTCTGGTTCCAGAGACACATTTGGAGAACCACTGCATTGTGGGTTAAACAGGCTTTTGAGATTAATCCTGGGATACAATGCGTTTCAAGTTTCAAGCTACTGATAGGCACAAGGTGTCTTTTGGAACTTACGCTGCTAGGTTATAACTGGGTTCTTTTATCCTGGGCCATTTACCACAGGGAAGTATACAGCTAGTGGGAGGATGTGGCCAAAATCACTGAAGACAAATCAAATCAGAGTTTCCAAACTCATTTCTCATAAATGACAATCCAAGCTCTGCATCAGGCCGATAAAATGGAGCATCTGATAAAATTATCCAGTGGAGAGATAAAAATGGAAGAAGAGATGCTGTCTATGGGTTTATGTAGAAGGGGAATATTTTCCCTCTCTACTGCCAGGTGTTGGGTTGCTATCAAATGAAAATACTCATTTTTTTCAGGTTAGTCTCTCTTTAGTAGATCTAACCTTACCCCAGATGCCTGGTAAGGAACATCATAGAAAAAAGAAGAGGATTGATTGCTTATTATTTATACTTTAATATGTTTTATTAGTTATATTATTAATTATAGTAGTCGTCACCTTTCCATATCTACTGTAGATGTAAATTCCTAATGCATTTGAAGAAACTCTGTTACAACTGCTAGAAAGCTTGAAGTGTTCTAAGTGGGGGATTCCAGGAATGCGGATGGAATGAAACTAGCATTTGTTGTTAGTGGTATTTTTTAGTGTCGCCTAAACCTCTATGACAAATAGACCCCCGAAATCAATGGCTTTGACAAAATGAAAGTTTGTTCTTGCTCACACAACAGTCTAGACTGAGTATCCCAGCATGCTGGGGTGGCTTGGGTGGGGGAAGGGAGGGTCGGGTGAGCCCTGCACAATTATTAAGGCAACCACGCTGCCATGTTCATTGTGTGGCTTCAAGTCTGTTTGACATTGTTCCACCCCGTGGACCAAAGCCTCTGACAGGAAATCGTGATACTGACTTACCCAGCTTAGGCCAGCTCATCGCTGGGGTGGCGAAGGCTTCTGGGCAGTGCTGAGTAGACATGAAAAACCCTTCGTATAAAATCCTTAGTCCTACCAAACCCCTCTTCACAGAAAAGTTTGTATACTTAGACATTTGTAACTTCATGTAAATTAACACCTGGAGATAGTCGCCCAGGACTTTTAAACTTAAAAAAAGTTCTGCTTGTGGGATAAAGGGCTTTATTAATGATGGTAAAGTTCCAGAACTGGACCCAGCAAATGGGGGATGGTATTTTAGGTTGAGTCGCATTGATGGGGGCTGCTGGGTGATTCCCTTTCCTAAAATGTGACCACCATTCCTTCTACAGATAAGTCACCCTCTTATGTATATTCCCAAGAATATGTATTAATATCTTTCCTTTCAGCCCCAACACATCTGCCTTCTTAGATGTGAACGTTCTGTAACAGCACTTTGAATGGCTCTCACACTGACAGAGGTACTCCTTCCAATGTTCTCACAGAATATGGATAATTTGGGTAATGTAGTTGAATTGGGACTTTGTTTTTCTTTTTTCATATCCTTGTTTTGTCTTTATTTTTCTCTGTTAACCGGTAAAAGATCAAAGCTAATTAAATCTTATGGTGTATCAGGATAGCTCTTAGTAAG
Organism: Manis javanica; assembly: GCF_040802235.1. Lineage (NCBI taxonomy): Eukaryota > Metazoa > Chordata > Mammalia > Pholidota > Manidae > Manis > Manis javanica. The sequence goes on along the minus strand of NC_133167.1, from coordinate 58,718,348 downwards.
AGTTAAGGACACTGAAATTTTCCACATGATTGTAGCTCCCTGACTTGAACACAGATTTAATGCCATGTCTTCTAGCTTCTAGGAGAATAATTACTGTACCAAATGCTACTAGCCTGGTGAGGTTTCTTACCTGGAGAGTGGGAATATGAGTCTTCTGTGTTATCGGGGTTTTCTGAAAGCAGCTGAGCAGGACACTGACCAGGCATGAGGTGTAGAGGGTGTTGCCACCCCGGGCAGTCTCCTCACTCAAACCGTAATCAGAAAGTGGGAGAAGGGTGCTTGCCACTCTGAGGGTGGTGTGCTTGCTGTGAGGAAGGTGATGTATGGGCATAACAAGTTTTCCTGCCATTTTTCTCAGTTAGAGCCCAGAGTATTCTAGTTTGATTTGAAGCAGGAGACACGAACTTGTAAATACCTGGAAGCATGTCTTTCATCTCACATGAAGTGGGTGGGTGCTGTCTTCATTCATCCCGAGTGTCCCCTTGGGTTCCTGAGGCAGCAGCTCTGGGTTCTGCGCTCCTGGTGGTGGAGAGTCATTTCATGAGGCTGTGTTTGTTGGCTTCCTTACTTGATAGATGGGGGAACAACACTGACAAAAGTTGGGTGATTTTTGAAGTCTTTATGATCTGTTCCTACTAATTGCACTACATCTGGCTTACACATGGTGCATTCTTATACAATGCATTCATTTTTATTGACAAACTATTTTAGGAACCTGGTGCAAAGAAAAAGCTGATGCTCACTCTGTTTAGTATCCATTTTCTGTTTCTGTGGCTTACTGAAGTCAAATAAAGATGCAAAATGATCCTGGAAGGATAATACACATCAGATTACATTACTAGTGACAAGGCCAGGACAATCACAGACATTTCTAGGTTTGTTTAAGGACCTATTTACATCAGTAATACTTAACACCACCAAATTTCAGGATACACAAAGAAGTTGGATGTCTTTTGAAATTTATTGTGGTGGGAAGTGACTAACCAGAAATACTTCATGGGCTAGTATGGTTGGTTAGACCTGAGATCTGAATGGCTGTAGGTTTCTGCAAATGGCCTTTTGTTAGCAAGAAGGTGGCTTCTTTGATCATGTTTTGAGCCCTGCAACTAGAGACAGATTTACTGTGAAGCCAGGTTGAACAGCATTGTGGTCACATGGTTGTGGGTTTGAGAAATTTGCACAAATAAATTAAGAAATATGTAAAATAACACAGTCTGTTTCTACTCTGCTTTCCTTCCCATTGCACCTCCTCTTGAATTGGGTGGTGTTGAAATGGCTATAGGGATTTTTGGGTTCTGACAAAGGAAATTTGAACTGGAGATGCATTTATTTTGGGTTTACAGAGATATATTTATGTGGTTTGCAGTCACTTATGTGTGTAGTTATTTTTAGCCATTATGGTGAAAGAACAACTTCTAGGAATAGTTCTGCTGCCTACTGGGCTGACACACCCAGCTTTGTGAAATGAATGTGCAGGGCCAGAAGTACGACCGCAATATGATCTAAAGTACCTGACACAAATAACGGATGGGGGATGAAGGAGGAACACAATTAAAAATATCTTTTAAAAAATCAGATGTGAAAATCTTGAAGGGAGGGTTTGGTTTTCATTAAACCCTAGTCAAAATGGAACTTCTCTTTGTCAGGCATAGTCTCAATAATGCAGCATACGATTATAAATGCAACATACTTTTTCTCTTCTGATGAGAATTAAAATTTATTTGAATTCCCTTGTGGTAGGGCAGAAGCTATAGCCGTACTGCCACCTGTCCATATGCCTTTAGGTGAGGTTGCATGTTTTATGTATTCCAAAATATTGCATTGGGCCTTTAAAATGGTGTTGTAGAAAACAGCAGCAGATTCACAGACTCCAAGAAGGGACTAGCGATTAGCAAAGGGAAAGGGTTGAAGAGCATTGGTGGGGAGGGAGGAAGAAGAGGATTTAGAGGCATTATGATTTATACACATAATATAGGTGCCTCACGGGGAAGGTAGTATAGCATGGAGAAGACAAGTAGTGACTCCAAAGCATCTTTTTTTTTTTTACTAAGGTATTATTGATATACACTCTTATGAAGGTTTCACATGAAAAACAATGTGGATACTACATTCACCCGTATTATCAAGTCCCCCCATACCCCATTACAGTCACTGTCCATCAGGGCAGCAAGATGCCACAGTCACTACTTGTCTTTTCTGTGCTACACTGTCTTCCCCATGCTCCCCCACACACCATGTGTACTAATCCTAAAATACCCCTCAATCCCCTTCTCCCTCTCTCCCCCCACTCCTCCCACACCCCTCTCCTTTGGTAACCACTAGTCCCTTCTTGGAGTCTGTGAGTCTGCTGCAGTTTTGTTCCTTCAGTTTTGCTTCATTACTCCACAAATGAGGGAAATCATTTGGTACTTGTCTTTCTCTGTCTGGCTTATTTCACTGAGCATAATACCCTCTACCTCCATCCATGTTGTTGCAAATGGTAGGATATGTTTCTTTCTTATGGCCGAATAGTATTCCATTGTGTTTATATACCACCCCTTCTTTATCCCTTCATCCACTGATGGACACTTAGGTTGCTTCCATATCTTGGCTATTGTAAATAGTGCTGCAATAAACATAGGGGTGCATATATCTTTTTGAATCTGAGAACTTGTATTCTTTGGGTAAATTCCTAGGAATGGAATTCCGGGGTCAAATGGTATTTCTATTTTTAGTTTTTTGAGGAACCTCCTCATTACTTCCACAATGGTTGAACTAGTTTACATTCCCACCAGTAGTGTAGGAGGGTTCCTCTTTCTCCACATCCTCATGAGCATTTGTTGTTATTAGTCTTTTCAATGTTGGCCATCCTAATTGGTGTGAGGTGATATCTCATTGTGGTTTTAATTTGCATTTCCCTGATAATTAGCGATGTGGAGCATCTTTTCATGTGCCTGTTGGCCATCTGAATTTCTTCTTTGGAGAACTCTCTCTTCATATCCTCTGCCCACTTTTTATTTACTTTTTGGGTGTAGAGGCATATGAGTTTTTTATATATTCTGGATGTTAAACCCTGGTTGGATATGTCATTTACAAATATATTCTCCCATACTGTAGGATGCCTTTTTGTGCTGCTGATGGTGTCCTTTGCTGTACAGAAGCTTTTTAGTTTGATGTGGTCCCATTTGTTCATTTTTGCTTTTGTTTGCCTTGCCTGAGGAGATGGGTTCAGAAAAAAGTTTCTCATGTTTATATTCAGGAGATTTTTCCCTATGTTGTCTTCTAAGAGTTTTATGGTTTCATGACTTACATTCAGGTATTTGATCCATTTTGAGTTTACTTTTGTGTATGGGGTTAGACAATAATCCAGTTTCATTCTCTTACACATAGCTGTACAGTTTTGCCAACACCAGTTGTTGAAGAGGTATTCATTTCCCCATTGTATATCCATGACTCCTTTATCATATATTAATTGACCATATATGCTTGGGTTTATATCTGAGCTTTCTAGTCTCTTCCATTGGTCTATGGATCTGTTCCTGTGCCAGCACCAAATTGCCTTGAACTGTGGCTTTGTAGTAGAGCTTAAAGTTAAGGAGCATAATTCCCCCCAGCTTTATTCTTCCTTCTCAGGATTGCTTTGGTTATACAGGGTCTTTTGTGGTTCCATATGAATTTTAGAACTATTTGTTCTAGTTCAATGAAGAATGCTGTTGGTATTTTGATAGGGATTGCATTGAATCTGTAGATTGCTTTAGGCAGGATGGCCATTTTGACAATATTAATTCTTCCTATTCATGAGCACAGGATGTATTTCCATTTATTGGTATCTTCTTTAATTTCTCTCATGAGTGTCTTATAGTTTTCAGGGTATAGGTCTTTCACTTCCTTGGTTAGGTTTATTCCTAGGTATTTTATTCTTTTGATGCAATTGTGAATGGAATTGTTTTCCTGATTTCTCTTTCTGTTAGTTCATCGTTAGTGTATAGGAATGCAACAGATTTCTGTGTATTAATTTTGTATCCTGTAACTTTGCTAAAATCAAATATTAGATCTAGGAGTTTTGGAATGGATTTTTAAGGGTTTTTATGTATAATATCATGTCATCTCCAAACAGGGACATTTCAACTTTTCTTCATCAATCTGGATGCCTTTTATTTCTTTTTGTTGTCTGATTGCCATGGCTAGGACCTCCAGAACTATGTTGAATAAAAATGGGGAGAGTGGACATCATTACCTTGTTCTCAATCTTAAGGGAAAAGCTTTCAGCTTCTCGCTGTTAAGTATGATGTTGGCTGTGGGTTTGTCCTATATGGCCTTTATTATGTTGAGGTACTTGCCCTCTATCTCCATTTTGTTGAGAGTTTTTAACATGAATGGATGTTGAATTTTGTTGTATGCTTTTTCAACTTGTTCTATTAGTCAGCTTTTTAAAAAATGTAGTATTTTATGGTTTTATCTTTTTACTGTAAATAAAAAGTCCATGTCCATATTTAATTTTGTGTATGTACTTTTGTTTTTCTTTTTTTAAGGAGACCTCTAAAATTGTATAAAATTCAGACTCCAGAAAACTTGGATTTGCCCCTGCTGCAATGTGCAAATTTGCATAATGGTCACAGTTATATGTGGTTTACAGGATTCTATATCTTAAACCGTAGGTTGAATTTTTTTCATGCATTTGACATCCTAAAGAATTGAATTGAAGAAAATAGAAAAGTTATCCTTATACAGCTACATCCCTAAAACCTTAAGAAAAAAATCATCTCTAAAGTCCACTTGTTAAGTTATAGATCCATCTTCCAAAAGCTACCTTTATGGAAGAGTACCCTTTCTTCACACCCCTAAACCAGGGAGGGTGGCCTTCATTTGCTCTCTCATGGCCATTTCCAAACAATTGCCCTTCCACCTTCTTGTAAAAACTCCTCCTCTTTTGAGGTTCCTACTACCTAGCATTTTCTATCCATGAGCATGATTACTGAGCTCTCCATTCACTGTCTCTTAATCATCAAAGACTCCTTCACCCAACCTACTGTAAACCTAGAATATTTCAATATGAACACATTAAACAACCTAGCTGTGTTCATTAATGTGGCTGCTGTAATATACTACTATAATCTTGGTGGCAAAAGTGTATGCTTTCACAGTTCTGGAGGCTAGAAGTCTGAAATCAGTGTCCTTGGATTGAAAACAAGGTGTTTTGTCAGGGCCTTGCTTCCCCTGGAGACCTGAGGGGGAGAGTCTGTTTCTTCTCTCCTCCAGCTTATGTGGGCTGCAGGCATTCCTCAGTCTGTGGCCACATCATTCCAATCTCTGCCTTTGTGGTCGTATGGCTTTCTCCTCTTCCAAGTATGTAAGATCTCTGCCTCCCTCTTGTAAAGATACATATGATAACACTTAGGACCCACCCTTATAAATCCAGGGTAATCGCCTCATCTCAAGATCCCTAATTTAGTCACTCATTCAAAGGGCCCACTCCCCTTTTTCAAGGTGACATTTAAAGGTTCCAGGGATGAAGATGTGGATAATGTCTTGCCTGAGGTTTTCAGCCCTGGGCAAGTTCTCTGTGGATTCAGTGAGACTGAGAAATGACAATGGAATGTTCTTGGGGTAAAAAGGTTTATTCCAGCTCTATTCTCTTGGTGATAGGTCGAGGACTAGAATCACATCTGCATCCAACAGTCTGCAGGTCTGTAATCCTCCTCCATCTCCGCCTCTGCCCAGAGAACTGGGCAGAGCTCCTCTTCCTTCTTAGTTAGCCTAGACACTGACTGAATACCTGGAATTTTTCTCCTACCAGAATTCCTGATTACTTGCATCCTTTCAGGGCATTATTCCAGAAAACCTTCAATCCTGGACTCACGTGACCGGGGACATCTGTGGCTTCTGTACTTGGTCTGCAGCATCCTCACAGAAGGAGAGTCACAGAACCATGCTGATCCCGCTCCCTGGCATCAGTGTTTCCTGTTTCTGCTCCCAAGGTGACCATCACTTTCCTCTGTTCCTCTTTGCTGAATAGTCTTTCTCAGAACATGTTCTGTGGACTCAACCTCCTGGATGCTTGTGAAAAGATTCCTGGGCCCCACCCTAGAACTATGGGATCAGAGTCTCTGGGAAGAGCTCTAGAAATTTTCATTTTCAACAAGTCACCCCAACTGATTTTTCCCCCTCATTCTGTATTCTCAGGTGCTTTTCATTCTGGGAAATAATGAACAGAATGAAAAGGTAACTGTTGGAATGGGAGGAAATATTTACAAACCATATATCTGAACAGGAGTTTATATCCATATATCTGTATAAATATTTCCTATAATTCAACAACAAAATCCAAATAATCCAATTAAAAAATGAGTAAAGGACTTGAACAAACATTTCTCCAAAGAGGGTATACAAATGGTCAGCAAACATATGAAAAGATGCTTGACATCACTAAACATCTATGAAATGCAAATCAAAACCAGAATCACCTCACATGTATTAGGATGGCCACTATTAAAAACAAAACAAAGCAGAAAATAAGTGTTGTCAAGACTGTGGAGAGATCTGAACCCTTGTGCACTGTTAGTAGGATTGTAAATTGGTACAGCAACTGTGGGAAGAAGCATGGGAGTTCTCAAAAAAATTAAAAATAGGATTAGCATATAATCCAGAAATCCTGTGTCTGGATGTATATCCAAAAGAATTGAAAACAGGATTTCGAAGAGATATTTGCATACCCATGCTCATTGCAGTATTATTTGTAATAGTCATGAGGTGGAAGCAATCTAAATATCATTGACTGATGAATGGATAAAGAAAATGTGGTCTACAGTGGAATATTATTTAATATTATTTATCTTTAAAAAGGAAGGAAATCCTGTCATATTCTACAACCTGGGTTAACTTTGAGGATATTATACGAAGTGTAATAAATCAGTCAGAGAAGAACAAATGCCACATGATTCTACTTATATGTGGTGTTTAAATTAGTCAAACTCTTACAGACAGGAAGTAGAATAGTAGTTGCAGGGGCTGGGGGGAGGGGCAATGGGAGGAATATTCAATGGGTGTGCAGTTTCAATTTTGCAAGATGAAATATTTCTGGAGATCTGTTGCACAACAATGTGCATTTAGTTAACACTACTGTACTGTACACTTAAAAATAAAAGAAGTAGTGTATTTCCTTTTAGTCTTTTTCTTAAGTACAGTCTTTCTTTTAATAATCATTGATTAAATTTATCTGGATTAATGGCTTTTTTGCAAATCCTGCCTGAGGAAGAGAAGTATTTTTGATCATTGATTTGTTATTCCTATAAATGAGTTTCTTGTGATCCTCATTAAATTGTGTGGTGGCCAGACCCCAAAAGCAAATGATCAATTCAAGAGCTCCTAAATAATAGTCTGCAACATCTTTCTAAATAACAACAGTAACAACTAACACTGTTAACAGCAGCCAATATTTACTAATCACTTACTAGTGTCAACAACCGTCCCAAGAGCATGATATCTATTTCCTTACTTGATCCCCTCTAGGATTAGACCTAACAGCTCTAGGAAATAGACCTTTTTCATTTTAGTTTTACTCCTGAGAACATTGAAGTTCAGAGAGGTTACATAACTCGCCCAAGATTGCTTAGTTTGTAACTTGCAAAGCCTAGATTCAGTGACACCTTATTTTAAAATAAAGATGATCTAGGGAGAAAATATTATTAAATACTTTGGCTTAATAGTTTGATGGGAGTAATCAAAAGAAGAAACTTGTAAGAGGACATGATGTGTTGCTCATTTCATAGATATGAAAGCTCCGGGTCTTTGCCTCTTTTCCCAGGATGTTTAGCTCAGAGAGTGATGATTCTTTCTTTCTTCTTACACAGACCTCATTTGTAGTTTATGGAAATAGCTCTGGACTTTTGCAGACTTGTGTGTAAGTGACTGTTTGGTCTAGATGATAAGCTATCAGTTAAGAAGCTCTTCCTCCCTAATTTAATAGAGTCAACCTTAGGTTTAGGAACCATTTCCCCCGACTTTGTTGTCCTCTGGATATTTCAGGGAACTGGTGAGAGAGCTCTGCTCAGAAACAAAGTGCCTTCTTTATGGCACTGATGGCAGAACAAAGTGTGAGGGTCTTTGGGAGCATTGTGCTATTGGGTGAGAGAATGCACGGTGCCTTTCCTGCCCCTGGTGGATCTGGCAAGCCAAATGGCTACTGTGATTTTAAAAACTTCTCCTTGGCACCCCTCTGTATAGAGCAGTATTAGATCCTCCTCTCACTGCTACCCAAGCTGGTGGGGAGGGAGGGGGACCCTGAAGGCAGTGAGTCCATGGAAAAGGAGGCAGGTAAAAGAAAACCCCTGGGAGAGAAGGGAAGCCATTGTTTCTGGAGTTGGCCACCCTGCTCAGGAGCACAGAAGCTGCTCGATCTAGATGAATAAAGGCTTTAAGAGTTCATAATAAATGGATTATGAATCTTTATTCCTTTCCTGTAATTAGAGCTGCCTTAATAGGTCTTAAACAGATAACTCAGTTTAATTTGGCGTCTCAGTCTTGGCCCTGTGTGATGCTGTAGAGGAGAAAAGTCACCTTTCTTTCCTCTCTCAAACTCCTGCCTTTTCATGGAAAAAAAAAATTGTGTGAATTCCCAGCCCCTCCCGTGAGACTGAAATGCTCCCAACCAGGAAGGTTCATTTTTATTTTCCAAAGGAAATTTGATTAGACAGGCAAAATATTTCATGGTCTCATCATGTTATACTGGTTCTAAGTCCTTCTTGGAAAACGTTCAGTATGGGAGCAAAGTCACAGGGACTTGAACTTTGATGCCTTATTACCATATAGTATAGGTGAAGTTTAGGGGAAAAAAGAATAAATAGAAATGGATTTATACTCTTGGGGCTTCTCTTTTTTGGGGCTATGTGAGAATGCTGCCCTTGGTCATTTTTATAATGGTGCTTCTCCCTGACTCAGTCTTTGTGCCAATAAGAATAGCCTGCAAATACAATTAACGTCTTTGTGTTTAAGACATTTCATTTCAAAATGACTGGGTATACCAACAGTTATGGCACCGAAATCATTAAAATCATGCAAATGCTTAAAGTGTATAGGCCTGGGAGATTATAGTTTCATTAGAGAAAAGGCTATAAAGTTAGACCTAGGTAATTACCTTTCCCATTAATGCTAGAAAATTCTGTGCTCCACTGAGAAGTGATCGTGGTGCATCGTGCCTTCTGTGCTTTTACATTCAAACTGCAGGGGCCTTTATTTCATCAGCACAAACTGCAAGGAAACAGCGGCAGCTTTCCAGGTGTACTTTGCAAATTGGGGTTTAAATGTGGAACACATCAAATTAAAATTCAATATTAATTATTTTGTCTTGCTAGGAGTCTGAGTGGCTTAAAGCAGCAAGGGTAATTGTCTAATTCATTGTGTGTGTCTGCAGTGAACTTAATCATTATGTCAGCTTCCTAATAAAAGGTTATTATAGAAACAAAGATCCCAATTTTACATATGGTAGGCAAGGGAGGATTTGAAGACCAGTCTCCAAGGTAGACCTGAAGATCTTGACAAATGATGCCCATGCTGTGATCAGATACTTAACAAGAAATCTCGTTATTAACTAGGCCTGTACAGATAATTAGCACTTGAGCTTCAAATTTTAGATCTGGCTTGAGATGTATAATTTATCAAAAGCCTTAGCTTGCTGTCAAAGTCCAATAATAAGGTGGTATTATTGATGAATTGAGATTAAGAGCAGATTGAAGAGAAAATTAGGCCACTGGTTAGTTTGAAAGGTCTGATTTCAATATTTGCAGTACTAATTTGGTATTATTTTGGTAAATGGATGTGGTCCCAAGTGCTGCATGGTACGAAAGAGTAAACTATGCATCATTATTCTAACAGAAAAAGTATTGTTCACTGTGTTTTGCAGCACTAGCATTCTGGTTAATAGGCTGCTTTATAAGATGAGAGTACCTGTTTTTATTGCATGCATTTATTATAACCCATTCAGCACCTAGGGCTTTTAGTGAAAATTAAAAAATGTAGCTTCTTTACATTAAAAATGATATTACATTAGACTAATTGCTACAGAGCCTGTCTCCCTGAATTAACTCACTTTTGTTAATCTCTTGGCATTGTCTTCCAAACATTCTTGCCACTGGAATTTAGATAACTACCATTTTACATATTTAAGCTACATAAAATGTGCTATCTTTTTTAAATCATCTCTGATAGCACTTCATTGCAAGCAATCTTGGAGGTGGGAGAAAGAAGGAGATGTACAATAAAGCATCTATCTGTAGTGTCTCTTGGCTTTGAAGCATATTCTGAGTATACTTGTATGAATCTTAGCAAGTTAAATCTTTCTGATGCATGTAGTAAAATGCTGTTTGTGGCAATAGCTGGTTTCCAAAATTATATTAGGCGTAACATAAGACTGTAGCAAATTGTTTCCCTATTTTTCCTTGCATGAGCTCACAAATGGGATTGGAAAGTGTTGGAGTGTTTTATTGTATATCATATCCGGTGTAAATAGACAGAACACTGAACCACAACAGATCTATATGTAGCTCATAGCATTATCTGCCTGTGAAATAATAAAGCACAGGACTGTTGGTTCCTAGAAAATTGCTAGAAAATCCCTTGTAACATGTTATTGGCAGCAGCCTCTCTTCTCCAGTCTCCAGCTGTCCAGTGGGGTGTGCCAAGTCACAGCAGGACCTGAGGACTGTTTGCATTGGATGGTGGCACGGAGCTTTATAGAGATTCTCCCTGAATATTGTGCACTTGCAGACAAGCAGGCTTCACGAGACCCAGCAGGAGCATTCTAGTGTTTATGCTGAGGTAGTTAGCTAGTTGGCAAATTGTTATTATTCAGAAATATGTGGCAGAGGAAAATGTATTGCATTACATTTTCTATCAATATTGTGTTAATGCTGACCAATAACAGGGTTTCGTTCAAGACGACTTTTATCTTAGGTGTGATTGAGTGGAATTTAGTGAAGATGTTTTCTTGGGATGGGGAAGAGGGTTTTTGCCCAATCCCAGCTGCATGTCCCTACCCTACCATCCACCTCGACCCAGCCGTGCCACCCCCACACGCCCTCCTGAACTCCTGAAATAACATTAGTTTAGCATTCTACTTTTAGAGGAAAAGGATTTGGTGTTTCAGCTGTTTCAATATATGTTGACTACTGACTAATGGATATTTATTCCACTTTATTGCTTCCTATAGGCAAAACTCAAACAAAAGGAATTGGATTTTGCTAATAACAATAAGCAGCCCTGGTATTTGGGGACAGTGGTAAAGATAATAATAACCCTACACACAGAGGATGGAGGAAGAAGGTAGGACTTAGAGCTGTTCAACACACTTCCACCACATCATCACCCTGGATTCTCATGTATGACATGTGCCCATCACTGTGAGGACAAACAGCAAGGGAAGAGGTGATAGAATGAGCTGATGGCAGAGCTGGGAACATGTTGTTCTTTGAACTTAATGACTTTTGCCCTTTGTTCTTTCCTCTGAATAAAGCAGTTCTGTTCTTTATGATAATATTTCCTTTGTATCATTAAAGTTTGCAGAAACACTGTCAGGACAGGGGATTCATCCTGAAACTCTTAGAGTTTCATAAAACAGTTGTGAAGAGCCAAGAGAGGGGATAGGAATGTGGCTACAGTTCATGTCTGTAGGATCATTACCTAGCTCCAAGTATACACTGTTGCGTTGTTATCTGGTGGGGCCCTGCCAGGACCCTGTGAAGGTACCACAGAGCTGGCCTCATGCACTGTCTGTGCAAAACCACTGACCTGATACGAATCCAGCAGTTCAGATAGTGCATACCTTTCAAGATGATCACCTACTTTTAAAAAACCCATGCAGGAAAGATGGTTAGCCTGACAGAGGCAACAGTGCAGGAACTAGAACTGAGGGGTTTCCCTTCTCTGATGTCTATATTACTGGCCCTGCAGTTTTCTGACCTTTGAAAAGTTCTTGTGTGCCCCCCAACCCCCAAACTCTGCCAGGAATACATTGCTTTAGTGTGGGGTTATTAGACCACTGTACCTGGGGACCTCAGCGGGAGGGAGGTGAGTGTGTTTCTTCCAAACAGAGCTCCTTTCTCAGACATACCTCTTCTCAGGGCTTCAGCCTGTGAGACTAAGTCTGAGCTTGTAAATAAGCCTAACCGAGCAGTTGGTGGGCAGTTGTATGTGGCAGAATAATATTTCCTTCCATTTCAAATAAGATTAGGAACTCACCACAAATACATCACCCATGCATGTGGGACAGGTTGGTATATGTGACAAAGAAATAAATGATCAATGATTACAGGTGTGAACAGGAATTTATATTTTATGCTGATCTCACAGCAGATACCAAATTTTTATGCTCCACACACTCGGGTTCTCTCCTACTCTAGGAGCTTCAGCTAAAGGCAAGGAAAGAATTGTGTTCTGAAGAGGAGGCTGTATGTGTGGTTGTGTGTGTGGGGTGTGTGTGTGTGTGCGTGTGTGTGTACGTGCGTGTTTGAGAGGGAAAAGAAGGGAGGTGGAAGGGAGGAAAAATAGCTATCTAGTTTGCAAAGAAAAATCGTGGAGAAGAAAGTTAAGTATGAAAATGTCAGCAAAACCAATAACAAAGGTGAATCGAGAACTTACTGTGTCTAAGTTTTTTGAAGTACTTTTTTCCATTAGCAGTGTTTTTGTTTAATAATATGTATTGTGACAATATGTAAGTCAAGGGATATGTATATTTAAAGTCTTAGCACAAAGGCATTTTTAATCTGGTAAGTGATGAACTTAGCTTTTTCAGAACCGTGTGGACAAGGTAGAAGTTTTTAATATTTTTAGAGCAAATATTAAAAACAAATAGTTATCATATTGATGTTACTATTATTCTTTAAAAACTTTTATTTAAAGGTTGTTGTGGAAAATAAAGAGGAAAAACACTGGACAACATTTATGCAATAACATTCTCAGATAATCCACCCCAGCCCAAATGAATGAAGATTTATGATACATGTGGCATCATACAACACCTTTTATATTATAGTTACAGTAGAAACTCTAGCTGTTTCATCTTTTCAGCTGTCAAACTAATTTCAATATACATATTGAAGAATTTGTCTAAATGTTTGAGAGGTAATCATTTTTCATTATAAATTAATTTGTCCTATGAAGTGACATAGAAGATTTACTTTAAGCATTCAGAGGTTCTAAACTAGTACATTTCAGTTTAAATTAAGCAAGGTAACTTGTGTCCTGCAAAAGCCTATTTACCAAATTCTGTCTCAGAAATATTTAAAAGCAAGACAATATTGTTTTTAAAGTGGGACATATGAAGTGTATAATTTACTACTTAAGTCTCAGAGAGACTGAAACTTTGTGGCTGCTTTGATATATTTGATCAGTATGTACCGATAACATCAATGCTGCCTTTATCTCTATTGTCTCTTACCACTGAAAACTAATTGCTCTCAAATTACTGGAGGTCACATATTGTTTTCCTTGCCATTTGTACTGCCTTTTTATCTAGGGATGCCTTCATACAAAGTACAGTAATCACACACAGTTGCTTTGACAAACTAATTAACAACTACGCAAAAATCGCCACTGTTTTGCTTTTGGCTTTCCTGGAGCCCGAAGGAGCTGAGCAGAAGCCGACCGGGTTTCTTGTTCACCGGGGTGTCGGGCTGTGCATTTACTGCCTGCGTCTCACCAATAGGGGTCTCCAGTGCACCACAGAACTGTTTACGACCACTCCATTATGATTATTTACAGTATGCTGTACGTGGAGACAGAAGCAAAGGAGCAGGACAGATTTATATGGGCCGGGGCTGGTACTGGATTCATTCAAGCAGGGAAGAGGTGACGTCACAAGTTATTAGTGATGAGAAGCAGAGACATGTCTGGGCTTGGTGTGAGAACTCCTTCGACCTCATGGTGCAGGTACCTCTGGCTCTTCCTCAAATACAGGAAGGAATATCCAGGCAGCTGCATCGGTTTTTCCAAATATTTAAATATATGTCTTTGTTTAGGTGAAACATCCAAAAGACTGAGTGAATTTCTTTGTTCTTCCTGGAGTCTTTTGGGAATAAATTGACACTGTCTAAATGTCAACCCTGAAACTGGCTCATAATCATGTTTCATAAAGTTTTTATATTTTGGTGTTTACATTTGTCTTTCCTCCATTTATTATGAAGATAAGGAAACCCAGAAAGGCCAATTACAA